>NW_027206235.1:2800625-3462500 GCF_024711535.1 Dipodomys merriami | reverse complement strand
AACCTAACTCTCACCCTTACCATAACCCTCACCCTCAGCCTAACCCTCACCTTTACCCTTACACTCAACACTACCCTAACACTCACCCTAACCCTACCCCTCACCCTGAACCTAAACCTACTCCTAAACCTCACCCTCACCCTAATCCTAACCCTAACCATAACCCTAACACTAAAACTCACCCTATCCCTAACCCAAACCTTCACCCTCAACCTTATGCTCAGCCTAACCCTAAGCCTAGCCTAACCCTTACTCTAACCCTCACACTCACCCTAGCCCTCAACCTAACCCTAATCCTAACCCTAACCCCCATCCTAAACCTCACCCTAACCTTAACCCTAACCATCAACCTAAACCTAATCCTCACCTCCACCCTCACCCTCAGCCTAACCCTAAGCCTAAGCCTAACCCTAAACCTAACCCTCACACTCACCCTCACCCTCACCCTAATCCTAACCCTAATCCTAACCCTAATCCTGAACATCAACCTAAACCTCACCTTAACCTTTACCCTAACACTAAACCAAACATTAACGCTCGACCTCACCCTCCAACTAACCCTAAATCTAACCCTAAACCTCACGCTCACCCTAACTCTAATCCTAATCCTAAACCTAATCCTAACCCTAACCCTAACCCACACCCTCACACTCACCCTCACCCTCACCATACCTCTAACCCTAACCCTAATAACACTAATCGTAACCCTAAACGTAACCCTCACCCTAACCCTAATTCTAACACTCACCCTCACCCTAACCATAATCTTAAACATAACCCTCATCCTAACCGTAACCCAAACCCTAACCCTAACCCTAAACCTTACTTAAAACTAACCCTAACCCTCACCCTCACCATAGCCCTCACCCTAACTCTAATTCTAACCCAAACCCTCACCGTAACCCTAAACGTAACCGAACCCTAATTCTCACCCTAACCCTAACCATAACCCTCAACTTAACCCTTAAACTCAAACTCACCCTCATTCTCAGCCTAACCCTAAGCCTAAGCCTAACCCTAACCCTAAGACTCACCCTAACCCTTACCCTAATCCTAATCCTAACCCTAAGCCTAAACCTCACCCTCACCCTCACCCTCACCCTAACCCTAATTCTAACACTACACCTAAACCCAACCCTCAACCTCAGCCTCACCCTTATCCTAACTCTAAACCTAAACCTCACCCTCACCCTAAGCCTAACTCTAACCCCAACCCTAACACTAAACCTCACCCTAAACCTAACCCTAACCCTCACCCTCACCCTAACACCATACTTAACCGAACCTTAAATCTCACCCTAACCCTAACCCTAACCGTCACCCTAACCCTAACCCTCACCCTCATCCTCACCCTCAGCCTAACCCTAAGCCTAAGCCTAACCCTAACCCTAACCTTCACACTCATCCGAACCCTTACACTAATCCTAATCCTAACCCTTATTCTAAACCTCACCCTCACCGTAACCCTAACTCTAGCACTAACCCTAAACGTAACCCTCAACCTTACCCTAACTCTAACACTAACCCTAACACTAAAACTCACCCTAACCCTAACCCTATCCCTCATCATCACAGTAACCGTAACCTAACCCTAACAATAACCCTAACCTTAACTCTAACCCTCACCCTCACCCTAGCCCTCACCCTAACCCTAATTCTAACCCTCACTCTCACCCTTAACTTAACCCTCAACCTCAGCCTAAAACTCACCTTTACCCGTACCATCATCCTCACCCTAACCGTCACCCTAACCCTAAACCTCATCCTAACCCTCAACTTAAACTTAAACCTAACCGTCACCCTAACCCTAACCCTCACCGTCAACCTCATGCTCAGCCTAACACTAATCCTAAGCCTAACGCTCATTCTAACCCTCATCCTCACCCTAGCCCTCACCCTAACCCTAATCCTAACCCGATCCCTCATACTAACCCTCCCCTAACCCTAACCCTAACCATGACCTAACCCTAATCCTCACCCCCAACCTCACCCTCAGCATAACCCTAACCCTAAGCCTAACCCGAAGCCCTAATTCTCACATACCATCACCATAACCCTAATCCTAATCCTAACCTAAACCCTAACGCTAAACATCAACCTAACCCTCACCCTAACCTTAACCCTAACACTAATCCTAACCCTAACCCTCGACCTAACCCTCCCCCAACCCTAAATCTAATCCTAAACTCACCATCACCTTAACACTAATCCTAACCCTAACGCTCACCCTAACCCTCACCCTCACTCTAAACCTAACCCTTATCCTAACCCTCACCCTAACCCTAACCCTAAACCTAAATCTCACCCAAACACTAACCCTAACCCTCACCCTCACCCTAGCCGTCACCCCAACCCTAATTCTGACCCTAATCCTCATCCTAACACTCATCCTAACCCTAACCCTAACCTTCACCCTAATCTTAAGCCTAACCCTAACCCTCAACCTAACCCTAACCTCACGCTCACCGTAACCCTAACCCTAACCCTCATCATAACCTTAAACATAACCTGAACCCTAACTCTCACCATAACCCTACCCCAAACTCTCACCCTAACACTAACACTCAAACTCACCCTCAGCCTCAGCCTATCCTTAATCCTAAGCCTAAACCTAAACCTAACCTCACACTCACCCTAAACCTTACCCTAAACCTAATCCTAACACTAAGGCTAACCCTTACCCACACCTTAAACCTTACAGTAACACTGACCTAACACTAACTCTCACCCTCACCCTAACCCTAACCCTCATCCTCACCCTAAACCTCACACTAACCCTAACCCTAACCCTTATCCTCAATCTAACCCTCACTCTAACCCTAAACCTAACCCTAAACCTAACCCTAACCCTCACCCTTATCTTAACCCTCACCCTCAGCCTAAACCTCAACTTTACCCTTACCAACATCCTCCCCCTAACCGTCACCCTAACCCTAAACCTCATCCTAACCCTCACGTAATCCTAACCATCACACTAACCCTAAAACTCACCCTCAACCTCTTGCTCAGCCTAAACATAAGCCTAAGCCTGGCCCTTACCCTAACCCTCACACTCACCCTAACCCTTACTCGAATCCTAATCCTAACACTAAGTGTAACCCTCACCCTCACACTAACCCTCACCGTAACCCTAACTCTAACACTAACCCTAACCCTAACCCTCACCCTCAGCCTCAACCTAACCCTAACTCTAACCTTAAACCTCACCCTCATCCTAACCCCAATCCTAAACCTAACCCTAAACCTCAGCCTAACCCAAACCCTAAACCTCACCCTCACCCAAGCCCTGACCCTAAACCTAATGCTAAACCTAACCCTCATCCTAACCCTCACCCTAACACTAACCATAACACTCATCCTCACCCTCACCCTAACCCTAAACCTAACCCTAACACTCCAACTAACCCTAACCCTCACCCTCACTGTAAGCGTTACCCTAACCCTCACAGTAACCCTAAACTTAACCCAAACCCTAACTCTCAGCCTAACCCTAACCCTAACCCTCACCCTAACCCTAACCCTCACCCTCACCCTCACTCTCAGCCTAACCCTAAGCCTAAGCCTAACCCTAATGCAACCCTCACACTCACCCAAACCCTTACACTAATCCTAATCCCAAACCTAAGCCTAAACCTCACCCACACCCTCACCCTCACTCTAACACTCACCCTAACCCTAACTCTAAGACTAACCCTAAACCTAACCCTCAACCTCTGCCTCAACCTTACCATAACTCTAACCCTAAACCTCACTTTCACCCTATCCCTAACTCTAACCGTGACCCTAACACTAAACCTCACCCTAATCCTAACCCGAACACTCACACTCAGGCTCAACCTAAACCTAAGCCTAAGACTAACCCTTACTCTAACCCTCACCCTCACCATAGCCCTCACCGTAAACCTAATCCTAAACCTTTTCCTCATCCTAACCCTTACCCTAACCCTAACCCTAACCCTAACCATCACCCTAACGCTAATCCTCACCCCCAACCTCACCCTCAGCCTAAACCTAAGCCTAAGCCTAACCCGAAACCTCAACCTAACCCTCACCCTAACCTTAAACGTAACACTGAACCTAACACTAACCCTCGACCTAACCCTCCCCCTAACCCTAAACCTAAACCTAAAACTCACCCTCACCCTAACCCAAATCCTAAACCTAACCCTAACCCTCAGCCTCACTGTTACACTAACCCGCAACTTAACCCTAACCGAAACCCTAACCCTAACCCTAAACCTTACCCTAACACTAACTCTAATCCTCACCATCACCCTAGCCCTCACCCTAACCCTAATCCTAACCCTAAACCTCACCCTAACCATAAACCTAGCCGAACCCTAAATCTCAACCTAACCCTAAACCTAACCCTCACCTTAACCCTAACCCTCACATTCACCCTCACTCTCAGACTAACCCTAAGCCTAAGGGTAACCCTAACCCTAACCCTCACACTCACCCGAACCATTACACTAATCCTAATCCTAACCCTAAGCCTAACCCTCACCCTCACCCCAAACCTCACCCAAAACCTAACTCTAACACTAACCCTAAACTTAACCCTCAACCTCAGCCTCACCCTTACCCTAACTCTAACCCTAAACCTCACCCTCACCCTAACCCTGACTCTAACCCTAACCATAACAATAAACCTCACCCTAACCCTAACCCTAACCCTCACCCTCACAGTAACGGTAACCCTAACACTAACCATAAAAGTAATCCTAAACCTAATACTAACCCTCACCCTAACCATAGCCCTCACCCTCACATTAACCCTCACCCTAACACTTACCCTCAACCTAACACTAACCCTAACCCTAACACTAAATCTCCCACTAACCCTAACCCTCACCCTAATCATAAACCTCACCCTAATGCTAAACCTAACTCTAACCCTCACCCTGACCCTAGCCTTCACCCTAAACCTAATTCTAACCCTCAGTCTCACCCTAACCCTAACCCTCATCCTCACCCTATATCTCACACAAACCCTAACCCTAAACCTAATAATCAATTTAACCCTCACCCTAAGCCGTACCCTAACCCAAAACCTAACTCTAAACCTCACCCTAACCCTAACCCTAAACCTCATCCTCACCCTAGCCCTCACCCTAACCCTAATCCTAACCCTAACCCTTATCCTAACCGTCACCCTAACACTAACCCTAACCCTAACCCTCACCCTCACCCTCACACTAACCCTAAACCTAACACTAAACCTCAACCTAACCCTAACCCTCACTCTCACTATAACCGTTACCCTAACGCTAACCCTAACCCAAAACTTAACCCGAAACCTAACTCTCACCCTAACCCTGAACCTCATTCTCACCCTAAACCTCACCCTCACCCTCAGCCTAACACTAAGCCTAACTCAATCCCTAACCCTAACCCTCATGGTATCGCTCACCCTAACCATAACCCTAATCCTAATGCTAACCCTAACCCTAAACCTCACCCTCAACTAACCCTCAACTTAAGCCTAATCCTAACATTAATCCTAACCCTAACCCTAACCCTAAACCTCAGCCTAAAACTTAAAAATCACACTAACCCTCACACTAATCCTCAACCTAACCCTCAACCTAACATTAACCCTAATACTAACCCTAACATTAACGCTGCACCTAACCCTACAACTAAACCTAAATGTAACCCTAAACCTCACCCTCACACTAACCCTAATCCTAAACTTACCACTAAACCTCACCCTAATCCTAAATCTCACCGTCACCCTCACCCTCACCATAACTCTAACCCTAACCCTAACAATAACACAAATTCTAACCCTAAACCTGACCCTTACCCTAACCCTAATCCTAACACTCACCTCACCCTAACCATAATCTTCACCCTAACCCTCAACCTAACCCTAAACCTCACTCTCACCATAACCCTAATCCTCATCCTAACCCTAACCCAAACCCTAACCCTAATGATAAACCTAACCCTATCACTAACCCTAATCCTAACCCTCACCCTAGCCCTCACTCTAACACTAATCCAATCCCTAACCCTCACCCTAACCCTAAACATAATAAAACCTTAACTCTCACCCTAACACTAACCCTAACCTTCACCATAACCCTAACCCTCACCCTCACCCTCACTCTCAGTCTAAACCTAAGCCTAAGCCTAACCCTAACCATAAACATCACACTCACCCTAACCCTTACCCTAATCCGAATCCTAACACTAAGCCTAAGCCTAACCTTCATGCTCAAACTCACCCTAATCCTAACCCTCACCCTAACTTTAACTCAAACACTAACCCAAACCCTAACCCTCAAACTCAGCCCCAACTTACCCTAACTCTAAACCTAAACCTCACCCTCACCCTAACTCTAACCCTAACCCTAAACTTGATCCTAACCCTAACACTAAACCTCACCCTCAACCTAGCACTCACCCTAACCCTAATCCTAACACTAACCCTCAACCTAAACCTCCCCATGACCCTAATCCTAAACCTCACCCTCATCCTAACCCTCACCCTAAACTTCACCCTAACCCTAACACTAAACCTAACCCTAACCCTAACCCTCCACATAACCCTCACCCTAACCCTAAATCTAAACCTCACGCTCACCCTAACCCTAACTCTAACCCTAACCCAAAACCTAAACCTGACCCTAACCCTAAACCCTAACGCTCACCCTTACTCTCAACGTTACCTTAACCCAAAACCTAACCCTAACAATAACCCTAATCCTAATCCTAACCCTCACCCTAACCAAAAACCTCACCGTAACCCACACCCTAACCCAAACACTAACCTTCACAGTAACCCTAACCCTAACCTCACCCTATCCCTAATTCTAACCTTAACCCTAACACTAAAAACCTCAACCTAACCCTAACCCTAACCCTCACCCTCACCCTCAACATAACCGCAACCCTAAAAATAACCCTAACCCTAAACCTAACCCTAACCCTAACCCTAACCCTAACCCTCACCCTCACCCTCACCTTAATCCTAACCCTCACCCTAAACCTAACTCTAACACTAACCCTAACCCTCAACCTCAGCCTCACCCTTAACCTAACTCTAAACCTAAACCTCAACCTTTCCCAAACCCTAACCCTAACCCTCACACTAAACCTTCCCATAACCCTAACCCTAAACCTCACCCTCAACCTAACTCTCACCCTAAACCTAACACTAATTCTAAACCTCACCCTCACCCTAACCCTAACTCTAACCCTAACCCAAAACCTAAACCTGACCCTAACCCTAAACCCTAATGCTCACCCTTACTCTCAACGTTACCTTAACCCAAAACCTAACCCTAACAATAACCCTAACCCTAATCCTAACCCTCACCCTAACCACAGCACTCACCGTAACCCATACCCTAACCCAAACACTAACCCTCACAGTAACACTAACCCTACCCTCACCCTAACCCTAACTCTAACCCTAACCCTAACACAAAAAACCTCAACCTAACCCTAAACCTAACCCTCACCCTCACCCTCACCGTAACTGTAACCCTAAAAATAATCCTAACCCTAACCCTAATCCTAACCCTCACCCTCACCCTAACCCTAAACTTAACCCTAACCCTCACCCTAACCCTAACCCTCACCCTTACAGTAAACCTAACCCTCATCCTAACCCTCAACCTAAACGTAACCCTAACCCTAAACCTCACCCTAACACTAACCCTAACCCTCCCCCTCACACTGGCCCTCACCCTAACCCTAATCCTAACCCTAATCCTAATCCTAACCCTCACCCTAACCTTGACCATAAACATCACCCTGACCCTAAACATAACCCTAACCCTGACCCTAACCCTAACCCTCACCCTTACATTAACCCTTACCCTCATCCTAACCCTCACCCTAACTCTAACCCTAATCCTCATCCTAACCCTCAACCTAACCCTAACCCTAAACCTCACCATAACCCTAACCCTCAACCTAACTCTAACCCTCACACTCAACGTAAACCTAATCCTAACCCTCAATCTAACCCTAAACTTAACCTGAACCCTAACTCTCATCCTAAACCTAAACCTCACCCTCACCCTCACCCTCAGTGTATCCTTAAGCCTAAACCTAACCCTAACACTCACACTCACCCTAACACTTACCCTAATCCTAATCCTAACCCTAACCCTAACCCTCACGCTCAGCCTCACCTTAACCCTAACTCTAACCCTAAACCTTAACCTCACCTTAATCCTAACCCTAACCATAACCCTAAACCTCACCCTAACCTAACCCTAAACCTCACCCTCACACTAGCCATCACCCTAACCCTAATCCAAACATTAACCCTCATCCTATCCCTCCACATAACCCTAACTCTAACAGTCACCCTATCCCTAAACCTCAACCTCACCCTTAGCCTAACCCTATGCCTAAACGTAAGCCTAACCCTAAACCTAACCCTAAACCTCACACTCATCTGCACCCTCAACCTCACCGTAACTCTAACCCTAACCCTAACCTAAACCCTAAACCTCACCCCTACCCTAACCCTAACCCTATTCCAAACCCTAACCATCATCCTTACTCTAACCCTAACACTAAACCTAACCCTAACCCTCACCCAAACCCTCCCCCTAACAATAACCCGAACAGTCACCCTAACCCTAATCCTCACCCCCACCCTCAACCTAAGCCTAACCATAAGCCTAAGCCAAACCCTCACCCAAACCCTCACACTCCCCCTCAAACTAACCCTATTCCTAAACCTAACCCAATCCCTAACCCTAACCCTCACCCTAACCCTCACCCTAGTGCTCACCCTAACCCTAACCCTAACACTCACCCTACCTCTAAGCCTAACCCTAACCCTAACCCTCACACTCACCCTCAAACTAACCCTATTCCTAAACCTAACCCAATCCCTAACCCTAACCCTCACCCTAACCCTCACCCTAGTGCTCACCCTAACCCTAACCCTAACCCTCACCCTCAACCTAGCCCTCAACCTAATGCTAAACCTCACCCTCACCTTAACCCTTACCCTAACCCTCACTCTAACCCTAAACTTAACTCAAACCCTAACTCTCACCCTAACTCTAACCCTAACACTAACCCTAACCCTAACCATCAACCTTACCGTAACCCTCACCCTCAACCTAACCCTCATGTGTGCCCTTACCGTCACCCCTACCCTAACCCTCACCATAACCCTCACACTCACCCTAACCCTCACCCTAAAACTAACTCTACCCCTAAAAATCACCCTGACACTAACCATAACTCTAACCCTAACCCTAACACTAAACCTCACCCTAACCCTAACCCTACCCCTCAGAATAACCCAAACCCTCAACCTCACGCAAACCCTCAGCCTAAACCTAAGGCTAACCCTAACCATAACCATAAGCCTCACACTCACCCTAACCAGAACCATAATCCTAATCCGAACCTTAAACCTAACCCGAACGCTCACGCTCAGCCTCACCATAACCCTAATTCTAACCCTAAACCTCACACTGACCCTAACCCTAATCCTAAAACTGACCCTCACCGTAACCGAAACCCTAAACCTAACCCTAAACTTATCCCTAACCGTAGCCCTAACCCTTCCCCTAATATTCACCCTAACACTAACCCTAACACTAACCCTAACCCTAAACCTCACCCTAACTCTAACACTAACCGTAAACCTCACCATCATCCTAACCATCACTCTAACCCTAACCCAAACACTAAACCTTACCCTAACCCTAACCCTAAAAGTCACGCTCACCTCACCGTAACCAAAACCCTAAACCTAACCCTAACAATAACCCTAACACTAATCCTAACCCTCCCCCTAACCATAACCCTCATCCTAACCCAAACACTCACCCTAAAACTTACCCTCACCCTAACACTAACCCTAACCGTAAAACTAACCCTCATACTAACCCCAATCATAACCCTAACCCTAAACCTCAAACTAACCCTCACTCTCAGCCTAACTCTAACACTAACCCTATCCCTAACCCTCCTCCTAACCCTATATCTAACCCTAAACCTCACCCTCACACTAACCCTAACCCTAACCCTAAACCATACCCTAACCCTAACCCTACCCCTCACCCGCAGCCTCACCCTCACAGTAACTCTAACCCTAACCATAACAGTAACACTAACCCTAACCCAAACCATCACCCTAACCCTAATCCTCAACTCCACCCTCACCCTCAGCCTAACCCTAAGCCTAAGCCTCACCCTCACCCTAACGGTCACACTCACCCTCACCCTACCCCTAATACTAAATCTAACCCTATCCCTAAACCTCAACCTAACCCTCACCCTCCCCGTAACACTAACACTAAACGTCAACCTAAATCTCACCCTAACCCTAACCCTCACCCTCACCCTCAATCTCACCATAACTCTAAACCTAACCCTAAATCTAACACTAACCCTACACCTAACCATAAACATAACCATAACCCTCAACTTCAGAATCAACCTCAGCTCCAACTTAACCCTAACCATAACACTAACAATAACCTTAATCCTAAACCTAACACTAATCCTCAACCCCACCCTCACCCTCAGCTGAATCCTAAGCCTAACCCTAAGCCTAAACCTAACCCTAACTGTAACCCTAAACCTAACCCTAAACCTAACCTTAATCCTTAGCCTCACCCTCACCCTAAACAAAACCCTAACCCTAACCCTCACACTAACCCTAAGCCTAACCATAACCCTGACCCTCACACTCACCCTCAACCTAACCCTAACCCTAACCAAAACACTAACCCTAACCCTCACCCTAACCCTAAGCCTAACCATAACCCTGACCCTCACAATCACCCTCAACCTAACCCTAACCCTAAACCTAACCATATCCCTAAACTTAACCCTCACCCTAACCCTCACCCTAACACTAATCCTAACCCTAAACCTCATCCGAACCCTCACCCTAAACCTAAGCCTAACCCTCACCCTAACCCTAAACCTAACCCTCAACCTCATGCTTGGCCTAAGCCTAAGCCTAAGCCTAAATCTAACCCAAACATTCAACATAACGCTAACCCTAACTCTAAGCCTAAACCTCACTCTCACACTAACCCTAACTCTAACCCTTACCCTAAACCAAAACCTCATCCTAACACTAATCCTAAACCTCACCCTCACCCTCACCGTAACCGTAACCCAAACCCTAACCCTACCAATAACCCTAATCCTAACCCTAACCCTCAACCTAACCCTAACCCTAACCCTAACCCTCACCCTAACAGTTACCCTCACCCTAACACTAACACTAACTCTAACACTAACCCTCACACTAACCCTAACCATCACCCTGACTCTAAACCTCACCCTAAACCTAAACCTAACCCTCACCTTCATCCTAGCCCTCACAATAACCCTAATCCTCATCCTCACCCTAAACCTCACCCTAACTCTAACACTAATCCTCAAGCTAACCCTCACCCACACCCTTCCCCTAAACCTAACCATCACTCTAAACCTAACCCTCACCCCACTGTAACCCTCACCCTCAGCCTAAACCTCAAGTTTAACCTTACCATCACCCCCATGCTAACCCTTACCCTAAACCTAACCCTAACCCTAATCCTCACCATAACCCTAATTCCACCCCAAAACCTCATGCTCACCCTAACTCTAACCCTAACTCTAACCCTAACCCTAACCCTCATCCTAACCCTAAACCTCACACTAACCCTAACCCTAAACCTCAATTTAACTCTCACCCTGACCCTAATCCTAACCCTAACCCTAACCCTAAACCTAACCCTAACACTCACCATTATCTTAATCCTCACCCTCAGCCTAAACCTCACCTTTACCCTTACTATCATCCTCACCCTAAACCTCCCCCTAACCCTAAACATCATCGTAACCCTCACCCTAACCATAAAACTAACCATCACCCTAACACTAACCCTCAACCTCAACCTCACCCTCAGCCTAACCCTAAGCCTAAGCCTAAACCTTACCATAATCGTCACCCTCACCCTAGCCCTCACTCTAACCCTAATCCAAACCCTAACCCTCATCCTAACCCTCACCCTAAACCTAACCCTAACCCTCATCATCACCCTCACCCTAATCCTCATCCTAACCCTAAGCCTCAACCTAATCCTAACCCTCACTCTCACAGTAACTCTTTTCCTGACACTCACCGTAACCCTAAACTTAACCCGAAACCTAATTCTCACCCTAAACCTAACACTAACCCTCACCCTAACCCTAACCCTAAACTTCATCCTCAACCTAGCACTCACCCTAACCATAATCCTAAACCTAACCCTCATCCTAACCATCCTCCTAACCCTAAACCTAACCCTCACCCTAACCCTAACACTCACCCTCAACCTCACCCTCAGCCTAACCCTAAGCCTAACCCTAAACCTAACCCTAACACAGACACTTATCCCAAACCTAAACCTAAACCTAAGCCTAAGCTTATCCCTTACACTAAACTTCACCCTCACCCTAACACTAATCCTAATCCTCACCCTAACCCTAACCCTAAACCTCCCCATAACTCTCACCCTAACCCTAACACTAACACTAACCCTAACCCTAACCCTCCACCTAACCCTCACCCTAACCCTAACTGTAACTCTAAACCTCACCCTCACCGTTAACCTCATCCTAACCCTAACCCTTATCCTAACCCTCCCCCTAACCCTTACTCTAACCCTCACCTTAACCCTAACCCTCACCCTCAACCACACCCTCAGCCTAAACCTAAGCCTAACCATAAACCTAACCCTAACACATACACGCACAATCACCTTGACACTAATCCTAACCCTAACCCTAACCCTAACTCTCCCGGTAACTCTCACCGTAACCCTAACCTTAACACTAACCCTAACCCTAACCCTCAACCTCACCCTAATCCTAAACCTAACTCTAACCCTAACCCAAACCCTAAACCTCAACCTAACCCTAACTCTAACCCTCACCCTCACCCTAAACCTCACACTAACGCTAACCCTAATCCTCAATCTACCCTCACCCTAAACCTAAAACTAACCCTAACACACACCCTTATCTTAACCCTCAACCTCAGCCTAAACCTCAACTTTACCCTTACCATCATCCTCACCTTAACCCTCACCCTAACCCTAAACCTCATCCTAACCCTCACCCTAACAGTAAAATTAACCCTCACCATAACCATAACCCTCAACCTCAACCTCACCCTCAGCCTAACCCTAAGCCTAACCCTAAACCTAACCCTAACACACAAACGCACCCTCACCCTGACCCTAATCCTAACCCTAACGCAAACCCTTACACTCCCCGTAACTCTCACCCTAACCCTAACCCTAAACCTAACCCTCAGCCTCACTCTCACCCTAACCCTAATCCTATCCCTAACCCTCATCCTAACCCTCCCCCTAACCCTTACACTAAACCTCAACCTAACCCTAACCCTCAAACTCAACCTCACCCTTAGCCTAAACATTAGCCTAAACCTAAAACTAAACCTAACACACACACTCAACCTCACCCTGACCCTAATCCTAACCCTAAGCTTCCCCCTCACCCTCACCGTCAGTGTAAACCTAAGCCTAACCCTAACCCTAAACATAACACAAACCTAACCCTTACCCAAATCCTAATCCTAACCATAACCCTAAGCCTCACCCTCAGCCTCAACTTT
This sequence comes from Dipodomys merriami, assembly GCF_024711535.1. Taxonomy (NCBI): domain Eukaryota; kingdom Metazoa; phylum Chordata; class Mammalia; order Rodentia; family Heteromyidae; genus Dipodomys; species Dipodomys merriami. Next base: position 3,448,891 of record NW_027206235.1, on the reverse strand, counting down.
ACCCTAACTCTAACCCTATATTTCACACTCACCTTAACCCTAACCCTAACCCTAACCCTAAACCTCATCCTAACCCTCCCCATAACCCTAACCCTAACCCTCAACCTAACCCTAACCCTCAAACTCACACTCAACCTCTGCCTAAACCTAAGTCTAAACCTAAAACTAAACCTAACACACTCACTCACCCTCAACCTAACCCTAATCCTAACCCTAACATTCACCCTCACCCTCATCCTCAGTATAAACCTAAGTCTAACCCTAACCCTAACCATCACACTCAAACTAACCATTACCTTAATCCTAATCCTAACCCTAACCCTAAGCCTCACCCTCAGCCTCACCTTTACCGTAACTCTAACTCTATACCTCACACTCACCATAACCATAACCCTAACCCTAACACTAATCCTCACCCTAACACTAACCCTTAATCTCAACCTCAGCCTAGCCCTCACCCTAACCCTAACCCTAACCCTAACCCTCATCCTAACCCTCCCCATAACCCTAACCCTAACCCTCACCCTAACCATAACCCTCAAACTCACACTGAACCTCAGCCTAAACTTAAGCCTAACACTATACCTAACACTAAGCCTCAAACTAACCCTAACCATAACCCTAATTCTAACCGTATCCCTCACACTCACCCTAACCCTCACCCTAAACCTAACCCTAAACCTAACAATAAACCTAACCCTAAACCTCACCCTCAGTCTCACCCTAAACCTAATTCTAACCCAAACCTCAAACTCACAGTAACCCTAACCCTAACCCTAACCTTAAACCTCACACTCACACTTCACCCTTGCCCTTACCCTAACACTAATCCTAACCCTAAACCTCATCCTAACCCTCCTCCTAAATCTTACCCTCACCCTCAACGTCACCCTTAGCCTAACCCTAAGCCTAACCCTAAACCTAAACCTAACACACACACTCACCCTCACTCTAACCCTGATCCTGTCCCTAACCCTAACCCTAACCCTAACCCTCCCCCTAACTATCACCCTAAACCTAACAATAAAACTAACCTTACCCTAACCCTCAACCTACACCTCACCCTAACCCTAACTCTAACCCTAAACCTCACCCTCATTCTAACCCTAACTCTAACCCTAACCCAAACCCTAAACCTCACCCTAACACTAACCCTAGCACTAACACACACCCTCACCCTCATTCTAATTCAAGCCTAACCCTAACCCTAACCCTCACACTCACCCTAAACCTAACCCTAAACCTCAACCTAACCCTCACCTTCACCCTCAACCTCAGCCTAACACTAATCCTACTCCTAACCCTAACCACAAGCCTCACCCTCAACCTAACCCTCACCTTAAGCCTAACCTTAACATTAATCCTAACCCTAACCCTCACCCTCAGCCTCACCCTAAATCTAACTCTAACACTAAACCTCACCCTGACCCTAACCCTAAACCTAACCCTATCCCTAAACATCATCCTAGCCCTAACGATAACCCTCACCCTCACCATAACCTTAACCCTAACCCTAAAGCTAAAATAACCCTAACCCTAACCCTAAACCTCACCCTAAACATAACCCTCACCCTAACCCTAACCCTCACCATAACGCTTAACCTAACCTAACACTAACCCTAACCTTAACACTAAACCTCGCACTAACCCTAACCATCACCCTAACCCTAAACCTCACCCTAACACTAACCCTAAACTTCACCCTCTCCCTAGACCTCGCCCTAACCCTAACCCTAATTCTCACCCTAAACTGCACACTAACCCAAACACTAATCCTCAATCTAACCCTCACCCTCAACCTATCCCTAACTCTCACCCTCACCCTAACCCTAATCCTCACCCTAACCCTAACCCTCAACCTCACCCTCAGCCTTACCCTAAGCCTAACCCTAACCCTAACGCTCACACTAACCCTAACCCTTACCCAAAACCTAAGCCTAACCCTAAGCCTAACCCTCACCTTCAACCTAACCCTAAATCTAACCCTAACCCTAACCCTCAACCTCACCCTCACCCTCAGCCTTACCCTAAGCCTAACCCTAACCGTAACGCTCACACTAACCCTAACCCTTACCCTAAACCTAAGCCTAACCCTAAGCCTAACCCTCACCTTCAACCTAACCCTAAATCTAACGCTAACCCTAAACCTCAACCTCACGCTAACCCCTCACCCTTACCATTACCCTCAACCTCAGCCTAACCCTGAACTTTACAATTATTGTCAATCCCACCCTAACCCTCACTCTAACTCTAACACTCACCCTAACCCTAACTCTACCCCGAAACCTCACACTCACCCTAACACTAACTCTAACACTAACCCTAACACTAACCCTCACCCTAACCCTAACACTAACCATCACCCTAACCCTAATCCTCACCACCACCCTCATCCTCAGCCTAAACCTAAGCCAAAGCCTAACCCTAACCCTAAACCTCACACTCACCCTCACCCTAACCCTAATCCTAAACCTCAACCTAACCCTCAACCTAACCTTAACCCTAACACTTACCCTAAACCTAACCCTCCACCTAACCCTCCAACTAAACCTAAGTCTAACCATAAACCTAACCCTCACCATAACACTAATCCTAGGCCTAAACCTAAACCTCACCCTAACCCTAACACTCACCCTCAACTCACCCCAATCCTAACCATAACCCTCACCCTAAACCTTACCCTCACCCTCACCGTAACCCTAACCCTCAACCTCACCCTCACCCTAACCCTAAACCTAAACATTACCATAAAACTAACCCTAATCCTCACCTTCACCCTAGCCCTCACCTTAACCCTACTCGTAAACCTAATCCTCACCCTAACCCTCACCCTAACTCTAAGCCTAAATCTAACCCTAACCCTAACCCCAAAACTCACTCTAACCCTAACACTAACCCTACCACTAACACTAACCCTAAAGCTAACCGTAAACCTAACCCTAAACCTAACCCTAATCCTCAGCCTCACCGACACCCTAACCCAAACCCTAACCCTAACCGTCATCCTAACTCTAAGCCTCACCCTAACCCTAATCCTAACCCTCACACTCACCCTCACCCTAACCCTAATCCTAAACCTAACCCTATCCCTAACCCTAACCCTCAGCCTAGCCCTCACCCTAACACTAACCCTAACCCTAACACTAACCCTCACACTAACCCTAAACATCACCCTAACTCTAACACTCACCCTAAGTCTAACCCTAACCCTCACCCTCACCCTATCCTTCACCCTAAACCTAACCCTCATCCTCACCATAAACCTCACTCTAAACCTAACCCTCACACTAACCCTAACTCTACCCCTAACAATAACACTAATCCTAACCCTAAACCTAAACCGAACCCTAACCCTATTGCTAACACTCAACCTTTCCCTAACCCTAACCCTCACCCTAACCCTAAATGTACCCCTAAACCTCACCCTCACCCTAACCCTAACTCTAACCCTAACCATAACACTAAACCTCATTGTAACTCTAAACCGAACCCTTACCCTCACTTTAAACCTAACCCTAACCCTAAACCTAACAATAACCCTAACCCTAACCCTAACACTCACCCTAAACATAACACGTACCCTAACCTTAACCCTCACCATAAAACTAACCCTAACCCTCACCCTTATCTTAACCCTCACCGTCAGCCTAAACCTCACCTTTACCCTTACCTTCATCCTCACCCTAACCCTATACCTCATCCTAACCCTCGCCCTAAGCATAAACCTAACCATCATCCTAATCCTAACCCTCACCCTCACCCTAGACCTCAACCTAACCCTAATCCTAATCCTAACCCTCATCCTAACCCTCACCTTAACCCTAACCATAATGATCAAACCTAAACATAATCCTCACCCCCACCCTCACCCTCAGCCTAACCCTAAGCTTAAGCCTAACCCTAAACCTAAACCTAAACCTCACCCTTACCCTAGCCCTCACGCTCACCCTAATCCTTACCCTAACCCTCAACCTATCCCTTACCCAAACACTAAACCTAACCCTCAACCTCACCCTCACCCTAACCCTAATCCGAACCCTAACCCTCAATCTCACCCTAACCATCACCCTCACCATAACCCTTACAATAACACTCAACCTAACCCTAAACTTAAACCAAACCCTAACTCTCACCCTTACCCTAACCATAACCCTCACCCGAAACCTAACCCTAAACTTCACCCTCACCCTAGCCCTCACTCTCAACCTCACCCTCAGCCTAACCCTAACCCTAAACCTAAACCTAACGCTAACACACACACTCACCCTCACCCTAAACCTAATCCTAACCCTAACTCTCATCCTAACCCTCCCAATAACCCTAACCCTCAACCTAACCCTAACCCTCACCCTCAGCCTAATCGTAAGCCTAACCCTAACCCTAACCCTCACACTCAACCTAACCCTATCCCTAAACCTCATCCTAGCCCTAAACCTAACCCTCACCCTCACCCTCACAATAACCGGAACCCTAACCCTAATGCTAACAATAATCCTAAACCTAAACCTAACCCTCACCCTAACAATAACGCTCACCCTAACCATAACCCTCACCCTAACATTTACCCTAACCCTAACCCTAACCCTCACCCTAACACTGACCCTCACCTTAACACTAACCCTAACTCTAACACTAACCCTAAAAATCAAACTATACCTAAACCTCACCCTAACCCTAACCCTAAACCTCAACCTCTCCCTAGAACTCACCCTAACCCTAACCCTCATCCTCACCCTAACTTCACACTAACCCTAACACTAATACTCAATCTAACTCTCACCCTCACCCTAACCCTCACCCTAAACCTAACCCTTACCCTTACTGTAACCCTCACCCTCAGCCTAACCCTCAACTTTACCCTTACCGTCACCCTCACCCTAACCCTCACTCTAACGCTAACCTCACCCTAAACATAACTCTACCCCTAAACCTCACCCTCACCCTAACCCTAACACTAACCCTAACCCTAACACTACCCTCACCATAACCCTAACCATAACCATCACCCTAACCCTAATCCTCACACCCACCCTCACCCTCAGCCTAATCCTAAGCCTAAGCCTAACCCAAACCCTAAACCTCACACTCACCCTCAGCCTAATCCTAATCCTAACCCTAAACCTAACCTAAACCCGAAACCTCAACCTAACCCTGACCCTAACCTTAAACCTAAAATTAACCCTTAGCCTAACCCTCGACGTAACCCTCCAGCTAAACCTAAATCTAACCATAAACCTCACCCTCACCCTAACACTAATCCAAACACTAACCCTAACCCTAAAACAAACCCTCACACTAATCCTAACCCTCACTCTAATCCTCATCCTAACCCTAACCCTCATCCTAACCCTCACCCTCAGTGTAACCCTAAGCCTCAACCTAACCCAAACACTCACACTCACCCTAACCCTTAACCTAATCCTAATATTAACCCTAAACCTAAGCCTCACCCTCAGCCTCAGCTTAACTTTCACTCTAACCCTGTACCTCACATTCACCCTAACCCTAACCCTAACCCGAAACCTCACCCTAACACTAACCCTAAACCTCAACCTCACCCTAGCCCGCACCGTAACCCAAATCCTAACCCTAAAACTCACCCCAACCCTCCCCATAACCCTAACCCTAACCCTCATCCTAACCCTAAACCTCACCCTCACCCTCACCCTCAGCCTAAACCTAAGCCTAACCCTAAACCTAACCCTAACCCTCACACTCACTCTAACCTTAACCCTAATCCTAATCTTAACCCTCCCCCTCCCCCTAACCCTCCCCCTAAAGTTAACCCTAAACATAACACTAACCCTAACCCTAACCCTCATTCTCAGCCTCACCCTAACCCTAACACTAACCCTAAACCTCATCCTCACCCTAACCCAAACTCTAACCCTAACCCAAACCCTAAACTTCACCCTAACACTAACCTTAACCCTAACCCACACCTTCACTCTCAGCCTAATTCTAAGCCTAACCCTAAACCTAACCCTCACACTCACCCTAATCCTAACCCTAAACCTCACCCTAACCTTAACCCTCACATTCACCCTAACACTAATCCTAATCCTACTCCTAACCCTAACCCTAACCTCACCCTAACCATAACCCTCACCCTTCCTGTAAACCTCAACCTCAGCCTAACCCTCACCTTTACCCTTACCTTGACCCGCACCATAACCCTCATTCTAACACTAACTCTCACACAAACCCTAACTCTACCCCTAAACCTCACCCTCACCCTTACCCTAACACTAACCTAACACTAACCCTCACTCTAAACCTAACCCTTACCCTCACCTTAACCCTAATCCTCACCCCACCCTCACCCTCAGCCTAATCCTAAGCCTAAGCCTAACCCTAAACCTAAACCTCACACTCACCCTCCACCTAACCCTAATCCTAACCCTAATCCTAAGCCTCATCCTCAACAGCACCTTAACCTTAACTCTAACCCTATACTTCACACTCACCCTGACCCTAACCCTATCCCTAACCCTAAACCTCACCCTAACCCTAACCCTAAAACTCAACCTCACCCCAGCCCTCACCCTAACCCTAAACCTAACCCTAACCCTCATCCTAACCCTCCCCATAAACCTAACCCTAACCCGCACCCTAACCCTAAACCTCACCCTTGCCCTCAGCCTCAGCTGAACCCTAAGCCTAACCCTAAACCTAACCCTAACTGTCACACTCAACCTAACCCTAACCCTATTCCTAATCTTAACCCTCACCCTCACACTAACCTTCCCCCTAAACCTAACCCTAAACCTAACACTAATGCGAACACTAACCCTCACACTCAGCCTCACCCTAAACCTAACTCTAAACCTAAACCTCTCCCTCACCCTAACCCTAACACTAACTCTAACCCTAACCTTAAACCTCACCCTCACACTCACCTTAGCCCTTACCCTAACCCATATCCTAACCCTAACTCTCATCCTAACCCTCCCCCTAACCCTAACCCTCACTGTCAAACTCTCCCTCAGCCTAACCCTAAGCCAAACCCTAAACCTAAACCTAAGACACACACTCACTCTCACTCTAACCCTAATCCTATCCCTAACCCTAACACTAAACTTAAACCTCCCCCTAACTCTCAACCTAACCCTAACCCTAACACTAACCCTTACCCTAACCCTAAACCTAAACCTCACCCTAACCCAAACTAACACTAAACCTCACCCTCACCCTAAACCTAACTCTAACCCTAACCCAAACCCTAAATCTCACCCTCACACTAACCCTAACTCTAACCCACATCCTCACCCTCAGACTAATCCTAAGCCTATCCCAAACCCCAACACTCACACTCAACCTAACCCTAAAACTAAACCTCACCCTAACCCTAACCCTCACCCTCAACCTCAGACTAAGCCTAAGCCTATCCCTAATCCTAACCCTAACCCTCACTCTCACCCTAACACTAACCCTAATTCTACACCTAACCCTAACCGTAACCATCATCCTCAACTTAACCCTCACATTAAGCCTAACCCTAACATTAATCCTAAGCCTATCCCTCACCCTCTGCCTCACCCGAACCCTAAATCTAACACTAGGGTTACTAACCCTAACCCTATCCCTAAACCTCATCCTAGCCCTAACCCTAAACCTCACCCTCACCCTCACCATAACCTTAACCCTAACCCTAACAATAACAATAACCCTAACCCTAACACTAAACCTCACCCTAAACATAACCCTCACCCTAACCCTAACCCTCACCCTAACACTTACCCTCACCCTAACACTGACACTAACCCTAACACTAAAACTCACACTAACCCTAACCCTGACCAACACCCTAACCCTAATTCTCACCCCCACACTTACCCTCAGCCTAAACCTAAGCCTAAGCCTAACCCTAACCCTAAACCTCACACTCACCCTCACCCTAACCATAATCCTAACCCTAAACCTTACCCTAACCCTAAACGTCAACCTAACCCTCAACCTAACCTTAACCCTAACACTTAAGCTAACCCTAACCCTCGACCTAACCCTCCAACTAAACCTAAATCTAACCATAAACCTCACCCTCACCCTAACCCTTATCCTAACTCTAACCCTAAACCTCACCCTAACCCTAACACTCACTCTCTCCCTCACCCTCACCATAATTCTAATCCTAACCGTAACAATAACAGTAATCCAAACCCTAAACCTAACCCTAACACTAACCCTAACCCTAATGCTAACTCTCAACCTCACCCTAACCCTAATCCTAACCCTAAGCCTCACCCTAAGCCTAATCCGCACCCTCATCATAACATTAACCCTCATCCTAATGCTCACCCTAACCCTAACCCTAACCCTAAACATTACCATCTCACTAACCATCATCCTCACCTTCACCATAGCCCTCACCCTAACCCTAATCGTAAACCTAATCCTTATACTAACCCTCACCCTAACTCTAAGCCTAAACCTAACCCTAAACCTAACCCCAACCCTCACTGTAACCCTAACATTAACCCTAACACTAACCCTAAACCTAACACTAAACCTAAACATAAACCTAACCCTAACCCTCAGCCTCACCCTCACCCTAACCCAAACCCTAACCCTAACCCTCATCCTAACGCCAAGCTTAAACCTAACCTAATCCTATCCCTCACATTCACCCTCACCCTAACTCTAATCCTAAACCTAACCCTATCACTAACCCTAACCCTCACCCTAACCCTCAGCCTAGCCCTCTCCCTTACACTTATCCTAACTCTAACCCTCACACTAACCATAACCCTCATCATAACCCTAACCCTCACCCTAACATTTACCCTCACCCTAACACTAACCCGAACCATAACAGTAACCCTCACACTAACACTAAACATCACCCTAACCCCAAACCTCACCCTAACACTAACCCTAACCCTCACCCTCACCCTAGACTTCATCCTAACCCTAAAATTCATCCTCACCATAAACCTCACACTAACCCTAACAATAATACTCAATCTAACACTCCACCTCACCCTAACACTAACACTAACCCTCACCCTAACCCTAACCCTCACCCTTACCGTAAACCACACCCTCAGCCTAAAACTCACCTTTACCCTTACCTTCACCCCCATGCTAACCCGGAACCTAACCCTAAGCCTCACACTAACCCTTGATGTAACCCTAAACCTCACCCTCTCCCTAACCCTAACTCTAACCCTAACCCTAACACTAAACCTCACCCTAACCCTAACCCTAAACCTCACCCTAATCCTAACCATAAACCTCAGCCTAACCCTAACCCTCACGATAACACTTACCCTAACCCCAAAACTAACCCTAAACCTAACACTAACCCTCACACTAACCCTAAACCTCACCCTATTCCTAAACCTCTCCCTAACCCTAACCCTATCCCTAATGCTAACCCTCACCCTAGCCCTCACCCTAACCCTAATTCTAACCCTCACCTTCACCCTAACCCTAACCTCATCCTCACCCTAAACCTCACACTAACCCTAACACTAATCCTAAATCTAACCCTCACCCTAACCCTAAACCTAACACTAACCCTTACCCTAAACCTAAACCTAGCCCTAACACTCACCCTTACCTTAACCTTCACCCTCAGCCTAAACCTCACCTTTGCCCTTAACATCATCCTCACCCTAACCCTCACCGTAATCCTAAACCTCATCCTAACCCTCACCGTAACCGTAAACCTAACCATCACACTAACTCTAACCCTCACCCTCAGCCCCACACTCAGTCTAAACCTAAGCCTAAGCCTAGCCCTTAATCTAACCCTCACCCTCACCCTAGCCCTCACCCTAACCCTAATCCTAATGCTAACCCTCATCCTAACACTCACCCTATCCCTATCTCTAACCATCACCCTAAACCTTATCTTCACCCCCTAACCCTAAGCCTAAGCCTAAGCTGAACCCACACTCTCACCCTCAACTTCACCCTAATCCTAACCCTAACCCTAACCATAACCCTAAACCTCAACATAACCCTCACCCTAACCTTAACCCTAACAATAACCCTAACTCTAACCCTCGAACTAATCCTCCAACTAACCCTAAATCTAACCCTAAACCTCAACCTCAACCTCACCGTAACCCTATTCCCAACCCTAACCCTCAACCTCACCCTAACCCAAACCCTAACCCTCACCCTCAACCTCACCCTCACCATAACTCTAACCCTAACCCTAACAATAACACTAATCCTAACTCTAAACCTAACCTTAACCCTAACCATAATCCTAACACTCACCCTCACCCTAACCCTAATCCTAATCCTAACCCTCATCCTAACCCTAATCCTCACCCTCACTGTAACCCTAATCCTCAACCTAACCTTCACCTTAACCCTAACCCTAACCCTAAACCTTAATCTAACACTAACCCTAAAAATCACCCTCAAACTATCCCTCACCGTAACCCTAACCTTAACCCTCACCCTAACGCTAACGCTAACCCTAAACCTCAACCTAACCCTAAACCTCACGCTCGCCATAACCCTAAACCTCACCCTAACCCTAAACATAACCGAACCTTAACTCTCACCCTAACCCTATCCCTAACCCTCCACCTAACCCTAACCCTCACCCTCACCCTCACCCTCAGCCTAACCCTAAGCCTAACTATAACCCTCACACTCACCCTAACCCTTACCCTAATCCTAATCCTAACGCTAACCCTAACCCTCACCTTCAGCCTCATCCTAACCCTAAATCGAACCCTAAACCTAACCCTCTCCATAACCCTAACAATAACCATAACCTTAAACCTCACCCTCACACTCACCCTAGACCTTACCCTAACCCCAATCCTAACCCTAACCCTCATCCTAACCCTCCCGCTAACCCTAACTCTCAACCTCAACCTCACCCTCAGCATAACCCTAAGCCTAACCAGAAAAATAAACCTAACACACACACTCACCCTCACTCTCACCTTAATGCTATCCCTAACCCTAACCCTAACCCTCCCCCTAACTCTCACCCTAATCGTAACCCTAAACCTAACCCTTACCATAAACCTCAACCTAAACCTCACCCTAACACTAACTTTAACCCTAAACCTCACCCTCACCCTAACCCTAACTCTAACCCTAACCCAAAACCTAAAACTCACCCTAACACTAAAACTAACCCTAAACCTCAACCTAACCCTCCAACTAAACCTAAATCTAACCATAAACCTCAAACTCACCCTAACCCTAATCCTAACCCTAACCCTAAACCTCACCCTAACCCTAACCCTAATCCTCATCCTAACCCTCACCCTAACTCTAAGCCTAAACCTCACCCTAACCCCAACCCTAACCGTCCCCATAATGGTAAACCTAACCTTAACCCTAACAATAACCCTAACACTAACCCTCAGCCTCACCCTAACCAAAACCTCACTCGAACCCTATCCCTCACTCTAACACTTACTCTCACCTTAACACTAACCCTAACCCTCATCCTCACCCTAAACCTCACACTAACCCTAACACTAATCCTCAAACTAACCCTCATTCTAAACCTAACCCTAACACTTACCCTAAACCTAAACCGAACCCTAACACTCACCCTTATCTTAACCCTCACCCTCAGCCTAAACCTCAACTTTACCCTTACTACAATCCCCACCCTAATCCTCACCGTAACCCTAAACCTCATCCTAACCCTCACCCTATCCGTAAAACTAACCATCACCCTAACCCTAACACTCACCCTCACCCTAACCCTCACCCTAAAACTAATCCTAATCCTAAATCTCATCCTAACCCTCACCCTAACCCAATCCCTAACCATCACCCTAAACCTAATCCTCACCCCCAACCCCACCCTCAGCCTAACCCTAAGCCTAAGAATAAGCCTATCCCTAACGCTCACACTCACCCTCACTCTAATCCTAACCCTAACCCTAACCATAACCCTAAACCTCAACCTAAACCTCACCGTATCCTTAAACCTAAAAGTAACCCGAACCCTAACCCTCGACCTAACCCTCCAACTAACCCTAAATATAACCCTAAACCTCACCCTCACCCTAACCCTAACCCTAAACCTCACCCTAACTCTAACTCTAACCCGAATCCTCACCTCACCCTCACCCTCATCATAACTCTAACCCCAACCCTAACAATAACATTAATCCTAACCCTAAACCTAACCATAACCCTAACCTTAATCCTAACACTCACCCTCATGCTAACTCTAATCCTAACACTAACCCTCACCCTAAACCTAATCCTCACCCTCACTGTAACCCTAAGCCTCAACCTAACCCTCACCCTAACCCTAACCCAAAACTTAAACCTTAATGTAACACTAACCCTAACCCTCACCCTCACCCTAGACCTCACCCTAACCCTAATCATAACCCTAATCCACATCGTTACTCTCACCCTAAACCTATCCTTAACCCTCACCCAAACCCTAACACTAACTCTCAACCTAAACCTAACCCTAGCCCTCACCCTAACCCTAACCTTCACCCTCACCCTCACTCTCAGCCTAACCCTAAGCCTAACACTAAACCTAATGTTCACAATCACCCTAAACCTTACCCTAAAACTAATCCTAACCCTAAGCTTACACCTCACCCTCAACCTAACCCTAAATCTAACACTAACCCTAACCCTAACCAACAACCTAAGTCTCACCCTAACCCTAACTCTAACCCTAAACTTCACCCTCACCCTCATCATAACCCTAATCCTAACCCTAAACCTCACACTAACCCTAACCCTGACCCTAACCCTCCCCCTAACCCTCACCCTAACACTAAACCTAACCTTCACCCTCACCCTCACCCTAACCCTAATCCGAACCCTAACCCTCAACCTAAACCTAACCCTCACCCTCACCATAACCCTTACACTAACACTCAGCCTAACCCTAAACTTAAACCGAACCCTAACTCTCACCCTTACTCTAACGATAAACCTCACCCTAACCCTAATAATAAAACTCACCCTCACCCTAGCCCTCACCCTCAACCTCACTCTCAGCCTAACCCTAAGCCTAACCCTAAACCTAAACCTAACACACACACACTCACCCTCAACCTAACACTAATCCTAACCCTAGCCCTCATCCTAACCCTCTCCATAACCCTAACCCTCACACTAACCATAACCCACAACCTTCACCATCAGCCTAATCGTAAGCCTAACACTAACCCTAACCCGAAACCTAAACCTCACCCTAACCTTAACCGTCACTCTCAACCTCAGCCTAACACTAAGCCTATACCTAACCCTAACCCTAACCCTCACACTCACCCTAACAAAAACCCTAATCCTACTCCTAACCCTAACTCTAACCCTCACCCTCAAACTAACACTCACCTTAAGCCTAAACCTAATTTTAATCCTAAACCTAACCTTCACCCTCAGCACCACCCTAACCCTAAATCTAACACTAAACCTCACCCTGACCCAAACCCGACCCTAACCCTATCCCTAAACCTCATCCTAGCCCTAACCATAATCCTCACCCTCACCCTCACCATAACTGTAACCATAATCATAATGCTAACAATAATCCTAAACCTAAACCTAACCCTCACCCTAACCATAACCCTCACCCTAAACATAACACTCACCCTAACACTTATCCTCACCCTAACAATAACCCTAACCCTAACACTAAACCTCACACTAACCCTAACCATCACGCTAACCCTAAACATCACCCTAAAAGTAACCCTAAACCTCACCCTCACCCTAGACCTCGCCCTAACCCTAACCCTCATTCTCACGCTAAACTTCACACTAACTCTAACATTAATCCTCAATCTAACCCTCACCCTCACCCTAACCCTAACCCTAACCCTCACGCTTAACGTAACCCTCACCATCAGCCTAACTCTCACCTTTACCATTACCGTCACCCCCACCCTAACCATCACCCTAACCCTAATTCTAATAATAACCCTAATTCTAACCCTAACCCTAACACTAACCCTCACACTAACCCTAACCCTAACCATCACCTTAACCCTAATCCTCACCCCCAGCCTCATCCTCAGCTGAACCCTAAGCCTAAGCCTAACCCTACACCTAATGCTCACACTCACCCTCAACTTAACCCTAATCCTAACCATAACAATAACCCTAAACCTCAACCTAACCCTCAACAGAACCTTAACCCTAACACATACCCTACCCTAACCCTCGAACTAATCCTCCAACCAAACCTAAATCTAACCCTAAACCTCACCCTAACCCTAACACTCACCCTCACCCTCACCATAAATCTAACCCTCACCCTAACAATAACAGTAATCCAAACCCTAAACCTAAACTTAACCCAATCCCTAACCCTAATGCTAACTCTAAACCTCACCCTAACCCTAATCCTAACCCTAACACTCCACCTAACCCTAACCTTCACCGCAACCGTAATCCTAACCCTCACCCTAACCCTCACACTCACCCTCACCCTCACCCTAACCCTCACCCTCACCATAATCCTAACCCTAACCCTTACCATAACCCTAAACCACAACCTAACCCTCACCCTAACCTTAACCTTAAAACTTACCCTAACCCTAACTCTCGACCTAACCCTCCAAATAACCCTAAATCTTACCCTAATCCTCACCCTCACACTAACCGTAATACTAACCCTAACCCTAAACCTCACCCTACCCCTAACCCTAACCCTCACCCTCACCCTCACCCTCACCATAACTCTAACCCTAACTCTAACAATAAAATTAATTCTAACAATAAACCTAACCCTAACCTTAACCCTAATCCTAACATTCACCCACACGCTAACCCTAATCCTAACCCTAAACTTCACCCTAACCCTAATCCTCACTCTCACTGTAACCCTAACCCTCAAACTTACCCTCACCCAACCCTAACCCTAAACCTAAACCTTAATCTAACACTATCCCTAACCCTCACCCTAACCCTAACCCTCACCACAACCATAAACCTAACTCTCATCATAACCCTCACCCCAACACTAACCCTAACCCTCACCATAATCCTAACCCTAACCCTAACCCTAACCCTAAACCTCAACCTAACCCTCACCCTAACCTTAACCCTAAAACTTACTCTAAACCTAATTCTCGACCTAACCCTCCAACTAAAAATAAATCTTACCCTAATCCTCACCCTCACACTAAACCTAATCCTAATCCGAACCCTAAACCTCACACTAACCCTAACCCTAACCCTCACCATCACCCTTACCATAACTCTAACCCTAACCCTAACAATAACATTAATTCTAACAATAAACCTAACCTGAACCCTAACCCTAATCCTGACACTCACCCTCAAGCTAACCCTAATCCTAAGACTATCCTTAGCCCTAACCCTAATCCTCACCCTCACTGAACCCTAACCCACAACCTTACCCTCACCCTAACCCTAACCCTAACCCTAACCCTAAACCATAATCTGACACTAACACTAACCCTCACCCTCACACTAACCCTCACCCTAACCCTAACCCTAACCCTAATCCTCATCCTTACCCTCACCCTAACCCTAAACCTAACCCTAACCCTCACCCTAACCCTAAACCTCACGCTCACCATAACCCTAACACTAACCCTCACCCTAACCCTAAACATAACCGAACCCTATCTGTCACCCTAACCCTAACCCTAACCCTCACCCTAACCCTAACCCTAACCCTCACCCTCACCCTCAATCTAACCCTAAGCCTAACCCTAATCCTAACCCTAACTCTCACACTCACCATAACCCTTACCCTAAACCTAATCTTAACCCTAACCCTAACTCTAACCCTAAACCTCACCCTAACACTAACCATAAACCACAACCTCACCCTAACTCTAATCTGAACCCTCAAACTCAACCTAACCATAACCCTCACCCTCACACTAACCCTTACCCTAATCCACAACCTACCCCTAAACAAAACCAGAACCCTAACTCTTACCCTTACCCTAAACGTTACCCTCAACCTAACCCTAACACTAAACCTCATCCTCACCCTAGCATACCCAACCCTAATCCTAATCCTTACCCTCTTCCTAACTCTCCCCCTAACCCTTACCCTAACCCTCACCCTAACACTAACCCTCACCCTCAACCTCACCCTCAGCCTAACCCTAAGCCTAAACATAAAACTAACCCTAACACACACACTCACCCTCACCCTAAACCTCACCCTAACCCTAATCCTCATCCTATCCCTCCCTATATCCCTAAACCTCACCCTAAACCTCACCCTAACCAAGACCCACACCCTCACCCTCAACCTCACAGTAACTCTAACCCTAACCCTAACAATAACTATAACCCTTACCCTAACCCTGACCCTAACACTAAACATAACCCTCAACCTCAGCCTGACCCTCACCGCAAACTTAACCCTAACCATAACACTAACAATAAACGTAACCCTAACCCTAACCCTAAACCTAATCCGCACCCCCACCCTTACCCTCACCCTCAGCCTAAACCTAAGCCTAAGCCTAACCCTAACCCTAACCCTCACTGTAATCCTAACCTTAAACCTAAACCTAAACCTAACCTTAACCTTAAACCTAATTCCTAAACCTAACCCTAATCCTCAGCCTCGCCCTCACCCTAACCCAAACCCTAACCCTAACCCTCACCCTAAACCTCAGCCTAACCCTAACCCTAACCCTCACACTCACCCTCACCCTAAAACTAACCCTAAAACTAACCCTAACCCTAACCCTAACCCTCACACTAACACTTACCATCAACCTAACACTACGCCTAACCCTAACCCTAACCCTCAGCCTAACCCTAACTGTACCCCTAAACGTAACCCTCACCTACCCCTAATGCTAACCCTAACCCTAACAATAAACCTCACCCTAACCCTAAACCTAACCCTCACACTCAAACTAACCGTGACTGTAATGCTAACCTTAACCCTAAAAATAACCTAAACCTAACCCTAACCCTAACCCTAACCCTAAACCTAAACCTCACCCTACCACTTACACTCACCCTAACACTAACCCTAAACCTAACACTAACACTCACACTAACCCTAACCCTCACCCTAATCCTAAACCTCACCCAAACCCTAACCCTAACACTAAACCTCACCCTAACCCTAAACCTAACCCTCACACTCAAACTAACCGTGACTGTAATGCTAACCTTAACCCTAAAAATAACCTAAACCTAACCCTAACCCTAACCCTAACCCTAAACCTAAACCTCACCCTACCACTTACACTCACCCTAACACTAACCCTAAACCTAACACTAACACTCACACTAACCCTAACCCTCACCCTCACCCTAACCCTGACCCTCATCCTCACCCTAAACCTCACACTAACCCTGACACTAATCCTCAATCTAACCCACACCTAACCCTAACCCTAACCCTTACCCTAACCCTAAACCTAACCCTAACCCTCAGCCTTATCTTAAACCTCACCCTCAGCGTAAACCTCACCTTTACCCTTACCATCATCCTCACCCTAACCCTCAACCTAACCCTAAACCTCATGCTCACCCTCACCCTAACCGTAAACCTAACCATGACCCTAACCCTAACCCTCACCCTCAACCTCAATCTCAGCATAACCCTAAGCCTAAGCCTAAGCCTTACCCTAAACCTCACCCTCATTCTAGCCCTCACTCTAACCCTAATCCTAACCATCACTCTAACCCTAATCTTGATGCCCACCATCACCCTCAGCCTAACCCTAAGCCTAAGCCTAAGCCTAACTCTAACCCTCACACTCACCCTCACCCTAACCCTAATCCTAACCTTAAACCTAACCATAACCCTAAACCTCAACCTAACCCTCACCCTAACCTTAACCCTAACACTAACCCTAAACCTAACCCTCGACTTAACTGTCCCCCTAACCCTAAATCTAACCGTAAACCTCACCCTCAACCTAACCCTAACTCTAACCCTAACCCCCATGTTCACACTCAATGTAACTCTAACCCTAACCCTAAACCTCAACCTAACCCTAACACCCTAACCCTAAACTTAAACCAAACCCTAACTCTCACTCTAACCCTAAACCTAAAACTCACTGTAATCTTAACACTCACAATCACCCTCAAACTCAGCCTCACGCTCACCCTAATTCTAACCCTAAACCTTACCCTCATCCTAAACCTATCCCTAAACGTCACCCTAACCCTCACCCTAACCCTCCCCCTAACGCTATATCTAACCCTAAACCTCACCCTCACCCTAACCCTAACCTTAAACCTCACCCTAACCCTAACCCAAACCCTCAACTGCACCCTCACCCTCACCGTAACTCTAACCATAACACTAAAAATAAACCTTAACCTAAACCTAACACTAACCCTAACCCTAATCCTTACCCCCACCCTCACCCTCAGTCTAAGCCTAAGCCTAACCCTAACCCTAACCCTAACTCTCACCGAAAACCTGAACCTAACCTTAATCCTAACCTTAAACCTAACCCTAACCCTAACCCTAACCCTAAACCTAACCCTAAACTTCAATCTCACCCTCACCTTAACCCAAACCCTAAACGTAACCCTCACCCTAACCCTAAGGCTAATCCTAACCCTAACACTAACCCTCCCACTCACCCTCACCCTAACCATAATGCTAACCCTAATCCTATCCCTAACCCTAACCCTCACTCTAACCCTCAACCTAACCCTAACCCTAACCCTAATGCTAACCCTAAACCCCATCCTAAACCTCACCATAACCCTAACCATAACCCTCGCCCTAACCCTAATCCTAACCCACAACCTCATGCACAGCCTAAGCCTAATCCTAAGCCTAACACTAATCCTAACCCTCACCCTAAACCTAACCCTAACACTTACCCTAAATCTAACCCTAAACCTCACTCTCAACCCTTCCCTAACTGTAACCCTAAGCTTTAACCTAAACGTCACCCTAACCCTAACCATAATCCTCACTCTCACCCTCACCATAACCGTAACCCTAACCCTAACCCTAACAATAACCCGAACCCTAACCCGAACCCTAACACTTACACTCACCCTAACAGTAACAGTCACCCTAACACTAACCCTCAAACTAACCCTAACAATAACCCTAACCCTAAACCTCTACCTAACACTCAACCTCACCATAAACCTAACTCTAACCTAAACCTCACCATATCCCCAACCCTCACCCTAAATCTAACTCTAACCCTCACCCTCATAATAACCCTAACCCTCAACTTAACCTTCACCCTAACCCTCACCCTAACCCTAACTCTAACCCTAAACCTCACACTAACCCTTGCTCTAACTCTAACACTAAACCTAACCCTGACCTTCACCCTAACCCCAATTCTATCCCTAACCCTCAGCTAACCTTAACCCTCACCTTAACCCTAACCCTAACCCTAACCCAAACACTAACCCTAACCTCACCCGAAACCTCATCCTCACCCTAATACTCACCCTCACCCTAAACCTCACCCAAACCCTTACCTTCACCTTAACCCTGACTCAAACCCTAACCCTCACCCTTACCCTCACCCTAACACCTACCCTCACCCTAACCCTAACACTAAACTTTACCCTCACCCTGACCCTCACCCTCAGCCTAACCCTAACCCTAACACTATTCCTAATCCTAACTCTCACCCTTATACTAACCCTAACCCTAACCCTCAGCCTAACCCTCATCCTAACACTAACCTTAAAAATAACTCTCACCCTAACCTTAAACCTAAACCTGACCAAAACCCTAACCCTCACCCTCACCCAAAACCTCACCCTCACCCTCATCCTAACCCTAACCATTACCCTAAACCTCACCCTAAACCTAACTCAGCCTCACACTCACCCTAAACCTAACCCTACACCTAAGCCTAATCCTAAACCTAACCCTCACCCACACCCTCACCCAAAACCTAAACCTTACCCTAACCCTAACCGTAACCCTAGCCCTCACCCTAACCCTTACCCTCACCGTCACCCTAACCCTCACCCTCACCCTATCCCATACTCTCACCCTAACCCTAACCCTAACCCTCAACCTCACCCAAATCCTAACCCTAACCCTCATGCTAACCCTAACCCTAACCCTAATGCTAAACCTAACCCTCACGATCAGAGTAACCTTAACCTTAAGCCTCACCCTAAACCTAAAATTAAACCTAATGCTATCCCTAACACTCACCCTCTCCCTGAACCTCACTCTAACCCTTACCCTCACCCTAACCCTCACGCTAACCCTATCCCTTACACTAAAACTAAACCTCATCCTAACCCTCACCCTAACCCTAAACCTAAACCTAACCTTCACCCTAACGCTCACCCTTACCCTCATCCTAACCCTAACCCTAACCCTCAGCTTAAACCTCATCCTAACCCTCACACTAACCTTAAACCTCACCCTAACCATAAACCTAACCCTCAGCCAAACCCTCTTCCTAATCCTAACCCTAACACTCAACCCAACCCTAACCCTAACCCTAACCCTCACCCTAACCCTAAACCTCACCCTCACCCTCAGCCTAACCCTATCCCTAAACCTAAACCTAACCCTAAACCTCACACTCACCCTCGCTCTAACTCTAACACTAAACCTAACCCTAATCTTCACCCTAACCCCAATTCTATCCCTAACCCTCACCTAAACCTAACTCTCACCTTAACCCTAACCCTAACCCTAATCCAACACTAATCCTAACCCTCACTCTAAATCTAAACCTAACTCTAACCAAAACCCTCACCCTAATCCTAACCCTATAACTAACCCTCACCCTAACACTAACCCTAATCCTAAACCTAACCCTCACCCTCATCCTAACCCTTACATTCACCCTAAACCTATCTTTAACCCTAATGCTATCCCTAACCCTCACCCTCACCCTAAACCTCACTCTAACCCTAACCCTCACCCTAACTCTCACCTTAACTCTAACCCTAACACTAACACTAAACCTCACTTTAACCCTCACCCAAACCAAAACCTAAACCTAACCCTCACCCTAACGCTCAGCCTAACCCTGAACCTCAACCTAACCCTCACCTCACCCTAACCCTCACCCTAAATATGACCCTCACCCTAAACCTAACCCTAAACCTAACTGTCACCCACACCCTAAAAGTCACCCTCACCCGAACCCTCACCCACACCCTAACCTTACCCTAAACCTCACACTAACCCAAACCCTCACCCTAAACCTAACTATAACCCTCACCCTCATAATAACCCTAAACCTCAACTTAACCTTCGCCCTAAACCTCACCCTAACCCTAACGCTAACCCTAACCCTCACTCTCACCCTAACCCTCACCCTTACCCTTATCCTCACACTAACCCTAAACCTAAATCTAATCCTCACATTAACCCTAACCCTCACCCTAACCCTAACCCTACCCTCACCCTACCCCTCACCCTAACCCTAACCCTAACCCTAACCCTAACCCTATCCCTAACCCTCAACTTCACCCTAACAATCACCGTCACCATCACCCTAACACTCACCCTAAACCTAACCCTCACCTACACCCTCACCCCCACCCTCATCCTAACCCAAAACATCACGCTCACCCTAAACATCATCCTAATCCTAAACCTCACCCGAACCCTAACCCTAATCCTCACCCTAACCCTAACCCTCACCTTAAACGTCACTCTCACCCTAATCTTCACCCTAAACCTAACCCTAACCCTCACCCTAACCCTCACCCTAACCCTAACCCTATCCTTAATCCAAACCCAAACCCTAACCCTAATCCTAAACCTAACCCTCACCCTCACCCTAACCTTTACCCTCAACCTAACCCTAAACCTAACCCTCAAACTAAGCTTCATCCCAACACTCACACTAACCCTAAACCTCACCCTAACCACAACCCTAATCCTCAGCCAAAACCTCTTCCTAACCCTAAAAGAAAACTTCAACCCTAACCCTAACCCTAACCCTAAACCTAACCCTCACCCTCAGCCTAACCCTAAACCTAAACCTAACCCTAACCCACACACTCACCCTAACCCCAACCCTATCCCTAACCCTCACCTAACTCTAACCCTCACCCAAACCCTAACCCTAACCCTCACTCTCACCCTAACCATAAACCTCACCCTAACCCTAAGCATAAACTTAACCCTCACCCTCACCCTAAACCTCACCCTAACCCTTACTCTTTTTTTTTGTTTTCTTTTTTTATTTTATTTTATTTGAGAACATACTGTACAGAGGGGCTACAATTACATGGGCAGGATAATGCATACATTTCTTACCAAGCATTGCAGCCTCCTCCTTTGTTTACCCTTCACCTTCCTTCCCATCCTTCCCCCTCCCCCACCCAATTATACCCCCCCTCCCCCCCCCACACCGACATTGTAAAGTTGGTTTTGACATGACATTTTGTACTTCTCATTGTTGCAACAGGTCAACCTGAATCCTTAAACGACTTGTTTGTCCCCATCTCCTCCACATGTTATACTGACATCAAATATAGTGAAAGCGGGGGTTACACTGTGGGGGAGGGACATACAACGCAACAAAGAAATAATCTTATAAATGCGTTAGAAACACATGCATGAAAGAAACGAAAACATTAAAATACATATTTAAGGGTTCATTTTCCTAACATCACATTATCTGACCTTTTCCGCTTGAATCATACCTATACTAGATATTGCAAATAAGGGAAACCATGGGACCTATACTTCTTTGGGCCTGGCTTACTTCACTTAATATAATTTTTTCCAAACCTTTCCATTTCCTAACAAATGGGGAAATGTCATTCTTTCTGATGGAGGCATAGAATTCCATTGTGTATATATACCACATTTTCTTGATCCATTCATCTACTGAGGGGCATCTGGGTTGGTTCCATATCTTAGCTATGGTAAATAATGCTGCAATAAACATAGTTGTGCTGGTAGCTTTAGTGTGGTCTTGTTTGTAAACATTTGGGTAAATGCCCAAAAGTGGGATTGCTGGATCATAGGGGAGATCTATGTGAAGTCTTTTGAGGAACCTCCATACTGCTTTCCAAAGTGGTTGAACAAGTTTACATTCCCACCAACAATGAAGTAAGGTTCCTTTCTGTCCACATCCCCTCCAGCATCTGTTGTTGTTAGAGTTCTTGATTTTTGCTGTTCTAACTGGAGTGAGGTGATATCTCAATGTTGTTTTGATTTGCATTTCTTTTATGGCTAGGGATGTTGAACATTTCTTCATGTGTCTATTGGCCATCCTTCTTTCTTCTTCAGAGAAGCTTCTCTTTAAGTCTTTCGCCCACTTATTTATTGGGCAGTTGTTTCTTTCAGGATTTGTTGTTGGGTGGTTTAATTTTTTGAGTTCCAAGTATATTTTAGATATGAGACCCTTGTCCGTTGTATGGCTAGTAAAGATCTTCTCCCAATCGGTGGGCTTTCTATTGATCTTGCTAGCTATGTCATTTGCCCTGCAGAAGCTCTGCAACCGTATGCAATCCCAATTTTCCAACCTTTCTTTGATTTGTTGTGCATCCGGGTCTCTATTCAGAAAATTTCGGCCTGAGCCAAGGAGACCTAGGGTTTCTCCTATTCCATCCTGTAATATTTTCAGAGTGTCTGCTTTGAGTTCAAGGTCTTTGATCCATTTGGAGTTGATTCTGGTGCAGGGTGATATATAAGGATCTAGCTTTAGTTTTCTACATGTAGTTAACCAATTTTGCCAGCACCATTTACTGAAGAGGCTGTCTTTCGTCCATTCTATTGTTTTAGCTTCCTTATCGAAGATTAGATGGCTATAGGTCTGTAGGTTCATTTCTGCCTAACCCTTACTCTTACCCGAACCCTAACCCTAACCCTCAGCCTAACCCTCATCCTAACGCTAACGCTAACTCTAACACTCATATTAACCCTAACCCTCACCCTCACCCTCAACCTCACCCTCAGCCTAACCCTAACCCTAACCCTAATCCAAACACGAACCCTAAAACTCACCCTAAGTCAAAACCTAACCCTAACAAAACCCTCACCCTAATCCTAACCCTATCCCTAACCCTCACCCTAACCCTAAACCTAATACAAAACCTAACCCTGACCCTCACCCTAACCCTTACCCTCACCCTAACCTTAAACTTAACCCTCACCCTAATACTCATCGTAATCCTAAACCTAACTCTAACCCTCACCCTAACCTTAACCCTAACCCTAAACCTGACCCTCACCTAAACCCTAACCCTCACCCTCACCCTCAACCTAACACTCACGTTCACACTAACCCTCACACTCAACTTCACTATAATTCTAACCCTAACCCTAAATCTCACCCTAAATCTAACCCTGATCCTAATGCTTACCATAACCCTCACCTTCACCATAACCCTAAACCTAACTCTAACCCTCACACTAAACCTAACCTTAACCCTAATGCTAACCCTAACCCTCACCATCACCCAAACCCTCACTCTAACCCTTACCCACAGCCTAACCCTCACGGTAACACTAACTCTCATTCTAACCTTCATACTAACCCTAAGCCTAACCCTCACCCTAACAATTACCCTCACCCGAACCCTAACGCTAACCCTCAGCCTAAACCTCATCCTAACTCTAAACCTAACCCTCACCCTAACTATAACACTAACCCTAACCATAACACTCACATTAATCCTAACCCTCACCGTCAACCTCACCCTCAACCTAACCCAAACTCTAACCCTAATCCAAAACCTAACCCTCACCCTCACCCTAAACATCACCCAAACCTTAACCCTCACCTTAACCCTGACTCTAACCCTAACCCTCACCCTTACCCTCACCCCAACACTTACCCTCACCCTACCCCTAACCCTAACCCTTTCCCTCACCCTCAGCCTAACCCTAACCCTAACATTATTCCTAATCCTAACTCTCAACCTCACACTAACACTAACCCTAAACCTCACCCTCACCCTCACCCTAACCCTAACCCTAACCCTCATCCTAACACTAACCGTCACCCTCACCCTCACCCTAACCCTAAGCCTAACCCTAACTCTCATCCTAACCCTAAAGCTAAACCTAATGCTAACCCTAAAACTCACCCTCACCCTATCCCTCACCCTAACCCTTACCATCACCCTAACCTTAACCCTAACCCTCACAATAAACCTAACACTCACCCTTACCCTAAGCCTACCCTTCCGCCTAACTCTCACCCTAAACCTAACCCTAAACTTAATCCTCACCCTATACTTAAACTTAACCTCTACCGTCACCCTAACGCTAACCCTAACACTAACCCACACCCTAACCTTCACCCTAACCCTAACCCTAAACCTCACCCTCACCCTAACCCTCACCCTAAGCCTTATCCTCACACTAACCCTAATCCTAAACCTCACCATAACCCTCACCCTAACACTAAACCTCAGCCGATCCCTAACCCTAACCCTAACCCTCAACCTAACCCTTACCCTCACCCTAAACCTAAAACTCACCCTCACCCTAAACCTCACCCTAACCCTTACCCTCACCCTTACCCGCAATCTAAACCTAACCCTATAACTAGGGCTCACCCTAACCCTCACCCTCATCATAACCCTAACCCTAAACCTAACCCTCACCCTCACCCTAAACCTCACCCTCACCCAAACCCTCACCCTAACACTTTCCCTCACACTAACCCATTCCCTAACCCTAACCCTAACCCTAATTCTCAACAGAACACTCACCCTCACCCTAACCCTCACCCTCACACTAAACATCAGCCTAACCCTAACCGTCACCGTAAGCCTAACCCTAAACCTCACCCTAACTCTAACCCTCCCCGTAAACCTAAACCACACCCTAACCCTATCCCGAACCCTCACCTTCACCCTCACTCTCACCCTAACCCTAACCCTAACCCTCATCCTAACACTAAACTTCACCCTCACCCTCACCCTAATCCTAAACTTAACCCCAACATACACCCTCATTACTAAACCTCACCCTAACCATAACCATAACCCTTACCTAAATGAAAACCTCACCCTCCCCCTCACCCTCAACCTAATCCTCACCCTCACCCTAGCCGTCACCCTAAAATTAACCCTCACCCTAAGCATAAACTTAACACTCACCCTCATCCTAACCCTCACCCTAAACCAAACCCTAACACTCATCCTAACCCTAACTCTAAACCTAATGCTAACCCTAAACCTCACACTAAACCCAACCCTCACCCTAACCCTAACCCTTCCCCTCAGCCTAACCCACACAGTAAACCTAACTCTAATACTCACACTATCTTTAACCTTAACGCAAAACCTCACTCTAACCCTCACCCTAACCCTAACCCTAATGCTAACCGTAACCCTCACCCTCACCCTAACACTCACCCTAACACTAACCCTCACCCTAAACCTAAACCTCACCCTCACCCTAACCCTCACCCTAACACTTACCCACACCCTCACCCTCACCCTGACCCTAACCCTAACCCTAAACCTAACCTTCACCCTAACACTCACTCTAACCCTAACCCTCACCCTCAGCCTAACACTCACCCTCACCATTACCCTCACCCTAAACCTTACCCTAACACTAAACCTAACCCTCACTCTAACCCTAACCCTAACCCTCAGCCTAAACCTTATGCTAACCCTAAATCTAAACTTAACCCTCATCCTAACTCTAAACCTAACCCTAACCCTCACACAAACCCAAAACCGAACCCTCAGCCTAACCCTCATCCTAACCCTAATCCTAACCCTCACCTTAACTCGAAACCTAAACCTAACAATCACCCCCACCCTTATCCAAACCGAACACTATCCCTAACCCTCACCCTAACCCTAAACCTGACCCTATACCTCACCCTCACCCTTACCCTAACCCTAACGATAACCCTCTCCCTAAAAGTTACCCTAACCCTAACACTAACCCTAACCCTCATCCTCAAACTAAACCTCACCCTAAACCTGACCCTCACCATAACCTTGACCCTAAGCCTAAACTTAATCCTGACCCTAACCCTAACCTTAACCCACACACTAACCCTCACTCTAACCCGAACCCTCACTCTCACCCTAACACTCACCCTGACCCTAAACCTAATCCTAATCCTAAACCTAACCATCACCCTCAAACTCACCCTAACCCTAACTCTAACCCTAACTCTCAAGCTGAACCTAACCCTAACCCTCAACCTAACCCTAACCTTCACACTCACCATAAACCTCACCCTAAACATAACATTAACCTTCTCCCTAACAATCATCCAAACCCTAACTCTAACCCTAACCATGAACCAAACCCTAACCCTACCCCTCACCCTCACCGTCACACTAACCCTAAACCTAATGCTAAACCTCACCCTAACCCTAATCCTCAGCCACACCCTAACCCGAACTCGAACCCGAACCCGAACCCAAACCCGAAACCTCATCCTCAGCCTAACCCTCACCCTCAACCTAAACATCACCCAAACCCTAAACTTCACCTTAACCCAGACTCTAACAATAACCCTCACACTTACCCTCACCCTAACACTTACCCTTACCCTCAACCTAACCCTAAACTTTTCCCTCACCCTGACCCTCACCCTCAGCCTAACCCTAACCCTAACACTATTCCTAATCCTAACTCTCACCCTCACACTAACCCTAACGCTAAACCTCACCCTCACCCTTACCCTAACCCTAACCCTAACCCTCATCCTAACACTAAGCTTCACCCTCACCCTCACCCTAACACTAAACCTAACCCTAACTCTCATCCTAATCCTCAAGCTAAACCTAATGCTAACACTGAACCTCACCCTCACCCTAACCCTCAACTTAACCCTTACCGTCACCCTAACCTTAAGCCTAAACCTCACAATAAACCTAACCCTCACCCTAACCATAAACTAAACATAAACTTCACCCTAACCCTCACCCTAATCCTAAACCTCACCCTAAGCCTAAACCTCACCCTAAACGTTACCCTCAACCTAACCCAAAACCTAACCCTAAACCTAACACTCACACTAACCCTAACCCTAAACCTAACCCTCACCCTCAATCTCCCCTTCCTCCTCAGCCTTACCCTAACCCTCACCCTAATCCTAACCCTAACCCTCAACCCCACCCTCACCCTAACCCTAACCCTAACGCTAACCCTCACCCTAACCCTAACCCTAGCAATAACCCTAACCCTAACATAATCCTAACCCTAAAATTCACCCTAACCCAAATCCCAAGCCTAACCCTCACCATCACCCTCATTCTAACACTCACCCTCACCCTGACCCTCAGCATCACACTAACCCTCACACTAACCAGAAGCCTCATCCTAATCCTAAACCTAACCGTCACACTCAATTTCACCCTCATCCTCAGCCTAACCCTAACCCTAACCCTAATCCTATCACTAACCCTTAGCCTCATCCTCACCCTCACACTAACCCTCAACCTCACCCTAAACATCACCCTAACCCTAACACCCTAACCCTAAGGCTAACACTAAACCTCAGCCTCACCCTAACCCTCACCCTAACCCTCACCCTCACACAAACCCTACCCCTAACCCTATCCCAACACCTCACTCTGACTCTCACCGTAACCCTAACCCTCAACCACACCCTAAGCCTCAGCCTTACCCGAACCCTCATCCTCACACTAACACTCACCCTCACCCTAACCCTCACCTTCACAATAAACATCACCCTAACCCTAACTCTCACCCTAACCCTAACCCTAAACCTCACCCTCACCCTAACCCTCACCCTCACCCTAACCCTAATGCTAAACCTAACCCTCACCCTCACCATAACCCTCACCATAACCCTTACTGTCAACCTAACCCTAACGCTCACCTCACCCTAACCCTCACCCTAACCATTATCCACAACCTAACTCTTACCCTAAACCTAAACCTAAACCTAACCCTCACCCTAACCCTCAACCTAACACTAACCATAAACCTAACCCTATCCCTCACGCTAACCCTCACCCTAACCCTTACCCTCACCCTCACCCTAAATCTCACCCTAACATTTAAACTCAACCTAACCCAAACCCTAACCCTAAACCTAACAATCACACTGACTCTAACCCTAAGCCTCACCCTAACCCTTATACTAAACCTAAATATAACCCTAACCCTTACCTTAAACCTAATCCTAACCCTAACCCTCACACTAACCCTAACCCTAACCCTGAGCCTCACCCTCATCCTAACCCTAATCCTAACGCTCACCCTCAACCTAACCATAAAATTAACCCTCACCCTAACCCTCACCCTATGCCTAACACTCACCCTTACCCTAACACTCACCCTAACCAATACCCTCACCCTAACCCTATCCCTAACTCTAAACCTAACTCTAACTCTCACCTGAACACTCAACCTCACCCTAATCCTCACCCTCACACTAAACATCACCCCAAACCTAACCCTCAACCTCAACCTAAACCTAACCCTCACCCTAAATCTAACCCTCACCCTAAAGCTAAACCTATCCCTAATGCTAATGTAACACCTCACCCTCACCCTAACCCTCACCCTTACTTTATCCTCAACTAACCCTAAACCTAACCCTCACAATAACGCTAATCCTTACGCTATCCCTAACCCTAACCCTAAACCTCAACCTCACCCTAACTCTAATGCTAACCATAACCCTCACCCTCACCCTAACATCACCCTAACTCCTAACCTCACCCTAACCTGCAAACTAACCCTAACCCTAAACCTACCGCTCACCCTAACCCTCATCCTAACCATAAACCTAACCCTAACCTTAATGCTCACCCTTACCCTGAGCTTAACCCAAACCCTTTCACTCACCCTAACCATTAGCCTCACACTAACCCTATCCCTAACCCTAACCCTAACCCTAACTCTCACCAGAACACTCAACCTCATCCTAACCCTCACCCTGACACTAAACATCACCCTAAACCTAACCCTAAACTTCGCCCTAACCCTAACTCTCACCATAATCCTAACACTAAAATCCTCCCTCACCCTCACCCTAACACTCTCCTTAACCCTTACCGTCACCCTAACCCTAACCCTCTCCCTCACACTAACCCTCACCCTAACCCTTATGCTGACCCTAACCCTAAACCTAACCCTCATCCTAACCCTAAACCTAACTCTAACCCTCAACTTCCCCATCACCCTCAGCCTAACCCTAATCCTAAGCCTAATAACCCTCACCCTCAACCTCACCCTAACCCTAAACCTAAGCCTAACACTAACCCTCATCCTCACCCTAACCCTAAGCCTATCCCTAACCCTCACCCTAAACCTAACCATCACCCTATACCTCACCCACACCCTAACCCTAACCCTAACCCTAACACTCACCCTAACCCTCACCCTAACCCTCACCCTCACCCTAACACTCAGCCTAACCCTTACCATCACACTCACCCTAACCCTCACCCTCACCCTAACACTCACCCTAAACCTTACCATCACCCTAACCCTCACCCTAACACTTACCCACACCCTAACCCTCACCTTAACCATAATCCTAAACTTTAACCTAAACCTCACCCTCACCCTCACTCCAACCCTAACCCCAACCCTCACGCTCACCCTCACCCTAACCCTAACACTCACCCTCACCCTAACCTTCACCCTAACCTTTACACTCCACCTAACCCAAACCCTAACCCTAAACCTAACACTCACACTAACCCTAACCCTAACGTGCACCCTAACCATTATACTAACCCTAAACCTAACCCTAAACCTCACCCTAACCCGAACCCGAACCCTAACCCTCACCCTCACCATAACTCTAATGCTAACTCTAACCCTCACCTTCACCTTAACCCTCCACCTAACACCCACCCTCACCCTAACCCTAACCCTCACCCTCAAGCTAAACCTCACCCTCATCCTAACTCTCACCCTAACACTGACCCACACCCTCACACTCACCCTAACCCTAACCCTAAACTTAAACTTCACCCTAACGCTCACTCTAACCCTAACCCTCACCCTCACCCTAACCCTCACCCTAACTCTCACCCTAACACTTACCCACACCCTCACCCTCACCCTAACCCTAACCCTAAACCTAACCCTCAGCCTAACCCTCAGCCTAACCCTAAGCCTAACCCTCAACCTCACCCTCACCGTAACTCTAAACCTAAATCTAACACTCCCGCTCACCCTCACCCTAAACTAACACTTTCCCTAACCCTCACCCTAACCCTAAACCTCACCCTATACCTCACCCTCACGCTCACCCTAACCCTAACCCTAAATATAACCCTCACCCTAAACGTCACCCTAACCCTAACACTAACCCTAACCCTCATCCTCACACTAAACTTCACCCTAACCCTTAGCCTCACCATAACCTTGATCCTAAGACTAAACCTAATCCTGACCCTAACCCTAACCATCACCCATACACTAACCCTCAGTCTCAACCGAAACCTCACTCTCACCCTAAAACTCACGCTGAAACTAACCCTAATCCTAATCCTAAACCTAACCCTCACCCTCAAACTCACCCTAAACCTAACTCTAACCCTAACCCTCACCCTCACCCTAACTCTAACCCTCAACCAAACCCTAACCCTCACACACACCCTAAACCTCACACTAAACCTAACATTATCCCTCTCCCTAAAAATTATCCAAACCCTAACCCTAACCCTAACCCTCAACCAAACCCTAACCCTACCCCTCACCCTCACTGTCACACTAACCCTAAACCTAATGCTAACCCTCACCCTAACCGTAATCCTCAGCCACACCCTAACCCGAACCTGAACCGGATCCCAAACCCTCACCCGAAACCTCATCCTCACCCTCACCCTCACCCTAAACATCTCCTAAACCCTAACCCTCACCTTAAACCTGACTCTAACCCTAACCCTCACCCTTACCCTCACCCACACCTAACCCTATTTTCCCTCACCCTGACCCTCAGCCTCAGCCTAACCCAAACCCTAACACTATTCCTAATCCTAACTCTCACCCTCACACTAACCCTAACCCTAAACCTCACCCTCACCCTCACCCTAACACTAACCATAACCCTCATCCTAACATTAACCTTCACCCTCACCCTCACCCTAACACTAAGCCTTACCCTAACTCTCATCCTAAACCAAATGCTAACCCTAAAACTCACCCTCACCCTATCCGTCACCCTAACCCTTGCCATCACCCTAAACTCAACCCTATCCCTCACACTAAACCTCACCTCACCCTAACCCTAAGCCTACCCTTCCGCCTAACACTCACCCTAAAACTAACCCTAAACCTAATCCTCACCCTATCCTTAAACTTAACCCAAACCGTCACCCTAAACCTCACCCTCACCCTAACCTTAATGCTAACCCTAAACCTCAACCTAACACTCACACTAACCCTAACCCTAACCCGCAGCCTAACCCTCATCCTAACCCTAACCCTAACCCTACCCCTAACCCTCACACTCACCCTAAACCTCACACTAACCCTAAACCTACCCCTCTCCCTGACCCTCACCCTAACCGTTACCGTAACACTAACCCTCAACTGAACCCTAAAACTACCCCTCACCCTCACCCTCACACTAAGCCTAAACCTAATGATAACCCTCACCCTAACCCTAATCCTCACCCACACCCTAACCCGAAACCTCACCTGAACCCACAGCCACACCCAAATTCTCATCCTCACACTAAACCTCACCCTCACCCTAAACATCACCCTAACCCGAACCCTCCCCTAACCCTAACCCTAACCCTAACTTTCACCCTAACCCTCACCCTCACCATAACCCTTACCCTCACCATAACCCTAACCATAACCATAACCATAATCCTCACACTAACCTTAACCCTCACTCTAACCATAATCCTAACCCTATCCTTCACCCTCACCCTGACCCTCACCTCAACCTAACCCTAACACTAACCCTATTCCTAATCCTAAGTCCCAACCTTTACCCTCACCCTAACAATCACCCTAAAACTAACCCTCACCCTCACCCTAACCCTAACGATCATGCTAAACCTAACCTCAGCTTAATCGTCACCCTCACCCTAACACTTACATAACCGAAATCCTCACCCTCACTCTCACCCAAACCCTCACACTCACCCTAGTCCTCACCCTAACCCTAACACTCACCCTCAACCTCCCCTTCCCCCTCAGTCTTACCCTAACCCTAACCCTATTCCTAACCCTAACCCTCAACCTCACCATCACCCTAAAACTAAACCTAACCCTAATGCTAAACCTAACCCTCAATCTCACCCTAACCCTAACCCTAACCCTAACAATAACCCTAACCCTAAGCCTAAACCTAAAACTCACCCTAACCCTAATCCTAACCCTAACCCTCACCCTCACCTTAGGCCTCATTCAAATCCTCACCCTCACCCTGACCCTCACCATCACACTAACCCTCACACGAACCCTAACCCTCACCCTAACCCTAACCCTAAACCTATCCCTCACCATCACCCTCACCCTAAACCTAAACCTAAACCAAATCCTCACCCTCACCCAAACCCTCACACTTACCCTAGCCCTCACCCTAACCCTAAACCTAATCCTAACCCTCACCCTCAACCTCATCTTCCCCCTCAGCCTTACCCAAACCCTAACCCTAATCCTAACCCTAACCCTCAACCCCACCCTCACTCTAACCCTAAACCTAATCCGAATGCAAAACCTCACCCTCACTCTCACCCTAACCCTAACCCTGAACCTAACAATAACCCTAACCCTAACCCTTACCTTAAAACTCACCCTAACCCTAATCCTAACCATAACATTCACCCTCATCTTCAGCTTCATTCTAACCCTCACTTTAACCCTGACCCTCACCATCACACTAACACTCACACTAACCCTAACCCTCACCCTAACCCTAACCCTAAACTTAACCCTCACCATCACCCTCACTGTAAACCTAACCCTAAACCTAACCCTAAACCTCACCCTAAGCTTAACCCTCAACCTAACCCTAACCCTCACACTGACCCTCACACTAAACCTTACCATAACCCTAACCATCACCCTAACACTTAACCTGACCCTAACCCTCACCCTAACCCTAAACCTGACCCTAAACCTAAGCCTCAGCCTCACCCTAACCGTAACCCTCATCCTAACCTTAAATCTAAAACTAATGCTAACCCTAAACATCACCCTCACCCTAAACCTCACCCTAACCCTTACCCTCACCCTAACCCTAACCCTAACCCTCACACTAAACCTAAACCTCACCCTAACCCTAACCCTAATCCTCACACTAAACCTAACCCTCACCCTAAACCTAACCCTGCTCCTCACCCTAATTCACACCCTCTGCCTAACCCTAACCCTAATCCTCACCCTATCCCTAACATTAATCCTAACCCTTACCCTCACCCTAACCCTAATGCTAACACTAACCCTCCCCCTCCCCCTATTCCTCTCCCTCACCCTAACCCTCACTCTAACACTTACCCACACCCTAACCCTCACCCTAACCCTAAACCTAAACCTAACCTTTACCCTAACCCTAACCCTCAGCCTAACCCTCAATCTAACCCTAACCCTAACCCTAATCCTAACCCTCAAACTAACCCTTTCACTAACTGTAAACCTAAACCTAAACCTAACACTCAGGCTCAGCCTCACCCTAACCTAAAACTATCCCTAACCCTCACCCTAACCCTAAACCTGACCCTAAACCTCACCCTTACCCTAACACTAACCCTATCCCTAAACCTCACCCTAACCCTAACAATAACCCTAACCCTCATCCTCACACTAAACATCACCCTAACCCTTACCCTCACCATAACCTTAACCCTAAGCCTAAAACTAATCCTCACCCTAAACCTAACCCTCACCCACACACTAACCCTCACCCTCATCCTAACATTCACCCTAACCCTAACCTTAATCCTAATCCTAAACCTAACCCTCACCCTCAAACTCACCCTAACCAAAACTCTCACCCTAACCCTCAACTTCACCCTAATGCTAACCCTAACCCTAACCCTCAACCTAAACCTACCCCTAACACTAACCCTCACACTCAACCTAAACTTCAACCTAAACCTAAAATTACCCCTCCTCCTAACCATCATCCTAACCCTAACCCTAACCCTCAACCTAACCCTTACCCTACCCCTCACCCTCACCGTCACACTAACCCTAAACCCAATGCTAACCTTCAGCCTAACCCTAATCCTCACCCACAACCTAACCCGACACCTCACGTGAACCCTCACTCTCAACCGAACCCTCATCCTCACCCTAACCCTCAACCTCACCCTAAATATCACCCAAACCCTAACCCTCACGCTAACCCTGACACTAACCCTAACTCTCACCCTTAAACTCACCCTAAAACTTACCCTCACCCTAACCCTAACCCTAACACTTAACTTAACCTTCACCCTCACCCTGACGCTCCCCCTCTGCCTAACCCTAACCCTAACCCTATTCCTAATCCTAACTCTCACCCTCACACTCACGCTAAACCTAACCCTAACCCTAAAGCTCACCCTCACCCTCACCCTCTCCCTAGCTCTCACCTTTACCCTAAACTTCACCCTGACACAAACCATCACGCTAACCCTAACCCTCACCCTAACCCTAACCCAAACCCTCACCCTAAACCTAACCTCAGCTTGACCTTCACCCTCCCCCTAATCCTCACCCTAACCCTAACACTTACCTAAACGAAACCCTCACCCTCACCCTCACCCTAAACCTGACCCTCAACCTAGCTCTCACCCTAACCCTAAACCAGACCCTTACCCTCACCCTCAACCTCCCCTTCCCCCTCAGCATTACGCTAACCCTAACCCTAATCCTAACCCTAACCTTCAATCCCACCCTCACCCTAATCCTAACCCTAACGCTAACCCTCACCATCACCCTCACCCTAACCCTAACCCTAAACCTAACAATTAACCTAACCCAAACCCTAACCCTAAAACTCACCCTAACCCTCTCCCTAACCCTCACCCAAACACTTACCCTCACCCTAAATCTAACCCTAATCCTCACACTAAACCTAACCCTCACCCTAAACCTAACCCTAATCCTCAGCCTAACCCTCTCTCTATACCTAACCCTAATCCTCACCCTAGCCCTAACCTTAACCCTAACCCTCACCCTAACCCTCACCCTCATCCTAAACCTAATGCTAACACTAACCTTCAACCTCCCTTTAACCCTCACCCTGACCCTCACACTAAACCTAACCATAACCCTAACCCTCACCCTAACAATTACCCTGACCCTAACCCTCACCCTAAACCTAACCCGAACCCTCAACCTAACCCTAAACCTCATCCTAAAACTAAGCCTCACCCTCACCCTAAACCTCACCCTCTCCCTAAACCTCACCCTTACCCTAAACCTAAACCTAACCTTCACTCTAACCCTCACGCTAAACCTAACCATAATCCTAACCCTAACCCTCACCTAAACGCTCACCATAACAATAAACCTCACCCTCTCCCTAACCTTCACCTTAACCATTACTCTCAACCTAACCCAAACCCTAACCCTAAACCTAACACTCACACTAACCCTAACCCTTACCCTCAGGCTAACCCTTATACTAACACTAAACCTAACCGTAACCCTCACCCTAACCCTAACCCTAAACCTCACCCTCAACCGCCCCTTCCCCTTCAGCCTTAACCTAACCCTAACCGTAGTCCTAATCCTAACCATCAACTACACTTTCACCCTAACCCTAACCCTAACCCAAATGCTAACACTCACCCTCACGCTCACCTAACCCTAACCCTAAACCTAACAATAACCCTAACCCTTACCCTAAAAATCACACTAACCTAATCCTAACCCTAACCCTCACCCTCACACTCACCCTCATTCTAACACTCACCCTCACCCTGACGCTCACCATCACACTAACCCTCACACTAACCTGAAACCTCACCCTAACCCTAGACCTAACCCTCACCCTCAATTTCATTATCACCCTCAGCAACCATAACCCTAATCCTAACCCTAACCCTCACCCTCACCCTAAACCTAAACCTAACCCTCACCCTGACCCTCACCCTCACCTGAACCCGCACCCTAACCCTCACCCTCACTCTCTGCCTCACATTCATCCTCAATCTCACCCTAAACATCACCCTATCCCTAACCCTCACACTAAACCTAATCCTAACCCTCACCCTAACCCTAAACATCATCCTAAACCTCACCCTAACCCTAACGCTAACCCTAACTCTCACCCTCACACTAACCCACAACCTAACTCTTATCCTCACACTAACCCTAACCCTAACCCTAACCTTCACACTAACCCTAACCCTCACCCTAACTCTATCCCTACACATCACCCTGACTCTCACCTAACCCTATCCCTCAACCACACGCTAATCCTCACCGTTACCAGAACCCTCACCCTCACCCGAACACCCACCCTCACCCTAACACTCACTCTCACAATAAATAATACCCTAACCCTAACCCTAAACCTCACTCTAACCCTCACCCTAACCCTTACCCTAACCCTAACCCTCACCCTAAACCTAACCCTAACCCTCACACTAACCCGAACCCTCATCCTAACCCTAACTCTCACCCTCACCCTCTCCCTAACCCTAACCCTCATCCTAACCCTAATCTTAAACCTAATGCTAACCCTAAACCTCACCCTCACCGTAACCCTTACCCTCAGCCTAACCCTAACCCTAACCAACACACTAAACCTAACCCTCACACTAACCCTAAACCTAAACCTCACACTAAACCTAACACTCAACCCTAACACTAACCCTACCCTTCAGCCTAACCCTAACCCTAAATCTAACTGTAACCCAAATCCTCACCCTATCCCTAACTTTAACCCTAACCCTCACCCTCAACCTTCCCCCTCAGCCTTACCCTAACCATAA
Organism: Dipodomys merriami; assembly: GCF_024711535.1. Lineage (NCBI taxonomy): Eukaryota > Metazoa > Chordata > Mammalia > Rodentia > Heteromyidae > Dipodomys > Dipodomys merriami. Next base: position 3,411,187 of record NW_027206235.1, on the reverse strand, counting down.
CCCTAATCCTAACCCTCAACCTAACCCTCACCCTAATCCTAGCCCTCAGCCTCACCCTAAACCTAACCCTAAACTTTACCCTCAACCTAACCCAAACCCTAACCCTAAACCTAACAATCACACTAACTGTAACCCTAATCCTCACCCTATACTTTATACTAACCCTAAACCTAAACCGAACCCTCATCCTAACCTGAACACTCACACTAAACCTAAACCTAACCCTAACCCTAAACCTCTCGCTAACCCTAAAAATCACCCTCACGCTCACACTCACCCTAAAACTTACCCTCATCCTAACCCAATTCCTAAAGCTTACCCTAACCCTAACTCTCACCCGAACACTCACCCTCACCCTAACCCTCACCCTCACACTAAACATCACCCTAAACTTAACCCTATCCCTAACCCTAACCATAACCGTCACCGTAACCCTAACCCTCACACTAACCCTAAGCCTAACCCTCACCCTCATCCTCACCCTAACCCTAACCCTCAACCTAACCCTCCCCCTCACACTCACACTCACCCTAACCCTATACCTAACCCTAACGCTCACCCTAACCCTAATCCTCACACTAAGCCTAACCCTCACCCTAACCGTAACCCTACCTCTCAGACTGACCCTCACCTTCACCCTAACTCTAAACCTCACAATAACCCTAACCCTATCACTAACCCTCACACTAACCCTAACCCTAATACTGAACCTAACCCTTTACCCTCAACCTCACCCTAACCCTCACCCTAAGCCTTACCCACACCCTTGCTCTAATCCTAAACATAACCCTAATCCTCACCCTAACCCTAAACCTATCCCTAAACCTCACCCTAACCCTAACCTTCACCCTACCTCACACTCACCCTAACCGTAACACTAACTCTTACCATCACCCTAACCCTAACCCTAACCCTCGCACTAAACCAAACCCTCACACAAATTCTAATGTCACCCCTCACCCTAACCCTAACCCTCAACCTAACCCTAACACTTATCCTCACCCTATCCTTAACCTTAACCCAAAACTTCACCCTAACCCTCACCTTCACCCTCACCCTAATGCTAACCCTAAACCTCAGACTCAACCTAACCCTCACCCTGACACTTACCCTCACCCTAACCCTAACCCTAAACCTCACCCTAACACTAACCTTCACCCTCACCTTCACCCTAACCCTAAACCTAACCCTAACACTCATCCTAACCCTAAGGCTACACCTAATGCTAACCCTAAACTTCACACTCACCCTAACACTCACCCTCACCCTAATGCTAACCCTAAACCTCAGACTCAACCTAACCCTCACCCTGACACTTACCCTCACCCTAACCCTCACCCTCACCCTAACCCTAACCCTAAGCCTCACCCTAACACTAACCTTCACCCTCACCTTCACCCTAAACCTAAACCTAACCCTAACACTCATCCTAACCCTAAGGCTACACCTAATGCTAACCCTAAACCTCACACTCACCCTAACCCTCACCCTAACCCTTATCGTCACACTAACCCTAACCCTAACCCTCACACTAAACCTAACCCTCACCCTAACCCTAAGGCTACCCTTCCGCCTAACACTCACACTAAACCTAACCCTAAACCTAGTCCGCACCCTGTCTTAAAACTTAACCCAAATCCTCACCCTAACCCTCACCCTCACCATAACCTTAATGATAACCCTAACCCTCACCCTCACCCTAACCATCACCCTAAAACCTACACACACCCTAACCTTCACCCTAAGCCTAACCCTAAACCTAACCTTCACCCTAACCGTCACCCTAACCCTAACCCTCACACTTACCCTAACCGTCACCCTAAACTTTACCCTCACCCTAACCCTACTCCTAACCCTCACACTAACCCTAACACTAACCCGCAGGCTAAACCTTATCCTAACCCTAAACCTAGCCCTAAATCTCACCCTAACCCTAACCCTAACCCTCAGCATAACCCTCATCCTAACCCTTACCCTAATCTTAACCCTCACCCTAACCCTAACCCTAACACTAACCTAAACCTCACCCTAACCCTAACCCTCACCCTCCCCATCACCCTCAGCCTAACCCTAATCCTAACCTAATCCTACTGCTCACCCTCACCCTAAATCTAACCCTAAACCTAACCCTAACACTCACCCTCAGCCTTAACCTACCCCTAACAATATCCCTAATCCTCAACTTAACCCTAACCCTCACCCTAATCCTAAACCTAACCCTCACCCTCAAACTCACCCTAAATCTAATCCACACCCTAACCCTAACCCTCACCCTCACCCTCAACCTAACCTTCACACTCACCCTAAACCTCACCCTAAACCTAACCCTACCCCTCTCCCTACTCCTCACCCTAACCCTAATGCTAACCCTAACCCTCAACCTATCCCTAACCCTACCCCTAACACTAACCCTCACCCTAACCCTAATCCTCACCCTAACCCTCACCCTCACTCTAAACATCACCCAAAACCTAACCCTCACCCTAACCCTAACACAAACCTAATCCAAACCCTCACAATGACCCTAACCCTCACCTTAACCTTAGCCTCAACCTAAACCTTAACCTCACCCTAACCATAAACATAACCCTCACACTAACCATAACCCTCACTCTAAACCTAAACCTTAACCTGACCCATGCCTTCACCGTCACCCTGACCCTCACCCTCAGTTTACCCATAACCCTAATCCTATTCCTAATCCTAAAACTCACCCTCAACCTAAACCTAACCCTCACCCTAAACATCACCCTAACCCTAAACCTCACCCAAACCTTAACCCTCACCCTAACCCTAACAATAACCCTCACCCTGAACCTAACCTCAGCCTAACCCTCACCCTCACCCAAGCCCTCACCCTAACCCTAACCTTAACCATAACCCTCAACCTCAACCTCCTCTTCCCCCTCAGCCTTACCCTAACATTAACCCTAATCCTAACCCTAACCCTTAACCCCACCCTCACCCTACACCTAACCCTAACCCTAACAATATCCCTCACCCTCATCCTAACCCTAACACTAACCCTAACAATAACTCTAACCCTAACTCTAACCCTTAAACTCACCCTAAGCCTAATCCTCACCCTAAACCTCAAGCACACCCTCACCCTCATTCTAACCCTCACCCTCACGCTGACCCTCACCATCACACTAACCCTCACACTAAGCCTAACCCTCACCCTAGCCCTAACCCTAACTTTCACCCTCACTTTCCCTCTCACCGTCAGCCTCACCCTAACTCTAACAGTAATCCTAAACTGACCTCACTCTCACCCTCACCCTAACCCTCACACTCAACCTCACCATAACCCTAACTCTAACCCTCAACCTCACCCTCACCCTCACCCTCATCCTCAGCCTAAACCTCACCCTACCCCTAACCATAACCCTAACCCTCACCCTCACCCTCACCCTCACCCCAACCCTAAACCTAACCCTAACTCTCACCCCATCCCTAACCCTCACCCTATCACTAACTCTCACCCTTACCCTAATCCTAACCTTAACTCTAATACTAACCCTAACTCTAATACTAACCCTCAAGCTCACCATAACCCTCACCGAAAAACTTACCCTCAACCTCACCCTAAGCGTAACCCTAAACCTCAAAGTAACCCTAACATCCACCCTAATCCTAAACCTCACCTTAACCCTCAACCTCACCTAATCCTCAACCTAACCTTACCTTAAGCCTTACCTAAACTAAACCCTCAACCTCACTCTCACCCTAAACCTCACCCTCACCCTAGCCCACACCCTAACCCTAACCCTAAACCTAACCCTCACACTAAACCTCACACTACCCCTAAACCTTACCCTAAGCCTCACGCTCATCCTAACCCTAACCCTAACCCTAACTGTCACCCTAAACCTACCCCTAAACCTAACCCTCACTCTAACCCTAAACCTCAACCTCAACCTCAAGCTCACCCTCACCCTCAGCCTAAAGCTAGTGCTACCCTAATCCTAACCCTCACTCTAAAACTAAATCTAACCCTAAACCAAACATTCCCCCTCCCCCTCACCCTCACTCTAATTCTCACTCTAACCCTAACCCTGATCCTCAACCTCACTCTCACCCTCAGCCTAACCCTAGTCCTTACCCTCATCCTAACACTCAACCTACCCCTGACCCTAACCCTAAACCTCAACCTAACCCTCACCCTCACCATAGTCCACACCCTAACCCTAACCCTAAACCTAACCCTCACACTAACCCTAACCCTAACCCTCAGCCTAATGCTCATCCTAACCGTAACCCTAACCCTAACCCTAAACCTCAACCTAACCCTCATGCTAACCCTAACACTAACACTAACTCTAAACCTGACCTTCAATTTCACCCTCCCCATAACCCTAACTCTAACCCTAAACCTCACCCTCACATTAACCCTAATCCTATCACAAACCTTAAACCTCACCCTAACTCTCACCCTAACCCTCACCCTAAACATCACCTTAACCTTAACCCACACCCTAACCCTAACCATAACCCTCACCCTAACGATAATCTCAGCTTAACCCTAAACCTGAAGTAAACGACACCCTCAACCTCACCCTCAACCTAGCCCTCACACTCACCCTAACCCTAACACTAAACATCAACCTCATCCTCACCCTCACCCTCAGCCTAAGCCTAACCCTAACCTAACCCTACTCCTCAACCTCACCCTCATGCTCAACCGAACCCTAACCCTAACAATAAATCTAACCCTCACCCTAACACTAATCCTCAACCTCACCCTAAACCTAATCCTAACCCTAACTCTAATCCTAACCCTCACCCTCCCCCTAACCCTAACCCTAACCCTCACACTAACCCGAACCTTCACCCTAACTTTAACACTAACCCTAAACCTTACCCTCACAATCACCCTAAATCTAACCCTGACCCTCACCCTAACCCTAACCCTAACAGTACCCCTAAACCTAGTCCTCACACTAACCCTGTCACCCACACCTTATCCCGAACCCTCACCCGAAACCTCACACTAACCCCAAACCTAATCCTAACCCTAACTCTCCCACTACACCTAACCCTCACCCTAACTATAACCCTACACATCAGCCTAAACCTCACCCTAACCCAAACCCTAACCCTAATCCTCAACCTATACCTAAACCTATCCTTAACCCTCACACTCACCCTAGCCCTCACCCTAACCCTACCCCAAACCCTAACCCTAATTCTCAACCTAATTCTCACCCTATCCCTAACCCTAATCCTAACCCTCACCCTCACCCTAGCCCTCACCCTAACCTCACCCTAACTCTATCCCTAAACCTAAACCTCACCCTCACCCTAACCCAAACCCTAACATTCACCCTAACCCTAATCCTAACCCTGACCCTATATTTAACCCTAAAAGTCACACTAACCCTAACCCTCACCGTAACGCTAACCCTACCCCACAGCCTAACCCTCATCCTAAACCTAACACTAACCCTATCCCTCATGCTAACCCTACCCTAACATTAAACCTAACCCTCACCCTAACGCTAACCCTCACCCTCACCCTCACACTCACACTCACCCTCAGTCTAACCCTAACCCTAATCCTAAACCTAACCCTCATCCACACTCTCACCATAACTCCAACCAGAACCCTAACCATAACGCTCCCACTCCCCCTCCACCTCACCCGAAACCTCACTCTCACCCTAACACTCACCCTCACCCTAACCCTAACCCTAATACTAAACCTCACCCTAACCCTAAGCCTTACCCTCACCCTCAACCTCACACTCACCATAACCCTAACCATCACCATCACCCTAACCCTAACCCTAACTATAACACTCACACTCACCCTAACCCTAACCCTCCCCCTCACCCGAACCTTCACCCTCACCCTCACCCTAAATCACCCTAACAATAACCCTCACCCTAATCCTAACCCTAACGCTCACCCTAACCCTAACCCTCACCTTAACCCTCAACCTCATCCAAATTCTCACCGTAATCTTACCCTAATCCTTACCTAAACTAAACCCTCACCCTCACCGTAAACCTAAACCTCACCCTCACCCTAAAGCTAACCCTAACCCTAACCCTCACACGCACCCTCACCCTCACCTCACCACAACCCTATCCCTCACCCTCAACCTAAACCTAACCCTAACACTTGCCGTCACCCTAATCCTCACCCTAAACTTAACCCTAAACCTAACCCTCACCCACATGCTCACCCTAACACTAACACTAAAACTATCCCTCACCCTCAGTCTAACCCTCACCCTCACGCTTACTCTCACCCTAAACCTAATCCTCACACTAACTCTAAACCTAAACCTAACCCTAACCCTAACCCTCACCTTAATCCTGACCCTGATCTTAACCCTCAGCCTATCTCTAAAACTAAACCTAAATCTCACCCTCACCTAATGCTCACCGTCACCATAAACCTCACCCTAAACCTAACCCTCAACCACACCATAAATCTCACCCTCACCCTTACTCTCACCCTAAGCCGAAACCTAACCCTAACCCTAATCCTAAACCTAAACCTCACCCTCGCCCGAAAGCTAACACTAACTGTAAACTTCACCCTCACCATCATACTAACACTAATCCTAAACCTAACCCTCACACTCACCCTATACCTAACCCTAATTTTCACCGTCACCCTCACCCTTACCCTAAACGCAAACTTAACCATCATCCTAACCCTAACCCTAACCCTAACCTACACCCTAAATCTAACCCTAACCCTAAACCTCACCCTCACCCTAACCTTCACCCTCACATGAAACCACAATCTCACCCTAACCCTCACCCTCACCCTAAACATCACCCTAACCCGAACCCTAAACATAACCCTCACCTTCACCCTAACCCTAACAATAACCCTAACCCTCACCCTTAAACTCACGCTAACCCTAACCCTCACTCTTACCCTAAACCTCATCCTAAAACTTAATCTTACCCTAAAACTAACACAAACCCTAACCCTCACACTAAAACTAACCCTCACCCTCACACTAAACCTAACCCTATCCCTCACCGTAACCCTAACCATCACCCTAAACCTAACCCTAACCCTCATCCTCACCATAGCCCTCACACTTACCATAATCCTAACCCTTACCCTAACCTGAACCATGAACCCTAACCCTCACCCTCACCCTCACCCTAAACCTAAACCTAAACCTACTCCTCACGCTCACCCTAACCCTAACCCTAACCCTCACCTTAACACTCACTCTAATCCTATCCCTGATCCTAACCCTCACTCTAAAGCTAACACTAAACCTAAACCTCACCCTCACCCTGACCCTCACCATCACCCTAACCCTCACCCAAACCCGAACCCTCACTTCAACCTAATCTTCACTGTCACCCTAACCCTAAACCTAACGCTAAACCTCTCCCTAACCCTCACCCTCACCCTCAAACTCACCTTAAGCCTAACCCTAAACCTAATCCTAATCCGAACCCTCAACTTCACCCTAAACCTAACCCTAACCATCACCCTCACACTCACCATTACCCTAACACCAACCCTAACCCTTACCCTAACCCTAACCCTCATCCTAACCCTAACCCTAACCATAACAATAACCCTCACCCTAACCCTAACCCTAACAAAAACCCTATCCCTCACCATAACACTTATCCTCACACTTACCCTAAACCTATCCCTAAACCTCACACTAACCCTAAACCTCACCCTAACCCTGACCCTATCCTTCACCCTAATCCTAACCCTAACCCACAGCCTAAACCTAACCCTAACCCTCACCCTCACCCTAACCCTCATCCACACCCTAATCCTCAACCTCACCCGAACCATCACCCTCACCCTTACACTCACCCTCACCCTAAACATCACCCTAAACCTAACCCTCACCCTAACGCCAAACATAACCCTCACCCTCACCCCAACTGTAATCCTAACTCTAATACGAACCCTCACTCTGACCCTCACACTCACACTCACGCTAAACCTAAACCTCACTCTCACTCTAACCCTCACTGTAACCCTTAACCTTACCCTAACACTAACGGTAATCCTAACCCACTCCCTCACACTAAACCTAACCCTCACACTCACCCTAACCCTAACCCTCACACTACCCCTCACCCTAACAATTACCCTCACCCTAACCAAACCCTAACCCTCACCCTCACCCTAGCACTCACCCTTACACTAATCCTATCCCTAACCCTAACCCTATCCTTAAAACTAACCCTCACCCTCACCCTCATCCTGACCCTCATCCAAACCGTAACCCTAACCCTAACCCTAACCCTCACCCTCACCCTCACCCTAACCCTAACACTAACTCTAATTCAAACCCTAACCCTCACTCACACCCTAAACCTCACCCTAATCCTTAGCCTCACCCTCACCCTAACCGGAACCCACACCTTAACCTTAACCCTCACCCTACCCCTAACCCTAACCCTCACACTCACACTCACCCTAAAACTAGCCCTATCCCTCATCCTCACCCTAACCCTAAACCTAATGCTAACCCTAACCCTCATCCTCACCTGAACCCTAACCCTACCCCTCACTCTAACCCAAACCCTAACCCTAATGCTAACCCTGAGCCTCACCCTCACCCTAACCCTCACCCTAATCCTTACCCTCACCCTCTCCCTCACCTTTACCTTAAACCTACCCATCAGCCTAACACTCACCTTATCCCTTAATCTCAGTATAAACCTAACACTAACCCTAATCCTGACACTAACCCTAAACCTAAACCTAACACTAATCCTCACTTTAACCGTCACCCAAATCCTAACCTTGACCCTAACCCTCGCCCTAACGCTAACACTAAACCTAAACCTCACACTCTCTAACCCTCACTGTCACCCTAACCCTCAACGTCAACCTAACCCTCACCGTAATCCTAACCCTCACCCTAAACCTCACCCTAACCCTTACACTCACCATAAAATTAACCCTAATCCACACCCTAACCCTAACCCGAACCCGAACCCTCACCCTCACACTCACCCTAACTGTAACCCTAACACTCACCCCAACCATAAACCTTATCCTAACCCTAACCGGAACTCTAACCCTATACCTCACCCTAACCCTAAGGCTAAACCTTACGCTACCTCTTACACTCATCCTAATCCTCACCCTAACCCTTTTCCTCACACTAACCCTAATCCTAACCCTCACACTAATCCTAACCCTCAACCTAACCCACACCATCACCCTAACCCTCACCCTAACCCTAACCCTCACCTACAACCTAACCCTTACCCTCACCCTCACTCTCACCCTCAGCCTAACCCTAACCCTAATCCTAACCCTAACCCTCAGCCTAACCCTAACCCTAACCCTCACATTAACCCTAACCCTCACCTTCAACCTCACCCTCAGCCTAATCCTCACCCAAAACCTAACCGTAACCATTTCCTAACTTAAAACCCCACCCTCATCCTAACCCTCACCCTAACCCTCTCCCTCAGCCTAGCCCTCACCCTAAGCCTAACCCTAACCCAACCCTCAGCATCAACCTCATCTTCAACCTAGGCCTCACCTTAACACTAAACCTAATCCTAAACTTAACCATCACCCTCACCCTCACTCTAACCCTAACCATAAACCTAATGCTAACCCTAAACATCACCCTCACCTTAACCCTAATCCTAACCATCAACCTAATACTAACACTAACCCTAATGCTACACCTAACCCTAACCATCACACTAAGACTAATGCTAACCTTAATACTCAACCTCACCCTAAACCTCACCATAAATCTTACCCTCATCCTAACCCTCACCATAACCCTAAACCTAAACCAAACCCTCACCCAAACACTCACCCTAACCCTTAAACTAACCCTATCCCTCACCCTAACCCTAAGCCTCACCCTAACCCTCACCCTCAACCTAACCCTAATGCTAACCCGAACCCAAACCCTTACCCTAACCCTCACCCTAACCCTAACCCTCACCCTCAAAATAACTCTCACTATAACCCTTACCCTCACCCTAACCCTAAGCCTAACATTAACACTAAAACTCACCCTAAACCTCACCCTAACATCAACCCTCAAACTCACCCTAACCCTCACCCTAACCCTTGCCCTCACCCTAACCGTAACCCTAAACCTAAGCCTCACACTAACACTAACTCTAACCCTCAGCCTAACCCTCATCCTAACCCTAACCCTAATCCTAAACCTAACCCTCACCTTCACCCTCACCCTAACCATAACCCTAACTCTAATCCTCATGCTAACCCTCACCCTCATTCTCACCCTAATCCTAACCATAACCATAACCCTGACAATAACACTAACCCTAACCCTAACCCTAAACCTCACCCTCACCCTCACCCTCACCCTAACCGGAACCCTAATCCTAACTCTCACCCTCAACCTTACCCTCAACCTCACCCTGACCCTCAAACTCACCCTCACCATAACCCTCAGTCTAACCCTAACACTCACCCTAACCCTCACCCTCACCCTCAACCTCACCCTCTCGCTCAGCCTAACCCTTACACTAACCCTAATCCTAACCCTAAACCTTACCCTCACCCTAAACCTAACCCTAAACGTCACCCTCACACTCACCCTCACCCTAAACCTAACCCTCACGCTGAACCTCACTCTCACCCTAACCCTCACTGACACCCTAAAAATCAACCTAACCCTAACCCTCACCCTAAACAAAACCCTTATCTTAACCCTAACCCTAATCCTCACCCTAACCATATCCCTAAGCCTCACACTCACCCTAACCTTAACCCTAACCCTAAGCCTAAACCTAACCCTTACCCTAACTCTAACCCTAACCCTCATCCTCACCCTAACCCTTATCCTCACACTAAACCTAACCCTCAGCCAAACCCTCACCCTAACCCTAAATGTAACCCTCACCCTAACCCTAAACCTTACCCTAACTCTAAACCTACCGCTCACACTAAAACTCACCCTCACCCAAACCCTAACCCTGACCCTCACCCTAAACCTAACCCTTACCCTAACGTTAACCTTAACCTTTATCCTCATACTAAACCTAACTCTAACCCTACCCCTAACCCTCACACAAACCCTAACCCTCTCCCTAACCTTAACCCTACACCTCACCCTAATTCTCACCCTAACCCTAAACCTCACCCAAACCCTTATCCTAACCATCACCCTCACCCTAACGCTCACCGTCACCCTAACCCTCACCCTAAACCTAACCATAACCCTAAACCTCACCCTAACCCTAACACTAACCCTAACCCTCACACTCACTCTAATCCTTAACCTCACCCTAACCCTAACCCTTACCCTTAACATAACCCTCACCCTAATCCTAACATTCAGCCTAACCCTAACCCTAACCCTTACCCTAACCCTCCTCCTAACCCTAACCCTAACCCTCACCCTAACACTAACCCTAACGGTATCCCTAACCCTCAAAAACACACTAACCCTCAACCTCACCCTCATCCTATCGCTAACGCTAACCCTAATCCTAACCTTCAACCTCACACTCATCCTCACTGTAACTCTAACCCCCACCCTAACCGAAAACCTCACCCTCACCCTCACCCTAACCCTCACCCTCACCATCACCCTAACCCTAACACTAAACCCTCACCCTAAGTCTCACCCTAACCCTAATGCTAACCCTAACCTTAACCTTCACCCTAACCCTAACCCTCACCCGCCTCACTCTCACATTCACCCTCACCCTAAACATCACCCTAACCATAAGCCTCACCCTAAAACTAACCCTAAGACTCACCCTAAACCTAACCCTCAACCTCACCTTCACACTCACCCTAACCCTCACCCTCACCGTAGCCCTCACCCTAAACATAAACCTAACCTTAACCCAAACACTAAGCCTCACCCTCACCCTCACACAAACTCTAACCATAAACCTAACCCTCACCCTAACCTTAACCCGAATCCTAATTCTAACCCTCACTGTCACCATCACCTTCAAACTAACCCTCAACCTCAAACTCACCTTCACCCTAACCCTCTAACAAACCCAAACCCGTAACCCTAAACTTCTCCCTAAACATAACCCTACCCTTCACCCTAACCCTCACCCTAAACCTAACCCTCACCCTAACCCTAATCCTAAACCTCACCCTCTCCCTAACCCTCAATGTCACCCTATCCCTCACCCTAAACCTAACCCTAAACCACACAAGAACACTCAACCTCACCCAAACCCTCACCTCACCCGAACCCGAATAATCACCTTTACCCTTGGCCTCACCCTAACCCTAACACTCAACCTAAACCTCACTCTCATCCTAATCCTCACCGTAACCCTAACCCTAACCCTTACCTAACCAAAACACTCACCCTCACCATCACACTAACTCTAACCCTCACACTCACCATAGCCTTCACACTAAACCTAAACCTCACCCTAACCATAACCCTAAGCCTCACCCTCACCCTAACCCTAACCATAACCCTAAGGCTAATCCTAAATCTAACCCTCAACATCACCCTCATCCTAAATCTAACCATAAACCTAACCCTAACCCAGAACCTCACCCTCACACTAACCCTAATCCTCACCCTATCCCTAACCCTAACCCTAACCTACACCCTAACCCTCACCCTCAATCTAACCCTAATGTTAACCCGAACCCAAACCCTCACCCTAACGCTCACCCTAACCCTTACCCTAACCCTAACCCTAACGCTCACCCTCACAATAACTCTCACTATAACCCTTACCCTCACCCTAACCCTAACCCTTACATTAATCCTAAAACTCACCCTAAACCTCACCTTAACCCTAACCCTCAAACTCAATCTAACCCTCACCCTAAACCTTACCCTCACCCTAACCGTAACTGTAACCCTCACACTAACCCTAACTCTAACCCTCATCCTATCCCTCATCCTAAACCTAACCCTAAACCTAATCCTAACCCTAACCCTCACCCTCACCCTCACCCTAACCCTAACCCTAACCCTAACCCTCACCTTCACCCTAAACCTAACCCTAACCATCACCCTCACACTCACCCTTATGCTAACCCCAACCCTAAGCCTTACCCTAACCCTAACCCTCACCCTAACCCTAACCCTAACCATAACTCTCACCCTCACCCTCATCCTAACCCTAATCCTAACCCTAATCCTACCCTTCACCCTAACTCTTAACCTTACACTAACCCTAACTCTAACCCTAAACCTCAACCTAACCCTAACCCTAACCCTCACCATCACCCTAACCCTCACCCTCACTGTAACCCTAACACTTGCCCTATACCTAAACCTCAGCCATAACCTAACCCTAACCCTAACCCTCACCCTAAGCCTAACCCTAAAGCTCACCCTAACCCCCACCCTCCTTCTCACCCTCACCCTAACCCTCACCCTCACCCTGATCCTCACACTAAAACTAAACCTAATCCTAACCCTAAGCCTCACCCTCACCCTCACCCTATCCTTAACCATAATTATAATCCTAGTCCTAACTCTAACCCTCCTGCTCACCCTCACTATAATTCTAACCCAAACCCTAACCCTCACCCTCACTCTCACCTAACTCTATCCCTAACCCTAATCCTAATTCTAACCCTCACCATCACCCTAACCCAAAATGTACCCCTAACCCTAATCCTAACCCAGACCCTCAACTAACCCTAAACCTAACCCTAACCCTTTCTCTAACCCTAAACCTAGCCCTCACTCTCACTCATACCCTCAACCTCAGCTAACTGTAACCCTAACCCTAATCCTAAACCTAACCCTCACACTCACATTCACCCTAACCCTAACCCAAACCCTCACCCTCGCCCTAAGGCTAACCCTAACCCTCACCCTCACCCACACCCTAAACTTTAACCTCACCCTAACCCTAACCCTAACCCTAAAACTACCCCTCAGCCTAACACTAACCCTCAATCTTAACCCAACCCTGTGCTAATACAAATGCTCATTCTCAACATAAGCCTCAGCCTAAACCTTACCCTCACAATAACCCTAACCCTCACCCTACCCCTTCTCACCCTAAGCCAAACCCTAACCCTAACCCTAAACTTCACCCTAATCCTCACCCTAACCCTCACCCTAACCCTAACCCTAACCCTCAACCTAACCCTCACCCTAAGCCTAAACCTAACCCTAACATTCACCCTCAAACTAAATGTCAATAAAACCCTTACCCTCACCCTAATCCTAACCGTAACCCTAACCCTAACCCTCACCCGAACCCTCACTCTCACCTTCACCGTCACACTAAACATCACTCTAACCCTAACCCTCACCCTAACCCTAACCCTAACCCTCACCCTAACCATAACCCTCAACTTAAACCTCACCCCCACCCTAATCCTCACCCTAAACCTAACCTTAACGTTTCCTAAACAAAAACATCACCCTCACCCTAAACCTAACCCTAAACTTAAATTTCACAGTCACACTCACCCTCACCCTCAGCCTCAACCTAACACTAAACCTAATCCTAACTCTAAACCTGACCCTTACCCTCACTCTAACCCTAACACTAACCTGCACCCTAACCCCAACCCTAACAATCATCCTAACCCTAACCCCAATGCTAACCCTAACGCTCACCCTTAACCTAACCCTGACCCTATCCCTTACACTTAATCTAACCCTCACACTCACCCTAACCCTAACCCTTACCCTCACCATTACCCTATCCCTCACCATCAAACTAACCCTCACCCTAATCCTTACGCTCAACCTAACCCTCACCCAGCCCTTACAAGAACCCTAACCCACACCCTAACCCTCACCCTAACACTAACGCTAACACTAACCCTCAGTCTCAACCTAACACTTACCCTAAACCTTATCCTCACACTAACCCAAACCCTAATCGTAACCCTCACAGTAAGCCTAACCCTCATCCTAACCCTAAACCTAACTCTCACCCTAACCTTCACCCTAACCCTAAACCTAACCCTAACCCTCAACCTAACCCTAACCCTCAACCTCACCCTAATCCTCACCCTAAACCTAACCCTAAACCTAACCCTAACCGTCACCCTGCCACTCACCCTCACCCTCACACTAAACCTCACGCTCAACCTCACCCTCACCCTAACCCTCACCGTCTCCCTAAACACCACACTAACCCTAACCCTCACACTAACCCTAAACGTAACCTAACCTTAAACTTAAACCTAACCCTTACCCTAACCCTAATCCTAAGCCTAACCCTCACCCTAACCCTAACCCTAACCGTAAGCCTCACCCTAATCCTTACCCTAACCCTAACCCTTACCATAACCCTAACCCTAATCCTAACCCTCACCCTAAACCTTATTCTAACCTAAACCCTCACCCTAATCCTCACCCTAACCCTTATCCTCACACTAACCCTAACCTTAATCCTCAGCATCACCCTCACCCTAACCCTAAACCTAAAACTAACGCTCAACCTAAACCTAACCCTTACCCTAACCCTAAAACTAACACTCACACTAACCCTCACCCTAACCCTAACACTAACCTCACCCTCACCCTCACCCTCTCCCTAACCCAAACCCTAACCCTAACTCTCACCCTAAACCTAACCCGAATCCTAACCTTAACCCTCACCATCACCATCACCCTCACCCTAACCATCAACCTCAAACTCACCTTCACCCTAACCCTCAAACTAACACTAACCTTCACCCTAACCCTAACCCTCTCCCTAACCCTAAACTTACATCTCATCCTAAGCCTCACCCTAAACCTAACCCTCACCCTAAACTTAATCCTAACCCTCACCGTCACCCTAATCCTCACCCTAAACTTAACCCTAGCCGACACCCAAACCCTGAACCTCACCTGAACCCTCACGCTCACCCTCACCCTAAACCTCAACCCAAACCTCAGCCTCATGGTAACCCTCACCCTAAACATAACCCTTAACCTAAACCTCACCCTCACCCTAATCCTCACCCTAACCCTAACCCTAACCCTTACCTAACCAAAACCCTCGACCTCACTCTCACACTCATCCTAACCCTCATCCTCATCGTAGACCTCACCGTAAACCTAAACCTCACCCTAAACCTAACCCTAACCCTCATCCTAAACCTAAACCTAACCCTCACCCTAACCCTAATCCTAACCCTAACCCTAACCTTCACCCTAAATCTATCCCTTACACTAACCCTAACCCTAACCCTAAACCTCACCCTAACCCTAACCCTAACCCTAAACGTCACTCTCACCCTAAACCTAACCCTAAACCTAACCCTCACCATAACCCTAACCCTTACCCTGGCCCTAACCGTCACCCTAATCCTAACATTCACCCTAACCCTAACCCTACCCCTTACACTAACCCTCATCCTAACCCTAACCCTAACCCTAACCCTCACCCTAACACTAACCCTAACCCTACCCCTAACCCTCAAAAACACCCTAACCCTCACCCTAACCCTAATGCAAACCCAAACCCTAAACCTCACCCTAAACATAACCCTAACCCTAAACCTCACACTAACCCTAACCATCACTCTAACCCTAAACTTCATCCTATCCCTGACCCTCACCCTAATCCTCACCATAACCCTAATCTTGACCGTTACCTAACCGAAACGTTCACCCTCACTCTCACCCTCACCCTAACCCTCAACCTCACATTAGACCTCACCATAAACCTTACCCTAAACCTAACAATAACCCTCACACTAACCCTCACCGTCACCCTAAACGTAACCCTAAGCCTTACCCTCACCCTAACCCTAACCCTAACTCTAACCCTCATACTAACACTAACCCTCATCCTAGCCCTAAACCTCACCCTCACCCTAAACCTCACCCTAATCCTTACCCTCACCCTAACCCTAACACTAACTCTAACCCTCAAACTAACCCTAAACCTCATCCTAAACCTCACTCTAAAACTTACCCACAACCTAGCCCTAACCCTAACCCTAACCTTAATCCTAATATTAACCCTAACCCTCACCCTATCCCTCAACCTAATCCTAACCCTAACTCTAACCCTAACCGTCACCATAAAGCTCACCCTTACCCTAAGCCTAGCCCTCACCCTAACCCTCACTCTATCCCTAACCCAACCCTATCCCTCACTCTCACCCTAACCCTCACACTCACACTCACCCCAACCCTAACCCTAATAGTCACCCGAACCCTCACCCTAACCCTAATCCTAATCATAAACCTCAACCTCACCCTAACCCTTATTCTAACCCTATCTATCACCCTCACCCTAACCCTCACCTTAACACTTACCCTCACCCTAAATCTAACCCTCACTCTAACTCTAACCCTCACACTAACCCTAACCTTAACCCTCACCCTTTCCTTAACCCTAATATTAAACCTAAACTTCATGCTAAGCCTCAAACTAACCCTAATATTAACCCTAACCCTCACCATCACCCTAACCCAATCCCTAACACTAAACCTAACCCTAACCCTCACCCTAACACTAATGCTAACCCTAACCATCACCCTCACCCTAAGCCTCACCCTAACCCTTATACTCACCTTAACTCTAACCCTAATCCTGACCCTAAACCTCACAAAAAAACCTATCACTCAGCCTACCCCTAACCCTAACATTCACCCTAACCCTAACCATAACCCTCACCCTAACCCTCACCTTAAACTTTTCCCTAACCCTAAACCTCATCCTATCCCTAACCCTAACCATAACTGTCACCCTCACACTAAGCATAACCCTCATGCTAACACTCACCATCACTCTAATCCTCACCCTAATCCTAACCCTAAACCTCACCCTAACCCTAACCCTAACATTAATCCTAACCCTCACACTAAACCTCAACCGAACCCTACCCCTACCCCTACGCCTAACCCTCACCCTAAACCTCACACTTACCCTAAACCTCACCCTCACCCTAACCCTCACCCTGACCCTTACCCTCACGTTATCCCTAAAACTAAACCTAACACTAAACCTCACACTAAACCTATCCCTCACCTTCCCCCTAACCCTAACATTCACCCTAAAACTAAGCCTAACCCTCACCCTAACCCTCACTGTAAATTTTACCCTAACCCTAAACCTATCCCTAACCCCAATTCTCACCCTAACCCTAACGCTAACCCTCACCTTCACCGTAGCGCTCACTCTAACCCTCAATCAAACCCTAACCCTCACCGTAACCCTAACCCCTACCCTAATACTAACCCTCACCCTCACCCTAACCCACACCCTAATCCTAACACTAACCAAAACCCTCACCCTAACCTCACCCTAACCCTAACCATAACCCTAATCCTCACCCTCACACTAAACCTCATCTTAACCCTAACACTAACTCTCACCCTCACCCTAAACCTCACCACAACTCTTACCCTCAAACTAACCCTCACCCTATCACTCACCCTAACCCTCACCCTAAACCTTACCCTAACCCTAACCCTTACCCTTACCGTAACACTTACCCTAACACTAACCCTCAACCTCACCCTAAAACTTACCCTAGACCTAACTCTAACACTAACCAAAACCCTCACACTAACCCCCACCATAACTCTAACCCTCACCCTACCCCTAACCCTAATCCTAACACTCAACCTCACCCTAACCCTCACCTTAACACTTACCCTCACCCTAAACCTAACCGTAACCCTCACCCTATCCCATACCCTAACCTTAACCCTAACCCTCACCCTCACTCTAAACCTTACCCTCACCCAAGCCCTAACCCTAACCCTCACCGAAACCCTCACCTTAAACTTAACCCTAAACCTAACCCTAACCTTCACCCTAACTCTCCCCATAACCCTAAACCTAACCCTAATCCTCACCCTAACACTAAACCTAACCCTAAACCTTACCCTCACTCTAACCATAACCCTAACCCACACAGTAACCCTAACTCTCACCCTAACCCTAACCCTATCCCTCCCTGTAACCCTCGCCTAACACTAACCCTAAACCTAAACCTCACCCTAACCCTAACCCTACCCCTCATGCTCACCCTAACCTTCAACCTCACACTAACCCTCAGCCTAACCCTAACCCTCACCCAAACCCTAACCCTCACGAGAACCCGAACTCTCACCCTCAGCCTCACCATCACCCTAAACATCCCACTAACCCTAACCCTCACCCTAACCCTAAAATTAACACTCAGTCAAAACCTAACGGTCACCTTAACCCAAAACCTCACCCTAATCCTCAAACTAACCCTAACACTAACCATTACCCTAACCCTAACCCTCACCCTCAGCCTCACCCTCACCCTAACCCTAACCCTCACCCTCACCATCACCCTAAACATAACACTAACCATCACCCTCACCCTAATCCTTAACCTCACCCTAACCGTCACCCTAATCCTAACATTAACCCTAACTCTACCGCTTACCCTAACCCTCATCCTAACCCTAACCCTAACCCTCACGCTAACCCTAACCCTAACCCTACCGCTAACCCTCAAAAACACCCTAACCCTGACCCTAACCCTAATGGAAACCGGAACCCTAAAACTCACCCTAACCCTAACCCTAAACCTAAACCTCACACTAACCCTAACCATCACTCTAACCCTAAACTTCATCCTATCCCTGACTCTCACCCTAATCCTCACCCTAACCCTTATCTTAACCCTTACCTAACCGAAACGCTCACCCTCACCCTCACCCTCACCCTAACCCTCAAACTCACATTAGACCTCACCATAAACCTTACACCTTAAACCTTAAACCTAACAATAATCTCACACTAACCCTCACCGTCAACCTAAACCTAACCCTAAGCTTTAGCCTCACCCTAACCCTAACCCTAACTCTAACCCTCACACTATCACTAACCCTCATCCTAACTCTAACCTTCACCCTCACCCTAAAGCTCACCCTAATCCTTACCCTCACCCTAACCTAACCCTAACTCTAACCCTCAAACTAACCTTAACCCTCATCCTAACCCTCACTCTAACACTTACCCACAACCTAACCCTAACCCTAACCCTAACCCTAAACCTAACCCTAACACTAACCCTAACCCTAAACCTAATATTAACCCTAAACCTCACCCTATCCCTCAACCTAATCGTAACCCTAACCCTAATCCTAACACTCACCCTAAAGCTCACCCTTACCCTAACACTCAACCTCAACCTAACCCTCACCTTAACCCTTATCCTCACCATCAGCCTCAGCCTAAAAAAAAACCATAACCCTAAACCTCACCATCACCCTCACCCTAACCCTAACCCTAACCCTCATCCTAACCCTAACTCTAACCCTCACCCTCACCCTCAGCCTAACACTAACCCTAACCCTAAAGCTAAACCTAACCCTCACCCTCACTCTAACCCTAACCATACCCCTCACGCTAAACCTCATCCTAACCCTAACCCAAACCCTAACCCTAAACCTCACCTTCACCTTCAGCCTAAGCCTAATCCTAACCCTCACCCTCACCCTAACTCTCAAACTAATCCTAACACTCCCAATAACCCTGAACCTCACCCTAATCCTAACCCTAACCCTCACCCTCACCCTAACACTAATATTAACCCTAACCCTCACCCTATCACTCAAACGTAATCCTAACCATAACCCCAACCCTAAACCTCACCCTCACCTTCAGCCTAAGCCTAACCCTTACCCTCAACCTCACCCTAACCCTCACACTAACCCTAACCCTCACCGTAAACCTAACCCTACCCCTTACCATAAACCTCATCCTATCCCTAACTCTAAACCTAACCCTCACCCTAACCCTAACTCTAACCCTAACCCTCAAACAAATACTAACCCTCACCTCAACCTCACCCTCAACCTAACCCTAAACCTAACCCTAAAGATAAACCTAACCCTCACCCTCACCCTAACCCTAACCATACTCCTCACCCTAACCCTCATCCTAACTCTAACCCAAACCCTAACCCTAACCCTCACCCTCACCCTCAGCCTAACCTTAACCCTAATCCTCACCCTCACTCTAACCCTCAACCTAACCCTAATACTCACAATAACCCTTAACCTCACCCTAATCCTAACCCTAACCCTCACCCTAACCCTAACCCTAACACTCACACTAACACTTACCGTCACACTAACACTCACCCTAACACTAACCCTAACCCTAACCCTAACCCACCCCATAAATCTCAGCCTCACCCTAACCATCAACCAAAACCTAACCCTCAACCTAACCCTCACCACAACTCTAAACCTTACCCTAATCCTCACCCTCACCCTAACCCTCACCCTAACCCTTACCCTCACCCTAAGCCTAACCGTAACAATCACACTAACCCTTAATCTCACCCTAAACCTAACCCTAACCCTCAACCTAGCACTCATCCTAAACCTAACCCTAACCCTGACCCTCACCCTCACCCTAAACCTAACACTAACCATCACCCTCACCCTAATACTTAACCTCACCCTAACCCTAACCCTTACCCTTACCCTAACCGTCACCCTAACCCTAACAATAACCCTAACCCTCATCCTAACCCTAACCCTAATCCTAACCCTCACCCTCAACCTAAGGTTAACCCTAAACATAACACTAACGCTCACCTTCACCCAAACTCTAACCCTCAACTTAACCCTAAGCCTAACCCTAAACCTAATCCTCATTCTAACCATCACTCTAACACTCACGATTACCCTAAACCTCGCTCTCATCCTAACCTTCACCCTAACCCTCACCCTAACCTATCCCGAACCCTAACCCCTAGCCCAACCCTGTCACTAACCCTCATCATAACCCTCACCCTCACCCTCACCCTATCCCTTACCATAACGCTAACCCTATTGGTCACCCTCACAGTAACCCTCACTTTAACCATAACTCTAACCCTAACCCTATCCCTAACTCTAACCACCACCCTAACCCTAACCCTAACCCTGACCCTACCCCTCACCCTATTCCTAACCCTAATGCACACACTCAACTTAACCATAACCCTCACAATCTCTCTCACCCTCAGCATAAACCTAAGACTAACAATAACCATAACCCTAACCCTCACACTCACCCTCACCCTAAACCTAATCCTAAACCTAAACTTAACCCTCTCACTCACCCTCACCCTCACCCTCACGCTAATCCTTTCCCAAACCCTCAACCGAACCCGAACCCGAACCCTCACCCTAAACCTCAACCTAAACATCTCGGTAAACCTAACCCTCACCCTGAACCTTAGCCTAACCCTGACCCTAAACCTAACGCTCACCCTCACCCTCACCCTCAGGTTCACCCTAAATCTAATCCCAACCCTAACAGTCACCCTCACCCTCAAACTAACCCTACCCCTAACGCTAACCCTCACCCTAACCCTATCCTGCAACCTAAATCTAACCTTCACCCTAACCCTAACGCTAACCCTCACCCTAAACCTAACCCTCACCCTAACCCTAACCATCACGCTCACAGTCACCCTCAGCCTAACCCTATCCCTAACCCACACACTCACACTCACCCTCAATTTAACCCAAATCCTAATCCTAACCCTCACCCTAACCCTCCCCCTAGCCCTAACACTCATACTAACCCTAAACCTCACCCTAAAACTAACCCTCAACCTAACCCTTACTCTCACCCTAACACTAAGCCTAAACCTAACATGAACCCTCACAGTAACCCTATACTTCACCCTAACCCTAACCCTCACACTAACCCTAACCCTCACCCTAACCGTAACCCTATCCCTACCACTCACCCTAACCCTCACTCTAACACTAAACCATAACCCTCACCCTCACCTTCACTCTCACAGTCACCCAACCCTAACCCTCACCCAAACGCTAACCCTCACACTCTCCCGATCCCTCACCGTCACTCTAACACTCACCCTCATCCTCACCCTAACCCTCACCCTAAACCTACCCCTATCAGTCACCCTCACCCTCACCCTCAGACTAACACTAAACCTAACAGTACTCCTAACCCTAAACCTCACCGAAATCCTGAGCTTAACCCTAAACTAACCCGCACCTTCAACCTAACCCTATCCCTCACCGACACCATAAAATTCACCCTAACCCTAATCCTAACCCTAACCCACACACTCACCCTCACCCTAACCCTCACCCTAAACCTAACCCTAACCCTCACCGTCACCCTAACCTTTAACTTTACCCTCACCCTAACCCTCACACTAACCCTAACCCTCACCCTAACCCTAACCCTCACCCTAACCCTAACCCTAACCCTCACCCAAACCCTCACCCTCATCCTAGCCCTCAACCTAACCCTAATCCTAACCATAACACTCACCCTAAGCCTAAACCTCAACGTAAACCTAACCGACACCCTCATCTAACCCTCACCCTAACCCAAACCCTAACCCTCACCCTAACCCTAACCCTCACCCCAACACTTACCCTCAACCTAACCCTCACTCTAACGCTAACCCTAACGCTAAACCTCACCTCACCCGCAACCTCACATTAACCGTAACCTTAACCCTAACCCTAACAATAACCCTCACCCTAATCCTAACCCTCACCCTCACCCTAACCCTAACCGTAACCCTAACCCTACACTTCACCCTATCCCTCACCCTAACACTAACCCTAACCCTAACCCTCACCCTCCCCCTCACCCTAAGCCTCACTGTCACCCTCACGCTCAACCTCACCCTAACACTAACACTAACCCTCACCCTAAACCTATCTCTCACCCTAACCAAAAACCTCACAATCACCCTCACCTCACCTCACCCTAACCCTCACCCTAACCCTCACCCGATCCCTAACCCTAACCCTCAAACAAACCCTTACACTCACTGTAACACTAATCCTAAACCTAACACTAACCCTCACCCTAAAAATAACCCTGACCCTAACACTAACCCTCACCTCACCCTCAGCCTAACCCTCAGACTAAGCCTAACCCTAAACCTAACCCTCACAGTCACCCTCACCCTAACCCTAACCCTAAGCCTCACCCTCACCCTCAACCTCACTCTAAACCTAATGCAAACTCTCCAACCAACACTCACCCTCACCCTCAACCTAACGCTTAACCTCACCCTAAACATCACCCTAACACTAATCCTCACCCTAATCCGCAGCATAACCCTAACCCTCACCCTAATGCTAAACCTCACCCGAACCCGAACCCTAACCCTCACCCTAACCCTAACCCTCATACTCATCTAACCCTCAACCTAACGCACACCCTAACCCTCACCCTAACCCTCAACCTCACCCTCACCCTAACCCTAACCCTAATGCTCACACTCAACATAAAACTAACGGTCACACTCACACTCACCCTCAGCTTAAACCTAAGCCTAATAATAACCCCAACCCTAACCCTCACAGTCCGCATCACCCTAAACCTAATCCTAACCATAAATCTAACGCTCTCACTCACCCTCACCCTCAACCTAACCCTAACCCAAATCCTCAACCGAACCCTCTCCCTCAACCTCAACCTAACTCTCACCCTCCACCTAAACATCACCCTAAACCTAACCCTCACCCTAACAGTTAGCCTAACCCTCACCCTAACTCTAACCCTCACCCTCACCCTCACCCTCACCCTAAACCTAATCCTAACCCTAACCCTCAACCTCAACCTCAACCTACCCCTACCCCTACCCCTAATGCTAACCCACATCCTAACCCTAACCTCCAACCTAACCCTAACCCTAACCCTAACGCTAACCCTCACCCTAACCCTAACCTCCAACCTAACCCTAACCCTCACCCTAAACCTAACCCTCACCGTACCCCTAACACTCACCCCAACACTTACCTTCACCCTAACACTAACCCTCACGCTAACCATAACCCTCACGCTCACAGTCACCCTCAGCATAACTCTAAACCTAAGCCTAACCCTATCCCTAACCCTCACACTCACCCTCACACTAAACCTAACCCTAAGTCTCACCCTCATCATCAACTTCGCCCTAACCCTAACTCAAACCCTTAAATGAACACTCACCCTCACTCTCACACTCATCCTAACCCTCACCCACACCCTAAACATCACCCAACCCGAACGCTCACCCTAAACCTCACCCTAGCCCTAACCCTCATTCTAACCCAAAACCTCACCCTAAACCTAACCCTCAACCTACCCTTTACCCTCACCCTAACACTAAGCATAAACCTAATATGAACCCTCACAGTAACCCTAAACCTAACCCTAAACCTAAGCCTCACACTAACCCTAACCCTCACCCTAACCCTAACCCTAACCCTATACTCACCCTACCACTCACTCTAACACTCACCCTCATCCTCAACCTAACCCTCAACCTAACCCTAAGCCTAACCCTCACCCTAACCTTTAACCTTACCATCACCCTAACCCTCACAGTAACCCTAAACCTCAACCTAACCCTAAACCTAACAGTTACCCTCACCCTGACAATCACCCTCAGCCTAAATGTAAATCTAACCCTACTCCTAACACTAACCTTCACCTTCACCCTCACACTAACCCTAAGCCTAACGCTCACACTCACCCTCACACTCACCCTAAGCCTCACTGTCAACCTCAGGCTCACCCTAATGCTAACCCTAACCATAAACCTAAACCTAAACCTCACCCTAACCGTCACCCTAACCCTTACTCTAACACTCACCCTCACCCTAAACTTTAACCTTACCCTCACCCTAACCCTCACACTAAACTTAACCCTCAACCTAACCCTAAGCCTCACCCTAACCCTAACCCTCACCCTCACCCTAGCCCTCACCCTAACCCTAATCCTAACCATAACCCTCACCCTAAACGTAACCCTCAACCTAACCCTAACCCTCACCCGCATCTAACCCTCACCCTAACCCAACCCTAACCCTCACCCTAACCCTAACCCTGACCCTAACCTAACCCTAACACTCAGCCTAACCCTCACACTAACCCTAATGCTAACACTAACACTCACCCTCACACTAACCCTCAACCTAACCCTTAAACTCTCCCTAACCCTAACCCTAACACTATCCCTAAACCTCACCCTAAACCTCACCCTAACCCTAACCCTCCCCCCAACACTTACCATCACCTTAAATCATATCCTAACCCTGACCCTAATGCTAAACCTCACCTAACCCACAACCTCACCTTAACCGTAACACTCACAATAACCCTCACCCTAACACTAACCCTCACACTAACCCTCACCCTCACCCTCACCTTAACCCTAACCATAACCCTAACCCTAAACCTCACCCTAACCCTCACCCGAACCCTAAACCTAACCCTGACCCTCTCCCTAACCTTTAGCCTTACGCTCATGCTAATCCTCACACTAACCCTAACCCTCACCCTAACCCTAACCCTAACCGTCACTCTCACCGTGACGCTCACCCTCAGCCAAACTTTAAACCTAACGCGATTAATAACACTAACCCTCAACTTCACCCTCACACTAACCCTAACCCTAACCCTTAGCCTAACCCTCACACTCACCCTCACCCAAAACCTAAGCCTCACTGTCACCCTCATGCTAACCCTCACCCTAACCCTAACCCTAATCCTCATGCTAAACCTATATCTCACCCTAACCATAAACCTCACAATCACCCTCACCCTCACCTCACCCTAACCCTAAACCTAACCCTAACCCTCACCCTAAACCTCACCCTAACGCTAATGCTAACTCCAACCCTCACACTCACCCTTAACCTCACGCTAACCCTTACTCTCACCGGAAATCTAACCCTAACAATAACCCTCACCCTGACCCTAACCCTCACCCTAACCCTAACTCTAACCATAACCTGCACTCTAACCCTCACTAAAAACCTAAACCTAACCCTAACCTTCATCCTAAACCTCACCGTAAACAAACCCTATCCCTAACCCTAATGCTAAACCTAACGCTCATTCTAACCGTAACTCTACCCCTCAAACTAATTCTCATCCTAAACTGAACACTAACCCAAACCCTCACCCTAACCCTAACTCTAACACTCAACCTAACCCTAATCCTCACCCACATCCTCAGACTCATCCTCAGCCTAAACATAAACCTAACCCTAGTCCTAACCCTAATCCTCACCCTTATCCTAAATCTAACCCTAACTTTCACTCTCACCCTCACCCCCACCCTCACCATAACCCTAACACAAACCCTAACCCGAACCCTCAACCTAACCCTCATCCTCACCCTCTCACTAACCCTTAACCTAACCCTAACCGTAACCCTTACCGTAACCCTAAACCTCACCCTCACTCTAACCCTATCCCTAACCCTAACCCTCACACTCACCATAACCCTCACAGTAAACCTTACCCTCACCCTAACCCTCATCCCAACCCTCAACCTATCACTAACCCTAACCCTCAACCTAACCCTTACACTCACTCTAACACTAAGCCTAAACCTAACACTAACTGTCACACTAAACCTCACCCTAAATATCACACTATCATTAACCCTAACCCTAACCTTCACCCTAACCCTAACCCTCACCCTCACCCTCAGCCTAAAGCCTAACCCTAACCCAAAACCTCAGTGTCACCCTCAACCTAACCCTAACCCTAAGCCTCACCCTCACCCTCAACCGCACTCTAAACCTAACGCATACCCTCAAATCAACCCTTGCCCTCACCATAAACATCACCATAACCCTAACACTAACCCTAATCCGCACGATAACCCTACCCTCACCCTAAAGCTAACCCTCACCCTCACCCTCACCCTAACCCTCACCCTAACCCTAACCCTCACCCTCATCTAACCCTCATCCTAACCCAAACCCTAACCCTTGCCCTAACCCTCAACCACAACCTCACCCTAAAACTAACCCTAATGCTCTCACTCAACATAACCCTAACCCTGACAATCACCCTCACCCTCAGCTTAAACCTAAGCCTAACAATAAACCTAACCCTAACTCCCACACTCACCCTCACCCTAAACATAATTCTAACCCTAAACTTAACCCTCTCACTCACCACCACCCTCAACCTAACCCTAACCCAAACCCTCAACCGAAGCCTCACCCTCACCCTAACTCTAACCCTCACCCTCAACCTAAACATCACCCTAAACATAACACTCACCCTAACCTTAGCCTAACCCTCACCCTAACCCTAACCCTCACCCTGACCCTCACACTCAGGCTCACTTTAAACCTAATCCTAACCCAAACCCTCACCCTTACCCTCAACCTAACCCTACCCCTGATGCTAACCCTCACTCTAACACTAACCTCCAACCTAACCCAAACCCTAAACCTAACGCTAACCCTCACCCAAACCCGAACACTCACCCCAACCCTTACCCTCACCCTAAGCCTAACACTAATGGTCACCGTAACCCTAACCCTGAAGCTCACAGTCAGACTCAGCCTAACCGTAAACCTAAGCCTAACCCTAACCCTAAACCTCAAACTCACCCTGACCCTAAACCTAACCCTAAGTCTCAACCAAACCCTAACCCTAACCTAAACCCTCAACTGAATCCTCACCCTCACCCTCATCCTAATGCTCACCCTCACCCTAAACATCACCCTAACCCTAACACTGAACCTTACTCTCACACTAGCCCTAACCCTCATTCTAACCCTAAACCTCACCCTAAACCTAACACTCAACCTAACACTTACCCTCTCCCTAACACTAAGCCTAAACCTAACATGAACCCTCACAGTAACCCTAAGGCTCACCCTAACCCTAACCCCCACACTATCCCTATCCCTCACCCTAACCCTAACCCTAACTCTCACCATAACCCTAACCATCACCCTCACCCTCAACCTCAGCCTAACACTTAGCCTAAGGCCTAACCCTAACCCTAACCCTCACAGTCACCCTCACCCTAACTCTAACCCTAAGCCTCACCCTCACGCTCAACCTCACCCTAAACCTAACGCAAATCCTAAAACCAACCCTCAACCTCACCCTAAACATCACCCTAACCCTAACCCTCACCCTAATCCGCACTCAAACCCTAACGCTCACCCTAACGCTAACCCTCACCCACACCCTAACCCTAACCCACACCCTAACTCTAACCCTCAACCTCATCTAACTGTCACCCTAACCCAAACCCTAAACCTCAACTTAACTCTCATTCTCAACCTCACCCAAAACCTAACCCTAATGCTCACACTCAAAATAACCCTAACCCTCACACTCACCCTCACCCTCAGCTTAAACCTAAGCCTACCAATAACCCTAAACCTAATGCTCACACTCACCCTCACCTTAAACCTAACCCAAACACTAATCCTAACCCTCTCACTCACCCTAACCCTAACCCAAACCCTCAACCTAAACATCAACCTAAAACTAACCCTCACCCTAAACCTTAGCCTAACCATCAACCTAACCCTAAACCTCACCCTCACCCACAGGCTCATCCTAAACCTAATCCTAAACCTAAACCTCCCCCTCCCCCTCAACCTAACCCTACCCCTAAAGCTAACCCTCACCCTAAACCTAACCTCCAACCTAAACCTAACCCTAACACTAACGCTAACCCTCACCCTAACCCTAAGCCTCACCCTAACCCTAACCATCATGCTCACAGTCACCCTCAGCCTAACCCTAAACCTAAGCCTAACACTATGCTAATCCTCACACTCACTGTCACACTAAACCTAACCCTAAGTCTCACCCTCACCCTCAACCTCACCCTAACCCTAACCCAAACCCTCAAGTGAAATCTCACCCTCACCCTAACACTCACCCTCACCCTAAACATCACCCTAACCCTAACCCCCATCCTTAACCTTAATCTAGCCCTAACCCTCATACTAACCCTAAACCTCACCCTAAACCTAACCCTCAACCTAAAACTTACCCTCCCCCTAACACTAAGCCTAAACCTAACATGAACCCTCAATGTAACCCTAAACCTCACCCTAACCCTAACCCTCACACTAACTCTATCCCTCACCCTAACCCTAACCCTACCACTCACCCTACCCCTCAGCCTAACCCTAAACCCAACCCTAACCCTAACCCTCACTGTCACCCTAACACTCACCCAACCCTAACCCTCACCCAAACCCTAAACCTCATACTTTCCCAAATCCTCACCCTCACCCTAACACTCACCCTCATCCTCACCCTAACCCTCACCCTAAACCTAACCCTATCAGTCACCTAACTCTAAACCTAACACTACTCCTAACCCTATACCTCACCCAAACCCTCAGCTTAACCCTAAACCTAACCCTCATCTTCACCCTAACCCTAGCCCTCACCGACACCCTAGCATTCACCCTAAACCTAAACCTAACCCTAAACCTCACCCTAAACCTAATGCTAACTCTAACCCTCACACTCACCCTAACCCTCACCCTGACCCTAACCCTCACCCTAACCTTTAACCCTAACCCTAAACTTTACCCTAACCCTCATCCTAATCCTATCTCTAAACCTAATCCTAACACTAACAATAACCCTCATCCTACCTCTAGCCCTAACCTTAACCCTAAACCTCA
Organism: Dipodomys merriami; assembly: GCF_024711535.1. Taxonomy (NCBI): domain Eukaryota; kingdom Metazoa; phylum Chordata; class Mammalia; order Rodentia; family Heteromyidae; genus Dipodomys; species Dipodomys merriami. Next base: position 3,380,885 of record NW_027206235.1, on the reverse strand, counting down.
ACCTCACACTTATCCTCACCCTAAACCTAACCCTCACCCTAACCCTAACCCTCATCCTAACCCTCATCCTAACCGTCTCCCGAACCCTGAACCTAACCCTATCCCAAACCCTAACTGTAAACCTAAACCTCACCCTCACCCTAACACTAACCCTAACCCTAACCCTGACACTCACACTAACCCTCACCCTAAACCTTACCCTCACCCTAACCCTCATCCTAACCCTCACCCTATCCCTAACCCTAACCCTCAAACTAACCCTAAACCTCACCCTAACCCTAACCCTACCCATCATCCTAAGTCTCAACCTAACCCTTAACCTAACCCTGACCCTAACTCTAACCGTAACATTAACCCTCAACCGCACCCTAACACTCACTTTCACCCTAACCCTTACATTAAAACTAACCCTAACACACACCTTACCTCTCAGTCTTACCCTCACCCTCAACTTCAGCCTAAACCTAAGCATAAGCCTAACCCTAACCCTAACCCTCACACTCACACTCAGCCTAACCCGAACTCTAAATCTAACCCTAACCCTAATTCTAACCCTAACCCTCACCTTACACCTCACACTAACCCTAAACCTAACCCTCACAATCACCCTAACCCTAACCCTCACACTCTCCCTCACCCTCAGGTTAACCTAAGCCTAACATTAACCCTAAACCTAACCCTCACACTCACCCTCACCCTAAACCTAACCCTAACACTCAACCTAACACTCAACCTCACCCTAACCCTAATTCCAACGCTCAACCAAACCCTCACCCTCACCCTTACCCTCACCCTAAAAATCACCCTAAACCTAAGCCTTACCCCAAGCATTAGCCTAAACCTCACCCTAACCCTCACCCTTACCCACAGGCTCACCCTAACCCTAATCCTAACCCTAAACTTCACACTCACCCTTATCCTCATCTTCTCCCTAACCCTTACCCTAACAATAACCCTAACCTTAACCTTAAACCTAACCCTTACCCTAACCCTAACCCTCACAGCTAGCCCTGCCCCTCACCCTCAACCTCAACTTAACCCTAAGCCTAACCCTAACCCTCACACTTACCCTCACCTTAACACTAAACCTAAAACTAAACCTCACCCTAACAGTAACCCTAACACTCACCCCCACCCTAACCCTCACCCTTACTTTATCCTCACCCTAAACCTAACCGTCACATTAACCTTAACGCTCACCCTAACCCTAACCCTCACCCTAACCCTAAAACACGCTAACCCTAACCCTAACCCTCATCCTCACCCCAACCCTACTGCTAACTCTAACACTCACCCTAACCTTCACACTATCACTTACCCACACCATAAACCTAAACCAAACCCTCACCTTCACCCTAAACCTCACCCTAACCCTAACCCTAACCCAAACACGAAACCCTTAACCTAAACCTAAACTGAACCCTAACCCTCACCAGAAAACTTAAACCTAACCCTAAACCTAACCCTCAAGCTAATAGTCACCATAACCCTAACCCTATCCCTAACCCTAATCCTCACCCTAACCCTCACCCTAAACCTTATCCTCACCGTCACCCTAACCCTAACCCTAATGCTAAACCTCACAATAAATCTAACCTCAACCTAAACCTAACCTTAGCCCTCACCCTAACCCTCATCCTAACCCTTAACCTAAACCAAAACCTCTCAATAACCCTAATCCTAAACCTAACCCTCACCTTCATCATAACTCTAACCCTAACCCTAACCCTAACTCTCACCCTCACCCTCACCCTCACCCTAACCCTAATCCTCACACTAACCATAACCCTAACACTTAAACTAAAACTAACGCTAAACCTCAATAACCCTAAACCTAGACCTAACCCTAAACCTTACCCTTACCCTAACGCTAACCCAAACCCTCACCCTAACCCTAACCCTCACCCTAAATCTAACCCTCACCCTAAACCTTACCCTGACCCAATCACTAAGTATAACCCTAACACCAACCCTCACACTAACCCTACCGCTCAGCCTAAACCTAACCCTCAACCTAAACCTAACCCTAACCCTAATCCTCACCCTCACTTATCCCTCACACTAACTCTTTTCCTAACCCTAAACCTAACCCTCACCCTAACCCAACCCTCTCCCTTTCTGTAACCCTCACCTTCACTAAAAACCTCACCCTTACCCTTACCTTTCCCTCACCCTTAACCTCACACTAACCCAAAACCTCACCCTAACCTAAACAAAACACTCACACTAAACCTCACCCTAACCCTAATGCTAACCCTAACATTCACCCTCACCCTAAACCTCACCCTAAACCTTAACCTCACCCTAAGCCTAACCCTAACCCTCAATCTCACCCTAAACCCCACCCTAAGCCTAACTCTCACCCTAATCCTTACCCACACCCTAACCCTCACCCTAACATTAACCCTAAGCTAACCCTTAACCTCACCCTAATCCACACTCTCACCCTAACCCTAATCCAAACCCTAACCCTCAACCTAACCCTCACCCTAACCCGAACCCTAACCCTAACCTTCACACTAACCCTAACCCTCACCGTAACTTTATCCCTACCCCTCACCCTAACTCTAACCCTCACCCTCACCCTAAACCTAACCCTAACCCTAACCCACACCCTCACCCTCACCCTCATCCTCACCCTAACCCTAAACCTAACCCTAACAATAACCCGAAGCCTAAACCTAACCCTCACCCTAACCCTAACCCTCAAGCTAAACCTCATCCTCACCCTCACCCTCACCTTAACCCTAAGCCTAACACTAACCCTCACCCTCACCCTCACATTAACACTAAAGCTAAGCCTAACCCTCACCCTAACAGTAACCCTAACCCTCACCCTCACCGTAACCGTCACCCTTACTTTATCCTCACCCTAACCCTAACCATCACATTAACCCTAATGATCACCCTAACCTTAACAGTACCCCTCACCCGAACCCTCACCTTAACTCTAACCCTAAAACTAACTCTAACCCTAAACCTAACCCTAACTCTTAACCTTACCCTAACACTCACCATCACCTGAACCCTCACCCTAACCCTCACTCACCCACACCCTAACCCGAAAGCTCACACTCACCCTCACCCTCACTCTCACCTAATCCTCACCCTAACCCTAATGATTATCTAACAAAGACCCTCACCCTCACCCTCACCTTCACATTAACCCTCACCCTCACCCTAGCCCTCACCCTAAAAGTAACCCTAACCGTAAACCTGACCGCACCCACACCCTCATGCTCAGACTTACCCTAACCCCACCCCTAATCCTAACCCTAATGATCAACCTCATCATAACCCTCACCATAACCCTTAACCTCACACTCATCCTAACCCTAACCGTAACCCTCTCACTAAACCTAACCCTAACCCTAAACCTAAACCTACCCCTCACCCCAAACCACAACCTAAACCTAACCCTAACCCTCACCCTAAGGCTAACCCTAACCCTCAACCTAATCCTATCCCTCATCCTAAACTTCACCTTCACACCAAACTCAATGTAACCCTAACCCTAAGCCTCACCTTAACCCTAAACCTCACCCTAACCCTAATACGCACCCTAGCCCTCAACCTAACCCTTACCCTAACCCTCCCCCTCCCCCTAAACCTAACCCTAACCCTCACCATCACCCTAACCCTAAACCTAACCCTAACCCTCACCCTAACCCTCATCCTAATACTAACCCTAAACCTAACCCTCACCTTTACCTTAACCCTCACCCTAACCCTTAACCTCATCCTCACCATAAACCTCACACTAAACCTAACCCTCAACCTAACACTAACCCTAACCCTCACCGTCACCCTCACCCTCACGCTAACCCTAACCCTAACCCTCACCCTAACCCTAAAACTCACCCTAACCCTAACCCTAACCCTCGCCCTCACCCTCACCCAAAACCTACTAATAACTCTAACACCCACACTAAACCTCATGATATCACTTAAACACACCATAAACCTAAACCTAACCCTAACCCTCACCCTCATCTTAAACCTCACCCTAACCCTAACCCTAACCCAAACACGAAACCCTTAACCTACCCCTAAACTGAACCCTAACCCTCACCCGAAACCTTAACCTTAACCCTAAACCTAACCCTCAAGCTAACAGTCACCCTATCCCTAACCCTATTCCTAACCCTAACCCTCACCCTAACCCTCAGCCTAAACCTTATCCTCACCCTCACCCTAACCTAAACTTAACCCTAAACCTAAACTTACCCCTCACGCTAAAACTCATCCTAACCGTAAACCTAACCCCAAACCTCTCCCTAACCCTAATCCTAACCCTAACCCTCACCCTCATCATAACTCTAACCCTAACACTAACCCTAACCCTATCTCTCACCCTCACCCTCACCCTCAGCCTAACCCTAACCCTCACACTAACCCTAACCCTCACGCTAACCCTCACCCTAATCCTCAAACTAACCCTAACCCTAACCCTTACACTATCCCTAACCCTAAACCTCACCAAAACCCTGAATAACCCTAAAACTAGCCCTAAACCTAACCCTTACTCTTACCCTAACCCTAACCCAACCCTCACCCTAAACCTAACGCACACCCTAAACCTAACCCTCACCGTAATCCTTAACCTCACCCTAACACTAAGCCTAACCCTAATACCAACCCTCACACTAAACCTAACCCTCAGTCTAAATGTCAACCTCAACCTATACCTAACACTAATCCTAATCTTCACCCTCACCTTACCCCTCACACTAACCCTTTTCCTAACCCTAACCCTAATCCTCAACCTAACCCTAAACATCTCCCTTTCCGTAACCTCACGCTCACCAAAAACCTCACCCTTACCCTGACCTTACCCTGACCCTAACCCTCACACTAACCCAAAACCTCACCCTAACCTAAACAAAACACTCACACTAAAACTCACCCTAACCCTAATGCTAACCCTAACACTCACCCTCACCCTAAACCTCACCCTAAACATTAACCTCACCCTAACCCTAACCCTAACTCTCAACCTCACCCTAAACCTCACACTAAGCCTAACCCTCAACCTAACCCTTACCCTCACACTAACCCTCACCATAACCCTAACCCTAAGCTAACCCTTAAACTCACCCTAACACTCACTCTCACCCTAACCCTAATCCAAACCTTAATCCTCAACCTAACCCTCATCCTAACCCTAACTTTCACACAAATCCTTACCCTAAACCTAACCTTAACCCTACCCCTCACCATAAATCTCATCCTAACCATAAACCTAAGCCTAACCCAAACCCTAAACATCACCCTAACCCTAACCCTCACCCTCATCCTCACCCTTAACGTAACCATAAACCTAACCCTACACCAAAAAAATAACCCTAAACCTAACCCTTATCCTAACCCTCACCTTCACCCACACCCTAACCCTAGCTCTCACCCTTAACCTAACCCTCACCCTCAACTTAACCCTAATCCTAACCCTAAAATTTGTGCTCACCCTAACACTAAACCTAACACTAAAACTAAGCGTTACACTAACCCTAATCCTCAGCCTAACTCTAACCCTCACCCTAACCCTATCCCTAACCCTAACCCTCACCCTCACCCTAGCCCTCACCCTAACCCTAATCCTAATCCTAACCCTCACCATAAACCTAACGCTCACCCTGATTCCAAACCTCAATCTCACCGTCAGCCTATCCCTAACCCCAAACCTAACACTCACCCTAACCCTCACCCTTACTGTAAACCTAAACCTAACCCTCACCCTAACCCACACCCTTACCATAATCCTTACACTCACCCTAACCCTCACACTTACCCTTACCCTCACACTCTACCTAACCCTCACCCTAACCCTAATTCTCACCCTAACCTTACCCTAACCCTCACAATAACCCTCACCCTAACGATAATGCTAACCCTAACACTCACCCTGACCCTAACCCTCACACTAACACTTAACATCACCCTAAACCTAAACCTATCCCTAACCCTCAACCTAATCTTTACCCTCAACCTAACACTAAGCCTAACCCTAACACTAAACCTCACACTAAACCTAAACCTCACCCTAGCCCTCAGCCTAACCCTAATCCTAACCCTAACCCTCACCCTAAACCTAACCCTCAACCTAACACTAACCGTCACCCTCACCTAACCCTCACCCTAAACCTAAACCTAACCCTCACCATAACCTACACCTTAACCCTAACCCTTACCTTAACCGTAACCATAACCCTAACCCTTACAATAAAACTAAGCCTAACCATAAACCTAATCCTTACCCTAACCCACACCCTCACCCTCAGCCTCACCCTAACCCTAACTCTAAACCTAAACCTCACACTCAACCTAACCCTAATTCAAACCCTAACCCTAACCCTAAACCTCACCCTAACCATAACCCTCACCCTCACCCTCACTGTAACCCTAACCCGAAACCTAACAATAACCCTAAAACTAAACCTAACCCTCACCCTAACCATGACCCTCACCCTAAACCTAACACTCACCCTAACACTTACCCTCAAGCTTACCCTAACCCTAACACTAACACTAACCCTAACTGTAACCCTAACTCTCACCCTAACCCTAAACCTCACCCTACCCCTAACCCTCACCCTCACCCTACCCCTAACCCTAACCCTAATTCAAACCCTAACCCTCACCCTAACCCTAACCCTCATCCTCACCCTAAACATCACACTAAACATAACCATAATCCTCAATATAACCCTCAACCTCACCCTAACACTCACCATAACCCTTATCCTAACCCTCACACTAATAGTAACCCTCACCCTGAGGGGAACACTCACACTCAGCCTAACCCTCAGCTTAACTCTTACCATCACCCTCATCCTAACCCTCACCCTAACCCTAACCTTCATCCTAACACTCACCCTAACCCTAATCCTATCCATCAACCTAACACTAACCCTCACCTTCACCCTCACCCTCAGCCTAACCCTATGCCTAAGCCTAAGCCTGAGCCTAACCCTAATCCTCACCCTCACCCTAGCCCTCACCCTAATCCTAACCCTAATCCTCATCCTAACCCTCATCCTAACCCAAACACTAACCATAACCCAAAACATATTCCTCACCCCCAAACTAACCCTCAGCCTAACCCTACCCCTAACCCTCAACCTAACCCTAACCCTCACCCATACAGTAACCCTAACCCTAACCCTCACCCTAACCCTAAAACTAACCCAAACCCTAATCCTAAACCTAACCCTAATAATCAGCCACACCCTCACCCTAACCCAAACCCTAGCCCTAACCGTCACCCTAACCAAAAGTCTAAACCTAACCCTAAACCTAATGCTCACACTCACACTCACCCTAACCCTAATCCTAAACATAACCCTATCCTTAACCCTAACCCTCACCCTAACACTCACCATAGCCCTCACCCCAACACTAATCCTAACCCTAAACCTCATCCTAACCCTCACCCTAAGCCTAAACCTACCCCTCACCCTAAACCTAACCCTAACACTAATCCTAACTCTAACCCTAAAGCTCACCCTCACCCTAACCCTAACCGTAACTCAAAACCAAACCCTAAACCTAAACCTCATCCTAACCCCAACTCTAAACCTCACCCTCACCCTAGCCCTAACCCTAACTCTAACCCAAAACCTAAACATAAACCTCATCCTAACCCCAAACCTAAACCTCACCCTTACCTTCACCGTAACTGTAACCCTAACCCTAACCCTAACAATAAACCTAACCCTAACACTCACCCTAACCCTAACACTAACCCTCACACTAACCCTAAGATCACCCTAACCCTAAACCTCACCCGAATACTAACCCTAACCCTCACCCTCTTCCTAGCCCTCACCCTAAGCCTAACCCTCATCCTCACCCTAAACCTCACACAAACCCTAACACTAATCCTCAATCTAACCCTGACGCTCACCCTAACACTTACCCTAACCCTCACCCTAACACTAACCCTCACCCTTACCGTAACCCTCACACTTGGCCTAACACTCACCTTTACCCTTACCGTGACCCCCACCCTAAACTTCACCCTGACCCTAAACCTCACCCTAAACCTCACCCTAAACATAACTCTACCCCTAAACCTCACCCTCACACTAACCCTAATTCTAACCATAACCCTAACACTTAAGCTCACCCTAACCCTAACCATCACCCTCACCCTCACAGTAACCGAAACCCTAACCCTAACCCTAACAATAACCCTCACCCTAAACCTAACCCTCAACCTAAAACATACCCTCACCCTAACACTAACCCTAACCCTAACACTAACTCTCACACTAACCCTAGCCCTCACCCTAATCTTAAACCTCACTCTAACCCTAACCCTAACCCTAACCCTGACCATCACCCTAACGCTAATTCTAACCCTCACCCTCACCCTAACCCTAATCCTCATCCTCACCCTAAACCTCACACTAACCATAACCCTAAACCTCAATCTAACCCTCACCCTAACCATAACCCAAAACCTTACCCTAACCCTCACCCTAACCCGAACCCTCAACCTTATCTTAACACTCACCCTCAGCCTAACCCTGATACTCATCCTCACCCTAAACCTCACACTAAACCTAACATTAATCCTCAATATAAGCCTCACCCTTACCATAAACCGAACCTTTACCCTAAACCTCACCCTAACCCTAACCCTAACACTAACCCTAACTCTAACCCGAACCCTAACCCTAAACCTCATCCTAAACCTAAGCCTAACCCTCACCCTCACCGAAACTGTAACCGTAACCCTAACCCTAAAAATAAACATATCCCTAACCCTCAGCCTAACAATAACCCTCACCGTAACCCAAAGCCTCACCATAACACTTACCCTCACCCTAACACTAACCCTAAACCTAACACTAACCCTCACACTAACCCTAACCCTAAACCTAACCCTAAACCTCAACCTAACCCTCACCCTCACCCTTACCCTAACAATAACACTAACCCTAACCCTAACCATCAACCTAACCCCAATCCTAAACCTAACCCTCACCCTCAGCCTAACCCTAAGTCTCAGCGTAACCCTAAGTCTAAACCGAACCCTGACCCTATCCCTCACACTCACCCTCACCCGAAACCTAAACCTAAACCTAACTCTATCCCTAAACCTCAACCTAACCCTCACCCTCACCCTGACATTAACACTAACCCTAACCCTAAACCTCACCTTAACCCTCCCCCTAACCCTAACTCTAACCCTAAACCTCACCCATACCCTAACCCTAAACCTAACCCTAACCCTAAACCTAACCCTCAACCTCACCCTACCCTAACCCTCACCCTCACTCTCAACCTAACCGTAACTCTAAAATTAACCCTAACAATAACACTAACACTAACCCTAAACCTAACCATAACCCTCATCCTCAGCCTCACCTTCTCGGCAAACTTAACCCTAACCATAGCAATAATGATAAACCTAAAACTAAACCTAACCCTAATCCTCACCCCCACCCTCACCCTCAGCGTAACCCTAAGCCTAACCCTAACCCTAACCATCACTGTAACCCTAACCCTAACCCTAACCTAACCCTAAACCTAACCCTAAACCTAACCCTAATCCTCAGCCTCACCCTCACCCTAACCCAAACTATAAACCTAATCCTCACCCTAACCATAAGCCTAAACCTAAACCTAACCCTAACCCTCATCCTCACCTTCACCCTAACCCTAATCATAAACCGATCCCTATCACTAACCCTAAACCTCAACCTAACTCTCACCCTAGCCCTCATCCTAACCCTAACCCTAACCCTCACCCTCACACTAGCCCTCACCCTAAACCTAATTCTAACCCTCACCCTCACCCTAACACTAACCCTCATCCTCACCCTAAACCTCACACTAACCCTAAACTGAATCCTCAATCTAACCCTAACCCTAACCCTAACCCTAAACCTTAACCTAACCCTAAACTTAACCAAACCCTCACACTTAACTTAACCCTCATCCTCAGCCTAAATCTCACCTTTACCTTTACCATCTTAATCACCATAACCATCACCCTAACACTAAATCTCATGCTAACCCTCACCCTAACCGTAAACCTACCCAGGATCATAAACCTAACCCTCACCCTCAACCTCATGCTCAGCCTAAACCTAAGCCTAAGCCGTAGCCTAACCCTCACCCTCACCCTAGCCCTCACCCTAACCCTAATCCGAACCATAAACCATATTTTATTCCTCACCGTAACCCAAACCCTAACCATCACCCTAATCCTAATCATCACCCAAACTCACCCTCAGCCTAACCCTAAGCCTAAGCCTAAGCCTAACCCTAACCCTCACACTCACCCTCACCCTAAGCCTTATCCGAACCCTAACACTAACCCTAAACCTAAGCCTCAACCTAACCCTCACCCTAACCTTAACCCTAACACTAACCCTAATCGTAACCCTCGAAATAACCCTACCCCTAAACCTAAATCTAAACCTAAACCTCACCCTCACCCTAACCCTATTCCTAACCCTATCCATAACCCTAACACTCTCCCTAACTCTCAACCTAAACCTAACCCTAAACCTCACCCTCACCCAAAACCTAACTCTGACCCTCACCCAAACTCTAAACCTCACACTAACCATAACCCTGACCTTCACCCTCACCCTCACCGCAACCCAAACCCTATAACTAAACCTAACAGTAACCCTAACACTAATCCTAACCCTCACCCTAACCATAAACCTCACCCTAACCCAAACCATCACCCTAACACTTACCCTCACCCTCAAACTAACCCTAACCCTAACACTAACCATCACACTAATCCTAACCCTAACCTAACCCTAAACCTCAACCTAACCCTCACCCTCACTCTAACCCTAACACTGACCCTCACCCTAACCCTCACCCTAGCCCTCCCCCTAAACCTATATCTAATCCTAAAACTCACCCTCACACTAACATTAACATTAACCCTAACCCTAAACCCCAATCTAACCCTAATCCTAACCCTCAACCTCACCCTCACCCTCACCTTAACTCTAACCCTAACCCTAACAATAACTATAACCCTAACCCTAACCCTAAACCTAACACTAATCCTCAGCCTTACCCTCACCCTAAAACTAACCCTAACTCTAACGCTCACCCTAACCTTAAGCCTAACCTAAACCTAACCCTAACCCTCACACTCACCCTCACCCTAACCCTAATCCTAAACCTAACACTATCCCTAACCCTAACCCTCAATCTAAGCCTCACCCTAGCCTTTAGCCTAACCCTAATCCTAACCCAAAACCTCATGGTTACCCTCACCCTAACCCTAAACCTAACCGTCACCCTAACCCTAACCCTAACCCTCACCCTCATGCTCATCCTAAGCCTAAACCTAAGCCTAAGCCTAACCCGAACCCTAACCCTCACCCTAACACTAACCCTAACATTATCCGTAAACCTCACTCTCACCCTAACCCTAACACTAACCCTAACCCTAAACTGAAACCTCTTCCTAACCCTAACACTCACGCTCACCGTAACCGTAACCCTAAACCTAACCCTAAGAATATGCCTAACCCTAATCCTCACCCTTAACATAACCCTCACCATAACACTAACCCTCACCCTAACACTTACCCTCACCCTAACACTAAACCTACACATAACACAAACACTCACACTAAACCTAACCAACACGCTAACCATTAACCTCACCCTAATCCTAACCCTAACCCTCATCCTAACGCTAACCCTCATCCTCACCATAAACCTCACACTAACCGAACACTAATCCTCAATCTAACCATCACTCTCATCCTAACCCTAACCCTAACCCTCACTCTAAACCTAACCCTCACCCTAAAACTCACCCTAACCCTAACTCTAACCCAAAGACTCACACTCACCTTAACCCTAACCCTCACCCTAATCCTCACACTACCTTAACTCTACTCCTAAACCTCAACCTAACCCTAACCCTCATGCTCACCCTCTCCCTCAGTGAAACCCTAAGCCTAACCCTAACCCTAAACCTAAACCTGACCCTAACCCTAACCCTAATTCTCACCCTCTCCCTCAGCGAAACCCTAAGCCTAACCCGAACCCTAACCCTAACCCTCACACTAACTCTAAACCTTACCCTACTCCTAATCCAAACCCTAAGCCTAACCCTCACACTCACCATAACACTCACCCTATCCCTAACTCTAACACTAACCCTCACCCTAAACCTCACCCTAACCATCGCCCTAACCCTAACTCTAACCCTAAACCTCACCCTCACCCTAACCCTAACGCTAAACCTCACCCGAACCCTAACCCTCACCCTCACCCACAACCTCACCGCAACTCTAACACTAAACCTAACAATAACAATAACCCTCGACCAAACCCTAACCCTAAAAATAACCCTAACCCTAACCCTCATGCTCATACTCTCTCTCAGCGAAACACTAAGCCTAACCCTAACCCTAAACCTAAACCTCATCCTAACCTTAACCCTAATAATAACCCTAACCCTAACCTTAAACATACCCCAACCCTACCCCTAACACTAACACTAAACCTAACCCTAACCCTAACCATAACCCTCACCCTAACCCTAACATTACCCTAACACTAACCCTAATCCTCAACCTCACCCTAGCCCTCAACCTAACCCTAACCCTCATCCTCACCCTAAACCTCACCCTAACCCTAACACTAATCCTCAATCTAACCCTCACCCTCACCCTAACCCTAACCCTTATCCCTACCATAACCCTCACCATAGGCCTAACACTCATCTTTAAACTTGCGGTCACCCCCAACTTAACCCTCACCCTAACCCTAACCCTCACCCAACCCTCACCCTAACCCTAACTCTACCCCTCAACCTCACCCTAACCCTAACCCTAACTCTAACCTTAACCTTAACACTAAAAACCTCTCCCTAAACTTAACCCTAAACCTCACCCTCACCATAACCATAACCCTAACCCTAACCCTAACAATAACCCTAACCCTAACCCTAATCCTAACCCTCACAATCACCCTCACCTTAATCCTAACCCTAACCCTCACCCTTCCGTAACCCTAACCCTCACCTTAACCATAATCCTGACCCTAACCCTCATCATAACCCTCCCAATAAACCTAACCCTAACCCTCAAGCTAATCCTAACCCTCTCCCTCACCATCACCCTCAGCCTAACCCTTAGCCTAACACTAAACCTAAACCTAACCTTCACCCTCACCCTAACTCTAAAACTAACCCTAACCCTAACCATCACCCTTACCCTCCCCCTAACCCTCTATCTAACCCTAAACCTCACCCTCACCTTAACCCTAACCCTAACCCTAAAGCCCACCCTAACCCTAACTCTCACCCTCACCCCGACCCTTACCTTCACTGTAACTATAACCCTAACCCTAACAATAACACTAACCCTAACCGTAATCATCTCCCTAACCTTAATCCTTACACCCAAACTCAAGCTCAGCCTAAACCTAAGCCTAAGCCTAACCCTAATCCTAACCCTCACACTCACATTCACCCTAACCCTAATCCTAAACCTAACCCTATCCCTAAACCTCAACCTAACCCTCACCCTCACACTAAACCTAACACTAAACCTAGCCCTCAACCTCACCCTAATCCTCCGCCCTAAACCTAAATCTATCCCTAAACCTCACCCTCACCCTAACCCTAACCCTAACCCTAAAATTAAACCTCACCTTAACCCTAATCCTCACCCTCACCTCAATCTCACCGTAACGCTAACCCTAACCCTAACAATAATACTAACCCCAACACTAACAATAACCCAAACCCGAACCATAACCCTCACCCTCCGCCTCACCCTCACTGCAAATTTAACCATAACCATAACACTAACAATAACCCTAACCCTAAACCTAACCCTCACCCTAACCCTAACGCTAACCCTAACCCTCAAACTAACCCTCACCCTAACCCTAATCCTAACTCTAACCTTAACCCTAACCCTAAACCTCAACCTAACCCTCACCCTAAACTATACCCTAACACTTACCCTAACCCTAACCCTAACCCTTGACCTAACCCTCCCATTAACCCTAAATATAACCCTGAAACTAACCCTCACTCTACCCCAAATCCTAACACTAACCCTCAACCTAACCCTAACATTCAACCTCACCGTAACTATAACCCTCATCATAACCCTCACCCAAACCCTAACCCTAACCCTAAACCTCAACCAAACTCTAAACCTAAACCTCACCCTCACCCTAGTCCTCACCCTAACCCTAATCCTAACCCTAATTCTCATCCTAACCCTCACCCTAACCCTAACCATAACCCTCACCCTAATCCTAAGCCTAACCCTAATCCTCAACCTAAACCTAACCCTCACCATAACCCTAACCCTAACATTCACCCTAACCATTAATTTAACCCGAACACTAACGATCAACCAAACCCTAACCCTAACCATCACCCTCACCCTCATCCTCACCATCAGCCTAACCCTAAGCCTAAACCTAACCCTAACCCTCAAACTCACCCTAATCCTTACCCTAATCCTAATCCTAACACTAAGCCTAACCCTCAACCTCACTCTAACCCTCACTGTAACCTTAACTCTAACACTAACACTAACCCTAACGCTCCTCCTCAGTCTCACCCTACCCTAACCCTAACACTAAACCTCACACTAACCCTAACCCTAACCTCAGCCTAACCCTAAGTCTAACCCTAACCCTAAAACTAAAAACCTCACCTTACTCCTAACCCTAACCCTCACCCTCACCCTCTCAGTAACCGTAATCCTAACCCTAACCCTAACAATAACCCTAACCCTAATCCTAACCCTCACCCTGACCCTTAACCTAATCTTAACCCTAACCCTCACCCTAACCCTAACCCTCACCCTTACCGTAACCCTAACCCTCATCCTAACCCTCAACCTAAACCTAAAACTCACCCTAACACTAACCCTAAAACACACCCTCACACAATTCCTCACCCTAGCCCTCACCCTAACCCTAATCCTCACCCTAATCCTCATCCTAAACCTCACCCTAACCCTCACCCTAACCCTAACCCTCAACCTAACCCTCACCCTCACCCTAAACTTAACCTGAACACTAACTCTCACCCTAACCTTAACCCTAACACTAACCCTAACCCTAACCCTTAACCTCAACTTAACCCTCCCCCTAACCCTAAATTTAACCCTAAAACTAACCCTCACCCTAACGCAAATCCTAACCCTAACTGTCACCCTAACCCTAACCCTCACCCTTACCGTAACCCTAACCCTCATCCTAATCCTCACCCTAAACCTAAACCTCACCCTAACACTAACCCTAACCCTCACCCTCACCCTAGCCCTCACCCTAACCCTAATCCGAACGCTAATCCTCATGCTAAACCTCACCCTAACACTAACCCTAACCCAAACCCTAACCCTCAACCTAACCCTAAACCTCACGCTCAACGTAACCCTAACCCTCACCCTCACCCTCATCCTCACCCTAAACTTAACCTGAACACTAACTCTCACCCTAACCCTCACCCTCACCCTCAGTGTAACCCTAAGACTAACACTAAACCTAACCCTAACCCTCACAATCACCCTAAACCTTAAACTAATAATATGCCTAACCCTAACATTAACCCTCACCCTCAGCCTCAACTTAACCCTAACCTCACCCACACCCCAAACCTAACCCTAACCCTAACCCTAAACCTCAGCCAAACCCTAACCCTAAACCACACCCTCAACATAGCCCTCAACCTAATCCTAATCCTAAACATCAACCTCACCCTAGTCCTCACCCTAACCCTAATCCTAACCCTACCCTCAATCTAACCCTCACCATAATCCTAACACTAACCCTCACCCTAACCCTAAACCTCACCCTCAGCCTAACCCTAAGCCTAACCCTAACCTATCCCTAACCCTTACACTCACCCGCACACTCACCCTCACCATAAGTCTAAACTTAAACATAACCCTAACCCTAAACCTCACCCTAACCGTAACCCTCACCCTAACCCTAACCCTCACCTTAAACCTCCCCCTAAACCTATATCTACCCCTAAACCTCACCCTCACCCTAACCCTAACCCTAACCCTAACCCTAACCCTACCCCTCATCCTAACTCTCAACCTAACCCTAAACCTAACCCTGATACTAACCCTAACCATAACTCTAACCCTTACCTGCACCCTAACACTCACTTTCACCCTTAAATTTACATTAAGCCTAACCCTCACCCCCAGCCTAACCCTCAGTCTCACCCTCACCCTCAGCCTAAACCTAAGCCTAACTTTAACCCTGTCCCTAACCCTCACACTCACCCTCACCCTAACCCTAACCCTAAGCCTTACCGTCACCCTCAACCTCATCCTAACCCTCAACCTAACCCTAACTCTCACCCTAACCCTGACCCTCACATTAACCCTAACCCTCACCCTAACCCTAACCCTCAACCAAACCCTTACCTTCACCCTAACACTAAGCCTAACCCTAACTTGAACCCTCACAGTAACCCTAAACCTCACCCTAACCCTAACCCTCACAGTAACAGTAAACCTCACCCTAAGCATAATCCTACCCCTCACCTTACCCCTCACTCTAACCCTAACCCCAACCATAAACCTCGCACTTACCGTCACCCTAACACTCACCTTAACCCTAACCCTCTCTGAAACCCTAACCCTCACACTCTCCAGAACCCTCATCCTCAAATAGTCACCCTCACCCAAAATATAATCCTAACACTAACCCTCACCATAACCGTAACCCTAACCCTCACATTGAGTAACCCTAACCCTCACCCTCACCCCAAACCTCACCCTTACCTTATCCTCACCCTAACCCTAACCCTCACACTAACTCTAACCTTAACTCTAAACCTACCCCTCATCCTACCTCTCACCCTAACTAGAACCCTAAAACTACCCCTAACCCTCACCCTAATCCTAACCCTTACCTTCACCCTCACCCTAACCCTCAGCATTACCTTAACCCTAACCCCAAGTTTAACCCTCACCCATACCCTAACCCTTACTCTCACCCTCACCCTAGCCCTTACCCTCATTCAACACATCACCCTACGCCTAACCCTCACCCTAACCCTAACGCTAACACTCACCCTAATTCTATCACTCACCCTAACCCTAACACTCACCCTAACCCTCACCCTAACCCTAACCTCCAACCTAACACTAACCCTCAACCTAACCCTAATGCTAACCCTCACCCTAAACCTAACCCTCACCCTAAGCCTTACTGTCACTCTAACCCTAAGCCTTACACTATCCCTAATCCTCACCCTAACCCTAACACTACTCCTCACCCTAACCCTCACCCTAACCCTAACCCCAAACCTAAACCTCACCCTTACCGTCACCCTCACCATCACCCTAACCCTCACCCTTACCCTCACCCTAAACCTAACTCTAACCCTAACCCTTACCCTCAGCCTAACCCTCAACCTGAACCTTAACCTAACCCTCACCCTAACCCTAAACCTCACCTTAACCCTAACTCTAACCCTAAACCTCACCCTAGCCCTCACCCTAACCATAATTCTAACCCTAACCTAACCCTTCAACCTAACCCTAACACTCATCCTCACAATAAACCTCACCATTAACCCTAACCCTAAACCTCAATCTATCCCTCACCCTAACCCTAACCCGAACCCTTACCCTAACCCTCACTCTAAGCCTAAAACTCACCCTTATCTTAACCCTCATCCTCAGCCTATCCTAACCCTCAACTTTACACTTAGCATCATCCTCACCCTCACCCTAACCCTCACACTAACCCTAACCCTCACCGTAGCCCTCACCCTAACCCTAACCCTCACCCTCACCCTAACCCTCACCTTAACCCTTAACCTAACCCTCACCCTAATCCTAACCCTCAACCTTAGGGGAACACTCACCCTCAGCCTAACCTTCACCTTTACTCTTACCATCACTCTCACTCTAACCCTCACCCTAACCCTAACTGTCATCCTAACACTCACCCTAACCCTAACCCTATCCATCCACCTAACACTAAACCTCACACTCACCCTCACCCTCAGCCTAACCCTAAGCCTAAGCCTCACCCTAACCCTAATCCTCACCCTCACCCTAGCTATCAACCTAAACCTAATCCTAACCCTAACCCTCATCCTAACCCTCACACTAACCCAAACGCTAAACCTCACCCAAAACCTATTCCTCACCCCCAACCTAACCCTCAGCCTAACCCTAACCCTAAACCTCAACCTAACCCTAACCCTCACCCATACAGTAACCCTAACCCTAAACCTCACCCTAACCCTAAACCTAACCCAAACCCTAAACCTCACACTAAACCTAATCCTAACTTTAACCCTCACCCTAGCCCTCAACCTAACCCGAATCCTAACCATATACCTCATCCTAACACTCACCCTAACCCTAAATCTAACCCTCACCATAACCCTAACCCTCACCCTTACCCTCAGCCTAACCCTAAGCCTAAGCCTAAGCCCAACCCTAACCCTCACCCTCACTCACACCCTAACCATAATCCAAAATGTAACCCTATCCATAACCCTAACCCTCACCTTAAACCTCACCCCAACCCTAACCCTAAACCTAAACCTCACCCTAGCCCTCACCCTAACCATAATTCTAACCCTAACCTAACCCTTCAACCTAACCCTAACACTCATCCTCACCCTAAGCCTCACATTAACCCTAACCCTAATCCTCAATCTAACCCTCACCCTAACCCTAACCTGAACCCTTACCCTAACCCTCACTCTAAGCCTAACACTCACCCTTATCTTAACCCTCATCCTCAGCCTATCCTAACCCTCAACTTTATACTTACCATCATCCTCACCCTCACCCTAACCCTCACACTAACCCTAACCCTCACCGTAGCCCTCACCCTAACCCTAACCCTCACCCTCACCCTAACCCTCACCTTAACCCTTAACCTAACCCTCACCCTAATCCTAACCCTCAACCTTAGGGGAACACTCACCCTCAGCCTAACCTTCACCTTTACTCTTACCAACACTCTCACTCTAACCCTCACCCTAACCCTAACTGTCATCCTAACACTCACCCTAACCCTAACCCTATCCATCCACCTAACACTAAACCTCACACTCACCCTCACCCTCAGCCTAACCCTAAGCCTAAGCCTCACCCTAACCCTAATCCTCACCCTCACCCTAGCTATCAACCTAAACCTAATCCTAACCCTAACCCTCATCATAAACCTCACCATAACCATAATCCTAACCCTCACCATAACCCTAACCCTCACCCTTACCCTCAGCCTAACCCTAAGCCTAAGCCTAAGCCCAACCCTAACCCTCACCCTCACCCACACCCTAACCATAATCCAAAATGTAACCCTATCCATAACCCTAACCCTCACCGTAAACCTCACCCCAACCCTAACTCTAAACCTAAACCTCACCCACACCCTAACCCTAAACCTCACCCTCACCCTCAGCTGAAAGCTAACTCTAACCCTAACCATAACACTCACCCTAACCATAACCCTCACCCTTACGGTAACCCTGACCCTCAGACTAACTCTAACCTTTAACCTTACCGACACCCTCAACCTAACACTCACCCTAACCCTAAACTTAACCCGAAACCTAACTCTCAAACTAACCCTAACCCTAACATTCACCCTAACCCTAACCCTCACCCTCACCCTAAACCTAACACACACCCTCATCCTAACCTTCACCCTAACCCTAACCCTAACCCTAACCCTAACCCTCACTGTAAACCTCACCCTAAACCTATCTCTAACCCTAAACCTCAAACTCACACTGATCCTAACCATAACCCTAACCCTAAACCTCACCCTAACACTAACTATAAACCTCACACTCACCCTAGCCCCCACCCTAACCCTAATCCTAAACCTAACCATCATCCTAACCCTCACCCTACCCCTAACCCTAACCCTAACACTAATCCTCACCCTCAACATAACCCTCAGCCTAACCCTAAGCCTAACCCTAAACCTAACCCTAACCCACACACTCACCATCACCCTAACCCTAATCCTAATCATAAACCTAACCCTAAACCTCAACCTATCCCTAAACCTAAAACTAACCCTAACCCTTACCCTCATCCTAAACCTCACCTGAACCCTAACTCTAACACTAAACCTCACCCTCACCGTAACCCTAACTCTAACCCTAAACCTAACCCTAAACCTCACTCTAACCCTAACCCTCACCATCACCCTTACCATAACCCTAAACCTCACCCTAAACATAACCCTCACCCTAACCCTAACCCTCACCCTAACACTTACCCTCACACTAACAATAAACCTCCCACTAACTCTAACCCTCACCATAACCGTAAACCTCACCGAAAACCTAGCCCTAAACCTATCGCTCACCATAACCCTCATTCTAATCCTAACCCTCACCCTAACCCTAATCCTCATCCTCACCCTACACCTCATCCTCACCCTACACCTCACACTAACCCTAATCCTAACCCTAACCCTCACCCTCACCCTAAATCTAACCCTAACCCTTATCCTAACCCTCACCCTAACCCTAACCCTCACCCTAACCCTAACACTCACCCTCATCCGAAACCTCAGCCTAACCCTAAGCCTAACCCTAAACCTAACCCTAACCCTAACCCTCAAACTCACCTTCTCCCTAACCCTAATCCTAAACCTAACTCTAACCCTAACACTTATCTGAACCCTCACACTAACCCTCACCCTAACCCTATCTCTAAACCTAAATCTCAAACTCACCCTGACCCTATCCCTAACCCTAACCCTAAACCTCACCTTAACCCGAACCCTAAATCTCAACCTCACCCTAGCCCTCACCCTAACCCTAATCCTAAACCTAACCCTCATCCTAACCATCAAACTAAACTTAACGCTAATCCTCATTCTAACAATAACCCTCACCCTCAACCTAACCCTCAGCCTAACCCTAAGCCTAACCCTAAACCTAACCCTAACCCACACACTCACCCTCACCCTAATCCTAATCCTAATCATAAATCTAACCCTACCCTTCACCCTAACCCTCACCCTAACCACAAAACTAAAATTAACCCTAACCCTAACCCTCATCCTAACCCTCACCCTAACCCTAACTCTAACCCTATACCTCACCTTCAAACTAAACATAATTTAAACCCTAACCCTAAACCTAAACCTCACACTAACCCTAACCCTCACCCTCACCCTCACTGTAACCCTAACCCTAAACCTAACAAAAACCCTAAACAAAAACCTCACCCTAAACCTAACCCTCACCCTAACAATTACCCTCACCCTTACCCTAAACCTAACTCTAACCCTAACCCTAACAGTAACCCTAACTCTCACCCTAACCCTAAACCTCACCCTAACCCTAAACCTCACCCTCACCGTAGCCCTCACCCTAACCCTAATTCTAACCCTAACCCTCACCCTAATACTAACCCTCATCCTCACCCTAAACCTCAAACTTACCCTAAACCTAATCCTCAATCTAACCCTCACACTCACCCTAACCCTCACCCTAACCCTTATGCTAACCCTCATCCTAATCCTAACCTTCAACATTACAGGAACACTCACCCTCAGCCTAAACCTCATCTTTACTCTTACCATCACGCTCACCTTAACCCTCACCCTAACCATAATCCTCATCCTAACACTCACCTTAACCCTAACCCTATCCATCAACCTAACACTAACCCTCAACCTCACCCTCACCCTCAGCATAACCCTAAGCCTAAACCTCACCCTAACCCTAATCCTCACCCTCACCCTAGCCCTCACCCTAAGCCTAATCCTAACCCTAACTCTCATCCTAACCCTCACCCTAACCCAAACGCTAACCATCACCCAAAACCTATTCCTCACCCCCAACCTAACCCTCAGCCTAACCCTAACCCTCACCCTCAACCTAACCCAAACCCTCACCCATACAGTAACCCTAACCCGAACCCTCACCATAACCCTAAACCTAACCCAAACCCTAAACCTCACACTAAACCTAACCCTAAATTTAACCCTCACCCTAGCCCTCAACCTAACCCGAATCCTAACCCTATACCTTATCCTAACCCTCAACCTAAGCCTAACCCTAAACCTCACCCTAAACCTAACCCTCACCCTCACCCTCAGCCTAACTCTAAGCCTAAGCCTAACCCTAAGCCTAAACTTCACCCTCACCCACACCCTAACCATAATCCTAAATGTAACCCTATCCCTAACCCTAACCTTTACCCTAACCTTAACACTAACCCAACCCTAACACTAATCCAAACTCTAACCCGCACACTAACCCTCACCCTAACCATAACTCTAACCTTAAGCCTCACCCTAACCCTAAGCCTAATCCTCACCCTCACCCTCAGGTGAAACCTAACTCTAACCCTAACCATAACCCTCACCCTAACCCTAACCCTCATCCTTACCATAACCCTCACCCTCAGACTTACCCTCACCGTTAACCTTACCGACACCTACAACCTAACACAGAGCCTAACCCTAAACTTAACCCAAAACCTAACTCTCACCATAACCCTAACCCTAACACTCAACCTAACCCTAACCCTCATCCTCATCCTCAACCTCACCCTAACCCTAAACCTAACCCTCATACTCACCCTCTCCCTAAACCGAATCCTAAACCTCACCCTCACCCAAGCCCTCACCCTCACCCTAATCCTAAACCAAACCCTCACGCCAACCCTAACCCTAACACACACCCTCACCCTAACCTTCACCCAAAACCTAACCCTAAACCTAACCCTAACCCTAACCCTCACCGTAACTCTCACCCTAACCCTATCTCTAACCCTAAACCTCAAACTCACACTGATCCTAAACCTAACCCTAACCCTAAACCTCACCCTAACACTAAACCTAAACATCACCCTAACGCTATCCCTCACCCTAAACCTAACCTTAAACCTCACCCTCATCCTAACTCTCACCCTAACCCTAACCCTCACCCTAATCCTAACCCTCACCGTTTGGGGAACACTCACCCTCAGCCTAACCCTCACGTTTACTCTTACCGTCACGCTCACCCTAATCCTCATCCTAACCGTAACCCTCATCCTAACACTCACCCTAACCCTAACCCAGTCCATCACCCTAACCCTAAACCTCACCCTCACCCTCACCCTCAGCCTAACCCAAAGCCTAAACCTAAGCCTAAACCTAACCCTCACCCTCACCGTAGCCCTAACCCTAAACCTGATCTTAACCCTAACCCTCATCCTAATCCTCACCCTAACCCTAAAACTAAACATCACCCAAAACCTATTCCTCACTCCCAACCTCACCCTCAGCCTAACACTAAGCCTATTCCTAACCTTAACAGTAACCCTCACCCTCAGCCTCACCCTCAACTCAAACTTAACCCAAACCAAAACACTAACAATAACCAGAATTTTAACCCTAGGCCTAACCCTAATCCTCATGCCCACCCTCACCCTCAGCCTAACCCTAAGCCTAACCTAGGCCTAACCCTAACCCTCACCATAACCCTAACCCTAACCCTAACACTAATCCTAATCCTAAAACTAATCCTAATAAACAGCCACATCCTCACCCTAACCCAAACCCTAGCCCTCACCCTCACCCTCACCCTAAGCCTAAGCCTAAGCCTAACCCTAACCCTAACTCTCACACTCACACTCACCCTAACCCTCATCCTAAACCTCACCCTATCACTATTCCTAGCCCTGACCCTAACCCTCACCATAGCCCTCACCCGTACCCTAATCCTAACACTAAACCTCATCCTAACCCTAACCCTAACTCTAACCCAAACCCTAAACCTAAACCTCATCCTAGGCCCAACCCTAAACCTCACCCTTACCTTCACTGTAACCATAACCCTAACCCTAACACTCACCCTAACCCTAACACTCACCCTAACCCTCACATTAACCCTAACCATCACCCTAAACTTAAACCTCAACCTAACACTAACCCTAACCCTCACCCTCACCCTAGCCCTCACCCTAACCCTCAGCCTCATCCTCACCCTAAACCTCACACTAACCCTAACACTAATCCTCAATCTAACCCACACCCTCACCGTAACCTTTACCCTAATCCTCACCCTAAACCTAACCCTCTCCCTTACCGTAACCCTTACACTTGGCCTAACCCT
The DNA here is from genome assembly GCF_024711535.1 of Dipodomys merriami. Lineage (NCBI taxonomy): Eukaryota > Metazoa > Chordata > Mammalia > Rodentia > Heteromyidae > Dipodomys > Dipodomys merriami. Next base: position 3,356,797 of record NW_027206235.1, on the reverse strand, counting down.
CACCTTTACCCTTACTGTCAAACCCACCCTAAACTTCACCCTAACCCTCATCCTCACCCTAACCCCGACCCTAAACATAACTCTACCCCTAAACCTCACCCTCACACTAACCCTAATTCTAACCATAACCCTAACAGTAAAGCTCACCCTAAACCTAACCCTCACACTCACCCTCACAGTAACCGTAACCCTAACCCTAACCCTAAAAATAACCCTCACCCTAACCCTGACACTCAACCTACTGCTTACCCTCACCCTAACACTAATCCTAACCCTAACACTAACCCTCACAATAACCATAACCCTCACCCGAATTCTAAACCTCACCCTAACCCTAAACCTCAACCTAGCCCTCACACTAACCCTAATTCTAACCCTCACCATCACCCTATCCCTAATCCTCATCCACACCCTAAACCTCACACTAACACTAACCCTAATCCTCAATCTAACCCTCACCCTAACCATTACCCGAACCCTTACCGTAATCCTCACCCTAACGGTAACCCAAACCCTAACCCTAAATCTAACCTAACCCTAAACCTAAACCTCGTCCCAAAACTAATCCTAAACCCTAATCCTAAACCTAACCCTATCCCTAACCCGAACCTTCACCCTAAACCTCACCCTTGCCCTCACCCTAACTCTAATCCTAAACCTACACTTCATCCTAACCCTCACCCTAACCCTAACCTTAACCCTCACCCTAACACTAACCCGAACACTCACCCATATACTGGGCCTAAGCCTAAACCAAAGCCTAAGCCTAACCCTAAACCAAAACCTCACCATAACCCTTACCCTAATACTAACCCTAACTCTAACCCTAAACCTCACCCTTACCCTAAGCCTAATTTTAATCCTAACCCTAAATCTAAACCTCATCCTAACCCTAACCCTAACAATAACCCTAAACCTAACACTAAAAACCTTAGCCTAACCCTAAACCTAACCCTCACCCTCACCCTATCAGTAACCATAACCCTAACCCTAACTGTAACAATAACCCTAACCCTAACCCTAATTCTAACCCTCACCCTCACCCTAAACCTAATCCTAACCGTAACCCTCAACCTAACCCTAAGCCTCACGCAAAACTTAACCATAACCCTAACCCTCACCCTAACCCTAAACATAACCTGAACACTAACACTCAACCTCACCCTAACCCTAACCCTAACCCTCACCCTCACACTAGCCCTCACCCTAATCCTAATCCTAACCCTAACACTCATCCTAACCCTCACCGTAACACTAACCCTAACCCTCACCCTCACCCTAACTCTAAACCTAACCCTAACCCTCAACCTAACCCTAACCCTCACCCTCACAGTACCCCTTACCATAAACCTCACCCTAACCCTAAATTTAACCCGAAACCTAATTCTCACACTAACCCTAACACTAACCCTCACCCTAACCCTAACCCTCGACCTCATCCTCACCCTCAGCCTAACCCTAAGCCTAAGCCTAACCCTAACACTCACACTCACCCTAACACTAACCCTAATCCAAACCCTCACCCAATCCCTAACCCAAACCCTAAACCTCACCCCAACACTAACCCTAACCCTCACCCTCACCTTAGCCCTCACCCTAACCCTCAGCCTAACCCTAATCCTAACCCTCACACTCACCCTAACACTAAGCCTAATCCTAACCCTAACCCTAACCCTAACCCTCACCCTCACCCTAACACTCACCTTAAGCCTAACCGTAAAATTAATCCTAACCCTAACCCTAACACTAAACCTCACCATAACACTAAAATTAACAATACCCCTAAGCCTAAACCTCACCCTAATACTAATCCTAAACCTCAACCTCACCCTAGCCCTCACCCTAACCCTAACCCTCAACCTTACCCAAGACCTCACACTAACCCTAACACTAATCCTCAATCTAACCCTCACCCTCACCCTAACCCTAACCCTATCAATTACCCTAACACTAGCCCTCACCCTTACCGTAAACCTCACACTCAGCCTAACCATCACCTTTACCCTTACCATCATGCCCACCCTAACACTCACCCTAACCCTAACCCTGACCCTAACCCTAACTCTACCCCTAAACTTTACCCTCAACCTAACCCTAACTCTAACACTAACCCTAACACTAAACCTCACCCTAACACTAACCCTAAACCTCCGCCTCAACCTCATGCTCAGCCTAACCCTAAGCCTAAGCCTAACCCTTACCCTAACCCTCACCCTCACCCTAGCCCTCACCCTAACCCTAATCCTAACCCTAACCCTCATCCTAACTCTCACTCTAACCCTAAACCTAACCATAACCCTAACCCTAATCCTCACCCACACCCTCACCCTCAGCCTAACCCTAAGCCTAAGCCTAACCCTAACCCTAACCCTAAAACTCACCCTCACCTTAAAACTAATCCTAACCCTAACCTTAAACCCTAAACCTAAACCTCAACCTAACCCTCACCCTAACCTTAAACCTAACACCAACCCTAACATTAACCCTCCAAGTAACCCTAAATCTAACCCTAAACCTCACCGTCATCCTAAACCTAATCCTACCCTAACCCTAAACCACACCCTAAACCTAACCGTATCCCTCACCCTCACCCTCACCCTCACCCTCACCCTCACCATAACTCTAATCCTAACCCTAACTATAATACTAATGCTAAATTTAAACGTAACCCTAACCCTAATCCTACAATTCACCCTCACTCTATTCCTAATCCTAACCCTAACCCTCAACCTAACCCTAACCCTCGAACTCACTGAAACCCTAACCCTCATCCTAACCCTCACCCTAACCCTAACCCTAATTATAAACCTAACCCTAACACTAACCCTAACACTCACCCTCACCCTAGCCCTCACCCCAACCCTAATCCTAATCCTAACCCTCACCCTCACACTCACCTGCACACTCACCCTCACCATAACTCTAAATTTAACCCTAATGCTAACCCTAAACCTAACCCTAATCCTAACACTAACCATAACCCTCACACTAACCCTCCCCCTAAACCTATATCTAACCCTAAACCTCACCCTCACCCTCACCCTTACCCTAACCCTAACCCTAATCCCCACCCTAAACGTAACCCTAACCCTCACCCTCAACCTAAAGGGAATTCTAACCCTAAAATTAACAATAACACTAACCTTATCCCTAATCCTCACCCCCACCCTCATCCTCAGCCTAACCCTAAGTCTAAGCCTAACCCATCACCCTAACCTTCACACTCACCCTAATCCTAAACCTAATCCCAAACCTAAGCCTATGCCTAAATCTCACCCTAAATCTAACCCTAACACTAACCCTAACCCTCACGCTTACCCTCAACCTCACATTAACTATAACCCTAACCCTAACAATAAGAATAACACTCTACCATGACCATAACCATAACCATAACCCTCACCGTTAACCTCACCCTCACCACAAACTTAACACTAAATATAACACTAACAATAACCCTAACCCTAACCCTAACCCTAATCCTCACCCCCACCATCACCCTCAGCCTTACCCTATCACTAACCCGAAACCTAACCCTAACCCTCACTGTAACCCTAACCCTAAAACTAACCCTAACCCTAACCCTAAACCAAACCATAAACCTAACACTAAACCTAACCCTAATCCTCACCCTCACACTCACTATAACCCAATCCCTAACCCTAACCCTCACCTAACCCTAAGACTAACCCTAACCCTAACCCTAACACACACACTCACTCACCCTAACCCAAATCCTAAACCTGACCCTATCCTTAACCCTAAACCTCACCCTAACCCTCACCCTAGCCCTCACCCTAAACCTAATCCTAACCCTCACCCTTATCTTAACCCTCACCCTCAGCCTAAACCTCACCTTTACCCTTACCATCATCCTCACCCTAACCCTCACCCTAAACCTAAACCTCATCCTAAGACTTACCCAAACAATAAACCTAACCATCACCCTAAACCTAACACTCACCCTCAACCTCATGCTCAGCCTAAACCTAAGCTTAAGCTTAAACCTTATCCTAGCCCTCACCCTCACCCTAGCCCTCACCCTAACCCTAATCTGAAACCTAACCCTCACCCTAACCCTAACCATAACCATAACCCTAACCCTAATCCTCAGCCCTACACTCACCCTCAGTCTAACCCTAAGCCTAAGCCTAAGCCTAACCCTAACCCTCACCCTCACCCTCACCCTAACCTTAACCCTAACACTAACCCTAACCCTAAACCTCAACCTAACCCTCCCCCTAAACCTAAATCTAACCCTAAAACTAGCCCACAACTAAACCCAAATACTAACCCTAACCCTAAGCCTAAACCTCACCCAAACACTAACCCTAACTCTCACCCTCACCATAGCCCACACCCTAATCCTAATACTAACCCTAATCCTCATCCTAACCCTCACCCTAACCCTAACCTTAACCCTCAGGCTGACCGTAACCCTAATCCTTCCCCTCACCCTAACGCTTAACTTATCCCGAACAGTAACACTAACCCTAACCCTAACGCTAAACCTCACCCTAACCCTAACCCTAAACCTCACCCTCACCCTAGCCCTCACCCTAATCTTAATCCTAACCCTAACCATCATCCTAACCCTCACCCTAACACTAACCCTAACCCTCACGCTCACCCTCAGTCTAACTCTAAACCTAACCCTAACCATAATACTAATTCTAAACCTAAACCTAACCCTAACCCAAACCCTAATCCTACCACTCACTGTCATTCTAATCCTAATCCTAAACCTAACCCTCAAACTTACCCTAACCCTCAACCTCACTGTAACCCTAACCATCATTCTGACCCTCACCCTAACCCTAACCCTAATTCTAAACCTTACCCTAACACTAACCCTAACCCTCACTCTCACCCTAACCATAATCATAACCCTAACCCTCATCCTAACTCTCACCATAACCCTAACCCTAACCATAACCCTAACCCTAATCATCACACCCACCCTCAACCTCAGCCTAACTCTAAGCCTAAGCCTAACCCTAACCCTAACCCTCAGACTCACCCTCACCTTAAAACTAATAATAACCCTAACCCTAACCCTAACCATAAACCTCAACCTAACCCTCATCTTAACCTTAAACCTAACTCTAACCCTAACATTAACACTCCACCTAACCCTAAATCTAACCCTAAACCTCACCGTCGTCCTAACCCTAATCCTAGCCGTAACCCTAAACCTAAACGTATCCCTCACCCTCACCCTCACCCTCCCCATAACTCTAACCCTAACCCTAACCATAATACTAATCCTAAACCTAAACGTAACCCTAACCCTAACCCCAATCCTATCACTCACCCTCATTCTAATCCTAATCCTAACCCTAAACCTCAACCTAACCCTAACCCTCAACGTCACTGTAACCCTAACCCTCATCCTAACCCTCACCCTAAACCTCACCCTAATTCTAAACCTTACCCTAACACTAACCCTAACCTTCACTCTCACTCTAGCCCTCACCCTAACCCTAATCCTAACCCTACCACTCACCCTAACCCTAAAATCACCCTCACCTTTACCCTCAGCCTAACCCTAAGACTAAGCCTAACCCTAACCCTCACACTCAACCTAACCCTTACACTAATACTAATCCTAACCCTCAGCCTAACCCTCACCCTCACCCTAACCCTAACCCTAACAATAACCCTAACCCTAATCCTCACCCTAACCCTCCCCTTAACCCTAACTCTAACCCTAAACCTCACCCTCACCTAACCCTAAACCTAACCCTAACCCTAACCCTAACCCTAAACCTCTCCCTAACCCTAACCCTCACCCTCAACCTCAACCTCACCATAACTCTAACCCTAACCCTAACAATAAGAAAAATCTTAACCCTAACCATAACCAGAACCCTCACTGTCAGCCTCACCCTCATCACAAACTTAACACTAACCATAACAGTAACAATAATCCTAACCCTAAACCTAACCATAATCCTCACCCCCACAATCACCCTCAGCCTAACCCTAACACTAATCTTAATCCTAGCCCTAACCCTTACCTTAACACTAACACTAACACTAACCCTAAACCAAACCTTAAACCTAAACCTAAACCTAACCCTAATCCTCAGCCTCAACCTCACATTAAACCTAACCCTAACCCTATCCTTAACCCTAACCCACACATTAATCCTCACCTAACCCTAACCTCCCCCTCACCTTCACCCTCAGCCTAACCCAAAGACTAAACATAATCCTCACACTAAACATAATCCTCACCCTAACCCTAATACTAAACTTCACCCTCCCCCAAACACTCACCCTCAGCCTAAATCTAACCCTCATTCTACCCCTAAACCTAATCCTCACACTAACCTGAACCCTAACCCTCATCCTTACCCTAACCCTGACACTAACCCTAACTCTCACCCTCACCGTAAAGCTAACCCTAAACCTAACCCTCACCCTAACCCTCACCCTAACCGTAATGCTAACCCTAACCCTCACACTCACCCTAAACCTCACCCTAACCCTTACCCTCACCGTAAACCTAACCCAACCCTCACCCTCACCCTCACCCTATCTGTCACCCTAACCCTAACCGTAACCCTCACCCTAACCCTCACCCTCGCCCTCATCTTGACCCTAACCTTCACCCTCACCCTCACCCTTAAGCTAACCCTAAAACTAACCCTCACCTTAACCCTCACTCTAACTGTAATGCTAACACTAACCCTAACCCTCACACTCAGCCTAAACCTCCCCCTAACCCTTACCCTCACCGTAAACCTAACCCCAACCCTAACCCTCACCCTCACCTTATCCCTCACCCTAACCTTAAGGCTAATCCTCACCATAACCCTAACCGTAATCCTTACCCTCACCCTAACCCTAATCCTATCCTTAACCCTGACCCTCACACTAACCCTAACCCTCACCCTCACTCTAACCCTCACCATCACCCTAACCTTTACCCTCACCCTAACCCTAATCTTTTCCGTAAAACTAACCCTAGCCCTAAACCTCACACTAAACATAGCCCTCACCCTAACCATAACCCTACCCTCAAATTAACCCTCACCCTAACCCTAACAGTATCCCGCATCCTAACCCTAACCCTAACCCTCTCCCTCAACTTAACCCTCACCCTCACCCTAAACTTTACCCTAACCCTAACCCTCAGAGTAATCCTAGCCCTCACCCTAAACCTAACCCTAACCCTCAACTTAATCCTCACCCTAACCCTAAACCTAACCCTAAACCTAACCCTCACAATCAACATAGCCCTCAACCAAAATCTAATCCTAACCCTAACCCTCACACTAACCCTTACCCTCACCCTTACCATAACCCTCATCCTCACAATAACCCTCACAATAACCCTCACCCGAACCCTAACCCTAACCCTCACACTAACCCTCACCCTCACTCTAACACTAACCCTCACCCTAAACCTAAACCTAACCCTAACCCTAACCCTCACCCTCATCCTAAACCTTAATCTCAACCTCAACCTAACCCTTACACTAACCCTAACCCTCACCCTAACCCTCACCCTCAGCCTAACTCTAACTCTAACTCTAATCCGAACCCTCACCTTCAGCCTCACGCTAACCCTACCCTAAACCTCACCCTCATACTGACCCTCACCCTAATCTTCACCCTCGCACTCAACCTCACCGTAACCCTAAACATAACCCTAAACCTCACCCTAACCCTTACCCTTAACCTCACCCTCAACCTCACCCTAACCCTAACCTTAAACGTAACCCTCACCCTAACCCTAATGCTAGCCCTAACCCTCATACTCACCCTAAACCTCACCCTAACCCTTAACCTCACCGTAAACCTAACCCTAACCCTAACCCTAACCCTAACCTTCAACCTAACCCTCAACCTATCCCTAACCCTATGCCTAACCCTCACCCTCATCCTAAACCTCACATTCACCCTAACCCTAACCGTTGCCCTCTCTAAAACCCTAACCCTATCCCAAACCCTAACCCTTACAAGAACGCTAACCCTCAGCCTAACCCTGACCAGAACCCGAACCCGTACCCTCACACTAACCCTAACCATATCCCTAAATCTAACCCTCACACTACCACTTAACCTCACCCTCACATTAACCCGACCACTCAGCCTAACCCTCATCCTAACCTTAAGCCTAACCCTAACCCTCACTCTAACAATAACCCTAAACCTAAACCTAACCCTAACCCTCACACTCACCCTCACCCTCAGCCTAATCCTAACCCTCACCCTCATCCTAACTCTAACCCTAACCCTAATCCTAACCCTCATACTCTCCCTCACCCTCACAGTTACCCTAACCCTAACCCTCACCCTATACCTAACCCTCACCCTAATCCTAACTCTCACCCTAACCCTAACCCTACCCCTCAAGCTAACCCTTACCCTAACCCTAAACATAACCCTCACCCTAACACTAACCCTCACCCCCACCCTAACCCTCACCCTCACCTGAAACCTCAACCACATCCTAACCCTCATCCTCACCCTAAATAAAACCCTAACACTAACCCTCATCTTAAACCTAACCCTAACCCTCACCCTTACCCTCACCCTCACCCTCAGACTAACCTTAACTCTAACCCTAATCCTCACCTCTTGAGTACTACCTCCACTTCTGGCTTTTTGCTTGTTCATGGGAAAGAATAGCATCTATTCTGTTTGTCTGCCTGGGCTGCCTTTGAACTGTATTCCTCCAATCCCAGCCTTCTGAGTAGCGAGGATCACCAGCATGAACCTCCAGTGCTAAGCAGCCTTGCTGATTTTCACAGGAAAAGAATGACTCAGGACCTGCTGTTGTTTAGAGCCCTTCGTTAGCATTTATTTTATAAACCCTCATCTGGTTATTGCTCTACACAGTCTGCACGTGTTAACTCACTTGTTTCTCACAACCACCCCAGGAGATAAGGCAACACAGCTCCCCTGAAGCAGACATTGCCATTGACCTGCCTAACCCTAATCCTCTTCTTCACCCTAACCCTTATCATCACCCTAAACCTAATCCTATCCCTAGACCTAACTCTAAATCTAAAGCTCACACTAAAACTAGCCCTCACCCAAACCATAAACCTACACTCACCTTAAGCCTCACCTTAATCCTAACCCTCACCCTAACCCTAACCCTTAGCCTCACCCTAACCCTAACCCTATCCCTAACCTTCTACCTCACCCTAAGCCTCAACATCACCCTAACACTAACACTTACCCTCACCCTAACCCTAACACTAACACTAACCCTAACACTCACACTAACCCTAACCCTCATCCTCACCCTAAGACTCACCCTCACCCTAACACTTACCCTCATTCTAACCCTAACCCTAACCCTAACCGTAAACCTCACAGTAATCCTAACCCTCACATTAAACCTAACCCTATCCCTCAACTTAACCCTCACCCTAACCCTAACCCTAATGCTCACCGTAACCAAAAACCTAACCCAGACCTTCACCCTAAACCTCACCCTAACACTAATCCTAACCCTAACCCTCACCCTAACCCTAAACCTCAACCTAATCCTCACCCTAAACCTCACCCTATCCCTATCCCTGACACAAGCCCTAACACTCAACCTAATCATCACCCTAACCCTCACCCTAATGCTAAACCTAACACTAAACCTCACCCTAACCCTCATCCTAACCCTAAACATAACCCTCAACCTCAACCTAGCCCTCATGCTAACCCTAATCCTAACCCTAACCCTCACCCTAACCCTTACCCTCACCCAAACCATAACCCTCACCCTCACAATAACCTTCACAATAACCCTAACCCAAACCCTAACTCTAACCCTCACCCTAAACCTCACACTCAATCTAACTGTAAACCTCACCCTAACCCTCTCCCTAAACCTAACCCTAAGCCTAACTCTAACCCTCACCCTAAACTTCACGCTCACCCTAATCCTAAACCTAACCCTCAACCTCACCCTAACACTCACACTAAAACTTAAGCTCAGCCCCCACCTAACCCTTACACTCACCCTAACATTCATCCTCATCCTAACTCTAAACCTAACTCTAATATGAACCCTCACCCTCAGCCTCACACTAACCCTAATCCTAAACCTCACCCTCACCCTTACCCTCACCATAACCCTCAACCTCGCCCTCAGCCTCACCCTAAACCTATCCCTAGCCCTCACACTAACCCTAAAACTCACCCTAACCCTAACCCTAACCCTCACCCTCAAACTCACCCTAAACCTAACCCTAAACTTAACCCTCAGCTTAACCCTAATGCTAGCCCTAACCCTCACACTCACCCGAAAACTCACCCTAACCCTTACCCTCACCGTAAATCTAACTCTAACCCTAACCCTCAACCTCAACCTAACCCTCACACTAACCCTAACCCTCACCCTAACCCTAAGCCTAACCCTTATCCTCACCCTAGCTCTCACCATAACCCTAATCCTAACCCTAACCCTCACACTAACCCTAACCCTCACCCCAACCCTAACCCTCACCCTCAAACTAAACCTCACCCTAACCCTACTTCTAACCCTCACCCTAACCCTCACCCTATCCCTATCGCTGACACCAACCCTAAACCTCAACCTACCCCTCACGCTAACGCTCACCCTAACCCTAACCCTAACACTAAACCTCACCCGAACCCTCACCCTAACGCATAACCTCACCCTCACCCTAACCCTCACACTTATCCTAACCCTCACCTTAACCCTAAATATAAACTTCATCCTAACCCTAACCCACACCCTCGGCTTAACTGTAACCCTCACCCTAACCATAACCCTATCCATAACCCTCACCATAACCCTAACCCTAACTCTCATCCTCAACCTAACCCTAACCCTAAACCTCACCCTAAACCTCACAATCACCCTCAAAATAACCCTAACTCGAACCCTAAATCTAAACTTCACCCTAACCCTCACCCTCACTCTAACCCTAAACCTCACCCTAACACTCACCCTATCCCTATCCCTGACACTAACCCTAACTCTCAACCTAAATCTCACCCTAACCCTTAAACTCACCCTCACCCTAACCCTCACACTAATCCTAACCCTCACCCTAATCCTAAACTTAACCATCACCCTCAACCTAGCCCTCACCCTAACCCTAACCCTAACCCTCACCCTAACCCTAACCCTAACCCTCACCTTAACCCTAAATCTAAACCTAACCCTAAGCCTATCCCTCACCCTCACCAGAGCCCTCACCCTCACCATAACCCTCAACTTCGCCCTCACCCTCACATTAACCCAAACCCTCAACCTAACCCTCAACCTAACCCTCACCCTAACCCCAACCCTAACACTAAACCTCACCATAACCCTCAACCTAACCCTTAACCTCACCCTCACCCTAACCATCACCTAATCCAAACTCGCACCCTAATCCTAAACCTAAACGTCACCCTCACCCTAACCCATACCCTCAGCCTAACTCTAACCCTCACCCTAACCCGAACCCTATCCCTCACCCTCACCCTAACCTTAACCCTAACCCTATCCCTCACCCTAACCCTGAACCTAACCCTCATCCTCAATCTAGCCCACACCCTAACCCTAATCCTAACCCTAACCCTCAACTTAACCCTTACCCTCACACTAACCATAACCCTCACCCTAACCCTAACCCTAATCCTCACCGTAACCCTCACTCTAAACCTTACCCTCACCCTAACCATAACCCTCAGCCTCACAATAACCCTCACAATAACCCTAACCAGTACCCTAACTCTAACACTCACCCTAACCCTCACCCTCACTCTAAACCTAAACCTCACCCTAACCCTAACCCTAAGCCTTACTCTAACCCTAACCCTAAACCCCTAAACGTAACCCTCACCCTAACCCTAATGCTAGCCCTAATCCTCACATTCACCCTAAACCTCACCCTAACCCTTACCCTCACAGTAAACCTAACCCTAACATTAACCCGAACCCTCAACCTAACCCTCAACCTTACCCTAACCCTATGCCTAACCCAAACCCTAATCCTGAATCTCACCCTCAACCTAACTGTAACCCTTACCTTCTCCATAACCCTATCCCTATCCCAAAACCTAACCCTCAGCCTCACCCTTAACCTCACCTGAACCCGAACCCGTACGCTCACCCTAACCCTAACCCTATCCCTAAACCTAACCCTCACACGAACACTAAACCTCACCCTCACATTAACACGATCCCTCACCCTAACTATCATCCTAACTGTAAGCCTAACCCTAACCCTCACTCTAAACGTAAGCCTAAACCTGAACCTAACCCTCACCCTCACTCTAACCCTCACACTCACCCTCACCCTCAGCCTAAACCTAACCCTAATCCTAACAATAACCCTCACCCTCATCTTAACTCTAACCCAAATCCTAAACCTAACCCTCACACTCTCCCTCACACTCACACTAACCCTAACACTAATCCTCACCCTAAACCTAACCCTTAGCCTAACCCTAACCCGCACACTCACCCTAACCCTCACACTAACCCTAAACATCACCCTAACCCTAACCCTATCACTCAAGCTAACCCTTACCCTAACCCTAAACCTAACCCTCACCCTAACACTAACCCTCAACCCCACCCAAACCCTCACCCTCATCTGAAACCTCAACCTCACCCTAACCCTCATCATTACCCTAAATAAAGCCCTAACCCTAAGCCTCACACTAACCCTAACCCTAACCCTCACCCTTACCCTCACCCTCACCCTGAGCCTAACTTTAACCCTAAACCTAATCCTAACCCTAAACCTCAACGTCACCCTGACACTCACCCTAAACCTTACCCTCACCCTAACAGTAACCCTAACCCTAACCCTCATACTAAACCTAACCCTCACCATATCCCTAAGCCTACCCCTCAACCTAACCCCCACACTAACCCTAAACCTAACCCTCACGCTAAAGCTAAACCTCACCCTAACCCTAACCCTCACCCTCACCCTCACACTCACCCTAACCCTTATACTCACCTTAAGCCTAACACTAACACTAACCCTAAAACTAAACCTAACCCTCACTCTAACCCTAACTCTAAACTTCACCTTAACCGTAACCCTCACCCTAACTGTCACCCTCACCGTCACCTTAACCCTCACCCTAACCCTAACTCTAACCCTCACCTTAACCGTAACCCTCACCCTAACCCTCACCCTCAACCTAATCATCACCCTAACCCTAACCCTTACTTAGTTGAAACCCTCACCCTCACCTTCACCCTCACCCTAAGCCTCACCCTAACCTTAGCCCTCAACTTAACCCTAACCCTAATACTAACCCTCACCCTCACCCTAACCCTCACCCTCACCAGAGCCCTCTACTTAACCCTAACCCTAATCCTAACTCCCACCCTAACACTCACACTCAAGCTCAGGCTAACCCTCACCCTCATCCTAATCCTAAACCTAACCCTCACCATCACCCTAAACCTCAACCTAACCCACACCCTCATCCTAATCCTAACCCTAACCCTAACCCTCACACTAAACCTAACCCTCACACTCACACTCACCCTAACCCTCACACTAACCCTAACCCTCATCCTCACCCTAAACCTCACCCTAACCCTAACCCAACCCCTCACCCTAACCCTCACCCTATCCCTATCCCTGACACTAATCCTAACCCTCAACCTAACCCTCAACCTAACGCTCAATCCTAACCCTAACCCACAATCTAACCCTAATCCTCACCCTCAACCTAACCCTTAACCTCACCCTCACCCTCACCCTAACCCTCACACTAACCCTAACCCTCACCCTAACCATAACCCTAAATGTCACCCTCACCCTAACCTTCACTCTCAGCCTAACTTTAACCCTCACCCTGACCTAAACCTAACCTTCACACTAACCCGAAACCTAACCCTCACACTCCCCCTAACACTCACGTTAACCCTAACGCTCATTCTCACACTAACCCTCACCCTAACCATAACCCTCACACTAAACCTAACACTCACCCTAACCCTAACTCTACCCCTCACCGTTACCCTCATCCTAACCATAACCATAACCCTCACCATAACCCTAAACCTAACTCTCACCCTCAACCTAGCCCTCACCCTAACCCTAATCCTATCCCTAACCCTCACCCTAACCATATCCCTCACCCTTACAATAACCTTCACCCTAACCCTAACCCAAAACCTAACTCCAATCATCACCCCAACCCTAAACCTCACCATCTCCCTTTCCCTCACCCTAAAACTCAACCTAACCCTAACTTTAAGCCTAACCCTAACCATCAACCTAACCCTCACCCTAACCCTAATCCTAAACCTAACCCTCATCCTCACCCTTACCCTTAACCTCAGCCTTACCCTAACCCTCACACTAACCCTAACCCTCACCCTAATCCAAAGCATAAACGTCACCCTCAACCTCAAGCTCACCTTCAGACTAACTCGAACCCAAAGGCTAATCCAAACCCTCACCCTCAGCCTCAACCTAACCCTAACCCTAACCCTCATCCTCACCCTAACCCTCAGCCTCGCCCTCACCCTCACACTAACCCTAATCCTAACCTAACTCTCATCCTAACCCTAAACCTCAACCTAACCCTAACCCTAACTCTCACCCTAAACCTAACCCTAAACCTAATCCTAACACTACCCCTCACCCTAACCCTCATGCTAACCCTAAATCTAACCCTAACCCTCACCCTACACCTCACACTAACCCTAACCCTGAAAGTAAACCTCACCTAAACCTCACCCTCAGCATAACTCTAACCCTCACCCTAACCACAAACCTAACCCTCACACTAACCCTAACCCTAATCCTCACCACCACCCTAACCCTAAATTAACCCTCACCCTAACCCTCACCCTAATACTCACAGTAACCCTAAAACTCACCCTCACCCTAGCTCTAACCCTAACACTCAACGTAAACCTAACCCTATCCCTAACCGTCACCCTTACCCTAAAGCTCACCCTTACCCTAACCCTAAACCTACCCCTCACCCTAACCCGCATGCTAACCCTAAATCTAAAACTAACCCTCACCCTAACCATCACCCTAACCCTAAATCTTACCCTAACCCTCACCCTAACTCTAACCCTTACTCTCACCCTAAACTAACCTTAATTCTAAGACTATCCCTCAACCTCACCCTAGCCCTCACACTAACCCTAATCCTAACCCTAACCCTCACCCTCACCCTAATCTTCGCCCTAACCCTCACCCTAACAATAGCCCTAACCCTCACCCTAACCCTCACCCTAACCTTAATCCTAAACATAACCCTCACCCTCACCCTAACGCTCACCCTAACCCTTAAACTCAGCCTCACCCTAACCCTCAAACTAAACCTACCCCTCACCCTAACACTAAACATAAATGTCACCCTCACCCTCACCCTCAGCCTCAGCCTAAATCTAACCGTAACGCTAATCCGAACCCTCACACTCAGGCTCACCCTAACCCTAACCCTAACCATCACCCTCACTCTCACCATCACCCTAACCCTCACCCTAACCCTAAACCTTACCCTCAATCTAACCAAACACTATCCCTGAACCTAACACTCACACTAACCCTAAAGCTCACCCTCATCCTAAACCTCTCCCTCACACTAAGGCTGACCCTCACCCTAACCCTAACCCTATGCCTCAACCTAACCCCAACCCTAACCCTCACACTAAACCTAGCCCTCACCCTAACCCTAACCCTAGCCCTCACCTTAACCCTCAACCTAACCCTAACCCTAACCCTAACCCTCACCCTAACCCTTACCCTCACACTAAAGCTAACCCTAACCCTCACCTTACCTTTATCCTCACTGTAACCCTAACCCTGACACTAAATCTATCCCTCACGCTAACTCTAACCCTGCCCCTCACACTAACACCCACCCTAAACCTAACCGCAACCCTCATCCTAACCCTAACACTCACCCTCACCCTAAACCTCACCCTAATCCAAAACCTCACCCTAATCCTAAGCCTAACCCTCACACTAATCCTATCCCTCACCCTAACCCTCACCCTCACCCTAGTCCTCTCCCTAACACTAACACTTATCTAACTGAAACCCTCAACCGAACCCTAACCCGAACCCTAAAAATAACCATCACCCTACCCCTCACCCTCACCCTAACCCTAACCCTAACCCTAACCCTAACCCTCACCCTAACCCAAACGCTAAACCGCAGTCTCACATTAACTCTCACACTAACCCTAAACCTAACCCTTACCCTCACCCTCAGGCTTACATTAACCCTAACCCTAACCCTCATACTAACCAAAACCCTCAACCTAACCCTAACCCTACACCTCACTCTAACCCTCATCCTAACACTAACCTAACCCTAAACCTAAACCTAACACTCACCCACACCCTCACCCTCAGCCTAAACCTAACCCTAACCCTAATCCTAAAACTAATACTCAACCTCACTCAAACTCTAGCCCTAAACCTATCCCTAAACCTCACACTAACCCTCACCCTAACCCAAATCCTAACCACTACAATAACCCTAACCCTAAACCCAAAACTAACTCTCACCCTCAAATTAACCCTAACCCCAACCCTACCACTCACCATAACCCTAACCTTCACCATCAACCTAATCCTCACCCTAACCCAAATCCTTAGCTAACCGAAAACCTCAATCGAACTCTAAACCTAACCGTAACCCTAACCCTCACTCTACACCTCACCCTAAAACTAACCGTAACCCTAACACTCACCCTCACCCTAACCCTAACCCTACCCTAACCCTCAAACTAAACCTATCCCTCACCCTAATCCAAAGCCTAACCCTAACACTCAACCTCAACCTAGCCGTCACCATAACCCCAATCCTAACCCTAACCCTCAAACTAACCCTAACCCTCACCCTCACTTTCACCCTAACCCTAACCCTCACACTAACCCTCATCATAACCCTATCCCTAATCCTAACCCTCAGCCTCACCCTCACCTTCAACCTAACCCAAACACTAACCCTCACCCTAACCCTCACACTAACAGTCACGCTAAACCTAACCCTCACTCTCACCCTAAACCTCACCTTAACGCTTACCCTCATCCTAAACCTAACCCTAACCCTAACCCTCACACTAAACCTAACCCTCACCCTAACCCTAATCCTAACCCTCAAGCTAACACTCACCTTAACCCTAACCTTACACCTCACCCTAAACCTAAACCTCACCCTCATCCTAAACCTAACCCTAACCCTAACCCTCACAGTAAACCTAACCCTCACCCTAACCCTAATCCTAACCCTCAAGCTAACACTCACCCTAACCCTAACCTTACACCTCACCCTAAACCTAAACCTCACCCTAATCCTAAACCTAACCCTAACCCTCACCCTCAATCTAGCCCTTACCTTAACCCTAATCATAACCTTAACCCTCAACCTACCCTAACACTCATCCTCACCCTAACCCTCACCCTAACCCTAACCCTCACCCTAACCCTAACCATAATCCTAACACTAACCCTCACTCTCACACTCACCCTAACCCTAACCCTAACCCAAAACCTCACAGTAAGCATAACCATCACTCTAACGCTCACCCTAACCCAAAAGCTCACTCTAAGCCTTACCCTCACCCGAACCCTAAACCTAACCCTGATCCTCACTCTAACCCTAAACCTATCCCTCACAGTACCCCTCTTCCTAACCCTAAACCTAAACCTAACCGTCACCCTCACACTAACCCTAACTCTAACCCTAACCCTAACCCTCACACTAACCCTAACCCTCACACTATCCCTAACCCTACCCCTCACCCTATCCCTCATCCTAACCCTAACCTAACCCTAAACCTAAACCTAACCCTCACACACAGCCTCAACCTCAGCCTAACCCTAACAATGATCCTAACCCTAATCCGGACCATCACCCTCTTCCTAGCCCTAACCCTAAACCTAACCCTCAGCCTCACCCTCAGCCTAACCATAAACCTAACCCTCACCCCAAACCTAACCCTAACTCTCACACTCAACCTCACCCTAACCCTAAACCTAACCCTAACCCTCACACCAACCCTAACCCTAGTACTAACTCTAACCCTCACCCTCACACTAACCCTCACCCTAACCTTTACCGTCACCCTAACACTAACCCCAAGCCTAAGCCTATCCCTCACACTAAACCAAACCTTCACTCTAACCCTAATCCTACCCTCAGCCTAACGCTCACCATAACCTTTACCCTAAATCTAATCCTCACCCTATCCCTAACCCTAACCCTAACCCTCACCCCCACCCAAGTCCTCACCTTAAACCTACCCATAACCCTCACCCTCACCTTATCCTTAATGCTAACCCTAGCCTTCACCCTCAACCTAACCCTCACCCTAACCCTTACCCTCACCTTAACCCTCACCATAACACTAACCCTCACCCTAACACTAACCTTAACCCACACCCTAACACTCAACCTCAACCGAAGCCTCACCATAACACTATTCCTCACTGTCACCCTAACCCTCACCCAAACCCTAAAGCTCACCCACACCTTAACCCTCACCCTCACCTGAACCCTCATCCTAACCCTAACCCTTAACCCTCATCCTCACCCTAAACATAACCTTAACACTAACCCTCACATTAACACTAAACCTAACCCTCAACCTAACCCTCAACCTCACCCTCACCCTCATCCTAAGCCTAACCCTAACCCTAAAACTAATCCAAAACCTAAACCTCTCCCTCACCTTCACCCTAACCCTAACATTTAGCCTATCCCTAACACTCACATGCACCTTAACCCTAATCCTAACCCTAATATTAACCCTCACACTCACCCTAATCCTAAAACTAATACTCACTCTGAAACTAACCCTTACCCTAACCCTTATCCTCACCCTAAATCTAACCCTAACCCTAAATCTAACCTTCACACTAAACCTAACCATCATCCTAACCCTAACCCTCACCCTAACCCTCACCCTCACTCCTTCCCTCACCCTAAGCCAAACCCTAACCCTAACCCTAGTCCTAAACCTAACACTTTCCCTCAACCTCACCCTAACCCTAAACCTAACACTCACCCACACCCTAACCCTCACTATAACACAAACTTTCACGCTCACCCTAACCCTCACCCTCACCCTAAACATCACGCTAACTGTAACCCTCACCATAACTCTAAACCTAACCCTATGCCTAACCTTCACTGTCACCCTAATGCTAACCATAAGCCGAACCTTCACCCACAACCTAACGCTCACACTCACCCTCACCCTAAACATCACCGTAACCCTCACCCTCACCCTAAACATAACCCTAACCCTACCCCTCACCCTAGCCCTTAACCTAACCCTAACCTGTACACGAAACCTAACCCTCACCCTAACCTTACCGTATCCCTCACCCTCAGCCAAACCCTAACCCTACCACTAGTCTTAAACCTAACCCTTTCCCTCACCCTCAACCTAACCCTAAACCTAACCCTAACCCTCACCCTAACCCTCACCATAACACTAACCCTAACTCTCACCCTCACCATAAACCTAACCCTAACCCTAACCCTCACCCTAACCCTAAAGCTAACTCTGACCCTCACTCTCCAAGTAACCCTCACCCTAAACCTTAACCTCACCCTAACCCTAACTGTAACCCTAAAACTCACACTAAACTTAAGCCTCAACCTAACCTTACGCTATCCCTCATCCTAACACATACCCTAACCCTAACCCTAACACTCACCCTCACCCTAACCCTAACCCTAACACTCACCCTCACCCTAACCCTAACCGTCACCCTAACCCAAAACCGCAACCACACCCTAACCTTCACACTCACCCAAACCCTCACCCTCAACCTAACCCTCACCCTCACCCTAAACCTCACCCTAACCCGAACCCAACCCTAACCCTCACCCTAACTTTAACGCTAAACCTGAACCTAAGCCTCAAACTAACCCTCACCCTAACCCTTATCCTCACCCTAACTCTAACCCTAACCGTAATCCTAACCCTCACAATAAACCTAACCCTCATCCAAAACCTAACCCTATCCCTAAACTTAACCCTCACCCTAACCCTAACTCTAACCCTAACCCTCACTGTAACCTTAACCCTAATGCTCACCCTCACCGTAACCCTCATACTAAACCTGACACTCACACAAACCCTATCCCTCACCCTAACCCTCACCCTAACCCTAACCCTCACCGTCACCCTAAACCTAAACCTAACCTCACCCTCACCCTAATGCTAACTGTCACCTAAACCTCACCCTACCCCTAACCCTCAGTCACACCCTAACCCTCACCCTCACCCAAACACTCACCCTCACCCTCAGCCTCACCCTCACCCTAATCCTCAACCTAACACAAACCTTGGCGTAAACGAAATCCTCAACCGAAACCTAACCCCAACCCTAACCCTGACACGCACGCTACCCCTCACCCTAACCCTAACCCTAACCCTAACCCTCGCCCTCATCCTTACCTTCACCCTAACCATTAACCTCAGCCTAACCCTCACCCTAAACCTCACTCTAATCCTAATCCTCACCCTCACCCACACCCTACCTCAAACCTAACCCTAACCCTCACCTTAACCTTTACCCTCAACCTATACCTATCACTGAGTCTCACCCTAACCCTCACCCAAACCATAAAACTAACTGTAACGCTGACCCTCACCCTCTCCCTAACCACCATCCTAACCCTTACCCTCACCCTAACCCTAACCCTCACGCTAACAGTCACCCTCACCCTAACCCAAATTATAATCCTCACCCTAACCCTAACCCTAACCCTATCCCTCAACCTCAAACTAACCGTCACACTAACCCTTACCCTCACCCTAATGCTAAGCCTTACCGTCACACTAACCCTAACCCTCACCCTAACCATAACCCTACCCCTCACCCTAACCCTCATCGTAACCCTAAACTAAACCTAACCCTAAACCTAACCCTCACCTTCACCCTCAACCTCAGCCTAACCCTAACCTTAACCCTAATCCAAACCCTAATCCTCACCCTAACCCTAACCATTATCCTAATTCTAACCCTAATCCTCACCCTAAACCTAACACTCAGCCTAAATTTCACCCTAAACCTAAACCTAACCATAACGCTCACCCTCACCCTAAACCTCACCCTAACCCTTACCCTCAGCCTAACCCTCAGTCTAACCCTCAACCTAACCCTAACCCTAACCCTAACCCTCACCGTCACCCTCACCCTAACTCTCACCCTAATCCTAACACTAAACCTCACCCTAACCTTAACCTCAACCTGTACCCTGACACTAAACCTAACCCTCACCCTAACATTAACCCTAAAACTAACCCTCACCCTAACCCTCACACTAAACCTAAACGGCACCCTAACACTCACACTCACCCTAAACCTCACCCTAAACCTAACCCTAACTCTCACCCTCAACCTTGCCATCACCCTAACCCTATTCCTAACTCTAACCCTCACCCTAATCCTAACCCACAAACTCACGCTAACACTCACCCTCACACTACGCCTAAACCTACCCCTACCCTGAACCTCACAGTCACCCTAATCCTAACCCTAACCCTCACCCTCACTGGAACCCTAACCCTAACCCTCACCATAACACTAAACCTAACTCTAACCCTAACCCTCACCCTCACCCTTGCCCTCACCCTAACCCTAATCCTAACCCTAAACCTCATATAAACCTCACCCTAACCCAACCCAAACTCTCACCCTAACCCTAACCCTAACCCTAAACCCCACGCTAAGCCTCGCCTAAGCCTAAGCCTAAGCTTAAGCCTAACCCTAACCCTAACCCTAACACTAACACTAACTCTAACTCTAAAGCTCACTCTCACCCTAACCCTAACTCTAACCCTAACACTAAACCTAAACCTCATCCTAACCCTAATCCTAACCCTCAGCCTCACCCTCACCATAACCATAACCGTAACCCTAACCCTAAAATAACCTTCACCCTAACTCTAACCCTTACCCTCACCCCCAAGCTTGGACTAAGCCTAAGCCTAAGCCTAAGCCTAAGCCTAAGCCTAACCCTCACACTCACCCTCACCCTAACCCTAACTGTAACACTAACCCTAACACTAACCCTCATACTATCACTCACGCTAATGCTAACTCTAACCCTAAACCTCACCCTCATCCTAACCCTCACCCTCACCCTCACCCTCACCCTAACACTAAGCCTAACCCTAACCCTAACCCTAACCCTAAACCTTACACTCAACCTCACCCTAAAACTAAGCCTAAGCCTAAAACTAACCCTAACCCTCACTCTCACCCTATCCCTCACCCAAACCCTAACCCCAACACTAAGCCTAACCCTAACCCTAACCCTAACCCTAAACCTTACACTCAACCTCACCTTAAAACTAAGCCTAAGCCTAAAACTAACCCTAACCCTCACTCTCACCCTATCCCTCACCCAAACCCTAACCCCAACACTAACCCTAACCCTAACCCTCACCCTAACCCTCACCCTAACCCTAACTCTAACCCTAAAGCTCACCCTCACCCTAACCCTAACCCTAAACCTCAACCTCAGCCTCAACCTCAACATAACCTTAACCCGAAGCCTAACCCTAACAATAACCCTATCCCTAACACTAATCCTATCCCTAACCTTCACCTTAACCCTCACCCTAAACATAACCCTAATCCCACCCTCACCCTAGCTCTCACCCTAACGCTAATACTAACCCTAACAATCACCCAAACTCTCACACTAATCCTAACCCTAAACCTGACACTAACCTTAACCCTCACACTCACATTCACCCTCAAACTAAACATAAACATAATCCTAAGCATAACCCTCACTCTCACCCTCATCCTAACCCTACCCCTAACCCTAACCCTCATCCTAACCCTAACCTCCACCCTAAGCCTAACCCTCGCCTTAACGCAAACCCTCAACCTGAACCTAACCCTCACCCTAAACATAACCCTAATCCTCACCCTCACACTAGCCCTCACCCTAACCCTAATCCTAACCCTAACCCTCACCCAAACTCTCACCCTAATCCTAACCCTAACCCTCACCCTAATCTAACCCTCACCCTCACCCTCAGCCTCAGCCTAAGCCTAAGCCTAAACCTTATCCTAACCATAACCCTCACCCTCACCCTCATCCTAACCCTACACCTAACCCTAACCCTCACCCTAACCCAACCTCCACGCTAAACCTAACCTTCACCTTAAAGCTAACCCTCACCCTAACCCTAAGCCTAACTCTAACACCAAACCTTATCCTCACCCTAACACTAACCCTAACACTAACCCTTACACTAAACCTCACCCTAATGCTAACTGTAACCCTAAACCTCATGCTGACCCTAACCCTAACCCTCACCCTAACCCTCACCCTCAGCCTAACACTAAGCCAAAGCCTAATCCTAACCCTAAACCTCACACTCACCCTCACCCTAACCCATACCCTAATCCTAATCCAAACCCTAACCCTAACCCTAACACTCACCCTAACCCTCACCCTAACCCTAACAATAACACTAAAAATAACCCTAACCCTAACCCTCACCCTAACACTAACTCTAAACCTAAACCTCACTCTCACCCTAACCATAACCCTAAACCTAAACCTAACCCTAACCCTCACCCTGAACCTAACCCTGAACCTCACCATAACCCTAACCCTAACCCTCACCCTCACTGAAACCCTCAACCTAACCCTAATCCTAAACCTAACCCTCACTCTAACCCTCACCCTAACCCTAACCTTAACACTCACCCTAACACTAATCCTATCCCTAACCCTCACCCTAAAACTTACCCTCACTCTTACACTAACCCTAACCCTAACACTAACCCTCACACTAACCCTAAAACTCACCATAACTCTAACCCTCACACTAACCCTCACCCTAGCGCTCACCCTAACCCTAATCCTAACCCTAAACTTCATCCTCACCCTCACCATAACCCTAACCGTAACCCTCACCCTAACCCTCAACGTCACACTCGGCCTAAGCCTAAGCCTAAGCCTAAGGTTAAGGCTAACCTTCAAACTCACCCTCACCCAAATCCTAACTGTAACACTAACACTAACACTCACAGTAACACTCACCCTAACGCTAAATCTAACCCTATACCTCACCCTCACCGTAACAATAACCCTCACCCTCAACCTCACCCTCAGCCTAAACCTAACCCTAACCCTAATCCTAAACCTAACCCTCACCCTCACCCTCACCCTAAACTTAAACCTAACCATAACCCTCACACTCACCGTCACCCTAACCGTAACCCTTAAGCTAACCCTCACCCTATCCCTCATCCTAACCCTCACGAAAACCCTAACCCTCACTCTCACCCTATACCTCACCCTAACCATCACGAAAACCCTAACCCTCACTCTCAGCCTAACCCTCACCCTAACCCTTAACCTCACCCTAACCGTAACCATAACGCTCACTTTCACCCTAAACCTAACCCTAACGCTCACCATGACCCTAACCCTCACTTAAAACCTAACCCACACCCACACCCTAAACCTCAGTCTCACCCTCACCCATATCCTCACGCTAATCCTCACCCTCACCCTAAACATCAGCCTAAGCCTAACCCTCACCCTTACCCTAACTCTCACCCTCACCATCACCCTCAGCCTAACCCTAATCCTAACCGTAATCCTAACCCTAAACCTCACCCTCAACCTCAACCTCAACCTAACCTTAAACGTAACCCCAATCCTAACCCTAAACTTCAGCCTCACCCTAACCCTAACCCTAACCCTCACCCTAACCCTAATCCTAACCCTAACCCAAACCCTAACCCTCACCCTAAACCTCACCCTAACCCTAAACCTAACACTTACCCTAACACTAACCCTCAGCCTAAACCTCACCCTAACACTAACTCTAACCCTAAACCTCATCCTCATCGTAACCCTAACCCTCACCCTCACCCTCAACCTCATCCTAACCCTAAGGCTAAGACTAACCCTAACCCTAACGCTTACACTCACCCTCACCCTCACCCTAAACCTGAACTTTTTCCTAACCCTAACCCAAACATTCATCCTAAACTTCACCCTAACCCTAACACTAACACTAACCCTAAACCTAACCCTCACCAAAACCCTCACCCAAACTCTAACTCTAACCCTAAACCCCACCCTCACCCTAACCCTAACCCTCACCCTTACCTCACCCTCACCGCAACCCTAACCGAAACCCTAACCCTAAACTTCACCCTCAACCTCACCCTAACCCAAACCCAAACCCTCAACCGAACCCTCAACCTAACCCTCATCCTCACCATCACCCTCAGCCTAACCCTAACCCTAATTTAACCCTAACCTTCACCCTCAACCTAACCCTAGCCCTAACCCTTACTCTCACCCCAACCCAAACCTCCACCCTAACCTTAACCCTCACCCTAACCCTAACCCTAACGCTAACCCTAACCCTCACACTAACCCTAACCCTCACCATAAACGTAATCCTACCCCTCATGCTACCCCTCACCCTACGCCCCACCCTAACCCTAAACCTAACCCTAATCTTAACCTTAACCCTAACCCTAAACCTCACCCCAACCCTAACCCTCACCCTCACCCTCAACCTCACGCTCACCATAACCGTAACCGTAACCCTAACCCTAATCCTAACCCTAAACCTAAACCTAACCCTAATCCTAATCCTTAAACTCACCCTCAAACTCACCCTAACCTTAACAATGACCCTAATCCTAACCCTAAACCTAACCCTAACCCTAATTCTAACACTCAGCCTAACCAAAACCATAACCTTAAACCTCACCCGAACCCTAACCAAAACCCTCACCCTCACCCTAAACCTAAATCTAACCCTAACCCTACCCCTCACCCTAACACTGACTCTAACACTCACGGTAACCCTAACCCTCAATTTCACCCTAACCCTCACCCTAAACCTTACCCTAACACTAACTCTAACCCTAACCCTAACCCACACACTAAACCTAACCCTCACCCTAACCCTAAATCTAACCCTAACCCTACCCCTCACCCTAACACTGACTCTAACACTCACGGTAACCCTAACCCTCAATTTCACCCTAACCCTAACCCTAAACCTTACCCTAACACTAACTCTAACCCTAACCCTAACCCGCACACTAAACCTAACCCTCACCCTAACCCTAACACTTACCCTCATCCTCACACTCACCCTCACCCTAAAACTAACCCTAACCCTCACACTAACTCTAAGGCTAACCCTAACCCTCATTCTCACCCTAACCCTCACGCTAACCCTAACCCTAACCCTCACTCTAACCCTCGGCCTCACAATAACCCTCACCATAAGCCTAACCCTCACCCTAACTCTAACCTTCACACTCACCCTCAGCCTAACCCTAAACCGAATGCTATCCCTCACCCACACACTCAGCCTAACCTCAACTGAACCCTAATCCTAAACCTAAACCTCACCCTCACCCTAACCCTCACTCTAACCCTAATCCTAACCTTAAACCTAATCCTAACCCTCAGCTGCACCCTAAACCTCACCGTCAGTCTAACCCTAAACGTAAACCTAACCCTCACCCACACTCTAACCCTTAGACTCAACCAAACCCTCACCCTCATCCTAAAACTCACCCTAACCCTAACCCTCAACCTCACTCTCACCCTCACCCAAACCCTAATCTTCAGTCTCACCCGAAATCTCACCCTCATCCTAAACCTCACCCTCACCCTAAACATCACCTAAGCCTAACCTTCACCCTCACCATAACCCTAAACCTAAACCTCACCCTAACCTTAACCCTCACCCTCAACCTAACTCTCAGCCTCACCTAACCCTAATCCTACCCCTAAACCTCACCCTCACTCTCCACATCATCTTAAACTAACCGTCACCCTAACCCTAACCCTAACCCTCAGCCTAACCCTAACTCTCCCCCTAACCCTCACCCTCACCCCAACCTCACACTAACCATAACCCTAAACCTAGCCCTTCCCCTAACCCTAACCATCACACTCACCCTCACACTCAACCTAACCCTCACCCTCAAACTAGCCCTCAGCCTAAACCTAACACTAACCCTAAACCTCACCCTCACCCTCACACTCAGACTAAACCTAACCCTAAACCTAATCCTAACTTTAAACCTCACACTCACACTCACCATAAACCTCATCCTCACCATAGCCCTCACTCTAACCCTAACCCTAACCCAAACCCTAAACATCAACATCACCCTCCCCCTCCCCCTCTCCCTCAGGCTAACCCTAACCCTAACATTAATCCTAACCCTAACCCTAACACTCACACTAACCCTAACCCTCACTCTCACCCTAAACCTCACCCTAACACTTACCCTCACCCTAAGCCTTACCCTAAGCCTAGCGCTCACACTAAACCTAACCCTCACCCTAACCCGAACGCTAACCATCACCCAAACCCTAAGCCTAACCCTAAACCTCACCCTAAACCTAATCATCACCATCACCCTAGCCCTCAAAC
Source organism: Dipodomys merriami (assembly GCF_024711535.1). NCBI lineage: Eukaryota > Metazoa > Chordata > Mammalia > Rodentia > Heteromyidae > Dipodomys > Dipodomys merriami. The sequence goes on along the minus strand of NW_027206235.1, from coordinate 3,329,409 downwards.
CAACCCTAATCCTAACCCTAACCCTCACCCTTACCCTCACCCTAACCATAAATCTCACTATCACCCTCACCCTAACACTAACCCTAACCCACAAGCTAACCCTAATGCTCACGCTAACCCTAACCCTAACCCTCACACTCAACCTCATCCTCACCTTAGCCCTAAACTTAACCCTAACCCTCACCCTAACCCTAATCATAAACCGCAACCTCACCCTAACCCAAAACTTAAACCTAAACCAAACCCGAACCCTCACCCTCACCCTCACTCAAAACCTAACTCTAACTGTAACTCTTACCCTCACCCTCACTTTAACCCTAACAATAACCCTAAACCTAACTGTAACTCTAAACCTCAACCTAACCCTAACCCTAACCCTAACCGTAACCCTCACCCTAACATGATGATCGTAACCCTCACATTCACCCTAACCCCCACTCTAACCTTTACCCTCACCCTAACCATAACACTAGCCCTAAGCCTATCCATCCCACTAACCCCAACCCTAACCCTCACGCTCACCCTCACACTCACCCTAACCCTCACCCTCACCATAGCCCTCACACTAACCCTAACCCAAACAAAACCCTACACCTCAACATCACCCTCACCCTCAACCTCACCCTCAGGCTAACCCTAACCCTAATCCTAACCCTAACCTTCACCTTAACACTCACGCTAACCCTAACCCTCACTCTCACCCTAACCCTCACCCTAACACTTACCCTCACCCTAACCCTTACCCTAAGCCTAACACTCACACTAAACCTAACCCTCACCCTAAACCTAACGCTAAACATCACCCTAACCCTAAGCCTAAACCTAAACCTCACCCTAAACCTAATCCTCACCATCAACCTAGCCCTCAAACCAACCTTAATCCTAACCATAACCCTCACCCTTACCCTCACCCTAACCATAACTCTCACTCTCACCCTCACACTAACACTAACCCTAACCCTAACCCTAACCCTACCCCTCACGCTCACCCAAATCCTCACCCTAGCCCTAAACTTAACCCTAACCCTCACACTAACCCTAAGCCTAATCCTAATGCTAACTCTAAGCCTCACCCTCACTCAAACCCTCACCCTCACCCTAACCCTCACCCTAACCCTAATCATAAACCGCAACCTCACCCTCATCCAAAACCTAAACCTAAATCGAACACTCACCCTCACCCTCACCGTCACTCACAACCTAACTCTACCCGTAACCCTTAAACTCACCCTCAAATTAACGCTAACAATAACCCTAACCCTAACTGTAACACTAACCCTCAAACTAATCCTAACCCTAACCTTTACCCTCACCCTAACCATAACCCTAGCCCTAAGAATAAAACTCCCACTAACCCCAACCCTCACCCTAACCCTCACCCTCAACCTAACCCTAAAACTAACCCTCACACTCACACTAATTCTAACCCTAAACCTAACCCTAACCCTCACGCTATCCCTCAAAGAAACTCTAAGGCTAACCTAAACCTCACTCTCACCCTAACCCTCAACCTCAACATAACCCTTACCCTAACCCTAATCCTAACCCTAACCCTCACCCTCACCCTGTCTCTAATCCTAACTGTCACCCTAACCCTAAACCTATCGCTAAACCTCACCCTATCCCTAATCCTCACCCTAACCCTAACCCAATCCCTGACTCTCACCATACCCTAACCCTCACCCTCACCCTAAACCTCACCCTAATGCTTACCCTCAACCTAACCCTAAACCTAACCCTAACCCTAATCCTCACAATAACCCTATGCCTAACCCTAACCCTAACACTCACCCTAATGCTAAACCTCAACCTAAACCTCACCTTCAGCCTAACCCTCAACATCAGCCTAACACTCACCTCACCCTAAACATCAACCTAACCCTAACCTTCACCCTAACCCGAACCCTAACACTCACCCTAAACCTCAACATCACCCTCACACTCACCCTAAGCCTAACCCTAAATCTACCCCTAAACCTTAACCTAACCCTCATCATCACCCTCACCCTAAACCTATCCCTAACCCTAACACTAACCCTCACCCTCACCCTAACCCTACCTCTAACCCTAACCCTAACCCTCACCCTAAACCTAACCCTCAACCGCAACCTAACCCTAACCCTCACCCTAACCCTTATCCTCATCCTAAAGCTAACCCTAAACCTAACCCTAACAATCACAATAACCCTAACCCTCATTCTAACCATAAACCTACCCCTCAACCTAACACTAACCCTAACCCTAACCCTAAACCTAACCCTCAACTTAGCCCTAACCTTAAGCCCCACCCTCAACTTAACCCTCACCGTCACCCTAACACTCACTCTAAGCCTAACCCTCACCCACATCTTAACCCTCACCCGAACCGAACCCTCACCCTAACACTCACCTTCAGCCTAAACATCACCCGAACCCTAACCCTCACCCTAACACTAAAACTAAACTTAACCCTCACCCTAACCCTCTCCCTAAAACTTAACATCACCCTAACCCTAACCCTAAACCTCACCCTCAGCCTAAACCTAACCCTAACCCTAATCCTAAACCTAACCCCCACCCTCACCTTCACCCTCACCGTTACCCTAAGCGTAACCCTTAACCTAACCCTCACCCTATCACACACCCTAACCCTCACGAAAAACCTAACCCTCATTCTCACCCTATCCCTCACCCTAACCCTAACCATAACGCTCACCTTCACCCTAAACCTAACCCTAACGCTCACCATTACCCTAACCCTCACCTAAAACCTAACCCACACCCCCACCCTAAACCTCAGTCTCACCCTCACCCATACCCTCACCCTAACCCTCACCCTCACCCTAAACATCACCCTAAGCCTAACCCTCACCCTTACCCTAACACTCACCCTCACCCTCACCCTCAGCCTAACCCTAAACCTAACCCTAATCCTAACCCAAACCCTCACCCTCACCCTCAACTGCAACCTAACCTTAACCCTAACCCTAACCCTAATCCTAACCCTCAGACTCACCCTAACCCTAACACTAACCCTCACCTTAACACTAACCCTCAACTTCTCCCTCAGCTTACCAGTATCCGTAACCCTAATCCTAACCCTCACACTCACCCTCACCCTAACCTAACCCTAATCCTCACCCTAACCCTAACACTAACTCTCATCCTCACCCTCACCCTAACCCTAATACTACCCCTCACCAAAACCCTAACTCTCACCCTCACCCTCACCCTAACACTCATCCTCACCCTAACCCCAAACCTCACCCTAATCCTCACACTCACCCTTACCCTATCCCTCAGTCTAACCCTAACCTTAACCCTAATCCTAACCCTCACACTCACCCCTTATCCTCAGCCTAACACTCACCCTCATACTCACCCTCACCCTAACCCTTAACCTCACTGTAACCCTCACCCTAACCCTGAGCTTAACCATAACCCTAATCCTAACCCTAGCCCTCAACCTCACCCTCACCCTAAACCTAACTCTAACCCTAGGCCTCACTCTCACCATCACCCTCCCCGTAACCCTAACCCTCACTCTAACGCTATCCATAACCCTAACCGTCACAGTAACCCTAACCCTAACCCTAACACTCACACTCACCCTAACCTTAAAACCCTAACCCTCACCTTAAAACTCACCGTAACTCATGAAAACCCTAACCCTCACTCTCACCCTAAACCTCACCCTAATGCTTATCCACACCCTAACCCTCACCCTAACCCTAACTCTAACCCTCATCCTATCCCTCATCCTAATCTTAACCCTACCCCACACCCTAACCCTAATCCTAACACTCACCCTTACACTAACCTTAACCCTAAACCTAACTCTAAACTTCCCCCTAATCCTCAACATAACCCTAACCCTAACCCTCACCTTAACACTAACCCTAACCTTAACCCTCATCCTCACCCTAAACCTCACCCTAACTCTTAACCTCACCGTAACGTTAACCCTAACTCTAACCCTCAACCTCACCCTAAACCTCACCCTCAAAATAACTCTTACCTCACACCAAACCTCACCCTAAACCTAAACTTGACCCTCACCCTCACCATCACTGTAATCGTAAGTCTAACCCTAACCCTAACAATTACCCTAACCATAAACCTAACCGTCACCCTCACCAAAACCCTAAACCTAACCCAATCCCTCACCCTACCAGTACCCCTAACCCTAACCCTAAACCTCACCTAAACCCTAACCCTAACCTCACCCTCACCGTAAAGGTAACCCTAACCCTAACATTAACCCAAAAGTTGACCCTAATCCAAACCCTCATGCTCACCCTCACCATAACCCGAAGCCTAACACTAAGCCTAACCCTAACCCTTAACCTCACCCTAATCCTAAACCTCATCCTATCCCTCACCCTCAACCTCACCTTAACCTTAATTCTAACCCTAACCCTAACCCTAACCCTAAGCCTCACCTTAACCCTCACCCTCACCCTAACGCTAACACAAAACCTAACAAAACACAAAACCTAGCCCGCACCCTAACCCTAACCCTAACCCTAACCCTCACAGTAAACTTAACCCTCACCCTAACCCTAAACCTACGCCTCACCTTAAGCCTAATCCTAACCCTAACCATAACCCTAACCCTAAACCTAACCCTAAACCTAACACTAATCCTCACACTCATCCTCACCCTCATCTTAACTGTAACCCTAACCCTAACAATAAACATAACCCTTAACATAATCCTAACCCTCACCCTCACCCTAACCCTAAACCTAACCCTAACCCTCATCCTAAACCTAACCCTCACCCTAACCGTAAACCTTACCCTAACCCAAACCCTCACCCTAACCCTAGACTTATACTTAAACCTAAACCTCACCCTAACCCTAACGCTAACCCTCACCATCCCCCTAGCCCTCACCCTAACCCTAATCCTAACCCTAAACCACATCCTAAATCTAACCCTCACCTTAATCTTAAACCTCACCCTCACCTTCAGCCTAACCCTAAGCCTAAACATAACCCTAACCCTAATAGTCACACTAACTCTATTCCTAATCCTAAAACTAACACTAACCCTAACCCTAACCCTAATCCTATCCCTAAAAGAATCCTAACCGTAACCCTAAACCTCACCCTCACCCTATCCCTAAAGTTAACCCTAACCCTAACCCTAACCCTAAACCTCACCCAAAAGCTTACCCTCACCCTAAACCTCACCCTCACCCCCACCGTAACCGTAACTCTAACCCTAACCCTAACAATAACCCTAACCCTAAACCTAAACCTATCCCTAACACTCACCCTCACCCTCACCCTCATCCTAACCCTATCCCTCACCCTAACCCTAATGCTAACCCTCACCCTCACCCTCACCCTAACCCCAATCCTAACCCTAACCCTCACCCTAACCCTAAACCTAACACTCACCCTACATCTAACCCTCACCCGCACCCTAAACCTAATCCTAACCCTAGGCCTCACCCTCATACTCAACCTCAACCTCAGCCTAACCATAACCGTAATCCTAATCCTAAACCTCAACCTCACACCTCACCCTAAGCCTAACCCTCACGTCACCCTCACCCTCACCCTAACCCTTACCTTCAACCTTACCCTCAGCGTAACCCTAACTCCAATCCTAAACCTAACCCTCAACCTCACCCTCACCCTAAACCTAAACCTAACCCTAGGCCTCACCCTCACCCTCACCCTCACCATAACCCTAACCCTCACTCTCACCCTAACCCTATACCTAACACTTACCCTAACCCTAACCCTAACCCTAACCCTAACACTCACACTCACCCTAACCCTAAAACCCTAACCCTCACCCTAAAATTCACCATAACACTCATGATAACCCTAAACCTCACTCTCACCCTAAAACTCACCCTAATGCATATCCTCACCCGAACCCTAACCCTAACCCTCATCCTGAACTTAACCCTAACCCTCACCTTAACACTAACTCTAACCCTAAACCTCACCCTCACCTTAAACCTCACCCTCATCCTAGCCTTCATCCTAACCCTAATCCTCACCCTAAACCTAAACCTAACAATCACCCTAAATCTGACCCTTACCCTCACCCTCACCCTTCCCCTAACCCTAAGTCTAACCTTAACCATAACCCTAACCCTCACCATCACCCTAAACATATCCCTATCCCTAACCCTGACCCTAAACTTAAGTCTAACCCTCACTCTAACCCTTGCCTTCACCCTCACCCTCACCCTCAGCTGAACACTAAACCTACCCCTAATCCTAACAGTAACCCTCGCCTTCACCCTCAACCTAACCCTAAACCTAACCCTCACCTAACCCTAACCCTCACCCTCACCCTCACCCTCAGCCTAACAATATCCCTACCCCTAATCATAACCCTCACACTCATGCTCACCCTAACCCTAACACGAAACCTCACCCTAACACTAATGCTTACCCTCAACCTCACCCTCACCCTAACCCTCACCCTAACACTAAACCTAAAACTAAACCTCACCCTCACCCTCACACTCACACTCAGCCAAACCCTAACTGTAAGCCTAATCCTAACCCTCGCCCTCACCTCTCACCATCAGCCTAAACTTGACCCTCACACTAACCCTCACCCTAACCCTTACCCTCACCACAACCCTCACCCTCCCGCTCAGTGTAAACCTTACCCTAATCCTAACTCTAACTCTCAACCTGACCCTCACCCTAAACTTAACCCTAACCCTAAGCCTTACCCTCACCGTCACCCTCACCCTCACCCTAAACCTAACCCTCACCCTAACCCTCTCCCCAACCCTAAACCTCACCCTAATCCTAACCCTAACCCTAAACCTCATCCTCAACCTCACCGTCACCCTCTGCCTAACCCTAACCCTAACCTTAATCCTAACCCTCACCTTAACACTTACCCTCAACCTAACACTAACCCTAAACCCATCCCGCACACTAAAACTTACCCTCACCATGACCCTAACCATACCCCTCACCCTAACCCTAACCCTAACACTAACCCTCACCCTCACCCAGACACTAACCCTACCCCTCACCCTACCCCTCACCCTAACCCTCAGCCTCACCCTAAACATCACCCTAACCCTAACCCTCACACTAACTTTAAGCCTAACTCTCACCCTAAACCTTGCCCTCAACCTCACCCTCAGCTTAACACTAAACCTAATGCTAACCCTAACCGTCAAACACACCCTCAACCTAACCCTAACCCTAACCCTAACCCTATCCCTTATACTCACTCTCACTTTCACACTCACCCTAACCCTAACCCTAAACCTAAGCCTAAATGTCACCCTCACCCTAAAACTCACCCTCAGCTTAACCTAACCGTAACCCTAATCCTTACCCCCACCCTCACCCTTCACCCTCAGCCTAAAACTCACCCTCATATTAACCCTCACCCTAACCCTTACACTCACCCTAACCGTCACGTTCACCCTCAGCATAACCCAAACCCTAATCCTAACCCTAACCCTCAACCTCACACTCACCCTAAACCTAAACCTAGCACTAAGCCTCACACTCACACTCACTCTCACACTCACCCTAACCTTAACCCTCACCCTAACAATATCCTAAACCTAACCCTCACCCTAACCCTAACCCTATCCCTAACACTCACACTCACCCTAACACTAAAACCCTAACCCTCACCCTAAAACTCACCCTAACACTCATGATAACCGTAACCCTCACTCTCACCCTAAACCTCAACCTAATGCTTATCCTCACCCTAACCCTAACCCTAACCCTCATCCTAACCCTAATCCTAACCTTAACCCTAACCCTCACCCTAAACCTAACCCTAACCCTAAACCTCACGCTCACCCTCACTGTCACCCTAACCCTAACCCTAACTCTAATCCTAACCCTCACCCTCAACCCTCACCCTCAGCCTAATCCTCATCCGCACACTAACCCTCACCCTAACCCTTACCCTCATCCTAACCCTCACCCTCACCCTCAGCGTAACCCTAACCCTAATCCTAACCCTAACCCTCATCCTCAACCTCACTCTAAACCTAACCCTAACCCTAGGCTTCACCCTCACTCTCAACCTAACTCTCACCCTAACTCTTACCCTCAACCTAAACCTAACCCTAACCCTAACCCTCACACTAAATTACGCTCAGCCTAACCCTAAACCTCACCCTCATCCTAGCCCTCACCCGAACCCTAAACGTAACACACCCTCATATTTACCTTAACCCTAACCTTAACCATGAACCTAATCTTAAACTTAACCTTAACATTCCCATCTAACCCTCAACCTAACCCTAACCCAAACCCTCACTCTAACACGAGCCCAAACCTTAACCCTCACCCTCACCCTAACCCTCAACCTAACACTTAATCTCACCATAACGTTAACCCTAACCCTAACCCTCAACCTCACCCAAAACCTAACCTTCACCCTACCTCTTACATCACCCTAAATTTCACCCTAAGCTAACCCTAACCGGAAACCTCAACTTAACCCTCACTCTCACCCTAACACTAACCTAAACCCTAACCCTCAACCTAACCATCACCCTAACCCTAAACCTAACCCTAACCCTCACAGTAACCCTAACACTCACACTAACCCTAACCGTACCCCTCACCCTAAGCCTCATCCTAACCCTAACCATAACCCTAACAATAACTCTAACCCTAAACCTCACCCTAACCCTAACACTAAGCCTCACACTCATCCTCACCCTCACCGTACCTGTAACCCTAACACTAACACTAAAAATAACCATAAACCTTAAACGTAACCGTAAGTATAACCCTAACCCTAACAATAATCCTAAAACTAACCCTAATCCTAACCCTCACCCTCACCCTAAGACTAACACTAACCCTAACCCTCACCCTAACCCTAAACCTCAACATAACCGTAAACCTAACCCTAACCATCACACTAACCCTAACCCTAAACCTCACCCTTAACCTAACACTAATCCATACCCTCATCCTATCCCTAATCCTAAAACTAATACTAACCCTAACCCTCACTCTAACCCTAACCCTAACACTAACCCTAACTCTCTCCCTAACCCTAAACCTAAAGCTAACTTTCACCCTAACCCTCATTCTACCCTAACCATAATATTCACCCTCACCCTAGATCTCACCCTAACCCCAATCCTAACCCTAACCTTCAACCTCACACTCAACCAAAACCTACACCTAACCCTAACCCTCACCCTAAACCTAACCTCCATCCTAATTCTCACCCTAACCCTAACCCTAACCCTAAACCTCACCCTAAACCTCACCCTCAACCTAACCCTAACCCAAACCCTAACCCTCAACCTAACCCTCACCCTAACCCTAACCCTAACCCTCACCCTCACCCTCACCCTAACCCTAACCCTAACCCTCACCTTCATTGTAACACAAACCCTAAACCTCACCCAAACCCTAACCCTCACCCTAACCCTCACCCTAACCCTAACCCTCAACATAACCGTAACCCTAACCCTAACACTAAACCTAACCCTAACCCTAAATCTCACCCTAACCCTAACCCTCAACATAACCGTAAACCTAACCCTAACACTAACCCTAACCCTAACCCTAAACCTCACCCTAAACCTAACATTAACCCATACCCTCAACCTAGCCCTAACGCTAAAACTAATCCTAATCCTAACCCTCACTCTAACCTTAACCCTAACAGTAACCCTAACTCTCACCCTAACCCCAATCGTGAAGCTAACTCTCACCCTAACCCTCACCCTACCCTAACTATAACCTCACCCTCACCCTAGCTCTCACCCTAAACCTGATCCTAACCCTAACCCTCAACCTAAACCTACTCCTAACCCTAAACCTCACCCTAACCCTAACCTCCATCCTAACTCTCACCCTAACCCTAACACTAACCCTAAACCGAACCCTCACCCTAACCCTAAACCTAACCCTCACCTTAACCCTAACGCTCACCCTCACCCTAGCCCTTAACCTAACCCTAATCCTAACCCTAACCCTCATCCTAAACTTCACCCTAACCCTAAACCTAAACCTCACCCTCACCCTAAACCAAACCCTAACCCCAACCCTAACCCTCACCCTATCCCTCAAGAAAACCCGAACCCTCGCTCTCACCCTAACCTTCACGCTAATGCTCACTGTCACCCTAACCCTCACCTTAAACCTAACCCACACCCACACCCTAATCCTCAGTCTCACCCTCACGCATACCCTCACTCTAACGCTCGCCCAATCCCTAAACCTCACCCTAAGCCTAACCCTTACACTAACACTAACCCTCACCCTCACCCTCAACCTAAGCCTAAACATAAACCTAAGCCTAATCCTAAACCTAACCCTCACCCTCATCCTCAACCTCAACCTAACCATAACCCTAACCCTAATCCTAACCCTAACCCTCAGCCTCACAGTAAACCTAACTCTAACCCTAAAACTAACCCTCACCCTAACCATAATGCTAAGCCTAATGCTCACCCTAACCCTCACCCTAATACTTACCCTCCCGCTAACCCTCACCCTAAAGCTAACCCTAACCCTAACCCTAAAGATCACTATAACCTTCACCCTAACACATACGATAACTCTAACCCTCATTCTCACCATAACCTTCACCCTAACCCTTACCCTCACCCCAAACCGAACCCTAAACCTCACACTAATACTAACCCTCACTCTTACCTAAACCTTACCCTCACCCTCATCTTAAACCTAAACCTAACCCTAAACCTAAGCCTCACCATAACCCTCACACTTGGACTAAGGCTAACACTAACCCTCCCTATCACCCTAACCCTCACCCTTAATCTTAAACTCACCCTAACCCTAACCCTAACCCTAACCCTCACACTGTACGTAATCCTCACCCTCACTAACCCTACCCCTCACCCTCACCCTAACACTTAGACTCTCCCTAACCCTCACCTTAAGCCTTAGCCTTGCCCTAACCTTCACCCTAACCCTAACCCTATCACTAACCCTCACCCTAACCCTCACCATAAGCCTCACACTAACCCTCACCTTAACCCTAGCCCTCACCCTCAACCTCACCCTCAGTTTAACACTAAACCTAACCCTAATCCTAACTGTAACCCTCGGCCTCAACGTCACCCTAACCCTAACCCTAAACCTCACCCTAACCATAACCCTCACCCTGACCCTTAACATACACCTCACACTAACCCTCATCCTAACCCTCATCCTTACCCTAACCCACAGCCTCACCCTCACACTCAGACTAAACTTAACGCTAACTCTTACCCTCACACTCACCTCTTATATTCACACTCACCATATCCCTAATGCTAAACCGAACACTCACCCTCACCCTAACCCTCAACCTAACCCTCACCCTCAACTTAACCCTAACCCTCACCCTCACCCTACCCCTAAACCTAACCCACAAACTAACCCTAACCCTAACCCTCACCCTATCCCTAAAAATCACCCTAACCCTAACACTAACCCTCACCGTCAACCTCACCCTAACCCAAACACTAACCTTCACCTTAACCCTCACCCTAACACTAACGCTAACCCTAAACCTCACCCTCAACCTAAACCTCACCCTAACACTTATCCTCACCCTAAATCTAACGCTAAACCTAACCCTAATCCTCACACTTACCCTAACCCTAACCCTAACCCTAACCCTCACCCTCACCCAACCCTAGCCCTCAGCCGAAAGCTAGCCCTAACCCTCACTCTCACCCACACCCTCACCCTAATCCTTACTCTCACCCTAACCCTGACCCTAACCCTCACTCTAACTCTCACCCTAACCCTAAATTAACCCTCACCCTAACCCTCACAGTAGCGCTAACCCTAACCCTAACCCTCACTGGAACGCTAAACCTAACCCTAAACCTAACACTTACACTAACCCTCACCGTCATCCTAACCATCACCCTAACCCTAACCCTCACACACATACTTACCTTCACTCTCACCTGAACCCTCACCCTCACCCTAAACCTCAACCTCAATCTAAACTTCACACTAACACTAAACCTCACCCTCACCCTAAAACTCACCCTTACCCTCACACTCACCCTAAGCATAACCCTAAACCTAACCCTAATCCTAAACCTAAGCCTCCCCATCATCCTCACCCTAAACCTAAACCTAAATCTAACAATCAGACAACCATCACCTTAACCCTAACCCAAACTCTAAACCTTAGTCTAAACCTAACTCTCACCCTATCCCTAATCCTAACCCTCACACTCAACTAACACTAACCTTCACTGTAACCCTTACCCTCACCCTAAACCTAATGCTAACCTTAACCCTCACCCTCACCGTAACCATTATCCTGACACTAACCCTAGCCCTAACTCTAACCCTAATCCTCAAAATAACCCTACCCCTCAACATAGCCCTAACCCTCCCCCTCCCCCTACCCCTCACCCTAACCCTAACTCTCACCCTAACCCTCAACCTCACACTAATCCTCACTGGCACCCAACCCTCACCCTAAACCTAACCCTCAACCACACCTTAACTAGAACCCTCACCCGAACCCTCACCCTCACCCAAACCGAAGCCTCACTCTAAACATCACCCTAACCTTAACCCTCACCCTAACACTAAGCCTAACCCTCATCCTAACCCTCACCCTCACCCTAACTCTCACCTTCAACCTAATCCTCACACTAACCCTAACCCTCACCCTAACCCTAACCCTCACCCTAACCCTAACCCTCACCCAACCCTAGCCCTCACCCGAACGCTAACCCTAACCCTCAATCTCACCCTCACCCTCACCCTAACCCTTACTCTCACCCTAACCCTAACCCTAAACCTCTATCTAATTCTCACCCTAACCCTAAAAGTAACCCTCACCCTAACCCTAAACCTAAACCTCACCCTAATGCTAACCCTAACCCTAACCCTCACGGGAATGCTAAAAGTAATGCTAAACCTAACACTTACACTAACCTTCACCGTCACCCTAACCGTCACCCTAACTCTAACCCTCACACACACCCTTACCTTCACACTCAACTGAACACTCACCCTCACCCTAAACCTCAACCACACCCTAAACTTCACACTAACACTAAACCTCACCCTAACCCTCACCCTCACCATAAAACTCACCCTTACCCTCACCCTCACCCTAAGCTTAACCCTAAACCTAACCCTAATCCTAAACCTAAGCCTCACCATCACCCTCACCCTAACATTAAACCTAATCCTAATCCTCAGCCTCACCCTCACCTTAACCCTAACCCTAACCCTTAGCCTAACCCTAACACTCACCCTAACCCTAATCCTAACCCTCACACTCACCCTAACCCTAAACCTAAATGTAACCCTCACCCTAAACCTAACACTAACTCTAACCATCACCCTCATCCTAACCCTCACCCTAACCATTACTCTCACACTAACCCTAACCCTAACTCTAACACTAACCCTCAAAATAACCCTAACCCTCACCATAACCCTAACCCTACACCTCACCCTAACCCTCACCCTATCCCTAACCCTCACTCTAACACTAACCCTAACCCTCAACCTCACATTAATCCTCACTGTCACCCTAACCCTCACCCTAAACCTAACCCTCACCAACACCCTAACCCATACCCTCACCCTCACCTTCACCCTCACCCAACCCTCACCCTCACCCTAAACATCACCATAACCTTAACCCTCACACTAACCCTAATCCTAACCCTCACCCTAACCCTCACCCACACCCTAACCCTCACCTTCATCCTAATCCTCACCCTATCCCTAACCCTAAACAAACTACCTAACACTTACCTACCTAAAACCTCATCCTCACCCTCACCCACACCCTAACCCTCGCCCTCACGCAAGCCCTCCTCCTAACCGTAATACTAACTATAAACCTCATTCTCCCCCTCACCCCTCACTCTAAACCTAACCCTAACCCTAACCCTCACCCTCACCCTAACCTGACCCTTAACCTCAACCTCAACTTAAGCCTAATTCTAACCCTAACCCTCACACTAATCCTAACCCTCAAAATAACCCTAACCCTTCCCCTCACCCTAGCACTCAACCTAACCCTAACTCTCACAATAACCCTAAACCTAACCCCACCCTCACGCTAACACTCACTGTCACCCTATCCTTCAGCCTAAACCTAACCCTCAGCCTCACCCTAACCGTAAGCCTAACCCTAACCCAAACCCTAACCCTCACTCTCACCCTAACACTCACCCTAAAACTTACCCTCACCCTCACCCTAAAGCTAACCCTAACCATAACCCTCACACTAAACCTAACCCTCACCTAACCCTAACACTCACCCTCATCCTAACCCTAACCCTAAACCAAACACACACCCTATCCTTACCCTAACCCTAAACCTGACCCTAACCCTAATGCTAACCGTGACCCTAAACATACACCTCACACTAACCCTCACCCTAACCCTCACCATAACCCTAAACCTCAGCCTCATCCTCACCCTCAGACTAACCTTAATGCTGTCTTACCCTCACCCTCACCTCTTACACTCACACTCACTATATCCCTAATGCTAAACCTAACACTCACCCTCACCCTAACCCTCAACCTAATCCTCACCCTAACCCTAACCCTAACCCTCACCCTAGCGCTAACCCTAACCCTAACCCTCACTGGAACGCTAAACCTAACCCTAAACCTAACACTTAAACTAAACCCCACCTCATCCTATCCGTCACCCTAACCCTAACCCTCACACACACCCTTAACTTCACCCTCACCCGAACCCTCACCCACACCCTAAACCTCAACCTCACCCTAAACTTCACACTAACACTAAACCTCACCTTAAACCTCACCCTCACCTTCACCCTAAAACTCACCCTTACCCTCAAACTCACCCCAAGCTTAACCCTAAACCTAACCCTAATCCTAAAACTAAGCCTCACCATTACCCTCACCCTAACCCTAAACCTAATCTTAACCCTCAGCATCACCCTCACCTTAACCCTAACCCGAACGTTAAACCTTAGCCTAAACCTAACCCTCACCCTATCCCTAATCCTAACCCTCATACTCACCCTAACCCTAACCCTAACCTTAACCCTCACCCTCACCCTAAATCTAACACTAACCCTAACGCTCACCCTCATCCTAACCCTCACCCTAACCATTACCCTCACACTAACCCTAACCCTCACCCACACCCTCACCTTCACCTTCACCCGAACCTGAACCCTCACCCTAAACTTCAAACGCACCCTAAACTTCACACTAAACCTAAACCTCACCCTAACCCTAACCCTCGCCCTGAACCTCACCCTATAACTCACCCTTACCCTCACCCTCACTCTAAGCCTAACCCTAAAACTAACCCTAATCCTAAACCTAAGCCTCACCATCACCCTCACCCTAACCCTAACCCTAATCCTAAAACTCAGCCTCATCCTCACATAAACCCTAAACCTAACCCTAAACCTTAGCCTAACCCTAAGCCTCACCCTAACCCTAATCGTAACACTCAAGCTCACCCCAAACCTAAACCTAACCATAACCCTCACCCTCACCCTAAACCTAACGCTAACCCTAACCCTCACCCTCACCCTAACCATCACCCTAACCCTTATCCTCACACTGAACCTAACCCTAACTCTAACCCTAACCATCACACTAACCCTAACACACACCATAACCCTAAACCTACCGCTCACCCTAACACTAACCCTCACCCTAACCCTAAACATAACCCCCACCCTCGCCCTAACACTCACTATCACCCTAACCCTCACCCTAAACCTAACCCTCACCCACCACCTAACTTTCACCCTCACCCTCACCCAACCCTCACCCTCAACCTAAACATCACCCCAAACTTAACCCTCACCCTAACCCTATTCCTAACCCTCACCCTAACCCTCACCCTCACCCTAACCCTCAAAATGACCCTAATCCTCACCCTATCCCTAACCCTAACACTTACCTACCGAAACCCTCACCCTCACCTTCACCCTAACCCTTGCCCACACGCAAGCCCTCACCCTTACCCTAATCCTACCCATAACCCTCACCCTCACGCAAACACTCACCCTCAGCCTTACCCTAACCCTAACCTTAATCCTAACACTAACCCTCACCCTCAAACTAACGCTCACCCTAACCCTAACCCTAAGCGTCAGCCTCACCTTATACATTACCCTAACCCTGACCCTAACCCTCACACTAACAATCACCACAACACTCACACTCACCATAATCCTCACGCTCACCCTAACCCACAACCTAACCCTTACACTTACCCTAATCCTACACCTGTCCCTCACTCTAACCCTCACACTAACCCTAAACCTAACCCTAACCCTCACCCTAGAACTCAACCTAAACCTAATCCTAACCCTAACCCTCACACTTATCCTTATGCTCACACTAACCCTAACCATCAACCTCAACCTAACCCTCACCCTAATCTTCACCCTAACCCTAACCCTAACCCTCAAGCTAGCCCTCACCCTCACCCTCACCCTAACCATCACCCTCACCCTAACCTTCACCCTCACCCTAACCCGCACCCTCACCCTAATCCTCAACTTCACGCTATTCCTCACCATATCCCTAACCCTAACACTTACCTACCAAAACCCTCAGCCTCACCCTCAGCCACACCTAATCCTCGACCTCATGAAAGCCCTCACCCTAACCCTAATCCTGACCATAACCCTCAACCTCACCCTCACCCTCACCTTAACCCTCGCCCTCACACAAGCCCTTACCCCAAACCTAAACCTCACCCTAACCCTAACCCTAACCCTCAACTTCACCCTCACCCTAAACCTAACACTAACCCTGACCCAGACCCTCAACCTCACCCTAACCCTCACCCTAATCCTTACCCTCACCCTAACCCTAAACCTAACCCTAAACCTATCCCTCATCCTAGACCTAACCCTAACCCTCACACTAACAGTAACCCTAACCCTAAACCTCACCATCACCCTAACCCTAACCCTCACCCTAACCCTAGACCTCACCTTAACCCTAATTCTAACCCTAACCCGCAGCCTCACCCTAATCCTCATCCTAACCTTAATCTTCACCCTCACCCTAACCCTCAACCTCACCCTAACCTAACCCTAACTATAACCCTAACCCTCACCCTAAACCTAATACTAACCCTAACCCTCACCCTCATCCTAACCCTCACCCTAACCATTACCCTCACACTAACCCTAACCCTAATTCTAACCCTAACCCTCACAATAACCCTAACCCTAACCATAACCCTAAACCCACAACTCACCCTAACACTAACCCTCACCCTAACCCTCACCCTAACCCTATCCCTAACCCTCAACCTCACACTAATCTTCACTTTCACCCTAACCCTCACCCTAAACCATACCCTCAACCACACCCTAACCCGAACCGTAACCCGAACCCGAACCCTCACCCAAACCTGACCCTCACCCTAAAATCACCGTAACCTTAACCCTCACCCTAACCCTAATCCTAAACTTCACCCTAACCCTCACCCTCACGGAAACCCTCAACTTCACCCTAAACCTCACCCTATCCCTAACCCTAACCAAATTACCTAACCCTTACCTACCTAAACCCTCACCCTCACACTCACCCACACCCTAACCCTCGCCTTCATGCAAGCCCTCCACCTAACCATAATATTAACCGTAACCCTCATCCTAACCCTCACCCCTCACCGTAAACCTAACCTTAACCCTCACCCTAACCCTAACCTGACCCTTACCTTCAACCTCAACCTAAGCCTAATTCTAACCCTAACCCTCAAACTAACCCTAACCCTCACCATAACCCTAAAATTAGCCCTCAACCTAACACTCACCCTAAACCTAACCCTCACCCTAACCCTAAACCTAACCACCACCCTCACACTAACACTCACTGTCACCCTATCCTTCAGACTAAACCTAACCCTCAGCCTCACCCTAACCGTAAGCCTAACCCTAACCCTAACCCTAAACCTCACACCCACCCTAACACTCATGCCAAACCTTACCCTCCCCCTCCCCCTAACGCTAACCTAACCATAACCCTCACACTAAACCTAACCCTCACCTAAACCTAACCCTAACACTCATCCTAACCCTATCCCTAAACCTAACACACACCCTAACCCTAATGCTAACCATAAACCTCAACCTAACCCTAACCCTCGCCCTGACCCTCAACATACACCTCACACTAAAGCTCACCCTAACCCTCACCCTAACCCTAATCCTCAGCCTCACCCTCACCCTCGGAATAACCTTAAAGCTAACTCTTACACTCACCCTCACCTCTTACACTCACACTCACCATATACCTTATGCTAAACCTAACACTCACCCTCACCCTAACCCTCAACCTAACCCTCACCCTCACCCTAACCCTAACCCTCACCCTCACACTAATCCTAAACCTAAACCTCACCATAACCCTAACCCTAACCCTCACCCTATCCCTAAACCTCACCCTAACCCTAACACTAACCCTCACCGTCAACCTCACCCTAACCCAAACCCTAACCTTCACCTTAACCCTCGCCCTAACACTAACGCTAACCCTACACCTCACCCTCAACCTAAACCTCACCCTAACCCTTACTCTCACCCTCACTCTAAAACTCACCCTTATCCTCAACCTCAACCTAAGCATAACCCTAAACCTAACTCTAATCCTAAACCTAAGCCTCACCATCACCCTCACCCTAAGCCTAAACCTAATCCTAACCCTGAGTCTCACCCTCACCTTAACCCTAACCCAAACTCTAAACCTTAGCCTAAACCTAACCCTCACCATATCCCTAATCCTAACCCTCACACTCACCCTAACCGTAACCTCACCCTAAACCTAATGCTAACCTTAACCGTCACACTCACCCTAACCAATATCCTCACACTAACCCTAACCCTAAATCTAACCCTAACCCTCACAATAACCCTAAACCTCACTATAACCCTAAACCTACAACTCACCGTAACCCTCACCCTAAACCTAACCCTCACTCTAACCCTCACCTTAAACCAAACCCTAACCCTCAACCTCACACTAATCCTCACTGGCACCCAACTCTCACCCTAAACATAATCCTCACCCACAACTTAACCCTCACCCAACCCTCACCCTCACCCTAAACATCACCCTAACCTTAACCCTCACCCTACACCTAATCTTAACCCTCATACTAATCCTCACCCTCACCCTAACCCTCACCTTCAACCTAATCCTCACACTAACTCTAACCCTCACCCTAACCCTCACCCTAACCCTAACCCTCACCCTCACCCTCACTCTACCTGAAACCTTAACCCTAACTATCACCCTAAATTTAACTCTCAACCTAACCCAACCCTAACTCTCAATCTGTCCCTCAACCTAAACCTAAAACTAACTGTAACACTGACACTCACCCTCACCCTAACCATCATCCTAAACCTTACCATTATGCTAAACCTCACCCTAACCCTAAACCTAACCCTAACCCTCACGCTAACGCTCACGGTAACCCTAACCCAAATTATAACCCTAAACCTAAACCTCACCCTAACCCTACCCCTACCCGTAATCCTCACCTTCACCGAAACCCTCACCCTAACCCTTACCCTCACCCTAAACCTAACGCTAACTCGCACACTAACCCTAACCCTCAACCTTACCATAAACCTACCACTCACACTAAAGCTAACCCTAACTCTAACCCTAATCCTCACCCTAACCCTAACGCTAACCCTAACCCTCACCCTAACCCTAACCCTCAGGTTCAAGCTCAACCTGTCTAACTCCAACCCTAATCCTAATCCTAACCCTAAACCACACTCTCACCCTCATCCTAACTATAACCCTAACCCTAACCCTAACACTCACGCTCACATTAACCTCACCCTCAACCTCACCCTTACCCTCACCCTCACCTTAACACTCACGATAACCCTAACCCTAACTCTCACCCTAAACCTCACCCTAACAATTACCCTCACCCTAACTCTAACCCTAACCCTAACCCTCACACTAACCCTAGCTCTCACCCTAACCCTAGCGATACCACTCACACTAACCATCACCCTAACCTCACCCTAAACCTAATGCTAACCCTAAACCTCCACATCACACAAGCCCTCAATCTTATCCTAACCCTAAGCCTAAATTTCACACTCAACCAAACCCTCAGACTAACCCTAACCCTCAACCTAACCGTAACCCTCACCTTCACTCTCACACTCACCTTCAGCCTAACTCTAACCCTAACTCTGTAACTAACCCTAACCCTCAACCTCACCCACACCCTCACCCTCACCCTACACCTAACCCTCACCATAAACCTATCCCTCACCCTAATCCTAACCCTAACGCTCACACTCACCCTCACCCTAACCCTAAAACTAACCCTCAGCCTCACTCAAACCGTAAGCCTAACCCAACCCCTAACCCTAACCCTCACTCTCACCATAACCCTCACCCTAAACATTACCCTAAACTTCACCCTAAATCTAACTCTAACCATAACCCTCACACTAAACCTACACCTCAACCTAACCCAAAACCTAGCCCTCACCCTCACTCTAAACCTCACCCTCATCATAACCCTAAACCTAAAACTAACTCACCCTAACCCTAACCCTAACCCTAAACCTCACCCTAACCCTAACCCTCACCCTAACCCTCACCCTCACCCTAACCCTCAACCTAAGCCTAACACTAAGCCTAAGCCTAAACCTCACGCTAACCCTCACACTCACCCTCACCCTAACTCTAATCCTAAACTTAACACTATTCTTAACCTCAACCTAAGCCTCACCCTCACCCTAACCCTAACCCAAGTCCTCACACTAACCCTCACCCTAACCCTAACTCTAACCTTAATGCTCACCCTCACCCTAACCCTAACTCTAACCCTAAAACTCACCCTAACCCTAACCTTCACCCTCACCCTCAACCTCACCGTAAATCTAGCCCTAAACCTAACAATAATACTAACCCTAAACCTAACCCTAACCCTAACCCTCACCCTCAGCCTCACCATCACAACACACTTATCCCTAACCCTAACACTAACAATAACCCTAATCCTAAGCCTAACCCTAACCCTAATTCTAATCCTCACCCCCACAGTCACCCTCAGCCTAACCCTAAACCTAACCCTAACCCTAACACTAACACTAACCCTAAACCTAAACCTAACCCTAAATCTAACCCTAAACCTAACCCTAATCCTCAGCCTCACCTGCACCCTAACCCAAACTCTAACCCTAACCCTCACCCTAACTCTAAGCGTAATCCTAACCCTAACCCTAAGCCTCACACTTACCCTCACCCTAACCCTAATCCTAAACCTAACCCTATCCCTAAACCTAACATTCACCCTATCTGTCACCCTAGCCCTCACCCTAACCCTAACCCTAAACTTCATCCTAAACCTGACACTAACGATATCTGTAACCCTCATCTTAACCCAAACCCTAACCCTCACCCTCATGCTCAGCCTAAGCCTAAGCCTAATCCTAACCCTAACCCTCATCCTAACCCTAACACTAACCCTAACCCTAACCCTAAATCTCACCCTCAACCTAACCCTAACTCTAACCCTAACCCTAACAATAACCCTAACCCTCACCCTAACCATAATCCTAACCCTAAACCTAAACCTCACCCTAAAACTTACCCTCACGCTACCACTAACCCTCACCCTAACACTAACCCTCATACTAACACTAACCATAACCTCAGCCTAACATTAAACCTAACCCTCAACCTAAACCTAACACTCACGCTCAA
This sequence comes from Dipodomys merriami, assembly GCF_024711535.1. Lineage (NCBI taxonomy): Eukaryota > Metazoa > Chordata > Mammalia > Rodentia > Heteromyidae > Dipodomys > Dipodomys merriami. Next base: position 3,307,734 of record NW_027206235.1, on the reverse strand, counting down.
TGTAACCCTCACTATAACCCTAACCCGAACCATCACCCTAACCCTAATCCTCACCCACACCCTCACCCTCAGCCTAAACCTAAGCTTAACCCTAAATCTCACCCTAAACCTCCCCCTAACCCTAACCCTAACACTAAACCTCACCCTCTGCCTAACAATAACCCTAACCCTAAACCTCAACCTAACCATAAACTTCACCCTCACCCTCAACCTCACCGTAACTCTAACCCTAACCCTAAAAATAACACTAGCCCTAACCGTCACCCTCAGCCTCACCCTCACGGCAAACTAAACCATAACCATAACACTAACAATGACACTAACCCTAAGCCTAACCCTATCCCTAACCCTAATCCTAACCCCCACCCTCACCCTCAGTCTAACCCTAAGCCTAACCCTAACCCTAACCCTAACCCTCACCGTAACCCTAACCCTAACCCTAAAACAAACCCTAACCCTAAACCTAGCCCTAAATGTAACCCTAAACCCAAACCTAATCCTCAGGCTCACACTCACCCTAACCCAAACCCTAATGCTAACAGTCACGCTCTCAGTCTTACCCTAAACCTAAACCTAATCCTCATACTCACTCACACCCTAACCCTAATCCTAAACCTAACCCTATCCCTAACCCTAACCCTCACCCTAACCCTCACCCTAGCCATCACCCTAACCCTAATCCTAACCCTAAACCTCATCCTAACCCTGACCCTAACCCTAACCCAAACCCTAAGCCTAACCCTAAACCTAATCCTCACCCTCAGGCTCCGCCTAAGCCTAAGCGTAAGCGTAAGCCTAACCCTAACCCTAACCCTCCCTAACCCTAACCATAACCCTAAACCTAACTCTAAACCTAAATCTCACCCTCACCCTAACCCTAAGTCTAACCCTAACCCTAACCCTAAAAATAACCCTAAACCTCACCCTAACCATAATGCTCACCCAAACCCTAACCCTCAAACTAACACTTACCCTCCCCCTAACACTAACCCTAACCCTAACACTAACCCTCACACTAACCCTAACCCTCACCATAATCCTAAACCTCACCCTAACACTAACCCCAACCCTCACCCTCACCCTAGCCCTCACCTTAACCCTAATTCTAAACCTTACCCACACCCTAAGCCTAACCCTCATCCTCACCCTAAACCTCACACTCAGCCTAAACCTAATCCTCAATTTAACCCTCATCCTAAATCTAACCCTAACCAATACCCTAGCCCTAAACCTAACCCTAACCCTCACACTTATCTTAAGCCTCACCCTCAGCCTAAACCTCACCTTTACCCTTACCATCATCCTCAGACTAACCCTCACCCTAATCCTAAACCTCATCCTAACCGTCACCTTAAACGTAAACATAACCATCACACTATCCCTAACTTTCACCCTAAACCTCACGCTCAGCCTAACCCTAAGCCTAAGCCTAAACCTTCCCCTAACCCTCCCACTCACCCTAGCACTCACCCTAACCATAATCCTAACACTAAACCTCATCCTAACCCTCACCCTAATCCTAACCCTAACTGTCACCCTAACCCTATTCCTCACCCCCATCTCACCCTCAGCCTAACCCTAAGCCTAAGCCTAAGCCTCACCCTAACCCTCATCCTCACCCTCACCCTAACCCTAGTCCTAAACCTAACCCTATCCATAAACCTCAACCTAACCCTCACCCAAACCCTAACCCTAACGCTAACCCTAACACTAAACTTCACCCTAACCCTCCCCTAAGCATAACTCTAACCCTAAACCTCACCCTCACACTCACCCTAACCCTAACCCTAACCCTAAACCTCACCCAAACCCTAACACTCACCCTCGCCCTCAACCTCCCCATAACTCTAAACCTAACCCTAACAATAACACTAACCCTAAACATAACCATAACCCTAACCCTCACCCTCAGCCTCAGCCTCACCACAAACTTATCCCTAACCATAACACTAACAATAAACCTAACCCTAAGCCTAACCCTAAGCCTAACTCTAATCCTCACCCCACTCTCAGCCTCAGCCTAACCCAAAGCCTAAGCCTAACCCTAACCATAACCCTCACTGTAACCCTAACCCTAACCCTAACACTAACCCTAACCCTCAACCTAACCCTACATCTAAACCTAATACTCAGCCTCAACTTCACCCTAACCCTAACCCTCACCATAACTCTCAGCCTAACAATATCCTTAACCCTAACACTCACACTCACCCTCACCCTAACCCTAATCCTCAAACTAACCCTATCCTTAATGCTAACCCTCACTCTCACTGTAACCCTTACCCTAACCCTCACCCTAAACATAAAATTAACCCGAATCCTAAATCTCACCCTAACCCTAACCCTAACCCTCACCCTAACCCTAGCCCTAAACCTCACCCTCAGCCTAACCCTAACCTAACCCTAACACTAACACTAACACTAACTCTAAACCTAACCCTAAATCTAATCCTAAACCTAACCCTAATCCTCATCCTCACCTGCACCCTAACCCAAACTCTAACCCTAAACCTCACCCTAACTCTAAGCCTAATCCTAATCCTAACCCTAACCCTCACCCTCATCCTAGCCCTCAACCTCACCCTAACCCTAACCCTAAACCTCATCCAAAACCTGACACTAAACACAACTGTAACCCTCACCATAACCCGAACCCTAACCCTAACCCTCATGTTCAGCCTAAGCCTAAGCCTAAGCTTAACCCTAACCCTAACTCTCACCCTAACACTAACACTAACCCTAACTCTAAGCCTAAATCTCACCCTCACCCTAACCCTAACGTGAACTATCACCCTAACCTTAATTCTCACCCACACCCTCACCCTCAGCCTAACCCTAAACCTCACACTAACCCTCCCCCTAACCCTAACTCTAACCCTAAACCTCAACCTCTCCCTAACAATAACCCTAACCCTAAACCTCACCCTTATCCTAACCTTCACTCTCACCCTCAACCTCACCGTAACTCTAACCCTAACCCTAAAAATAACACTCGCCCTAACACTTAACCTGACCCTCACCCTCAGCCTCACCCTCACGGCAAACTTAACCATAACCATAACACTTACAATAACCTTAATCCTAAGCCTAACCCTATACCTAACCCTAATCCTAATCCCCACCCTCAACCTCAGCCTAACCCTCACCCTAAACCTAATGTGAACCATCACCCTAAACTTAATTCTCACCCACACCCTCACCCTCAGCCTATCACTAAGCCTAACCCTAAACCTCCCCCTAACCCTCCCCCTAACCCTATCTCTAACCCTAAACCTCAACTTCTCCCTAACAATAACCCTAACCCTAAACCTCACCCTTACCCTAAACTTCACTCTCACCCTCAACATCAGCCTAACCCTCAGCCTAACAATAAGCCTAACCCTAACCCTAACCCTCACAGTAACCCTAACTCTAACACAAACCCTAACCCTAAACCTAGCCATAAATCTAACCCTAAACCTAAACCTAATCGTCAGCCTCAAACTCAACCTAACCCAAACCCTAACCCTAATCCTCACCCTAACTCTCAGTCTAACCCTAACCCTACCACTAACCCTCACACTCACCCTCAACCTAAACCTAATCCTAAACCTAACCCTATCCCTAACACTAACCTTACTTTAACCCTCACCCTAGCCCTCACCATAACCCTGACCCTAACCCTAACCCTAACCCTAAGCCTAACCCTAAACCTAATCCTCACCCTCATTCTCCGCCTAAGCCTAAGAGTAAGCCTAAGCCTAACTCTAACCCTAACTCTCCCTAACCCTAACCCTAACCCTAACCCTAAATCTAAACCTAAATCTCACCCTCACCCTAACCATAACTCTAACAGTAACCATAACCTCACCCTAACCATTACGCTCACCCTAACCCAAACCCTCACGCTAACACTTACCCTCACCCTAACACAAACCCTAACCCTAACACTAACCCTCACACTAACCATAACCCTCACCCTAATCCTAAACCTCACCCTAATCCTAACCCCAACCCTCACCCTCACCTTAGCCCTCACCCTAACCCTAATTCTAAACCTTACCCTCACCCTAACCCTAACCCACATCCTCACCCTAAACCTCACATTCACCTAACCCTAATCGTCAATTTAACCCTCACCCTAACCCTAAACCTAAACATTAACCTAGCCCTAAACGTTACTCTAATCCTCAAACTTATCTTAACCCTCACCCTCAGCCTAAACCTCACCTTTACCCTTACCATCATCCTCAGCCTAACCCTCACCCTAACCCTAAACCTCATCCTAACCATCACCCTAACCTAAAACCTAACCATCACCCTAACGCTAACCCTCACCCTCAACCTCCCGCTCAGCCTAACCCTAACCCTAAGCCTAACCCTAACCCTAACCCTCACCTTAATCCTAATAATAACCCTAACACTAACCCTAACCCTATACCTAACCCTAAATCTAACCCTAAACCTAACCCTAATCCTCAGCCTCACCTGCACCCTAACCCAAACCCTAACTCTCACCTTAACTCTAAGCCTAAGGCTAACCCTAAAACTAAGCCTCACACTCACCCTCACCCTAACCCTAATCCTAAACCTAACTCTATCCCTAATCCTAACCCTCACCTTAACTCTCACCCTAGCCCTCAACCTAACCCTAAACCTAATCGTATACCTGAAACTAACCATAACCCTAATCCTCACCCTAACCCGAACCCTAAACCTCACCATCATGCTCGGCCTAAGCCTAAGCCTAAGCCTAAACATAACCCTAACCCTCACACTAACAATAACCCTAAAACTAACCCTAACTCTAACCCTAAACCTCACCCTCACACTAACCCTGAATCTAACCCTAAACCTAACCCTAACAATGACCCTAACCCTCACCCTAGACATAATCCTCACCCTAACCCTAAGCCTCACCCTAACATTTACCCTCACCCTAACACAAACCTGAACCCTAAAACTAACCCTCACAATAACCCTAACCCTAGACTCACCCTAACCCTAACCCTAACCCTAACCCTCAACATAACCCTAACCCTCACGCTCAACGTAACCCTCAACCTAACCCTGACCCTCACCCTAAAACTTGCCCTAACCCTAACACTAACCCTAACCCTAATCCTAACCCTAAACCTCACCCTCACCGTAACCATAATCCTAACCCTAACCCTAACAAAAACCCTAATCCTAACCCTAACCCTAACCCTAACCATTACCCTCACCCTAAACCTAACCCTCCCCCTAACACTTACCCTCACATTAACACTAACCGTAACCCGAACACTAAGCCTCACACTAACCCTAAATATCACCCTAACCCTATACCTCACCCTAACACTAATCCTAAACCTCAACCCAACCCTTGCCCTAACCCTAATACTCATCCTCACAGTAAACCTCACACTAAGCCGAACACTAATCCTCAATCTAACCCTCACCCTCACCCTAACCCTAACCCTAACCCTCGCCCTAACCCTAACCCTTACCCTTACCGTAACCCTCACCTTCAGCATAATCCTCACCTTACCCTTACTGTCACCCCCAACCTAACCCTCACCCTAAGCCTAACCCTCACCCTAACACTAACTCTACCCATAAACCTCACCCTCACCCTAATCCTAACTCTAACCCTAACCCTAACACTAAACCTAACACTAAGCCTAACCCTAACCCTCACCCTCACCCTCACCGTAAACCTAACCCTAACCAGAACACTCACCCTCACCCTAACCCTAATCTTAACCCTAAACCTGAACCTAATCCTAACCCTCAACCTCACCGTAACCCTTACCCTAACCCTCACCCTAACCGTAAACATAACCAGAATCTTACTCTCACCCTAACCCTAACCCTAACTCTGACCTTAACCCTAACATTAAAACTCACCCTCACCCTAGCCCTCACCCTAATCCTAATCCTAACCCTAACCCTCATCCTAACCCTCCCCCTAACCCTTAACCTAACACTCACACTAACCCTAAACCTCACTCTAAACCTGACCATCAGCCTAACCCTAAGCTTAACCCTAAACCTAACCCTAGCACACACACTCACCCTCACTCTAACCTTAATCCTAACCCTAACCCTCACCCTCAACCACACCCTCAGTGTAACAATAAGCCAAAAACACACCCAAACCCTAACCCTCACAATCACCCTAAACCTTACCCTAATCCTAATCCTAACCCTAACCCTAACGCTCACCCTCAGCCTCAACTTAACCCTAACTCTAACCCTAAACCTCACCCTCAGCCGAACCCTAAACCTAACCCTAACCTTAAATCTCACCCTAAACATCACCCTCACCCTAGCCCTCACCCTAAACCTAATCCTAACCCTAACCCTCATCCTGACCTTCCCCATAACCCTAACCCTAAATCTCACCCTAATTCTAACCCTCACCCTCATGCTCAGTTTAACAATAAGCCTAAGCCAAAACCTTACCCTAACCCTCACCCTCACCCTAGTCCTCACCCTAACACAAATCCTAACCCTAACACTCAACCTAACCCTAAACCTCACCCTCACCGTAACCCTTACCCTAACCCTAACCCTGACCCTCACCCTAACCCTAATCTTAACACTAAACCTTAACCTAACCCTAATCCTCAACCTCACTGTAACCATGACCCTAACCCTCAACCTAACCCTAAACTTAACCTGAACGCTACTCTCACCCTAACCCTAACCCTTACTCTCACCCTAACCCTAACATTAAAGCTCAACCTAACCCTAGCCCTCACAATAATCCTAATCCTAACCCTTACCCTCACACTCACCCTCGCCCTCAGTGTAACCCTAAGCCTAATCCTAACTCTAACCCTAACCCTCACACTCACCTTAACCCTTACCCTAATCCTAATCCTAACCCTAACTCTCACCCTCACCCTCAGCCTCACCTTAAGCCTAAATCTAACCCTAAACCTCAACCTCAACATAACCCCAACCCTAAAACTAACCCGATTCCTCACCCTAACCCTAACACTAACCCTAAACTTCACCCTCACCCTAACCCTAAACATAACCCTAAAACTCACCATAACCCTAACCTTCACCCTCACCCTCAACCTCACCGCAAATCAATCCCTAACCCTCACAATAATCCTAACCCTAACCCTAACTCTAAACCTAAGCCTCACCCTCACCCTAACCTTAAACCAAAACCTCAACCTCAGCCTCACCCTCACCTCAAACTTAACCCTAACCATAACATTAACCCTAACCCTAAGCCTAACCCTAACCTTAACTCTAATCCTCACCCCCACAGTGACCCTCAGCCTAACCATCTCCCTATCCCTAACATTAACACTAACCCTATACCTAAACCTAACGCTAAATTTAACCCTTAACCTAACCCTAATCCTCAACCTCAACTGCACCCTAAACCAAACCCTAACCCTAACCCTCACCCTAAGTCTCAGGCTAAACCTAAACCTAACTCTAAGCCTCACACTCAACCTCACCCTAACCCTAATCCTAAACCTAACCCTTCCCTAACCCTAACCCTCAACCTAACACTCACCTTAACACTCACCCTAACCTTAACCCTAACCCAAAACCTCATCCTAAACCTGACAGTAATCATAACCCTAAACCTCACCGTAACCCTCACCCTAACCCGAACCCTCATGCTCGGCCTAAGCCTTAACCTCAGCCTAAGCCTAACCCTAACCCTCACCCTAACCCCAACTCTAACCATAAATCTCACCCTCACATTCACCTTAACCCTAACTCTAAACCTACCATAACCCTAACAATAATCGTAACCCTCACCCTAACCATAATCCTCAACCTAACCATAATCATCACCCTAACCCTAAAACTCACCCTAAAACTTGCCCTCACCCTACCACTAACCTTAATCGGAACACTAACCCTCACAAAAACCCTAACCCTAAACTCACCCTAACCACAACCCTAACCTGAAACCTCAACCTAAGCCTAATCCTCACGCTCAACTTAACCCTAACCCTAACCATAATCCTCACCCTAACCCTAACCCTCATACTAACACTTACCCTCACCCTAACACTAACCCTAATCCTAATCCTATCCCTAACCCTAACCCTCACCCTCATGCTCACCGTAACTATAACCCTAACACTAATGCTAACAATAACCCTAAGCCTAACCCTAACCCTCACCCTAAACATAACCCTCACCATAACCCTAAGCTCACCCTAACACCCTCACCCTAAAACTAACCCTATCCCTACCACTAACCCTCACACTAACCCTAACCATCACCCTAACACTAAACCTCACCCTAACACTAACCCTAAACCTCACCCTCATCTTAGCCCTCACCCTAACCCTAACCCTCATCCTCACCCTAAACCTCACACTAACCCTAACACTTATCCTCAATATAACCCTCACTCTCACTCTAAACCTAACCCTAAGCCTCACCCTAACCCTAACCCTCACACTTACCATAAACCTCACCCTCAGTCTAATCTTCAACTTTACCCTTAGCGTAACCCTTACCCTAACCCTCACCCTAACCCTAACTCTACCCCTAAACCTCACCCTCACTCGAAACCTAACTCTAAATCTATCCCTAACACTAAACCTCACCCTAAACCTAACCCTAAACCTTATCCTCAACCAAACGCTCAGCCTAACCCTAAGCCTAAGCCTAACACTTACCCTAAACCACACGCTCACCCTAGCCCTCACCCTAACCCTAATCCTAAAACTAACCCTCATCCTAACCCTCACCCTAACCCTAACCCTAACCATCACCATAACTCTAATCCTCACCCCCACCCTCACCCTCAGCCTAACCCTAAGTCTAAGCCTAAGCCTAACCCTAATCCTCAAACTCACCCTCACCCTAACCCAAATCCTAACCCTAACTAAACACTAACCCTAAACCTCAACCTAACCCTAACCCTAACCCTAACCCGCCCATTAACTCTCAACCTAAACCTAACCCTAACACAAACCATAACCCTAACCCTCAACCTAACCCTCACCCTAACCCTAACTCTAACCCTAAACCTCACCACCACCCAAAACCTAACTTTAACTCTAATGCAAACCCTAAACCTCACGCTAACCCTAACCGTAACCCTCACACTCACCCTCACCATAACCTTAACCCTAAACCTAACACTATCAATAACCCTAACCCTAATCTTAACCCTCAACTTAACCATAAATCTCACCCTAACCCAAACCCTGACCTAACACTTATCCTCACCCTAACATTAACCCTAACCCCAACCCTAACCCTCACACTAATCCTAACCCTAACCTCACCCTAACCCTAACCCTAACCCTAACCCTCAACCTAAACCTAAAACTCACGCACAACCTAACCCTAACCCTAACCATAAACCTCACCCTAACCCTAACCCTCATACTAACACTTACACTCACCCTAACACTAACCCTAATCCTAATCCTAACCCTAACCCTAACCCTCACCCTGAACCTCACCGTAACCGTAACTCTAACCCTAACGCTAACAATAACCCTAAACCCAACCCCAACCCTCACCCTAACCCTAACCCTCACCATAACCCTAAGCTCACTGGAACACCCTCACCCTAACACTAAGCCTAACCCCGACACTAACTCTCACACTAAGCCTCACCATCACCCTAATCCTAAACCTCACCCTAACACTAAACCTAAACCTCACCCTGACCTTAGCCCTCAACCTAAACCTAACACTCATCCTCACCCTAAACCTCACACTAACCCTAACATGAATCCTCAATCTAAACCTCACACTCACCCTAACCCTAACCCTAATCCTCACACTAACCCTCAACTTTACCCTTACTGTCACCTTCACCCTAAATCTCACCCTAAACCTAAACCTCACCCTAACCCTCATCCTAACCATAACCCTAACCATCACCCTAACCTTAACCCTAACCCTCACCCTTACCATAACCCTCACCCTCAGCCTAACCCTCAACTTTACCCTTACCGTCAGCCCCACCCTAACACTCACCCTAACCCTAACTCTACCCCTAAACCTCACCCTCAACCTAACCCTAACTCTAACCCTAACCCTAAAACTAAACCTCACCCTAACACTAACCCTAAAGCCTTATCCTCAACCAAAGGCTCAGCCTAAACCAAGCCTAAGCCTAACACTTACCCTAAACCACACCCTCACCCTGGCCCTTATCCTAACCCTAATCCAAACCCTAACCCTCATCCTAACACTCACACTAACACTAACACTAACACTAACCATCACCGTAACACTAATCCTCACCCCCATCCTCAACCTCAGCCTAACCCTAAGCTAAGCCTGAGCCTAACCCTAAACCTCACATTCACCCTCAGCCTAACCCTAATCCTAACCCTAACTCTAACACTAACCCTAAAACTCAACCTAACCCTCACCCCAACCTTAACCCTAAAACTGACCCTAAACCTAACCCTCGACCTAACCGTCCAACTAACCCTAAACCTCACCCTCACCCTAACCCTAATCCTAACCCAAAAACTAAACCTCACCCTAACCCTAAACCTAACCCTCACCCTCACCCTAACCATAACTCTGACCCGAACCCTAACAATAACACTAATCTTAACCCTAAACCTAACCCTAACCCTAACCCTAATGCTAACACTCACCCTCACCCTAGCCCTAATCCTAACCCTCAACCTAACCCTAACACTCACCTTCACCGTAACCCTTACCCTCATCCTAACCCTCACCCTAAACCTAACCCTAACCTTAAACGTTACCCTGACACTAACCCTAATCTTCACCCTCAACCTAGCCCTCAACCTAACCCTACTCATAACCCTAAACCTCATCCTAACCCTGAACCTAACGGTAATCCTAACTCTCACCCTAACCTTGACCCTAACCCTGAACCTAACCCTAACCCTCATCCTAACACGTACACTCACCCTAACACTAACCCTATCCTAATCCTAACACTAACCCTAACCCTCACCCCCAACCTCACCGTAACAGTAACCCTAAACCTAACGCTAACAATAAACCTAACCCTAACCCTAACCCTCACTCTAACCATAACCCTCACCATAACCCTAAGCTCACCGTAACACCTTCACCCTAACACTAAGCCTAACCCTAACACTAACCCTCACACTAACCCTAACCATCACCCTAACACTAAACCTCACCCTAACACTAACCCTAAACCTCACCCTCACCTTAGCCCTCGCCCTAACCCTAACCATCATCCTCACCCTAAACCTCACACTAACCATAACACTTATCCTGAATCTAACCCTCACTCTCACTGTAACCCTAACCCTAACCCTCAAGCTAACTGTGACCCTCACCCTTACCATAAACCTCACCCTCAGCCTAACCCTCAACTTTACCCTTACCGTCACCCCCACCCTGACCCTAAACCTAACCCTAACCCTAACCCTAACTCTACCCCTAAACCTCACCCTCACCCTAACCCTAACTCTAACCTTAACCCTAACACTAAACCTCACCCTAAACCTATCCCTAACCCTTATCCTCAACCAAACACTCCCCCTAACCCTAAGCCTAAGCCTAACCCTTACCCTAACCCAAACCCTCACCCTAGCCCTCACCTTACCCTAATCCTAAACCTAACCCTCATCCTAACACTCATCCTAACCCTAACCCTAACCATTATCATAACTCTAACCATCACCCCCGCCCTCACCCTCAGCCTAACACTAAGCCTAAGCCTAAGCCTATCCCTCACACTCACCCTCACCCTAACCCTAATCCTAACTCTAACTCTAACATTAACCCTAAACCTCAACCTAAACCCCACCCTAACCTTAACCCTAAAACTAATCCTAACCCGAACCCTCAACCTAACCCTCCAACTAGACCTAAACCTAACCCTAAACCTCACCCTCACCCTAACTCTAATCCTAACCCTAAACCTAAAACTCACCCTAACCCTAAACCTAACCCTCACCCTCACCCTCACCATAACTCTAACCCTAACCCTAAAAATAACACTAATCCAAACCCTAAACCTAACCCTAACCCTAACCTTAATGCTAACACTCACCCTCAACCTAACCCTAATCCTAACCCTAACCCTCATCCTAAACCTAAACCTCACACTCACCTTAACCCTAACCCTGATCCTAAATATCACCCTAAACCTAACCCTCATCCTAACACTTACACTCACCCTAACACTAACCCTAATCCTCACCCTCAACCTAACCATCAACCTAACCATAATTGTAACACTAATCCTCATGCTAACCCTCACCCTAACCATAATCCTAACCCTGATCTTAACTCTAACCCTAACCCTCAACCTAACCCTAACCTTCACGCTCACCATAACCCTAAACCTAACCCTCACCCTAAACCTAAACTTAACCTGAACCCTAACACTCAAGCTAACCCTAACCCTAACGCTCAACCTAAAGCTAACCCTCACCTTCACCCTCTCCCTTACCCTAAACATAAGCCTAAGCCTAACCCTAACCCTAAACCTCACACTCACCCTAACCATTACCCTAATCCTAATCCTAACCCTAAGCCTAATCCTCACGCTCAACCTTAACCCTCACTCTAAACCTAACTCTAAAACTAACCCTAACCCTAACCCTCAACCTCAGCCTCACCCTTACCCTAACTCTAACCCTGAACCTCACACTCACCCTAAACCTAACCCTAACCCTAAACCTAAACCTCACCCTAACACTAACCCTAAACCTCACCCTCAGCCTAGCCCTCACCGTAACCCTAACCCTAACCCTCATACTAAACCTCACCCTAAAACTAACCCTAACCCTCAACCTAACACTAATCATAACCCTAACCCTCAACCTAACCCTAAACCTCAGCGTACCCCTTACCTTAACCATCACCCTAAACATAAAATTAAACCGAATCAGAATTCTAAACATAACCCTAACCCTAACAATCACCTTAACCCTAACCCTAAATTTCACCCTCATCCTAGACCTCACACTAACCCTAATCCTAACCCTAACCCTCATCCTAACCCTCCCCCTAATCCTTACGCTAACCCTCACCCTAAACCTAACACTCACACTCAACCTAAGACTCAGCCTAACCCTAAGCCTAAACCTAATCCTAACCCTAACCATAAACCTCACACTCACCCTAACCCTAACCCTAATCCTAACCTTAACCTGAACCCTCACCTCACCCTAACCCTCACCCTAACCCTAACCCTAAACCTAACACTAACCCTTACCCTAACCCTCACCCTCAGCCTCAATCTAACCCTAACTCTAACCCTAAACCTCACCCACACCATAACCCCAACTCTAACCCTAACCCTAAACCTAACACTCAAACTATCACTCACCCTAACCCTAATCCTAAACCTAACCCTCATCCTAAACTTCCCCATATCCCTAACCCTAACCCTCACCCTAACCCTAACCCTAATACTCACACTCACACTCAGCCAAACCCTAAGCCTAAACCTAATCCTAACCCTAACCCTAAACCTCACACGCACCCTAAACCTAACCCTAATCCTAAACTTATCCTTAACCTTAACCCTAACTCTAACCCTCACCCTAACCCTAACACTAAACCTAACACTAACCCTAACCCTAAACCTCACCCTCAGCCTTACCCTAACCCTAACTCTAACCCTAAAGCTCACCCTCACCATTACCCCAACCCTAACCCTAACCCGAAACCTCACCCTAACCCTAACCCTAACCCTAACCCTAACCCTAAACCTCACCCTCATCCTAACCCTATCCCTAACCCTAAAACTCACCCTAACCCTAATCTTGAACCTCACCCTCAAAGATATGGTAACTCTAGCCCTAACCCTAACAATAACACTAAACTTAACCCTAACCCTCACACTTACCCTCAGCCTCACCCTCACCGCAAATGAAACCCTAACCATAACACTAACAATAACCCTAACCCTAAGCCTAACCCTAAACCTAACTCTAATCCTCACCCCCAGTCACCCTCAGCCTAACCCCAAGCCTAACCCTAACCCTAAGCCTAACCCTCAACATAACTCTCACACTAACTGTAACCCTAAACCTAAACCTAAATCTAACCCTAAACCTAACCCTAAACATCAGCCTCAACTGCACCCTAATACAAACCGTAACCCTAACCCTCAACCTAACTCTAAGCCTAACCCTAACCCTAACCCTAAGCCTCACACTCACACTCACCCTAACCCTAATCCTAAACCTAACCCTATCCCTCACCCTAAACCTCACCCTAACCCTCAACCTAGCCCTTACCCTAACCTTAACCCTAACCCTAAACCTCATCCTAAACCTGACAGTAACCATAACCGTAACCCGAACCCTAACCCGAACCCTAACCCTCACCCTCATGCTCGGCCTAAGCCTAAACCTAAGCCTAACCCTAACCCTCACCCTAACCCTAACCCTAACACTAACCCTAACTCTAACATTAAAGCTCACCCTGACCCTAACACTAACTCTAACCCTAACCCTAACCCTAACACTAACCCTCACCCTATCACTAACCCCAACCCTAGAACTAACCCTCACACTTACCCTAACCCTAAACTCACCATAAACCTAAAACTAACTCTAACCCTCAACCTAACCCTAACCTCACGCTTAACCTAACCCTAACCTCACGCTCAACGTAACCCTAACCCTAACCCTGACCCTCACCCTATTACCCTCAGCATAACCCTAACCCTCACCCTAACACTTACCCTCACCTTAACACGAACCCTAATCCTAATCCTAACCCTAAACCTAAGCTTCACCCTCACAGTAACCGTAACCCTAACCCTAACCCTAACAAAAACCCTAACCTTAACCCTAATCCTCTCCCTAACCATTACCCTCACGCTAAACCTAACCCTCACCCTAACACTTACCCTCACCTTAACACTAACGGTAACCCAAACACTAAGCCTCACACTAACCCTAACCATCACCCTAACCCTATACCTCACCCTCACACTAACCCTAAACCTCAACCTAACCTTAGCCCTAACCCTAACCTTAACACTCATCCTCACGGTAAACCTCACACTAACCCTAACACTAATCCTCAATCTACACCTCACCCTCAACGTAACCCTAACCCTAACCCTAACCCTAACCCTCAACCTAACCCTAACCATAACCCTTACCGTAACCCTCACCCTCAGTCTAAACCTCACCTTACCCTTAGTGTCACCCCCACCCCAATCCTCACCCTAAGCCTAACACTCAGCCTAACATTAACTCTACTCCTAAACCTCACCCTCACCCTAACCCTAATTCTAACCCTAACCCTAACACTAAACCTCACACTAACCCTAAACCTAAACCTCACACTCACCATCACGCTCAGCTTAACCCTAAGCCTAAGCTAAACCCTAACCCTAACCCTCACCCTCACCCTAGCCCTCACCCTAAAACAAATCCTAACCGTAACCCTCAATCTAACCCTAACCCTCAACCTCACCCTAACCCTAAATTTAACCCTAAACCTAAACCTAACCCTAACCATCAACCTCACATTAACCCTACCCTAACCCTCACCCTAACCCTAAACTTAACCCGAATCCTACTCTCCCCTAACCATAACGCTAACTCTCACCCTAATCCTAACCCTAAACCTCACCCTCACTCTAGCCCTCACCCTAACCCTAATCCTAACCCTAACCCTCATCCTAACCCTGCCCCTAAACCTTAAACTAACCCTCAGACTAACCCTAACTCTCACCCTCAACCTCAACATCAACCTAACCCTAATCCTAACCCTAAACCTAACCCTAACACACAAACTCACTCTCACCCTAAACCTAATCCTAACCCTAACCCTCACCCTCACCCTCACCCTCAGTGTAACCCTAACCCAAACCCGAACCCTAACCCTAACACTCACAATCACCCTAAACCTTACCCTAATCCTAATCCTAACCTTAACCTTAACCCTCACCATCAGCCTCACCTTAACCCTAATTCTAACCCTAAACCCCACCCTCACCCTGTCCCTAAACCTAACCCTAACCCTAAACCTCACCCTAACGCTAACCCTAAACCTGACCCTCACCCTAGCCCTCACCCTAAACCTAATCCTAAACCTAACACAAATCCTAACCCTCCCCATAACCCTAACACTTACCATCACCGAATCCTAACCCTCACTCTCACCCTAAACCTCAGCCTAACCCTAAGCCTAACCCTAACCTTAACCCTAACCCTCACACTCACCATAACCCTAACCCTAATCCTAATCCTAATCCTAACCCTAACCCTCACCCTCAGCCTAACCCTCACCTTAACCCTAACCCTAAACCTAACACTAACACTATCCCTAAACCTCACCCTCACCCTCACCATAACACTAACTCTAACCTAAACCTCACCCTCACCCTAACCCTAACACGAACCGTAACCCTAAACTTCACCCTAAAACTAACCCTAAACCTAACCCTCACCTTAGCCCTCACCCTAACCCTGACCGTCATTCTCACCCTAAACCTCACACTAACCCTAACACTTATCCTCACTCTAACCCTCACCCTCACTCTAACCCTAACCCTAACCCTCACCCTAACCTTAACACTAAACCTTACCATAACCCTCACCTTCAGCCTAACCCTCACCTTAACCTAACCGTCACTCCCACCCTAACACTCAACCTAACCCTAACTCTAACCTTAAACCTCAGCAACACCCTAACCCTAACTCTAAACCTACCCCGAACACTAACCCTCACCCTAACCCTAATCTTAACCCTTATCCTCACCCAAACGCTCAGCCTAACCCTAAGCCTATGCCTAAAACTTACCCTAACCCACACCCTCATCCTAGCCCTCACCCTAACCCTAATCCTAACCCTAACCCTCATCCTAACCCTCACCCTAACCCTAACCCTAACCATCACCCTAGCCCTAATCCTCACCCCCACCCTCACCCTCAGCCTAACCCTAAGCCTAAGCCTAAGCCTAACCCTAACCCTCACACTCACCCTCACCCTAAGCCTAATCCTAACCATAACTCTAAACCTAAACCTCCACCTAAACCTCACCCTAACCTTAACCCTAAAACTAACCCTAACCCAAACACTTGACCTAACCCTCCAACTAACACTAAACCTATCCATAAACCTCACCCTCACCCTAACCCTAATCCTAACCCTAAACCTAAAACTCACCCTAACCCTAAGCCTAACCCTCACCCTCACCCTCACCCTCACACTCACCATAACTCTAACCCTAACCCTAACAATAACACTAATCCAAACCTTAAACCTAACCCTAACCCTAATGCTAACACTCACCCTCACCCTAACCCTAATCCTAACGCTAATACTCAACCTCACTCTAACCCTAAACCTCACCCTAACCTTCACCCTTACACTAATCCTCAACCTCACCATAACCCTAACCCTCATCCTAACCCTCATCCTAAACCTAACCCTAAACTTAAACCTTACCCTAACACTAACCCTAATCCTCACGCTCACCCTAGCCCTCAACCTAACCCTAATTGTAACCCTAATCCTCATCCTAACCCTCACCCTAACCCTAATCCTAATCCTCACCCTAACCCTAAACTTTACCTGAACCCTAAATCTCAAGCTAACCCTAACCCTAACCCTCAACCAAAAGCTAATCCTCACACTCACACTCTCCCTCAGCCTAATCATAAGCCTAACCCTAAACCTAAACCTAAGACTACCCCTCACCCTCACCTTAACCCTCACCCTAACCCTTACATTAACACTAACCCTAACGCTAACCCTCAACCTCAGCCTCACCCTTACCTAACTCTAAGCTTAAACCTCACCCTCACTCTAACCCTAACCCTAACCGTAAACCTCACCCTAACCCTAAACCTAAACTTCAACCTCAGTGTAGCCCTCACCCTAACCCTAATTCTAGCCCTCATCCTAACCCTCACCCTAAAACTAAATCTAACCCTCACACTCACCCTAACCATAATAATAACCTTAAGCCTCAACCTATACATAGCCCTCACCCTCACTCTCACCGTAACCCTTACCTAACACACACCCTAAACGTAAACTTAACCCGAATCCTAAATCTCACCCTAACCCTAACCCTAACCCTAACACTCACCCTAACCCTAAACCTCACCCTCACCCTAGCCCTCAACATTACCCTAATCCTAACCCTAACCCTCATCCTAACCCTCCCCCTAACCCTTACCCTAACCCTCACCCTAACCCTAACCATCACCCTCAACCTCACCCTAAGCCAACTCTAAATCAAACCCTAACACACACACTCTCTCTCACCCTAAACCTAATCCTAACCCTTACCCTCACCCTCACCCTCACCCTCAGTGTAACCCTAAGCCTAATCCTAACCCTAACCCTAACACTCACACTCACCCTAACCCTTATCTTAATCTTAATCCTAACACTAACCCTCACCCTCACCCTCAGCCTCACCTTAAGACTAACTCTAACCCTAAAACTGACCCTCACCCTAACCCTAACCCTAACCCTAAACCTCACCCTCACCGTAGCCCTCACCCTAACACTAATCCTAACTCTAACAATCATCCTAACCCTTCCCATAACCCTAACCCTAACCCTCACCCTAACCCTAATCTTCAAAGTCCAGTGCAAACTGAACAGACCAGCAAAGATACAGATTTCCAATCAGGTGGTCATATTTCCAACTCCACTACTTGGGACTTGGAGAGATCACATAGACTTGTTGTATCTTAGCTGACATGTCATAAGCGGAGAATATAATAACTCCCTTCTCCTATTTGTTGACGTTGTTGTTGTTTTAATGGTTGTGTGTGGTGGAAGTACTGGGTTTTAAAGCTTGGGTACTGTCCTTTAGTCTTTGTGTTCATGTCTGGTACTCTACCACTTGAGCCACAGATCCACTGGTGGCTTTTTGCTGCTTAATTGGAGTAAGAGACACAGGGACTCACCCTCACCCTCAGCCAAACCCTAAGCCTAACCCTAATACTAACCCTAAAACTAACACTCACACTCACCCTAACCCTAACGCTAATCCTAATCCTAAACTTAACCCTAACCCTCACCCTCACCCTAACCCTCACCTTAACCCTAACCCTAAACCTAACACTAACCCTAACCCTAACCCTCACCCTCAGCTTCACCGTAATCCTAACTCTAACCCTAAACTTCATCCTCACCATAACCCCAACTCTAACCCTAACCCGAAACCTCACCCTAACCCTAACCCTAACTCTAACCCTAAACCTCACCCTCACCCTAACCCTAACCCTAACCCTCACCCTCAGCCTCACCCTCACCGCAAACTTAACCATAACCATAACACTAACAATAACCCTAACCTTAAGCCTAACCCTAACTCTAATCCTCACTCCCACAGTCACCCTCAGCCTAAACCTAACCCTAAACCTAACCTTAACACTACCCCTATCCCTAAACCTAACCCTAAATTTAACCCTTAACCTAACCCTAATCCTCAACCTCAACTGCACCCTAAACCAAACCCTAACCCTACCCCTCACCCTAACTCTCAGCCTAAACCTAAACCTAATCATAAGCATCACACTCACCCTCACCCTAACACTAATCCTAAACTTAACCCTATCGCTAACACTAACCATCACCCTAACACTTACCCTAACCCTCACCATAACCCTAACCCTAACCCTAAACCTCATCCTAAACCTGACACTAATCAAAACCCTAACCCGAACCCTAACCCGAACCCTAAACCTCACCCTCATGCTCGGCCTAAGCCTAAGCTTAAGCCTAACCCTAACCCTCACACTAACCCTAAACCTAAACCTAACCCTAATTCTAACACTAAATCTCACCCTCACCCTCACCCTAACACTAAATCTAACCCTAACCCTAACCCTAACAATAACCCTAACCCTCACCCTAACCATAATCCTCACCCGAACCCTAAACCTCACCCTAACACTTGCCCTCACCCTACCACTAACCCTAACCCTAACACTAACCCTCACAATAACCCTAACCCTAACCTCACCCTAACCAGAACCCGAAACCGAACCCTCAACCTAAGCCTAATCCTCATGCTCAACTTAACCTAACCCTAACCATAATCTTCACCCTAACCCTAACCCTCATCCTAACACTTACCCTCACCCTAACATTAACCCTAATACTAAACCTAACCCTAAGCCTAACCCTCACCCTCACAGTAACCTTAACCCTAACCCTCACCCTAACCATTACCCTCACCCTAAACCTAAACTTCACCCTAACACTTACTCTCACATTAACACTAACCGTAACCCGAACACTAAAACTCACAATAACCATAAATATCACCAAAACCCTAAACCTCACCCTAACACTAACCCTAAACCTCAACCTAACCCTAGCCCTAACCCTAACCGTAACACTCATCCTCACGGTAAACCTCACACTAACCCTAACACTAATCCTCAATCTAACCCTCACCCTCAACCTAACCCTAACCCTAACCCTCAACCTAAACTTAAACCTCACCCTTACTGTAACCCTCACCCTCAGCCTAACCCTCAACTTACCCTTACTGTGACCCCCACCCTAACTCTTATCCTATGCCTAAACCTCACCGAAACACTAACTCTACCCCTAAACCTCACCCTCACCCTAATCCTAACTCTAAATCTAACCCTAACACTAAACCTCACACTAACACTAACCCTAAACCACACGCTCAAACTCACGGTCAACTTAAACCTAAGCCTAAGCCAAACTCTTACCCGAAACCTCACCCTCACCCTAGCGTTCACCCTAACACAAATCATAACCCTAACCCTAAACCTAAGCCTAACCCTCACCGTAACCCTAACCCTAAACCTAACCCTCACCCTCACCCGCACCTTAAACCTAACTCTAACCGTAAACCTCACCCTCACCCTAACCCTAAACCTAACACTAAACCTCACCCTAACCCTAACCCTAAACCTCACCCTCACCCTAGCCCTCACCCTGACCCTAATCCTAACCCTAACCCTCATCCTAACCCTCCCCATAACCCTAAACCTCACCCTCACACTAACCCTAAACCTAACCCTCACCCTCAGCCTCACCCTCACCGCAAACTTAACCATAACCATAACACTAACATTAACCTTAACCCTAAGCCTAACCCTAACCCTAACTCTAATCCTCACCCACACAGTCACCCTCAGCCTAACCCTAACCCTAACCCTAACCTTAACACTATCCCTATCCCTAAACCTAACCCTAAATTTAACCCTTAACCTAACCCTAATCCTCAACCTCACCTGCACCCTAAACCAAACCATAACCCTATCCCTCACCCTAACTCTCAGACTAAACCTAAACCTAACCATAAGCCTCACACTCACCCTCACCCTAACCCTAATCCTAAACCTAACCCTATCCTTAACCCTAACCCTCACCCTAACCCTCACCCTAACCCTAAACCTCATCCTAAACCTGACACTAATCATAAACCTAACCCTCATGCTAATCCGAACCCTAACCCTCACCCTCATGCTCAGCCTACCTAAGCCTAAGCCTAACCCTCACCCTAACCCTCACCCTAACCCTAACCCTCACCCTCACCCCAACCCTCAGCCTAACCCTAACCATAACCCTAACCCTCAGACTCACACTCACTCTAACCATAACCCTAATCCTAATCCTAACCCTAATCATACACTCAGCCTCAGCCTAACCCTCACCCTAACCCTAACCCTAAACCTAACACTAACCCTAAACCTAACCCTAACCCTAACCCTAAACTTCACCCTAACGCTAACCCTTAACATCACCCTCACCCTAGCCCATACCCTAAACCGAAATCTAACCATAACCCTCATCCTAACCCTTCCCCTAAACCTAACCCTCACCCTCAACCTCACCCTCAGCCTAACCCTAAGCCTAACCCTAAACCTAACCCTAATACACACAATCACCCTCACCCTAAAACTAATACTATCCGTACACCTAACCCTAACCCTAACCCACCCATTAACTCTCATCCTAACCCCAACCCTAACACTAACCCTAACTCTCAACCTAACCATCACCCTAACCTTAACTCTAACCCTAAACCTCACCCTCACCCTAACACTAACACTAACCCTAGCCCAAACACTAAACCTCACCCTAACCCTAACCCTAACCCTCACCCTCACTCTCACCGTAACCTTAACCCTAAACCTAACCCTAACAATAACCCTAATCCTAAACCTCCCCCTAACCATAGCCCTCACCCTAACCCATACCCTCACCCTAACACCCTCACCCTAACACTAACCCTAACCCTAACACTAACACTCACACTAATCGTAACCCTCACCCTAATCCTAAACCTCACCCTAACCCTAACCCCAACCCTCACCCTCACCCTAGCCCTCACCCTAACACTAATTCTAAACTTAAACCTCACCCTAACCCTAACACTAAACTTAACCCTGAACCCCACCCTAACCCTAACCCTAACCCTCACCCGCACCCTCAACCTCACTGGAACTCTAACCTTAACACTAACCCTAACCCCAACGATCACCCTAACCCTAACCTGAACCCACACCCTCAACCTCAGCCTAACTCTAAGCCTACCCCTAAAGCTCAACCTAAAACTAAACTTTACCCTCACCCTCAACCTCACGGTAACTCTAAACCTAACCCTAACAATAACACTAACCCTAACCCTAAATCTAACCCTCACCCTCAGCCTCAACCTCACCGCAAACTTAACCCTAACCATAACACTAACAATAACCCCAACCCTAACACTAATCCTAACCCCCGCCCTCACCCTCAGACTAACCCTAAGCCTAACTCTAACCCTTACCCTCACCCTAAATCTAAGCCTAACCATAACCCTAAACTTAACACAAACCCTAACCCTAAACGTAGCCCTAAATCTAACCCTAAACCTAAACATAATCCTCAGCCTCACCCTCACCATAATCCAAACCCTAACCCTAACCGCACCCTAACTCTAAGTCTAACTCTAACCCTAAACCTCACACTCACCCACACCCTAACCCTAATCCTAAACCTAAACCTATCCCTAACCCTAAACCACATCCTAACACTTAACTTAACCTTAACCCTACCTCTCACGCTAACACTAACCCTAAACCTCACCCTAACCCTAACCCTCACCCTCACCCTCACCCTCAAACTCACCCGCACCCTCACACTCACAGTATTTCTAACCCTAACCCAAACCCTAACCCTAACACTAAACGTCACCCTAACCCTAACCCTAAACGTCACACTCACCCTAGCCCTCACCCTAATCCTAATCCTAACCCTAACCCTCATCCTAACCCTCCTCATAACCCTAACCCTAACCCTCAACCTAACCCTAACCCTCATCCTCACCCTCAACTTCAGCCTAACCCTAAGCCTAACGCTAACCCTAACCCTAAACCTAACCCTAACCCTCACACTCACCCGCTCCCTCACCCACAAAGTAACTCTAAACCTAAACCTAACCCTAACCCTAAACCTAACTCTCACCCTCACCCTCACCCTAACAATAACTCTATACCTAACTCTCACCCTACCCCTCCACCTAACCTTATACCTAACCCTAAACCTCACCCTCACCCTAACCCTAACCCTAACCCTAAACCCCACCTTAAACCTTACCTTATCCCTAACCCTAAACCCCACCCTAACCGTAAACCTAACCCTCACTCTCACCCTCACCCTCACCATAACTCTAACACTAACCTTAACAATAACACTAACCCTAACCCTAACCATCACCCTAACCCTAATCATCACACTCACGCAGATGCTCAGCCTAACCCTACGTCTTAGCCTACACCTCAAACTAACCCTCACACTCACACTCATGCTCACCCTAACCCTAACCCTAACCTCAGCCTAACCCTCCCCCAAACCCTAACTCTAACCCTAAACCTAACCCTCACCGTAACCCTAACCCTAACCCTAATCCTAAACCTCACCCTAACACTAACCTTCACTCTCACTCTCAACCTCACTGTAAATCTAACCCAAACCCTAACAATAACAGTAACCCTAACCCTAACCCTAACACTAACCAAAACCCTCACCCTCAGCCTCACGCTCACTGAAAACTTAACTCTAACCATAACACTAACAATGACGCTAACCCTAAGGCTAACCCTAATCCTCAGCCCCACCATCTCCCTCACCCTAACCATAACTTAACCCTAAACCTAAACGTAACCCTAACCCTCACTGAAACCCTAAACCTAACCTTAACCCTAACACAAACCATAACCCTAAACCAAAACATAAACCTAATCCTAATCCTCAGTCTCACCCTCACCCTAACCAAAACCCTAACCCTAACCCTCACCCAAACCCTAAGCCTAACCCAACCCTAACCCTCACACTGACCCTCACCCTAACCCAAATCCTAAACCTAACCTTACTCTAACCCTAACCCTCACCCTAGCCCTCACCCTAAACCTAAACCTAAACCTCATCTTAACCCTCACCCTCACCCTAAACCTAATCCTAACCCTAACCCTAACCTTAACACTCAACCTAAACTTAACCCTCACCCTCACCCTCTCCCTCAGCCTAACCCTAAGCCTAAGCCTAACCCTAATGCTAAACCTCCCACTCACCCTAACCATTACCCTAATCCTAATCCTAAACCTAAGCCTAACCCTCACCCTCACCTTAACCCTCACCCTAACCCTAACTCTAACACTAAACCTAATCCTAAACCTCAACCTCAGCCTCACCCTTACCCTAAATCGAAACCTAAACCTAACCCTCACCCTAACCCTAACCCTAACCCTAAACCTGACCCTAACCCTAATCCTAAACCTCACCCTCAGCCTAGCCCTCACTCTAATCCTAATCCTAACCCTCATCCTAACCCTCACCCTAACACTAACCTAACCCTCACCCTAACACTAATCCTAACCCTAAGCCTCAACCTAACCCTAAACCTCACCGTCACCGTAACCCTTACCCTAACCCTCACCCTAAACATAAACTTAACCCGAATCCTAACTCTCACCCTAATTCTAACCCTAACCTTAACCCTCACCCTAACCCTAACCCTAAACCTCACCCTCACCGTAACCCTCACACTAAATCTAATCCTAACCCTAACCCTCATCCTAACTCTCCCACTAACCCTTACCCTAACCCTCAACCTAACCCTAACCATCACCCTCAACCTCACCCTCACCCTCAGTGTAACCCTAAGCCTAATCCTAACCCTAAACATAACCCTAACCCTAACAGTCACACTAACCCTTACCCTAATCCTAATCCTAACCCTAACCCTCACCCTCACCCTCAGGCTCACCTTAAGCTTAAGTCTAACCCTAAAACTCACCCTCAACCTAACCCTAACCCTAACCCTAAACCTCACCCTCACCCTAGCTCTCACCCTAACCCTAATCCTAACTCTAACAATAATCTTACCCTCCCCATAACCCTAAACCTAACCCTCACCCTAATCCTAATCCTCAAAGTCCAGTGCAAACTGAACAGACCAGCAAAGATACAGATTTCCAATCAGGTGGTCATATTTCCAACTCCACTACTTGGGACTTGGAGAGATCACATAGACTTGTTGTATCTTAGCTGCCATGTCATAAGTGGAGAATATAATAACTCCCTTCTCCTATTTGTGGATGTTGTTGTTTTAATGGTTGTGTGTGGTGGAAGTACTGGGTTTTAACGCTTGGGTACTGTCCTTTAGTCTTTGTGTTCATGTCTGGTACTCTACCACTTGAGCCACAGATCCACTGGTGGCTTTTTGCTGCTTAATTGGAGTAAGAGACACAGGGACTCACCCTCACCCTCAGCCAAACCCTAAACGTAACACTAATACTAACCCTAACTCTAACCTTCACACTCACCCTAACCCTAACCCTAATCTTAACCCTGAACCTCACCCTAACCCTAAACCTGACCTTCACCCTAGCCCTCACCCTAACCCTAATCCTAATCCTAACCCTCATCCTAAGCCTCCCCATAACCCTAAACCTAACCCTTACCCTAACCCTAACCCTCAGCCTCACACTAACCCTCATCCTAAATCTCACCCTAACCCTAAACCTCATCCTAAACCTGACACTAATCATAACCCTAACCCTCACCTTAACCTGAACCATAACCCTCACCCTCATGCTCGGCCTAAGCCTAAGCCAAAGCCTAACCCTCACCCTAACCCTAACCCTAACCCTAACTCTAACCCTAAATCTCACCCTCACCCTCACCCTAACACTAAATCTAACCCTAACCCTAACACTAACAATAACCCTAACCCTCACCCTAACCATAATCCTCACCCTAACCCTAAACCTCAACATAACACTTGCCCTAACCCTACCACTAACCCTTAAAATAGCCCTAACCCTAACCTCACCCTAACCAGAACCCTAACACGAACCCTCAACCTAAGCCTAATCTTCATGCTCAACTTAACCCTAACCCTAACCATAATCCTCACCCTAACCCTAACCCTCATCCTAACACTTACACTCACCCTAACACTAACCCTAATCCTAATCCTAACCCTAACCCTAACCCTCAAACTCACCCTCACCATAACCGTAACCATAACCCTTACGCTAAAAATAAACCTAACCCTAACTCTAAAAGTCACCCTAACCATAACCCACACCATAACCCTAAGCTCACCCTAATACCCTCACCCTAACACTAACCCTAACCCGAACACTAACCCTTACACTAACCCTAACCATCACCCTAACCCTATACCTCACCCTATCACTAACCCTAAACCTCAACCTCAACTTAGCCCTCACCCTAATCCTAACCCTCATCCTCACCCTGAACCTCAAACTAACCCTAACACTTACCCTCAATCTAACCCTCACCCTCACTCTAAACCTAAGCCTAACCCTCACCCTAACCCTAACCTTCACCCTTACCATAACCCTCACCCTCAGTCTAACCCTCAAATTTACACTTACCGTTACCCCCACCCTAAACCCTACCACTAACCCTTAAAATAGCCCTAACCCTAACCTCACCCTAACCAGAACCCTAACACGAACCCTCACCCTAACCCTAACCCTAACCCCTAAACCACACCCTCACTCTAATCCTAACTCTAAACCTAACCCTAACACTAAACCTCACCCTAACTCTAACTCAAAAACTTGTCCTCAACCAAACGCTCAGCCTAACCCTAAGCCTAAGCCTAACACTTACCCTAACCCACACCCTCACCCTTGCCCTCACCCTAACACTAATCCTAACCATAACCCTCATCCTAACACTCACCCTAACCCTAACCCTAAACATCACCCTAACTCTAAGCCTCACACCCACCCTCACCCTCAGCCTAACCCTAAGCCTAAGCCTAAGCCTAACCCTAATCCTCACACTCACCCTCACCCTAACCCAAATCCTAACCCTAACTAAACACTAACCCTAAACCTCAACCTAACCCTAACCCTAACCCTAACCCGCCCATTAACTCTCAACCTAAACCTAACCCTAACACAAACCATAAACCTAACCCTAACCCTAACCCTCACCCTAACACTTTCACCCTAACACTAACCGTAACCCTAACACTAACCCTCACACTAACCCTAACCATCACCCTAACCCTAAACTTCACCCTAACACTAACCGTAAACCTCAACCTCACCTTAGCCCTCAGCCTAACCCTAACCCTCATCCTCACCCTAAACCTCACACTAACCCTAACACTTATCCTCAATCTAACCCTCACTCTCACTCTAACCCTAACCCTAAACCTCACCCTAACCCTAACTCTCACCCTTACCATAACCCTCACCCTCAGCCGAACCTCAACTTTACCCTTAACGTCACACCCACCCTGACCCTCATCTTAACCCTAACCCTCACCCTAACACTAACTCTACCCCTAAACCTCACCCTCAACCTAACCCTAACTCTAACCCTAACTCTAACACTAAACCTCACCCTAACCCTAACCCTAACCCTTATCCTCAACCAAAGGCTCAGCCTAAACCTAAGCCTAAGCCTAAAACGTACCCTAACCCACACCCTCACCCTAGCCCTCACCCTAACCCTAATCCTAACCATAACCATCATCCTAACCCTCACCCTAACCCTAAAACTAACCATCACCTTAATTCTAATCCTCAACCCCACCCTCACACTCAGCCTAACCCTAAGCCTGAGCCTAAGCCTAAACCTCACCCTAACCCTCACCCTCACCCTCACCCTAACCCTAATCCTAACCCTAACTCTAACACTAACCCTAAACCTCAACCTAACACTCACCCTAACCTTAAACCTAAAACTAACCATAACCATAACCCTCGACCTAACCCTCCAACTGACCCTAAACCTAACCCTAAACCTCACCTCACCATAACCCTAATCCTAACCCTAAACCTAAAACTCACCCAAACCCTAAACCTAACCCTAACCCTCACCCTAACCCTAAAACTACCCCTCAGCCTAACGCTAACCCTCACCATCAACTCAACCCTGTTGCTAACACAAATGCTAACTCTCAACCTAAGCTTCAGCCTAACCCTTACCTTCACCATAACCCTATCCCTTACCCTCTCTCTAACCCGCACCCTACACCTTCCCCTCACCCTAAGCATAACCCTAACCCAAACCCTAAACCTAACCCTAACCTTCACCCTAACCCTCACCCTAACTCTCACCCTAACCTAACCCTAACCCTCACGCTAACCCTAAACGTAACCCTAACCCTCACCCTCACCGTAACTGTCATCGTAACCCTTACCCTCACCCTATCCCTAAACCTAACAATAACACTCACCCTAACCCTAAACCTCACCCGAACCCTCACTCTCACCTTCACCCTCACCCTAAACATCACCCTAACCCTAACCCTCAACCTAACCTTAACCCTCACCCTCACATTAACCCTAACCCTAACACTCAACCCTCACCCTAAACTTAACGCTAAACCTAACCCTCACCATCATCCTAGCGCTCAACCTAACCATAACTCTAACCCTAACCCTAAAACTCACCTTCACCCTCAACCTCACCCTCACCCTCAGCCTAATCCTAACCCTAACCCTAATACTAACCCTAAATCTCACACTAACCCTACATCTACCCCTAACGCCAAACCTAATCTTCACCCTCAACCTCACATTAACCCTTAACCGCACCCTCACCTATACCTCACATTAAATCCAATCCTCACCCTCAACCTAAGGCTAACCCTAACCCTCACCCTCACCCTCACCCTAACCCAAACCCTCAATTTAACCCTCACCATAACCTTAACCATAACCCTAACCCTCACCCTAACCCTAAACCTAAACCTAACCCTAAACCTCACCCTAACACTTACACTCATCATAACCCTAACCCTAACACACACCATTACCCTAAACTTAACCCTAACCCTCACCATAACCCTCAACCTAAACCTAATGCAAAACCGAAACCTCACCATCACCCTAAACCTAAAGCTACCCGTAACAATCACCCTCACCCTAAACCTCACCCTAAACCTTACCCTCACCCTAACTCTAATCCAAACCCTCACACTAACCTTAACCCTCAACCTAACCCTAAACCTCACCCTCACCCTAAGCCTCACCCTATACATAACCCTAACCCTAATGCTCACCCTAACCCTAACCTTCATCCTAACCCTAAACCTCACCCTAATCTTCACTCTAATCCTAACCCTAACCCTTACATAACCGAAGCCCTCACACTCACCCTCATCCTCACCCTAACCCTCAACCTCATCCTCGCCCTCACCATAAACCTAACCCTCACACTAATCATAACATTAACCCTAACCCTCACCGTAACCCTTACCCTAGCCCTAACCAGAACTTTAACCCTCACCATCACCCTCACCCTAACCCTTACCCTCATCCTCACCCTCACCCTAACTCTCACACTAACCCTAAACC
The DNA here is from genome assembly GCF_024711535.1 of Dipodomys merriami. NCBI lineage: Eukaryota > Metazoa > Chordata > Mammalia > Rodentia > Heteromyidae > Dipodomys > Dipodomys merriami. The sequence continues at coordinate 3,277,980 of NW_027206235.1, read as the reverse complement.
TCACGCTAACCCTAACACTAAACAAAACCCTCATCCTAACCCTCAAACTAAGCCCAAACCTAACCCTAACCCTCACCCTCACCATCACCCTAAACATAACACTAACCCTCAGCCTCACCCTAATCCTTAACCTCACCCTAACCCTAACACTTACCCTTACCTAACCGTCACCCTAATCCTACCATTCACCCTAAACCTAACCCTACAACTTCCCCTAACACTCATCCTAACCCTAACCCTAACCCTAACCCTCACCCTAACACTAACCCTACCCCTACCCTAACCCTGAAAAACACCCTAAACCTCATCCTAACCCTAATGCAAACCCGAACCCTAAACCTCACCCTAACCCTAACCCTAAACCTCACACTAACCCTAACCATCTCTCTAACCTTAAACTTCATCCTATCCCTGACAATCACCCTAATCCTCACCCTAACCCTAATCTTAACCCTTAGCTAACTGAAACTCTCAAACTCACCCTAACCCTCAACCTCACATTAGACCTCACCATAAACCTTACCATAAACCTAACAATAACACTCACCGTCACCCTAAACCTAACCCTAAGCCTTAACCTTACCCTAACCCTAACCCTAAGTCTAATCCTCACACTAACCCTAACCCTCATCCTAACCCTAACCCTCACCCTCACATTAAACCTCACCCTAATCCTTACCCTCACCCTAACCCTAACCCTAAATCTAACCCTCAAACTAACCCTACCCTCATCCTAACCCTAACTCTAACACTTACCCAGAACCTAACCCTAACCCTTAATTTAATCCTAACCCTAACCCTAAACCTAAACCTAACCCTAACACTAACCCTAACCCTCACACTAACACTCAGTCTAACCCTAACCCTAAACCTCCCCATCACCCTAACCCTCACACTAACCCTAACCCTCACCTTAAACCTAAACCTAACCCTCACATTCACCCTCAAGCTCACCCTCAGCCTAACCCTAAAGCTAACACTAATCCTAACCCTAAACCTCACCCACACCCTCACCCTCACCCTAACCCTAATCCTAACCCTCAACCTCACCCTCAGCTTCACCCTAACCCTCACCTTCACCCTCACCCTAACCCTAACCCTATTCCTATCGCTCACCCTAATCCTAATGCTAACCCTAACCCTCACCCTCACCCTAACCCTCACACTAACCCTTACCCTCACCCTAACCCTAACCTCACCCTCATTCTAACCCTCACTCTAACACTTACCCAAAACCTAACGCTCACGCTAACCCTCACCCTAACACTAACACTAACACCAACCCTAAACCTCACCCTCACCCTCACCCTCAGCCTAAACTAACCCTATCCCTCACCCTCATCCTAAACCTAACGCTCACCCTAACCCTCACCCTCACCCCCACCCACTCACCAACCCTAACCCTCATCCTAAACCTAACCCTAACCCTCACATGAAATCTAACCCTCACCCTAACCCAAACCCTCAAACTAACCCTATCCCTAACCCTAATCCTCACTTCACCCTAATCATCACCCTAACCGTTACAGTCACCCTCACCCTAACAATCACACTCACAATAACCCTCACCCTAACCCCAACCCTAACACTCACCCAAACCCTCACCCTCAGCCTAACAAAAACCCTAACCCTAAACCTCATCCTCACCCTAACCCTAACCCTCACCCAAATCATAACACTAATCCTCTCCTTATCCCTAACCCTAACCCTAACCCTAACCCTCACCCTCACCCTAGACCTCACTCTAACACTAACCCTAACCTTAACCATCATCCTCACCCTAACCCTCACACTAATCCTAACACTAACCAAAACCCGCAACTTAACCCTCATCCTCGCCCTAACCCTAAACTTCACACTATCCCTCACCCTAACCGTAACCCTAACACTCACTCTTACTCTAACCCTCACTCTAAACTTTACCCTCACCCTAGTCCTAACCCTAGCACTCACCATAACCCTCACCCTAACACTAATGCTAACCCTAACCCTCACCCTCACCCTAAGCCTCACCCTAACACTTACCCTAACCTTAACCCTAACCCTAATCCTGACCCTAAACTTCAAAAACCTTTCCCTCAGCCTACCCCTACCCTAACATTCACCCTAAGCCTAACCCTAACCCTCACCCTAACCCTCACCGTAAACTTTTCCCTAACCCTAAACCTAAACCTAACCCTAAACCTCAAAATATCCCTAACCCTAACCCTAACCGGCACCCTCACCCTAAGACCTCACCCTAAGCCTAACCCTCATCCTAACTCTCACCCTCACTCTAATCCTCACCCTAATCCAAATCTCACCCTCACCCTAACCCTAACCCTAACATTAACCCTAACCGTCACACTAAACCTCAAACTAACCCAACCCTATCCCTAATCCTAAACTTCACCCTAAACGTCAACCTAACCCTAACCCTATCCCTAACCCTAACCTTCACACTAAACCTCAAACTTACCCTAACCCTCACCCTCACTCTAACCCTCACCCTAATCCTTACTCTCACGTTAACCCTAACACTAAACCTAACCCGAAACCTCACACTAAACCTATCCCTCACCTTACCCCTAACCCTAGCATTCACCATAACACTAAAACTAACCCTCACCCTAACCCTCACTGTAAACTTTACCCTATCCCTAAACCTATCCCTAACCCCAATTATCACCCTAACCCTAACCCTAACCCTCACACTCACACTCACCCTAGGCCTCACTCTAACCCTCAGTCTAAACCTAACAATCACCGTATCCCTAAGCCCTACTCTAACACTAACCCTCACCCTCAACCTAACCCACACCCTAACCCTAACCATAACACTAAACAAAACCCTCACCTTAACCTCACCCTAACCCTAACCATAACCCGAATTCTCACCATCACACTAAACCTCATTTTAACCCTAACACTAACCCTCACCCGAATTCTTACGCTCACCCTAACCCTCACGCTATCTCTCATCCTAACCCTCACCGTAATCCTTATCCTAAACCTAACCCTAACCCTAACCCTCACCCTAACCCTCACCCAAACCGTAACACTTACCCTAACACTAACCCTCACCCTCACCCTAAACCTCACCCTAGACCTAACCCGAACACTAACCAAAATCCTGACATTAACCCTCACACTAACTCTAACCTTCATCCTACCCCTACCCCTAAACCTAACCCTAACACTCATCCTCACCCTAACCCTCATCAGAACACTTACCCTCACCCTAACCCTCACCCTAAATCTAACCCTAACCCTACCCTATCACTCACCCTAACCCTAACCCTAAACCTCACCCTCACTCTAACCCTCACTCTAAACTTTACCCTCACCCTAGCCATAACGCTAACGCTCACCATAACCCTCACCCTTAACTTAAGCCTAAACCTAACCCTAAACGTCACCCTAACCCTCCCCATAACCCTAACCCTAAACCTAATCCTCACCCTCACACTAAACCTAACCCTAATCCTTAATCTCACCCTAACCATAAACCTAACCCACACAGTAATCCTAACTCTCACCCTAACCCTAACCTTCTCCCTCCCTGTAACCCTCACCTAACACTAACCCTAAAACAAAACCTCACCCTTACCCTATCCCTACCCCTCATGCTCAACCTAACCTTCAACCTCAACTAACCCTAACCATCACCTAAACCCTAACCCTCACGTGAACCCTCACCCTCACCCTCAGCCTTACCCTCTCCCTAAACATCACACTAACCTTAACCCTCACCCTAACCCTAAATCTAACACTCAGCCTAAACCTAAAGGTCACTCTAACACAAAAACTCATCCTAAACCTCAAACTAACCCTAACGCTAACCATTACACTAACCCTAACCCTCCACCTCAGCCTCACCCTCACCCTAAAACTAACCCTCACCCTCACCATCACCCTAAACCTAACACTAACGCTCACCCTCACCCTAATCCTTAACCTCACCCTAACCCTAACCCTTACCCTTACCCTAACTGTCACCCTAATCCTAACATTCACCCTAACCCTAACCCCACCACTTACCCTAACCCTCATCCTAACCCTAAACCTAACCCTAACCCTCACCCTAACACTAACCCTAACCCTAACCTTAACCCTAATATTAACCCTATCCCTCACCCTATCCGTCAACCTAATCCTAACCCTGACCCTAACCATAACCCTCACCCTAAAGCTCACCCATAACCTAACTCTCAACCTCAACCTAACCCTCACCTTAACCCTTACCCTCAACCTCACCCTAACTCTCACACTAACCCTAACACTCACCCTAAACCTAAAGCTAAACCTAACTCTGACCCTAACCCTAATGCTCACCCTAATCCTCACCCTCACCCTAACACTCACCCTAACATTTACCCTCACCTTATCTCAAATGCAAACCTAACCCTACCCCTCACACGAAGCCTACATCTCACTCTAACACTAAACTTAACATTCTCCCTAGCCTAACACTAACCCTCACCCTAACCCTCAGCTTAACCCTAACCCTAACCCTAAACCTATCCCTAACCCTAAACATCACCTTATCCCTAACGCTAACCCTAACCCTCAACCTCACCCTAGCCCTCACCATAACCCTCAACCTAACCCCAACCCTCAACCTAAACCTAACACTTACCCTAACCCAAACCCTCACCCTCAACCTAACCCTCACCCTAAACCTAACCATACCACTAAACAAAACCCTCAGCCTAAACCTCACCCTAGCCCTAACCCTAATCCTACCCCTCACCCTACCCCTCACCCTAACCCTAACCCTAACCCTCACCCTCACCCTAACCCTCAGCTGAACTCTTACACTCACCCTAACCCTCACCCTATCCCTAACACTAAACCCTCACCCTAACCCTCACACTAACCCTAACCCTATAACCCTCACCCTAACCCTCACTCCAACCCTCACCCTAAACCTAACCCTTACCCTCACTCTAACTCTCACCCTAACCCTTAACCTCCTCCTAACTCTAAACCTAACCCTTAACCTAAACCTCACACTATCCCTAACCCTCACCCTAAACCTAACCCTACCCCTAACCCTAATCCTCATCCTATTCCTAACTCTAAACCTAACCCTCACCCAAATCCTCATTCTCACCCTCACCCTCATCCTAAACCTAACCCTAACCCTAACCATAATCCTAACCCTAACCCTCACCCTAATTCTAACCCTAACCCTCACACTCACCCACAACCTATCCCTAAACCTAACCCTAACATTCACCCTAACCCTAACCCCAACCCTCACCCTAACTCACACCCTAACCCTAACCCTAACCCTAAACCTCACCCTCACCCTAAACCTCACCCTCACACTTACCCTCATCCCAACCCTAAGTCTAACCCTTAACCTAACCCTCACACTAATCCTAACCCTAACCCAAACCATAAGCAAACCCTCACGCTAATACTCATCCTATCCGTAACCCTAATATTGACCCTCACCCTAACCCTAAACCTAACCCTAACCCTAAACCTAACCCTCAAATTTACGTAAGCGAAAACCTCACCCTCAACCTCACCCACACCCTAACCCTCACCCTCACCCTAGCCCTCACCCTAACCCTCACTCTATCCCTAACCCTAACGCTATCTCTCACTCTCACCCTAACCCTCAAACTCACCCTCACCTTAACACTAACCCTAATCCTCACCCTAGACCTTCCCCTAACCCTAATGCTAATCGTAAAGCTCATCCTCACCCTAAACCTTATGCTAACCCTATCAATCACCCTCACCCTAACCCTCACCTTAACACTTACCCTCACCCTAAACCTAACCCTAACTCTAACTCTAACCCTCACACTAACCCTAACCCTAACCCTCACCCTAACCCCATCCCTAACATTAACCCTAAACTTCACCCTCATTCTCAACCTAACCCTAACATTAACCCTAACCCTCACCATCACCCTAACCCAACGCGTAAGCCTAAACCTCACCCTAACCCTCAGCATAACCCTCACCCTAACACTAATGCTAACTCTAACCCTCACCCTCACCCTAAGCCTCACCCTAACAATTACCCTGACCTTCATCCTAACTCTAATCCTGACCCTAAACCTCACAAAAAACCTATCTCTCAGCCTACCCCTAACCCTAAAATTCACCCTAACCCTAACCCTAACCCTAACCCTAACCCTCACCGTAAACTTTTCCCTAACCCTAAACCTAAACCTAACCCTAAACCTCACAATATCCCTAAGCCTAACCCTAACCTTCACACTCACCCTAAGCCTCACCCTTATCCTAACCCTCACCCTCATTCTAATCCTCACCCTAATCCTAACCCTAACCCTCAACCTAACCCTAACCCTGACATTAACCCTAACCCTCACACTAAACATCAACCTAAACCTAAACCTACTTCTAACACTAAACCTCACCCTAAACCTCACACTTACCTTAAACCTCACCCTCACCCTAACACTCACAATAACCCTTACCCTCACGTTAACCCTAAAACTAAACCTAACCCTAAGCCTCACACTAAACCTATCCCTCACTTTACCCCTAACCCTAACATTCACCCTAACCCAAACCCTAACCCTCACTGTAAATTTTACCCTAACCCTAACCCTATCCCTAACCCCAATTCTCACCCTAACCCTAACCTCACCCTCACCCTCACCTTAGCCCTCACTCTAACCCTCAATCTAACCCTAACCCTCACTTAACCCTAACCCCTACCCAAACACTAAGCCTCACCCTCACCCTAACCCACACCCTAACCCTAACACTAACACTAACCAAAACCCTCACCCTAACCTCACCCTAACCCTAACCCTCACCCTAATCCTCACCCTCACACTAAACCTCATCTTAACCCTAACACTAACCCTCAATCTAACCCTAACCCTCATCCTAACCCTCACCCTAATACTTACTCTAACCCTAACCCTAAACCTCACACTAACCCTCACCCAAACTGTAACACTTACCCTAACACTAACCCTCACACTCACCCTAAACCACATCCTAGACCTAACCCTAATACTAACAAAAACCCTCAAAGTAACCCTCATCCTAACTCCAACCCTCACCCTACCCCTAACCCTAAACCTAACCCTAACACTCATCCTCACCCTAAACCTCAACCGAACACTTACCCTCACCCTAACCCTCACCCTAAACCTAACCCTAACTTCACCCTATCCCTCACCCTAACCCTAACCCTAACCCTCACCCTCACTCTAACCCTCACTCTAAACCTTACCCTCACCCTAGCCCTAACCGTAAACCTCACCGTAACCCTCACCCTAAACTTAAACCTAAACCTAACCCTAACACTCACCCTAACCCTCCCCATAACCCTAACCCAAACCCTAATCCTCACCCTCACACTAAACCTAACCCTAATCCTTACCCTCACCCTAACCATAACCCTAACCCACACAGTAATCCTAACTCTCACCCTAACCCTAACCCTAACCCTCCCTGTAACCCTCACCTAACACTAACCCTAAACCTAAACCTCACCCTAACCCTAAACCTAACCCTCATGCTCACCCAAAACTTCAACCTCACCATCACCCTCACCCTAACCCTAACCCTCACCAAAACCCTAACCCTCACGAGAACCCGAACCATCACCCTCAGCCTCACCCTCACCCTAAACATCACACGGACCCTAACCTTCACCCTAACCCTAATGCAAACCAGAACCCTAAACCTCACCCTAATCCTAACCCTAACCCTAAACCTCACACTAACCCTAACCATCACTCTAAATCTAAACTTCATCTTATCCCTGACCCTCCCCCTAATTCTCACCTTAACCCTTACGTAACCGAAACCCTCACCCTCAACCTCACCCTCACCCTAACCCTCAACCTCACATTAGACCTCACGATAAACCTTACCCTAAACCTAACAATAACCCTCACACTAACCCTCACCATCACCCTAAACCTAACCCTAAGCCTTAAACTTACCCTAACCCTAACCCTAACTCTAACCCTAACACTAACCCTAACCCTCATCCTAACCCTAGCCCTCACCCTCACACTAAACCTCACCCTAAACCTCACTCTCACCCTAACCTAACCCTAAATCTAACCCTCAAAATAACCCTAACCCTCATCCTAACCCTCACTCTAACACTTACCCACAACCTAACCCTAACCCTAACCCTAAACCTAAACCTAACCTTAAACTAACTCTAACCCTAACACTAACCCTCACACTAACACTCACCCTAACCGTAACCCTAACCTTCCCGCTCACCCTAACCCTCACACTAACCCTAACTCTCACCTTAAACCTAAACCTAACCCTCACCTTCACCCTCAAACTCACCCTCAACCTAACCCTAACGCTAACACTAATCCTAACCCTAACCCTCACCCACACCCTCACCCTAACCCTAATCCTAACCCTCAACCTCACCCTCAGCCTCACCCTAACCCTCACCCTCACCCTAACCCTAAACCAAACCCTATCCCTATCGCTCACCCTAACCCTTATGCTTACACTAACCCTCAACCTCACCCTAACCCTCACACTAACCCTTACCCTCACCCTAACCCTAACCTCACCCTCATTCTAACCCTCACTCTAACACTTACCCACAATCTAACCCTCAGCGTAACCCTCACCCTAACCCCAACACTAGCACTAACACGAACACCAACTCTAACCCTCACCCTCACCCTCACCCTCAGCCTAACCTAACCCTAACCCTCACCCTCATCCTAACCCTAACGCTAATCCTAACCCTCACCCTCACCCTAACCCTCTCACCAACCCTAACCCGCATCCTAAACCTAAACCTAAAACTAACCCTCACGTGAAACCTAACCCTCAACCTAACCCAAACCCTCACCCTAACCCTATCCCTAACCCTAACCCTCACTTCACCCTAATCATCACCCTAACCGTTACAGTCACCCTCACCCTAACAATCACACTAAACCTAACCCTCACCCTCACCCCAACCCTAACACTCACCCTCACCCTCAACCTCAGCCTAACAAAAACCATAACCCTAAACCTCACCCTCACCCTCACCCTAACCCTTACCCAAACCCTTACCCACACCGTAACCCTCACCCTATCGCTAATGCTAACCCTAAACCACTCTCACCCTAACCCTTACCCTCACTTTAACCCTAACCCTAACCCTAACACGAATCCTCACACTAAATCTAACCTTAAACCTATCCCTCAGCCTAACACTCACCCAAATCATAACACTAATCCTCTCCCTATCCCTAATCCTAAACCTAACCCTAACCCTCACCCTCACCACTAACCCTAACCCTAACCATCACCTTCACCCTAACCCTCACACTAACCCTAACACTAACCAAAACCCTCATCCTAACACTCACCCTCACGCTAACACTAACCCTCACCCTATTACTCACAATAATCCTAACCCTATCCCTCACCCTCACTCTAACCCTCACTTTAAACCTTACCCTCACCCTTGCCCTAAACCTAACGCTCACCGAAACCCTCACCCTAAACTTAACCCTAAACCTAACCCTAACCCTCACCCTCACCCTCCCCATAACCCTAACCCTAAACCTAATCCTCACCCTCAACCTAAACCTAACCCTAATCCTTACCCTCACCCTAACCATAACCCTAACCCACACAGTAATCCTAACTCTCACCCTAACCCTATCCCTCCCTGTAACACTTACCTAACACTAACCCTAAACCTAAACCTCAACCTAACCCTACCCCTACCCCTCATGCTCACCCTAAACTTCAACCTCAACATCACCCTCACCCTAACCCTAACCCTCACCCACACCCTAACCCTCACGAGAACCCGAACCCTCACCCTCAGGCTCACCCTCACCTTAAACATCACACTAACCCTAAGCCTCACCCTAACCCAAAACCTCACCCTAATCCTCAAACTAAACCAAAAGCTAACCATTCCCCTAACCCTAACCCTCACCTCACCATCATCCTAAACCTAACACTAACCCTCACCCTCACCCTAATCCTTAACTTCACCCTAACCCTAACCCTTACCCTTACTCTAACCGTCACCCTAATCCTACTATTCACCCTAACCCTAACCCTACCCCTTACCCTAACCCTCATCCTTACCCTAACCCTAACCCTAACCATCACCCTAACACTAACTCTAAACCTACACCTAATCGTCAAAAACACCCTATCCCTCACCCTAACCCTAATGCAAACCGAACCCTAAACCTCACCCTAATCCTAAACCTCACCCTAAACCTCACACTAACTCTAACCATCACTCTAACCCTAAACTTCATCCTATCCCTGATCCTCCCCCAATCCTCCCCCTAACCCTAACCTTAACCCTTACCTAACCGAAACGCTCACCCTCACCGTCACCCTCAACAAAACCCTCAACCTCACATTAGACCTCACCATAAACCTTACGGTAAACCAAACAATAACCCTCACACTAACCCTCAAAGTCACCCTAAACCTAACCCTAAGCCTTACCCTCAACCTAACCCTAACCCTAACTTTAACCCTCACACTAACCCTAACCCTCATCCTAACCCTAACCATCACCCTCACCCTAAACCGCACCCTAATCCTTACCCTCAACATAACCATAACCCTGACTCTAACCCTCAAACTAACCCTAACCTTCATCCTAACCCTCACTCTAACACTTACCCACAACCTAACCATAACCCAAAACCTCTCCCTAACCCTAACCCTAACCCTAACACTAACACTAACCATAACCCTTACTTCACCCTAATCATCACCCTAACCGTTACAGTCACCCTCACCCTAAAAATCACACTAACCCTAATCCTCACCCTAACCACAACCCTACCACTCACTCTCACCCTCACCCTCAGCCTAACAAATATCCTAACCCTAAATCTCACCCTCACCCTCACCCTAACACTAACCCTAACCATCATCCTAAAACTAACCCTAACCCTCACCCTCATCCTCAGCCTAACCCTAACCCTAAAGCTAAACCTAACCCTCACCCTCACTCTTACCCTAAACGTACTCCTCACCCTAACCCTCATCCTCACTCTAACCCAAACACTAACCCTAACCATAAACCTCACCCTCAGCCTCACCCTCACCACAAACTTAACCCTAACCATAAAAATAACAATAACCCTAAAACTAACCCTAACCCTAACACTCACTGTAATCCTAACCCTAACACTAACCATAACCCTAAACCTTACCCTAACCCTAACCCTAACCCTAATCATCACCCTCACCCTCACCCTAACCCAAACCCTAATCCTAACACTCACCCTAACCCTAACCCTAACCCTAAACCTACCCTAACCCTAACCATAAACCTAAACCTAACCCTAACCCTGAACCTCATCCTAACCCTCACCCTACCCCTAACCCTAACCCTCACACTAACCCTCACCCTCATGCTCGGCCTAAGCCTAAGCCTAACCCTAACCCTAACCCTCACCCTAACCCTAACCCTAACAATAACCCTAACTCTAACCCTAAACCTCATCCTAACCCTAACCCTAACCCTAACTCTAACCCTCACAGTAACTTTAAACCTAATCCTAATCCTACCAAAACCTTAACCCTAACCCTAACACTCACCCTATCCATAACCCTCACCCTAACCCTAACCCGAACACTAACCCGAACCCTCACTCTCACCCTTAGTCTCGGCCTAAACCTAAGCCTAAGCCTAAGACTAACCCTTACCCTCACACTCAACCTCACCCTAACGCTAACAGTAACACTCACCCTAACCCTAACCCTCACCCTCACCCTCACCCTCCGCCTAACACTAAGACTATCACTAACCCCAACCCTAACCCTAATACTAACCCTAAACCTAACCCTCACACTAAACCTCACCCTAACCCTCACCCTCACCCAAGCCCATAACCTAACCCTAAGCCTAATCCTAACCCTCACCCTAAACCTCACTCTAACCCTAACCCCAACCCTCACCCTAACCCTAACCCTCACCCTCACCCTCTGCATAACTCTAATCCTATCACCAACCCTAACCCTCACCTTAAACCTCACCTTAACTCTAACCCCTACACTAACCCTAACCCTAAACCTAACCATAAACCTCACTCTCAGCCTCACCCTCACTGCAAACTTAACTCTAACCATAAGACTAACAATAACCCTAACGCTAACCCTAACCATAACCCTAACCGTCAGTGTAACCCTACCCTTAACCCTAATCCTAACCATAACCCTAAACCTTACCCTAATCCTAACCCTAACTCTAACCCTAATTCTCACCCTCAACCTCACCCTAAACCAAACCCTAACTCTAACCCTCACCATAACCCTAACCCAAACCCTAAACATAACCCTAACGCTAACCCAAAACCTAAACCTTACCCTAACCCTACACCTAACCCTTACCCTAAACCTCATCGGAACCCTCACCCTAACCCTAACCCTCACTCTAAACCTAACCCTAACCCTCACCTTCATGCTCAGCCAAAGCATATGCCTAAGCTTAAGCCTAAACCTAACCCTAACCCTAACCCTCACCCTAACCCTAACCCTAAAAATAACCCTAACCCTCACCCTGTCCATAACCCTCACCCTAATCATAACCCTCACACTCACCCTTAGGCTCGGAATAAGCCTAAGCCTCAGACTAAGAGTAACCCTTACCCTCACACTCACCCTAACCCTAACAGTAACACACACTCTAACACTAACCCTCACACTAACCCTCACCCTAACACTAACACTAACCCTAAATCTCACCCAAACCCTAAGCCTAACCCTCTTCCTCACCCTCCGCCTAACACTAAGCCTATCCCTAACCCCAACCCTAACCCTAACACTAACCCCAATCCTAACCCTCACCCTAACCCTCATTCGAACCTTGACCCTAAAACTCACCCTCACCCTAGCCCATACCCTAACCCTAAACCTAATCCTAAACTTCACCCTAACCCTCACTCTCACCCTAACCGCAACCCTCACCTAAACCTAACCCTCAACCTCACCCTCAACATAACTCTAATCCTAACCCTAACCCTAACTCTAATCCTCACACTCACCCTCACCATAACCCTAATCCTAATCCTAACCCTTACACTCACCCCAACGCTAAACCTCACCCTAAACCTAACCCTAACACTAACCCTAACCCTAACCCTCACCCTAACCCTAACTCTAACCCTAAACCTCACCCTAAACCTAAACCTCACCCTAACACTTACCTTCACGCTAAAACTAACCTTAACCCGAACAATAACCCTCACACTAACCCTAACCATCACCCTAAACTTAAAACTCACCCTAACCCTAACCCTAACCCTCAACATAGCCCTAAACCTAACCATTACCCTAACCCTAACACTCATCCTAACCCTAATCCTCACACTCACACTCAAGCTGGGCCAAACCTAAGCATAAGTCTAAGACTAACCTCATCCTAACACTAAACGTAACCCTATCCCTAAACCTAACCCACACACTAACCCTCACCCTAAAACTAAAACTAACTCTAACCATAAACCTCACGCTCAGCCTCACCTTCACGGTAAACTTAACCCTAAACATAACACTAAGTATTACCCTAACCCTAACCTTAATCCTCACCATAACCCTAAACCTAACCCTAACACTAACCCTAACCCTAAACCTAACCCTAACCCTAACCCTAACCCTAATCCTTATCCTCACCTTCACCCTAACCCAAACCCGAAAACCTAACCCTCACCCTATCCCTAACAGTAACCCTAACCCTAACCCTAACCCTAACCCTAAACCTAATCCTAACCATAACCCTAACACTAAATCTCATTCTACCCTTCACCCTAACCCTAACCCTTACCCTCAACCTAACCCTAACACTAACCCTCACCCTCATGCTCGGCTTAAGCCTAAGCCTAAGCCTAACCATAACCCTAACCCTAACCCTCCCCGTAACCATAAACCTAACACTAACCCTAACTCTAACCCTAAACCTCACCCTCACCCTAACTCCAACTCTAACCCTAACCCAAAATCTAAACCTCAATCTAACCCTAACCCTAACCCTCACACCCACACTCACCGAAAACGTAAACCTAACCCTAATCCTAACAATGACCCTAAACCTCACCTTCAGCCTCACCCTAAACTTAATTCTAACCCTAAACCTCACCCTCACCCTAACCATAACCCTAACCCTAAACCTCACCCTAACCCTAACCCTAAACCTCACCCTCACCCTAGCCCTCACCCTAACCCTAACTCTCATCCTCACCCTAAACCTCACACTAACCCTAACATTAATGCGCAATCTAACCCTCACACTCACCCTAACCCTAAACCTAACCCTCACCCTAACCCTAACCTTCACCATTACCATAACACTCACGCTCAGCCTAACCCTCACCTTTACCCTTACTGTCCCCCTCACCCTAACCTTAACCCTCACCTTCAACGTAACCCTAACCATAACCCTAAACATCACCCTAACGCTAACCTTAACCCTCACCCTCACTCTAGCCCTCACACTAACCCTAAACCTAACTCTAACCCTAAACTTGATCCTAAGCCTCACCCTAACCCTAAAACCCTAAAGCTCATCCTAACCCTAACCCTCTCCCTCACACTCATGCGCGGCCTAAGCCTAAGACTAAGCCTAAGACTAACCTTAACCCTCACACTCACCCTAATCCTCACCGTAACCCTGAAACTAACCTCACCCTCACCCTAGCCCATACTCTAAACCTAAGCCTAAGCCTAAACCTCACCCTAACCCTCACCCTCACCCTAAGTCTAATCTTAACCCTAACCCTCACACTCACCCTCACCCTAACCGTAACTGTAACACTAACCCTAACCCTAACACTAAACCTCACCCTAATGATAACTCTAACCCTAAATCTCATCCTCACCCTAACCCTAAAAATCACTCTCACTCTAACCCTCCACCTAACACTAAGCCTATCCCTAACCCCAACCCTAACCCTAACATTAACACTTAACCTTTCCCTCACACTAACCTTCACCCTAACCATGACCCTAAACCTCACCCTAACCTTAGCCCATAACCTAACCCTAAGCCTAATCCTAAACCTCACCATAACCCTCACTCTAACCCTAAACCCAACCCGAATCTAACGCTAAACCTCACCCTCACCCTCACCCACAGCCTAAACCTAAGCCTAACAGTAACCCTAACCCTAAACCTCACTCACACCCTAAACCTAAGCCTAAGCCTAACCCTAACCCTAACACTAACCCTAACCCTAACCCTCACCCTAAAGCTAACTCTAACCCTAAACCTCACCCTCACAGTCACTTTAAACCTAACCCTAATCCTAACAATAACCCTAACCCTAACCCTAACCCTCACCCTGTCCATAAGCCTCACCCTCAACCTAACCCTCACCCTAACCCTAACCCTCACCCTCACCCTTTGGCTCGGACTAAGCCTAAGCCTAAGACTAAGTCTAACCCTTACCCTCACTATCACCCTTACCCTAACCCTAATACTAACACTCAACCTAAATCTAATGTTCACACTAACCCTCACTCTAACACTAACACTAAACCTAAACCTCACCCAAACCCTAAATCTAACCCTCACCCTCACCCTCACCCTCCGCCTAACATTAAGCCTATCCCTAACCCCAACCCTAACCCTAACACTAACCCTAAACCTAACCCTCATCGTAACCCTCACTCTAAACCTAACCCTAACCCTCACCCTCACCCTAGCCCATACCCTAACCCTAAGCCTAATCCTTAGCCTTTCCCTGACCCTCACTCTATCCCTAACCCCAACCCTCACCCTAAACCTAAACCTCACCCTCACCCTCACCATAACGCTAATCCAAACCCTAAACCTAACCCTAACCCTCACACTCACCCTCACATTAACCCTAATCCTAATCCTAACCCTAACCTTAACACTCACCCCCACCCTAAACATCACACTAACACTAACCTAACACCCTAACCCTAACTCTAACCCTAAATCTCACCCTTACCCTAAACCTCACCCTAACACTTACATTTACCCTAAAACTAACCTTATCCCGAAAACTAACCCTCACACTAAACCAAACCATCACCCTAAACTTAAAACTCACCCTAACCCTAAACCTAAACCTAATCCTAACCCTCACCCTCACCCTAAGGCTAACCCTAAACATAACACTAACCCTCACCCTCACCCAAACCCTAACCCTCAACTTCACTCTAAAGCTAACCCTAATCCTCACCCTCACACTAACAATCACTCTAACCGTAACTGTAACCATAACCCTATTCCTAAATCTAACCACCACCCTAACCCTAACCCTAACCATAAGCCTACCCCTCACCCTAAACCTTACAGCTACTCTACCCCTAAACCTAACACTCACAATAACCCTCACGCTAACCCTAACCCTAACCCTAAACGTCAAACTCACCCTCACCCGTAACCTCACCCAAACCCAAACCCTAACCCTTACCCTAACCCTAAACTTAACCCTAACACTCAACCTTATCTTAAACCTCACCCTCAGCCTAAACCTCACCTTTACTATTACCATCATCCTCACCCAAACCCTAAACCTCATCCTAAACCTCACCCTAACCGTAACCCTAACCATCACCCTAACACTACTCCTCATCCCCACCCTCACCCTCACCCTCAGCCTAACCCTAAGCCTAAGCCTAAGCCTAACCCTAACCCTCACACTCAACCTCATCCTAATCCTAATCCTAATGCTAACCCTAACCCTAAACCTAAACCAAAACCTGAACCTCACACTCACCCTAACCCTAATCTTAACCCTAAGCCTCACCCTAACACTAACCCTCAGCCTCACCGTAACCCTAACCCTCATCCAAACCCTCACCCTATCCCTCACCCTAACCCTAAACCTCAGCCTATCCCTAACCCTAACCCTCACCCTCACTGTGACCCTAAACCTAATCCAAACCCTCACCCTAACCCTAAACCTAACCCTGACCCTAACCCTAACCCTAACCCTCACCCACATCCTCAGCCTCATCCTCACCCTCATTGTAAACTTAACCCTAACCATAAAACTAACAATAACCCTAACCCTAAACCTAATCCTAACCCTCACCCTCACCTTAACCCTAACACTAACCCTTACCTTAACCCTAACATTCACCTTCAAAGAAACCCTAACCCTAACCTTAAACCACACCCTAACGCTAACCCTATCCCTCACACTCACTCTAGCCCTCACCCTAACCCTAATCCTAACACTAAACCTCATCCTAACACTCAACCTAACCCTAAAACCCTAACCTTCATCCTAACCCTAACCCTCTACCTCACACTCATGATCCGCCTAAGCCTAAGCCTAAGACTAAGACTAAACCTAAACCTCACACTCACCCTAACACTCACCCTAACCCTAACACTAACCCTCACCCTCACCCTAGCCCATACTCTATGCCTAAGCCTAAGCCTAACCCTCACCCTAATGCTAACTCTAACCCTAAACCTCATCCTCACACTAACCCTAACTCTCACCCTCACCCTCACCCTCCAACTAACACTAAGCCTATCCCTAAACCCAACCCTAACCCTAAACCTAAGCCTCACACTAACCCTCACCCTAACCCTGACCCTAACCCTCACCCTCACCCTAGCCCATACCCGAAACATAAGCCTAATCCTAACCCTCACCCTACCCTGACCCTCACTCTAATGCTCGGCATAAGCCTAAGCCTAACCATAGCCATAAACCTAACCCTCACCCTAACCATAAACCTAACTCTAACCCTAACTCTAACCCTAAAACTCACCCTCACCCTAACTCTAACTCTAACCCTAAAACTCAAACTAGCACTCATCTTAACCCTAACCCTAACCCTCACCCTCACACTCACCCTCACCCTCACCCTAACCCTTACCCTAACAATAACCCTAACCCTAACCCAAACCCTAAACATAACCCTCACCCTCACCCTAAGGCAAACCCTAAACATAACACTAACCCTCACCCTCACCCAAACCCTAACCCTTACTTCACCGTAACCCTAACCCTAAAACTCACCCTCACTCTAACCATCACCCTAACACTCACGATTACCCTAA
The DNA here is from genome assembly GCF_024711535.1 of Dipodomys merriami. Taxonomy (NCBI): domain Eukaryota; kingdom Metazoa; phylum Chordata; class Mammalia; order Rodentia; family Heteromyidae; genus Dipodomys; species Dipodomys merriami. The sequence continues at coordinate 3,259,985 of NW_027206235.1, read as the reverse complement.
TCCTCACTCTCATCCTAAACCTCACCCTCACCCTCACCCTAGCCCTAACCCGAAACATAACCCCTAGCCTAACGCAATCACGAACCCTCACCATAACCCTCACCCTCACCCTATCCCTAACAATAACGCTAACGCTAACCCTAACCCTAACCCTTAAGCTCACCCTAACCCTAAACCTAACCCTAATCCTCACCCTCACACTAAAACTTACTCTAACCGTAACTCTAACCCTAACCCTATCCCTAACTCTAACCACCACCCTAACCCTAAGCCTAACCCTAAACCTACCCCACACCCTAAATCTTACCCCTACCCTACCCCTAAACCTAACCCTCACACTAACCCTCACACTAACCCTGACCCTAACCCTCACCCTCACCCTAGCCCATTCCCGAAACATAAGCCTAATCCTAATCCTCACCCTACCCTGACACTCACTCTAATGCTCGGCATAAGCCTAAGCCTAACCATAGCCATAAACCTAACCCTCACCCTAACCATAAACCTAACTCTAACCCTAACTCTAACCCTAAAACTCACCCTCACCCTAACTCTAACTCTAACCCTAAAACTCAAACTAGCACTCATCTTAACCCTAACCCTAACCCTGACCCTCACCCTCACCCTCACCCTCACCCTAACCCTTAACCTAACAATAACCCTAACCCTAACCCAAACCCTAATCATAACCCTCACCCTCACCCTAAGGCTAACCCTAAACATAACACTAACCCTCACCCTCACCGAAACCCTAACCCTTACTTCACCCTAACCCTAACCCTAAAACTCACCCTCACTCTAACCATCACCCTAACACTCACGATTACCCTAACCCTCACTCTCATCCTAAACCTCACCCTCACCCTCACCCTAGCCCTAACCCGAAACCTAACCCCTAGCCTAACGCAATCACGAACCCTCACCATAACCCTCACCCTCACCCTATCCCTAACAATATCGCTAACCCTAACCCTAACCCTAACCCTAACCCTTAAGCTCACCCTAACCCTAAACCTAACCCTAATCCTCACCCTCACACTAAAACTCACTCTAACCGTAACTCTAACCCTAACCCTATCCCTAACTCTAACCACCACCCTAACCCTAAGCCTAACCCTAAACCTACCCCACACCCTAAATCTTACCCCTACCCTACCCCTAAACCTAACCCTCACAATAACCCTCATGCTAAAACTAACCCTAACCCTAAACGTCAACCTCACCCTCACCCTCAAACGCACGCAAAGCCAAACCATAACACTTACCCTAACCCTTAAATTAACCCTAACACTCAGCCTTATCTTAACCCTCACCTTCAGCCTAAACCTCACCTTTACCATTACCATCATCCTCACACTAACCCCAAACCTCATGCTAAACCACACCCTAACCGTAACCCTAACCATCACGCTAACCCTAATCCTCATCCCCACCCTCACCCTCAGCCTAAACCTAAGCCTAAGCCTAACCCTAACCCTAACCCTCACACTCACCCTCATCCTAACCCTAATCCAAACGCTAACCCTAACCCTAAACCTAAACCTAAACCTAACCCTCACCCTCACCCTAACCCTAATCCTAACCCTAACCCTCACCCTAACCCTAACCCTCACCCTCACCGTAATGCTAACCTTCATCCTAATCCTCACCCTATCCCTCACCCTAACCCTAAACCTCATCCTAAGCCTAACCCTAACCCTAACCCTCACCCTCAGCCTCACCCTCACTGTAAACTTAACCCTAACCATAAAACTAACAATAACCCTAACCCTAAACCTAATCCTAACCCTCAACCTCACCCTAACCCTAACCCTAACCCTAAACCTCACCTTAACGCTAACCCTAACCCTCACCCTCATTCTAGCCCTCACCCTAACCCTAATCCTAACCCTAAACCTCATCCTAACCTTCACCCTAACCCTAAAACCCTAATCCTCTTCCTAACCCTAACCCTCTCCCTCACACGAATGCTCCACCTAAGCCTAAGCCTAAGACTAACAGTAACCCTCACACTCACCCTAACACTCACCCTAACCCTAACACTAACCCTCACCCTCACCCTAGCCCATACTCTAAACCTAAGCCTAAGCCTAACCCTCACCCTAACGCTCACACTCACCCTAAGTCTATTCCTTACCGTAACCCTCAGACTCACCCTCACCCTAACCCTAACTGTGACATTAACCCTAACACTAACACTAATCCTCACCCTAATGCTTATTCTGAACCTAAACCTCATCCTCATCCTAACCCTAACCCTCACCCTCACCCTCACCCTCCGCCTAACACTAAGCCTATGCCTAATCCATACCCTAACCCTAACACTAACCCTAAACCTAACCCTGAACCTAACCCTGACCCTAACCCTCACGCTCACCATAGCCCATACCCTAACCCTAAGCCTAATCCTAACCCTCACTCTAAACCTAACCCCAACCCTCACCCTAACCCTAACCCTCACCCTCACCCTCACCCTCAGCCTAAACCTAAGCCTAACAGTAACCCTAACCCTAAAACTCACACTCACACTAAACCTCCCCCTTACGCTAACCCTAACATTAACCCTAACCCTAACACTCACCATAACCCTAACAAACCCTAAACCTCACCCTAAACCTAACCCTCAACCTCAACCTCAAGCTAGGCCTAAGCCTACGCATAAGCCTAAGACTAACCCTAAACCTCACACTCACCCTCACCCTAAATCTAAATGTAACCCTAACCTTAAACCTAACCTTCACACTCACCCTCACCCTAATGCTAACCCTAACCCTAACCCTAACCAAAACCGTCCCTCTCAGCCTCAACTTCATCGCAAACTTAACCCTAACCATAACACTAACAATAACCCTGACCCTAACCCTAACCCTCACCATAACCCTAAACGTAACCCTAACACTAACCCTCACCGAACCCTAACTCTCACACTATCCCTAACCCTAGCACTCAACCTAACCCTAACCCTCACCCTTACCCTCACCCTCAGCAAAACTATAAGCCTAACCCTAACCCTTAACCGAACCCTCACACTCACCCTACCCCTTATCCTAATCCTAATCCTAACCCTAAGCCTAACCATCAACCTAACCCTAACACTCACCCTAACCCTAACAATAACCCTAACCTTAACCCTCGATCTAACTCTCCCCCTAAGGCTAAGTCTAACCATAAACCTCAACCTAAACCTAACCCTAATCCTAACCCTAACCCTAAACCTCACCCTAACCCTAAACCTAACCCTCCCCCTCACCCTTAATGTAACTCTAAACCTAACCCTAACAATAACACTATTCCTAACCCTAAACCTAAACTTAACCCTAAACCTAACCCTAATCCAAACACTCACCCTCAACCTAACCCTAACCCTCACCCCCACCCTCACACTCAGCCTCAGCCTAAGCCTAAGCCTAACCCTCACCCTAACCCTCACACTCACCCTAACACTAAACCTAATCCTAATCCTAACCCTAACCTTCACCCTCACCCTAACCCTCACCTTAACCTTAACCTTAACATTAACCCCAAACCTAACCCACACCCTCAGATTCACCCTAAACCTAACTCTAACCCTAAACGTCATCCTGACCCTCTCCCTAACCCTAACCCTAACCCTACACCTCACCCTAACCCTAAAACTCAAACTCACTCTCAGCCTAGCCCTCAACCTAACCCTAATCCTAACCATAAACCTCATCCTAAACCTCTCCATAATCCTAAGCCTAACCCTCACCCTAACCCTATCTCACCATCAACGTGACCCTCAGCCTAACCCTAAGCCTAACCATAAACCTAACCCTAACACACACACTCACCCTCATCCTAACCCTAAGCCTAACCCTAAACCTAACCCTAATCTACACACTCACACTCACCCTATCATTAATTCTAACCCTAACCATATTCCTCCCCCTAACTCTCACCCTAACCCTAACCTACCCCTCACAAAAATTCTAACCCTAACCCTCACCCTCAGTCTCAGCCTAAGCCTAAGCGAAAACCTAACCCTAACCCTCACACACACCCTAACTCTAAACCTAAACCTAACCCTAACCCTAACCCTCACCCTCACACTAACCCTCACCTTAACCCTAACCCTAACACTAACCCTAACCCTAATCCTCTCCCTCAGCCTCACCCTAACCCTAACTCTAACCCTAAATCTCACCCTCACACTTACCCTGATCCTAATCCTATCCTTAAACCTGAACTTCACCCTAACCCTAAACCTAAACTTCACCCTCACCCTAGCCCTCCCCCTAACCTTAACCTAACCCTAACCCTCATACTAACACTCCCCCTAACCCTAACCCTAACACTAACACTAATCCTAACCCTCACCCTCAAACTCAACCTCAGCCTAATCCTAATATTAACCCTAACCCTCACCCTAACCCTCACACTCACCCTCACCTTAACACTAATTCTAATCCTAACCCTATCACGAACCCTCAGCCACACACTAAACCTCACCCTAACCCTTACCCTAACAGTAACCCTAACCTTAACCTAACCCTCACCATAAAACTAACTCTAAACCTAAACCTCACCCTAAACTTAACCCTGAACCTAACCCTAATCCTAAACCTCACCCTAAACCTAAACCTTATCCTAACATACCCTCACCCTAACACTAACACTAACCCTATCACTAACCCTCACACTAATGCTAACCATCACCCTAAACCTAAACCTCACCCTAACCCTAACCATAAACCTCAACTTCACCTTAGCCCTCACCCTAAGCCTAATCTTCATCCTCACCCTAAACCTCACACTAACCCTAACACTAATCCTCAATTTAACCTTCACCCTCAACCTAAACTCTAACCGAACCCTCACCCTTACCATAACCCTCAACCTCAGCCTAACCCTCACCTTTACACTTATAGTCACCCTCATCCTAACCCTCACCCTAACCCTAACCCTCATCCTAAGACTCACCCTAACCGTAACCCTAACCATCACCCTAACCCTAACCCTCGCCCTCACCTTCAGCCTTAGCATAATCCTAAGCTTAAGCCTAAACCTATCCCTAAACCTCACAGTCATTGTAGCCCTCACTCTAACTCTTATCCTAAACCTAACCCTCATCCTAACCCTAAACCTAACCATAAACTAAACCAGCACTCTAAACCTAATCCTCATCCCCACCCTCACACCTCAGCCTAACCCTAAGCCTAAGCCTAACCCTAACCCTAACCCTCACACTCACCCTCACCCTAACCCTAATCCTAACCCTAACCCTAACCCTAAACCTAAACCTCAACCTATCCCTCACCGTAAACCTAACCCTAACCCTAACCCTCACCCTGACCTTAGTCCTCATCCTAACCCTCACCCCAAACCTAACCCTCACCCTCACCCAAACCCGAACGTTAACCCTCACCCTAAGCCTACCCCTAACATTAACCCTAAACCTCACCCTAACCCTAACACTAACCCTCACAATCACCCTAGCCCTCAACCTTACCCTACTTGTAACCCTAAACCTCATCCTAACCCTCACCCTAAACCTAACCTTAACCCTCACCCTAAAGCTAAACCTAATTCTCACCCTCAAACTAAACCTAACCCTAACCCTCACCATAACCCTAACCCTAAACCTCACCCTAACCCTAAACCTAACCCTCACCCTCACCCTAGCCCGCATCCTAACCCTAATCCTAACCTTAACCCTCATGCTAACCCTCACACTAACCCTAACCGTAACTCTCACCCTAAACCAAGCCCTACTCCTAACCCTCAACCTATACCTAAACTTAACCTTAACCCTAAACCTCACGCTCATGATAGCCCTCACACTAACCCTAATCCTAAACCTAACCCCCATTATAACCATCACCCGAAACCTAACCCTAACCCTCACCCTAACCCTAACCCTCACCCTCACTCTCAGCCTAACCTTAAGCCTACCTCTAACCCTAACCCGAACCTTAACCCTCACACTCACCCTCACCCAAACCCTAATCCTAAAACGAACCCTATCCCTAACCCTAAACCTCACCCTAAAACTCAACCTAAACCTAAACCTAAAACTAAGTCTAACACTAACCCTCACACTAATCCTCACCTTAAGTCAAACTCTAACCCTAAACCTCACCCCCAACCTAACCCTAACCCTCACCCTCACGCTCTCCCTCAGCCTATCCCTAAGCCTAAACCTAACCCAAAACCAAACCCTCACACTCACCCTCACCCTAAACCTCAGCCTTACCCTAAGACTAAGCCTAAGCCTAAACCTAACCCTAACCCTCACCTTAACCATAAGCCTCACCCTAACCCTAGCACTCACTCTAACCCTAACCCTAACCCTCACCCTCACCAACACCCTCACCCTAACCGTAACCCTCACCCTCACCCTAAATCAAACCCTAACCCTCACCCTCACCCAAACCCTAAGCCTAAGTCTAAACCTAACCCTAACCCTCACACTAACCCTCAACCTAGTCCTCACCCTAACCCTAATCCTAAACCTAAACCTCAACCTAACACTCACCCTAACCCAAACCCTCACCCTAACAATAACTTTAAGCCTCACATTCATGCTAGGCCTAGGCATAAGCCTAAGCTTTAGCCTAACCCTAACACTCACCTAACCCTAACACGAACACTAACCCTAACTCTAACCCTAAACCTCACCCTCACCTTAACACTAAACCTAACACTAACTCTAAAACTCAAGCTAACCCTAACCCTCACCCTCACCCTAGCCCTCAGCCTAACCCTAATCCTAACATTAATCCTCATCCTAAACCTCACCCTAACCCTAACCCTAACCCTCACCCTAACCCTAGCCCTAACCCTAACCCTAACCCTCAACCTAATCATAACCGTCACTCTCACCGTAAGCCTAACCCTAACCCTCACCCTAAACCCAAACTTAACTGGAACCCTAACTCTCACCCTAACCCTAACCCTAAGCCTCAGCCTAATCCTAACTTTCACCCTCACCCTCACCCTAATAATAAATCTAACAATAACCCTAACCCAAACCCTCACAATCAGCCTCACCCTAACCCTAACTCTAACCATAAAAATCACTTTCACCATAACCCTAACCCTAACCCTAAACCTCACCCTAACCCTAACCCTAACCCTAAACCTCATCCTCAACCTAGCCCTCACCCTCACCCTAATCCTAACCCTAACCCTCAACCTAACCCTCACCTTAACCCTAAAACTCAACCTCACTGAAACCCTTACCCTACCCCTCATCCTAACCCTAAACTTAACCCAAACCCTAACTCTCACCCTAACGCTAAACCTAACCCTCACCCTAAGCCTAACACTCACCCTCAGCCTCAGCCTCAGTCGAAGCCTAAGCCTAAGCCTAAACCTAACACTAACCCTCACACTCTCCCTAACCCTAACCGTAATCCTATTCCTAAACTTAACCCTAACCCTCACCCTCACTCTATCCCTCACCTTAACCCTAACCCTAACACTAACCCTAAATCTAAGCCTCACCCTCAGCCTCACCCTAACCCTAACTCTAACCCTAAATCTCATCCTCACCCTAACCCTATCCCTAAACGTCACCCTAAACCTAAGCATAAACCTCACCCTCAACCTAGACCTCCCCCTAACCATAACCCTCATCCTAACCCTCCCCCTAACCCTAACATTAACTTTCACCCTAACACTGACCCTCACCCTCAGCCTCACCCTCAGCCTAAGCCTAACCCTAACCCTAAACCTCACACTCACCATAACCCTAACCCTAATCCTAATGCTGACACTAACCCTAACCCTCACCCTCACCCTAACCCTCAACTTAACAATAACCCTAACATTAACCCTAAACCTAACATACACCCACAGCCTTACCCTAACCCTAACTCTAACCCTAAACATCACCCTGACACTAACCCTAAGCCTCACCCTAACCCTAAACCTAAAACTCACCCTCACCCTAACAATAAAACTAACCCTAACCCTAAACCTCATCCTAACACTCCCCCTAACCCTAACTCTAAACCTAAACCTCACCCTCACCCTAACCCCAACCCTAAACTTAAACCTCACCCTAAACCGCACCCTAACCCTAATCCTCACCCTCACCTTCACCCTCCACCTCACCTTCACTGTGACCCTAACCCTAACTATAACACAAACCCTAACCCTAACTCTAACCCTAACCCTAAACATATCCCTCACCCTCAACCTCACCCTCACCGCAATCTTAACCCTAACCATAACACTAACAATAACCCTAACCCTAAACCTAACCCTAATTCTCAACCCCACCCTCATCCTCAGCCTAAACCTAAGCCTAACCCTCACCGTATACCTAACCCTAAACCTAAACCTAACCCTAACACTAAACCTAACACTAATCCTAAGTTTCACCCTCACGCTAACACAAACCCTAACCCGAACCCTCACCCTAACCCTAAGCCTAACCCTAACCCTAACCCTAACCTTCACACTCAATCTACCTAACCCTAATCCTAAACCTAACCATATCCCTAGACATAACCCTCACCGTAACCCTCACAATAGCCCTCACCCTAACCCTCATCCTAACCCTAAACCTCATCCTAAAAGTCACCCTAACCCTGACCCTAACCCTCACCGTCATGCTCTGCCTAAGCCTAAGCCTTAGCCAAAGGCTAACCTTACACCTGACCCTCACCCTAACCCTAAACTTAACACTAACCCTAACTCTAAACCTAAACCTCACTCTCACCATAACCCTAACTCTAACCCTAAACCTAAACCTAAACCTCATCCTAACCCTAAACCTAACCTTCACCCTCACCCTCACCTTAACCCTCACCTTAACCCTAACCCACACCTTAACACTTACCCTCACCCTAACACAAACCCTAACACTAACACTGACCCTCACACTAAGCTAACCATCAAACTAACCCTAAACTTAAACCTAAACCTAACCTTCACCCTCACCCTATCCCTAACCCCCATCTTCCCCCTAAACCTCACCATAACCCTAACACTAATCCTCAATCTAACCCTCACCCTCACTCTACCCCGAACCCGAAACCTCACCCTAACCCTAACCCTGACCCTTACAGTAACCTTCAACCTCTGCCTAACCCTCATGTTGACCCTTACGGTCACCCCCACCCTAACCCTCACCCTAACCCTAACCCTCACCCTCATGCTCGGCCTATGCCTAAGCCTAAGCCCAAGCCTAACTGTAAACCTGACCCTCACCCTAACCCTTAACCTAACACTAACCATAACTCTAAACCTAAACCTCATACTCAAGCACACCCTCAGCATAAACCTAAGGCTAACCCTAAACCTAACACTAACCCTCACACTCACACTACCCTAACCATAATCCTAATCCTAACCCTAACCCTAACCCTCACACTAACCATAACCCTCACCCTAACCCTAACCCTAACACTAACCCCAAACCTAACCCTAACCCTCACCCTCAGCCTCACCTTAACCCTAATTCTAAACCTAAACTTCACCCTCACCCTAATCCTACCGCTAAACCTAACCCTAACCTTAACCCTAACCCTAGCCCTACCCCTAACTATCAGCCTAACCCTAACACTAACACTAACCCTAACTCTAATCCTTACCCTAACACTAAACCTCACCCTAACCCTAAGCCTAAGCCTCACCCTAACCCTAAACCTCACCCTCACCCTCACCCTCAGCCTAAACTTAAGCCTAACCCTAACCCTAACCATAACGCTCACACTAACCCTAAACCTAAGCCTAATCCTAATCCTAACCCTCAACCTAACCCTCACCCTAACCCTAAACCTAAACCTAATACTAACCCTAAACCTAACCCTAACCCTAAGCCTAACCCTAACCCTAAGCCTAACACTAACCCTCACACTCACCCAAACCCTAACCCTAATACTAATCCTAACCCTAACCTTAACCCTCAACCTCACTCTCACCCTCACCGTAACCCTAAACCTAACACTAACCCAAACCCTAAACCTAACCCTCACCCTCAGCCTCACCTTAACCCTAATTCTAACACTAAACTTCACCCTCACCCTAACCCTACCGCTAAACCTAACCCTAACCTTAACCCTAACCCTAGCCCTCCCCCTAACTATCACCCTAACCCAAACACTAACACGAACCCTAACTCTAACCCTTACCCTAAGACTAAACCTCACCCTAAACCTAAACCTAAGCCTCACCCTAACCCTAAACCTCACCCTCACCCTCACCCTCAGCCTAACCTTAAGCCTAACCCTAAACCTAACCCTAACCCTCACACTAACCCTAAACCTAACCCTAATCCTAATCCTAACCCTAACCCTAACCCGCACCCTAACCCTAAACCTAACCCTAACACTAACCCTAACCCTAACCCTCACCTTCAACCTCACCCTCAGCCTAACCCTAATCCTAACCCTAACACACACACTCACCCTTACCCTAACTCTAATCCTAACCCTAACCCTAACCCTAACCCTCACCCTCATTCTCGGCCTAAGCCTAACCCTAAGCCTAAGCTTAAGCCTAACCCTAACCCTCACAGTAATGCTCACCCTAACCCTAACACAAAAGTTAACTCTAACCCTAAACCTCACTCTCACCCTAACCCTAAATCTAACCCTAACCCTAAACATAAGCCTAACCCTCTTCCTAACCCTAACCCTCACCCTCACCCTAGACATCAACCTAACCCTAATAGTAACCCTAACCCTAATCCTAACCCTAACCCTAAACCTAACCCTAACCATCACCCTTAACCTAATCCTCAAACCCACCCTCACCCTCAGCCTAACACTAAGCCTAAGCCTAATCCTAACCCTAAACCTCACACTCAGCCTCACCATAACCCTAATCCTAAATCCAACCCTAACACTAACCCTAAACCTCAACCTAACCCTCACCCTAACCCTAACACTAACCCTAAACCTATCCCTCCCCCTAACCCTCCCCCTAACACTAACTCTGACACTAAACCTCACCCTCACCCTAACCCTCACCCTAATTCTAAACCTAACCCTCACCCTCACCTTAACTTTAACCCTAACCCTAAAAATAACACTAACCCAAACCCTCACCCTAAACCTAACCCTAAATTAAACCCTCACCCTAACCGTAACTCTAACCCTCACCCTAAACCTCACCCTAACCCTAACCCTAACCCTCACCATCAGCCTCACCCTAACCGTAAACTTAACTTTAATCATAACACTAACAATAACCCTAACCCTAACTCTAATCCTAAACCTGATGCTCACCCTAAACCTAACCCTAACACTCACCGTAACCCTATCCAAACCCTCACCCTAACCCTGAAATTAACACAAACCCTAACTCTCACCCAAACGCTAACCCTAACTCGAATCCTAAACCTAACCCTCACCCTCAGGTTAACGTTAAGCCTAACCCTATCCCTAAGCCCAACCTAAGCATTCACCCTAACACTAACCCTAATCCTAATCCTAAACCTAAACCTAACCCTCACCCTCCTCCTAACCCTCACCCTAACTCTAACTCTAACACTAACCCTAACCCTTACCCTAACCCTCACCCTAACACTTAACCTAATCCTAACTCTCACCCTTAGGGGAACACTCACCCTCAGCCTAACCCTCACCTTTATTCTTACCGTCACACTCACCCTAACCCTCACCCTATCCCTAACCCTCATCCTAACACTCAGCCTAACTCTAACGCTATCCATCACCCTAACCCAAAACCTCACCCTCACCCTCAACCTAAGCCTAAGCCTAAGCCTAACCGTAACCCTCAACCTTACCCTAGCCCTCTCCCTAAACCTAATCCTAACGCTAAGCCTCATCCTAACACTCACCCTAACTATCACCCAAAACCTATTCCTCACCTCCACCCTCACCCTCAGCCTAACCCTAAGACTAAGCTTAACCCTAACCATAACCCTCAACCTAAGGCTCACCCTCACCACAAACTAAACCCCAAACACAACATTAAAAATAACCCTAATTTTATCCCTAACCCTAAACCTAATCTTCACCCCCACCCTCACCCTCAGTCTAACCCTAACTCTAAACCTAATCCTAAACCTAACCCTAATCCTCAGCCTCACCCTCACCCTAACGCAAACCCTAACCCTAATCCTCACCAAAACCCTAAGCCTAAGCCTAACCCTAACCCTAATTCTCACACTCACCCTCAACCTAACCCTAATCCTAAACCTAACCCTATCCCTAAACCTAACCCTCACCCTTACCCTCACCCTAGCTCTCACCCTAAAACTAATCCTTACCCTAAACCTCATCCTAACACTCACTCTTACCCTAACCCTAACCCTCACCCTAACCCTAACCCTAATCCTCACCCTCATGCTGGGCGTAAGCCTAAGCCTAAGACAAGGCTTAACCCTAACCCTAACCCTCATCCTAACCCTAACACTAAAACTAACCCTAACTCCAACCCAAAACCTCACCCTCAACCTAACCCTAACTCTAAGCCTAACCCTAAACCTAAACCTCATCCTAACCCCAACCCTAACCCTCACCCTTACCCTCACCGTAACCGTAACCCTAACCCTAATGGTAACAATAACCCTAATCCTAACCCTAAACCTCACCCTAACCATAACCCTCACCGTAACCCTATCACTCACACTAACCCTAACCTTCACCCTCACCCTCACCCTAACCCTAACCCTAAACCTCCCCCTCACCCAAAACCAAAGCCTAACCTTAACCCTCACCCTAACCCTAAGCCTAAGCCTAACCCTAACCCTAACACTAACCCTCACACTGACCCTCAACCTACACCTAATCCTAAACCTAACCCTAACCCTCACAGTAACGCTCAAACTAGCACTCACCCTAACTCTAATCCTAAACCTAAACCTCATCCTAACCCTCACCCTAACCCTCACCCTAACACTAACCCTAATCCTCACACTCATGCTCGGCCTAAGCCTAAACCTAAGCCTAAGCTTAAGCCTAACCCTAACCCTCACACTAATGCTCACCCTAAACCTAATCCTAAAACTAACCCTAACTCCAACCCTAAACCTCACCCTCACACTAACCCTTACTCTAACCCTAACCCTGAACCTAAACCTCATCCTAACCCCAAACCTAAACCTCACCCTTACCCTCACCGTAAACATAACCCTAACCCTAACCGTAAGAATAACTCTAACCCTAACCCTAAACCTCACCCTAACCATAAGCCACAACTTAACACTAACCACACCTTAACCCAAACCCTAACCCTAACCCTCACCCTCACCCTAACCCTCATCCTAACACTTAATCTCATCCTCACCCTAAACCTCACATTAACCGAACCCTCACCGTAACTCTAACCCTAACTGTCACCCTCACTGTCGCCTTCACGCTAAGCCTAACCCTAACCCTCACACTAACCCTAAAACTCATCCTAATCCTCAAACTAACCCTCACCCTAACCGTAATGCTAAGTCAAACACTCAGCCGAACCCTCATGCTATCACTTACCCACACCACAAACCTAACCCTATCCTTAATCCTCACCCTCACCCTAAACCTCACCCTAACCTTAAACCTAATCCTAACCCTCACCCTAACCCTAACCCTAACACTGACCCTCAGCGAACCCTAACCCTAACCTTCTACCTAACCCTAAACATCACCATCACCCGAACCCTCACCCTAACCCTAACTCTCACCCACACCCTAAACCTCAACCTCACCCTTACCCTAACCCTCAACTAATCCTGAAGCTAACCCTAACCATTACCAAACCAAGACCCTCACCAGCACCCTCACCTTCACCCTAACCCTCACCCTCACCCTAGACCTCACCCTAAACATAACCCTAACCCTAAACCTCATTGTCTCCCTCACCCTCAATCTCAGCCTATACCTAACCCTATCCCAAATCCTAACCCTAAACCTCACCCTCACTGTAACCCTCACCATAACCCTTACCCTCACCCTCACCCTCACCCTAACCATAACCCTCACACTAAACCTAACCCTCACCCTAAACCTAAACTTACCCCTCACCCTAAACCTCACCATAAACTTAACCCTAACCCTAACACTTACCCTCACTCTAAAACTCACCCAAACCCTAATTCTAACCCTAACCCTCATCCACACCCTAAGCCTCACAATTACCCTAACCCTAATCCCCAATCTAACCCTAACCCTAACCCTAAACCTTACCATAACCCTCAACGTAACACTAACCCTCACCCTTAACGTAACCCTCACCCTTAGCCCAACCCTCAACTTTACTCTTACTGACACGATCATTGTAACCCTCACCCTAACCGGAACCCTCAGCCTAACCCTCACTGTAACCCTAACCCTATCCATCACCATAACCCTACCCCTCACCCTCACCATCACCCTCAGCCTAAAAGTATGCCTAAGCCTAACCCTAACATTAACCCTCCCCTCACCCTAGCCCACACCCTAATCCTAATCCTAACCCTAACCCTCATCCTAACTCTCACCCTAACCATAAGGCTAACCATCACCCTAAGCCTAATCCTCACACCCACCCTCACCCTCAGCCTAACCCTTAGCCTAAGCCTAATCCTAACCCTAACCCTCACAATCACCCTATCCCTAATCATAACCCTAAACCTAAGCATAACCCTAAACCTCAATCTTACTGTAACCCTAAACCTAATGCTAACCCTAACACTAGCCCTAACTCTAACCCTCACCCTTATCCTCCCCCTCAACCTAACTCTAACCCTAAATGTCTCCCTCATCCTATCCCTAATCCTAACCCTAACTCTAAACCTCACCCTAAACCTAACCCTAACCCTCACCCTCACCCTCACTCTCACCATACCATAAGTCTAACCCTAACCCTAACATTAACACTAACCCTAACATTAACCTAACCCTATCCCTAACCATAATCCTCACCCTCATCCTCACCCTCACTGCAAACTTAACCCTGAACATAACACTAAAAATAACCCTAACCTTAACCCTAAACCTAACCCTAATCCTCACCCCGAACCTGACCCTAAACCTAACCCTAACCCCAACCCTCACCCTAATCCTCTCCCTAAACCTAAGCCTAAACCTAACCGTAAACCTCACACTCACTCTCACCTTAACCCAAATCCTAAACCTAACCGTATCCCTAACACTAACCCTCAACCTAAACCTCACACTAGCCCTTACCCTAAACCAAACCCTAACCCTCACCCTCACCCGAACCCTAACCCTCACCCTCACCCTCACCGTCAGCCTAACCCTAAACCTAAGCCTAACCCTAACCCTAACCCTCACACTCAACTCATCCTAACCTTAATCCTAACCCTAAACCTCACCCTAACACTAAACCTCACCCTAAACTTAACCCTAACCCTAACCCTAACCCTAACCCTCACCATAACCCTAACCCTCATCCTCACCATAAAACTCACACTAACCCTAACTCTAAGCCTAATCACCAATCTACCCCTCACACTAACCATAACCCTCACCCTAACCCTACCCCTCACCCTAACACTTACCCTCACCCTAACACTAACCCTAACCCTAACACTAACCCTAACCATCACCCTAATCCTAAAACTCATCCTAACCCTAACCCTAATTCTAACCCTCACAATCACCATAGACCTCACCCTAAACATAATTCTAACGCTAAACCTCACCCTAACCCTAACACTCATCCCCACCCTAAACCTCACACTAACCCTAACTCTAACCCTAAACCCCAATCTAATCCTCACCCTAAACCTAACCCTAAACCTAACCCAAAACCTACTTACCCAAAACCTAAAACTCACCCTAACCGTAATCCAAACCCTCACCCTAACCATAACCCTCACCCTAAACCAAACCCTCACCCTAACACTAATCATCACCTTAACCGTCACCCTAAACCTCACACTCACCCTCACCCTAACCCTAATCCTAAAAATAACCCTCTCCCTAAACTTCAACCTAACCCTCACCCTCACCCTAACACTAACCCCAACCCTAAACCTCACCCTAATACTACCCTAACCCTAACTCTAATCCAAAACCTCACCCTCAACCTACCCCTAAACCTAACCATAAATCTCAACCAAAAGGTCACACTAACCCTAAACCTCACCCTCACCCTCAACCTCACTGTAACTCTAACCCTAACCCTAACCCTAAACATAACCATAACCCTCACCCTAAGCCTCACCCTCACCACAAACTTAACCCTAACTATAACACTAACAATAACCCTAGCGCTAACCATAACATTAACCCTCAAAGTAACCCTAACCCTAACCCTGATCCTAAACCTAACCCTATGCCTAAGCCTAACCCTCCCACTCACCCTCAACCTAATCCTAATCCTAAACCTAACCCTATGCCTAAACCTAATCCTCATCATAACCCTCACACTAGCCCTCACCTTTACCCTAACACTAATCCTAACCGTAAACCTCATCCTACCACTCAACCTAACCCTAATACAAACCCTCACCCTCACCCTAACACTAACCCTCACCCTCACCCTAAACCTGAGCAAAACCCTATCACCCTAACCGTCACCCTAAACCTCACACTCACCCTATCCCTTACCCTAATCGTAATGCTAACCCTAACCCTACTCTGCACCCTCAGCCTCAACTTAACCCTAACTCTAACCCTAAACCTCACCCTAACCCTAACCCTAAACCTAAACCTCAACATAACCCTAACCCTAAAAATCACACTCACACTAAAACTTACCCTAATCCTAATAGTAATCCTAAGCCTAACCCTCAACCTCAACCTAACACACAACCTAACCCTAACCCTAACACTAACCCTCACCCTAACCCTATACCCTAACCCTCAAACTAACCCTAACCCTCACTCTCACCCTCACCCTCACCCTCAGCCTAAACCTAAGGCTAACACTAAGCCTAAACCTAACCCTCAAACTCACCCTAACCCTAAACCTAATCCCAATAATAAACCTAAACCTAATCCTCACTTTTCCCTCAGCCTCACCCTAAACCTAATTATAAACCTAAACTTCACCCTCACTCTAACGCTAAATCTAAACCTACCCCTAACCCTAACACTCACCCTAACCCTCATCCTAACCCTAACTCTACCCCTAAACCTCACCCTCACCCTAACCCTAAATCTAACACTAACCCTAACACTAAACCTCATCCTAACCTTAACCCTAACCCTCAAACTAACCCTAACCCTCAGGCTCACCCTCACCCTCAGCCCAAACCTAAGGCTAACCCTAACCCTAACCCTAACCCTCAAACTCACCCTAACCCTAACCCTAATCCAAATCCTAACCCTCACCCTCAGCCTCACCCTAACACTAATTCTAACGCTGAATTTCACCCTCACACTAACCCTAACGCTAACACTAACCATAACCCTAACCCTATACCAGCCCTCCCCTTAATTCTCACCATAACCCTAACCCTAACACTAAACCTAAAACTCAACCTAACCCTCACCCAAACCCTAAATCTAAGCCTAAACCTAATCCACACCCTAACCCTAACCCTAAACCTAATCCTAAACCTCACCCTAAACCTCAACCTAACCCTCAGCCTCACCCTCAACCTCACTGTAACTCTAACCCTAACCCTAAGATTAACACTAACCCTAAACCTAACCATAACTGTAACATTAACCCTTACCCACAGCCTCACCCTCACTGTAAATTTAACCCTAACCATAACACTAACAATAACCCTAACCCTAACCCGAATCCTAACTCTAACCTCACCCACATCCTCACATTCAGCCTAAACCGAAGCCTAAACGTAACCCTAACCCTAACCCTAAACCTCACCCTAACCCTAACCCTAACCCTAACCCTAACCCTAAACCTAACCCTAATCCTCAGCCTCAACCTCACCCTAAACCAAACCCTAACCCTAACCTTCACCCTAACCCTAAGCCTATATCTAACCCTAAACCTCACCCTCACCCTAACCCTGACACTAAACACCACCCTAACCCTACCCTAACCCTCACCCGCACCCTTACCCTCACCGTAACTCTAACCCTAACCCTAACAATAACAATAACACTAATCCTCACACCCACCCTCACCCTCAGCCTAATGCTAAGCCTAAACCTAACCCTCACCCTAACCTTCACACTCACGCTCACCCTAATCCTAATCCTAAACATAACCCTATCCTTAAACCTCAACCAAACCCTCACCCTCACCCTACCCCTAACACTTACCCAAACCCTAAACCTCACCCTAATCCTCCCGCAAACCATAACTCTAACCCTAAACCTCACCCTCACCCTAACCCTAACCCTAAACCTACCCTAAAGCTCACCCTAACCCTAACCCTCACGCTCACCCTCAACTTCACCGTAACTCTAACCCGATCCTTAACAATAACACTAACTCTAATCCTAACCCTAACCCTCACTCTCAGCCTCACCCTCACTGCAAACTTAACCCTAACCATAACACTAAAAATAATCCTCACCCTAACCGTAACCCTATCCCTAATCCTCACCCCCACCCTAAACCTCAGCCTAACCCCAAGCCTAACCCTAACCCTAACCCTCCCTGTAAACCTAACAGTAACACTAAAACTAACACTAACACTGACCCTAAACCTAAGCCTAACCCAAACCCTAACCCTAATCCTCACGCTAACCATAAGCCTAAACCTATCCTTAACCCTAACCTTCACACTCACTCTCACCCTAACCCAAATCCTAAACCTAACCGTATCACTAACCCTAACCCTCAACTTAACCCTCATACTAGCCCTCACCCTAAACCTAACCCTAACCCTCACCCTAACCCGAACCCTAACCCTCTTCCTCATGCTCTACCTAAGCTTAAGCCTAAGCCTAAGCCTAACCCTAACCCAAAACTTCACCCTATCCCTAACCCTAACACTAACCCTAACTCTAACCCTAAATGTCAACCTCACAATAAGCCCAACTCTAACTCTGACCCTAAACCTAAACCTAACCCTAAAACTAACCCTCACCCTAACATATACCCTCACCCTAACACTAACCCTAACGCTAACACTAACGCTCACACTAACCCTAAACATCACCCTAACCCTTAAAATCACCCTAACACTAACCCTAACCCTCACCCTCACCCTAGCCCTCACCCTAAACCTAACCCTCATCCTCACCCTAAACCTCACACTAACCCTAACACTAACCCTCAATCTAACCCTCACAATAACCCTAACCCTAACCCAAACCCTAACCCTAACCCTAACCCTCCCCCTTCCCGTAACTCTCACCCTCAGCTTAACCCTCATCTTTACCCTTACTGTCACCCGCACCGCAACCCTCACCCAAACCCTCACCCTCACCCTAACCCTAACTCTACCCCTAAACCTCATCCTCACGCTAACCCTAACTCTAACCCTTACCCTAACACCAAACCTCACCCTAACCCTGTCCCTAACCCTCACACTCAACTTCACCCTCAGCCTAACCCTAAGCCTAAGCCAAACCCTAACCCTAACCCTCACACTCACACTCACCCTAACCCTAATCCTAACCCTAACCCTAACCCTAAACCTAAACCTCAAACTAACCCTCACCCTAACCTTAACCCTAACCCTAACCCTAACCCTCACCATAAACCTAACACTCATCCTCACCATAAAACTCACACTAACCCTATCTCTAAGCCTAATCCCCAATCTAACCCTCACACTAACGATAACCCTCACCCAAACCCTAAAGATCACCCTAACACTTACCCTAACCATAACACTAACCCTAACCCTAACACTGACCCTAACACTAACCCTAACCATCACCCTAATGCTAAACCTCATCCTAACCCAAACCCTAACTCTAACCCTCACCCTCACCCTAGACCTCACCCTAAACCTAATTCTAACCCTAGACCCTCACCCTAACCCTAACACTCATCCTCACCCTAAACCTCACACTAACCCTAACTCTAACCCTAATCCCCAATCTAACCCTCACCCTAACCCTAAACCTAACCCTTAACCTCACCCTTATCTTAACCGTCATGCTCAGCTTAACCCTCAACTTAACTCTTACCATCATCCTCACCCTAACCCTAAACCTCATCCTAACCCTCACCCGAACTGTAAACCTAACCATCAACCTAACCCTAACCCTCACCCTCAACCTCACGCTCAGCCTAAACCTATCCCTAAGCCTAACACTTAACCTAACACTGACCCTCACCCTAGCAATCACCCTAACCCTAATCCTAATCCTAACCCTCACCTTAACCCTAAACCTAACCATCACCCTAACCCTAATCCTCACCCCCACCCTCATGCTCAGCCTAAACCTAATCCTAACCCTAACCCTAACCGTAACACTAAACCTCAACCTAACCCTCACCCAAAACCTAACCCTAACAAGAACCCTAACACTAACCCTGGACCTAACACTCCAACTAACCCTAAATCTAACTTTAAACCTCACCGTCACCATAACCCTAATCCTAACCCTAAACTCACCCTAACCCTAACCCTAACCCTCAACTTCACCCTCACCCTCACCCTCTCCATAACCCTAACCCTAACCTCAATAAGAACACTAATTCTAACCCTAATCCTAAACATCACCTTAACACTAACCCTAAACAAAACACTAACCCTCACTCTAACCCTAAACTTAACCGAACCCTAACTCTAATCCTAACACTAACCGTAACCCTCACACTAACCCTAACCCTCACCCTCAACCTCACCCACAGCCTAAGCCTAAGACTAACCCTAACCGTAACCCTAACCATCACACTCACCCTAACCCTTACCCTAATTCTAATCGTAATTATAAGCCTAACCCTCAACATCAACCTAACACTCAACCTAACCCTAACTCTAACACTAACCCTCACCCTAACCCTACCCCTAACCCTGAACTTAACACTAACCCTCACGCTCACCGTAACACTTACCCTAACCCTCACTCTAACCCTAAACTTAACCGAACCCTAACTCCCACCCTAAACCTAACCATCACCCTCGCCGTAACCCTAACACTCACCCTAATCCTCAGCCTAACCCTAACTCTACACCTAAACCTCAGCCTCACCCTAACGCTAAATCTAATCCTAACCCTAACACTAAACCTCACCCTAACCCTAAACCTAACCCTCAAACGAACCCTAGCCCTCACCCTCACCCTCACCCTCAGCCTAAACCTAAGGCTAACCCTAACCCTAACCCTAACCCTCAAACTCACCCTAACCCTAACCCTAATCCAAATCCTAACCCGAAACCTATTACTCACCTTCACCCTCAGGCTCACCCTAACCCTAATTCTAAACCTAAACTTCACGCTCACCCTAACCCTAACGCTAACACTAAACATAACCCTAACCCTAACCCTCCCCCTAACTCTCACCGTAACACTAACATTAACACTAACCCTAAACCTCAACCTAACCCGCACCAGAACCCTAACTCTAACCCTAAACCTCACCCTCACCCTAACCCTCACTCTAACACTTACCCAAATCGTTAAAATCACCCTAACCCTAATCCAAACCATCACCCTAACCATAACCCTCACCCTAAACCAAACCCTCACCCTAACACTTACCATCACCCTAACCCTCACCCTAAACCTCACACTCACCCTCACCCTAACCCTAATCCTAAACCTAACCCTATCCCTGAAACTCAACCTAACCCTCACCCTCTCCCTAACACTAACCCTAACCCTAAACCTCACCCTAACACTCCCCCTAACCCTAACTCTAACCCTAAACCTCTACCTCAACCTACCCCTAACCCTAAACCTACACTTCAACCTAAAGGTCACACAAACCCTAACCCTCACAGTCACCCTCTAACTCACTGTAACTCTAACCCTAAACCTAACAATAACACTATACCTAAGCCTAAGCCTAACCCTAAACATAACCCTTAACCTCACCCTAAGCCTCATCCTCACCACAAACTTAACCCTAACCATAACACTAACAATAACCCTAGCCCTAACCCTAACTCTAACCCTCACCGTAACCCTAACCCTAACCCTAATCCAAAACCTAACCCTATCCCTAAGCCTAATCCTAACCCTAACTCTCACACTCACCCTCAACCTAACGCTAATCCTAAACCTAACCCTAGGCCTTAACCTAAAACTCCCCATAACCCTCAGACTAACCCTCACCCTAACCCTAATCCTAACACTAAACATCATCCTAGCACTCACGCTAACCCTAAACCTAACCCTCACCCTCACCCTAACCCTAACCCTCACATTCACCCTCAACCTCTGCATAACCCTAAGCCTAACCCTAACCCTAAACTTAACCCTCACACTCACCCTATCCCTTACCCTAATCCTATAACTAACACTAACCCTACCCGGCACACTCAGCCTCAACTTAACCCTAAATCTAACCCTAAACCTCACCCTCACCCTAAAATTAACACTAAACCTAAACCTCACCCTAACCCTAACCCTTAACCTATCCCTAAACCTCATCCAAACCATAACCCTAACCGTGAGGGTTATCCTCACCCTCACAGTAATTGTAACCCTAACCCTAACGCTAAAAATAACCCTAACCTTAACCCTCACCCTAACACTTACCCTCACCCTAACACTAACCCTCACACTAACCCTAATCATCACCTTAAACCTAAACCTCACCATAACACTAACCCTAAAACTTACCCTCACCCTAGCCCTTACCCTAAGCTTAAATCTCATCTGCACCCTAAGCCTCACACTAACCCTAACACTAATCCTCAATCTAAACCTCAACCTCACCATAACCCTAACCCTAACACTAACACTAAACCTCACCCTAACCCTAACCCTAACCCTCAAATTAACCCTAAACTTCACCCTCACCCTCACCCTCAGCCTAAACCTAAGGCTAACCCTAACCCTAACCCTAACCCTCACACTCACCCTAACCCTAACCCTAATCCAAATCCTAACCCTAACCCTAATCCTCACCTTCACCCTCAGCCTCACCCTAACCCTAATTATAAACCTAAAATTCACCCTCAACCTAACCCTAACGCTAACACTAACCATAACCCTAACCCTAACCCTTAATCTCCCTCTAACTCTCACTGTAACCCTAACCCTAACACTAACCCTAAACCTCAACCTAACCCTCACCAGAACCCTAACTCTAACCCTAAACCTCAACCTCACCCTCACCCTCACTCTAACACTCAAATCCTAAAACTCACCCTAACCCTAATCCAAACCCTCACCCTAACCATAACCCTCACCTTAAACCTAACCCTCACACTAACACTTACCATCACCCTAACCCTCACCCTAAACCTCACACTCACCTTCACCCTAAACATAATCCTAAACCTAACCCTATCCCTAAACCTCAACCTAACCCTCACCCTCACCCTAACACTAACCCTAACCCTAAACCTCACCCTAATACTCCCCCTAACCCTAACTATAACCTTAAACCTCACCCTCAACCTACCCCTAACCCTAAACCTACAACTCAACCTAAAGGTCACACTAACCCTAACCATCACCGTCACCCTCAAACTCACTGTTACTCTAACCCTAAACCTAAGAATAACACTAAATCTAACACTAACACTAACCCTAAACATAACTCTTACCCTCACCCTAAGACTTACCCTCACCACAAACTTAACCCTAACCATCACACTAACAATAACTCTAGCCCTAACCCTAACTGTTACACTCACCGTAACCCTAACCCTAACCCTAATCCTAAACCTAAACCTATCCCTAAGCCTAACCCTAACCCTAACTCTCACACTCACCCTCAACCTAACGCTAATCCTAAACCTAACCCTATGCCTAAACCTAAAACTCACCATAACCCTCAGACTAACCCTCACCCTAAACCTAATCCTAACATTAAACCTCATCCTAGCACTCACCCTAACCCTAAACCTAACCCTCACCCTCACCCTAACCCTAACCCTCACATTCACCCTCAACCTCAGCATAACCCTAAGCCTAACCCTAACCCTAAACTTAACCCTCACACTCACCCTATCCCTTACCCTAATCCAAAAATTAAACCTAACCCTACCCCGCTCCCTCAGCCTCAACTTAACCCTAAATCTAACCCTAAACCTCACCCTCACCCTAACCCTAAAACTAAACCTAAACCTCACCCTAACCCTAACCCTAAACCTCACCCTCAACCTAGCCCTCACCCTAACCCTAATCCTAAACCAAAACCTAATCCTAACCCTCCCCATAACCCTAACCATAACACTCACCCTAACGCTCACCCTCACCCTCACCCTCAGCCTATCCCTAAGCCTGACACTAACCCTAACCCTCACACTAACCCTAACCCTAACCCTAATCCTAATCCTAACCCTAAACTTAACCCTCACCCTCAACCTAACCCTCAACTTAAGCCTAACCCTAACATTAATCCTAACACTAACCCTCAACTTCTGCCTCACCCTAACCCTAAATCTAACCCTAAACCTCAACCTAACCCTAACCCTAACCCTATCCCTATCCCTAAACCTCATCCAAACCATAACCCTAACCCTCACCCTCACCCTCACAGTAACCTTAACCCTAAACCTAATGCTAAATATAACGCTAACCATAACCCTAACCCTCACCATAACACTTACCCTCACCCTAACAGTAACCCTAACCCTAACAATAACACTCACACTAACTATAATCATCACCTTAACCCTAAAACTCACCCTAACACTTACCCTAAACCTTACCCTCACCCTAGCCCTCACCCTAACCCTAACTCTCAACCTCACCCTAAACCTCACACTAACCCTAACACTAAATCTCTATCTAACCGTCACCCTCACAATAACCCTCACCCTAACCCTCACCCTAACATTAACCCTCACCCTTAACGTAACCCTCACCCTCCGCCTAACCATCAACTTTACCCTTACCATCTCCTCCACACTAACCCTAACACTAAACCTCACCCTAACCCTAACCATAACCCTCACCCTCAACCTCACGCTCAGCCTAACGCTAAGCCTAAGCCTAACCCTTACCCTAACCCTCACCCTCACCCTAGCACTCACCCTAACCCTAATCCTAACCCTAACCCTCACCCTAAACCTAACCCTAATGATCACCCTAACCCTAATCCTTACCCCCACCCTCACCCTCAACCCTAAGCATAAGCCTAAACCTAACCCTCACACTCACCCTCACGCTAACCTTAATCCTAAACCTAACCTAACACTAAACCTCAACCTAACCCTCACCCTAACCTTATCCCAAACACTAACCCTAAACCTAACCCTCGACCTAATCCTCCAACTAACCTTAAATCTAACTCTAAACTTCAACCTCAGCATAACCCTAATCCTAACCCTAACCCTAAACCTCACCCGAACTCTAAGCCTAACCCTCACCCTCACCCTCACCATAACTCTAACCCTAACAGTAACAATAACACTAATCCTAACCAAAATTCTAACCCTCATGCTAACCTTAACCCTAACCCTAACCCTCTCGCTAACCCTAAACTTAAACGAACCCTAAATCTCTCCCTAACCCTAACCCTAAACCTCACCCCAACCCTAACCCTCACCCTCACCTTAAATCTAAACCTACCCCTAAGAATAACACTAACCCTAAACCTGACCATAACTCTAACCATAACCCTCACCCGCAGCCTGCCCCTCACTGCAAATTTAACTTTAAACATAACACTAAAAATAACCCTAACCCTATCCCTAATAGTAACTCTAACCTCACCCCCACCCTCACCCTCAACCTAACCCGAAGACTAAATGTAACCCTAACCCTAACCCTAACCCTAAACCTCACCACAACCCTAACCCTAACCCTAATCCTAAACCTAACCCTATGCCTAAACCTAACCCTCACCATAACCCTCACCCTAGCCCTCAACCTAACCCTAATCCTAACCCTAAACCTCATCCTAACTCTCACACTAACCCTAAACCCTCATGCTTGGCCTAAGCCTAAGCCTAAGCCTAATGCTAAACCTAACCCTCACCCTACCCCTAACCCTAACACTAACCCTAACTCTAACCCTAAAAATAACCCTAACCCCAACCCTAAATCTACCCCTGAACCTCATGCTCACCCTAACACTAACTCTACCCTAACCCAAACACTAAAACTCACCCTAATCCTAACTTTAACCCTCACCCTAAACCTAACCCTAACCCTCACACTCACGCTAACACTAACCCTAATCCTAATCCTAACCCTAAACCTAACCCTCATCCTCAACCTAACCCTCACCTTAAGCCTAACCCGAACACTAATCCTAACCCTAACCCTCAACTTCTGCCTCACCCTAACCCTAACTCTAACCCTAAAACTCACCCTAAACCTAACCCTAACCCTATCCCTAAACCTCATCTGAACCATAACCCTGTCACCCTCACCCTCACAGTAACCATAACCTTAACCCTAACGCTAACAATAACGCTAACCCTAACCCTCACCCTAACACTTACCCTCATTCTAACACTAACCCTCACACTAACCCTAATCATCACCTTAACCCTAAACCACACCCTAACATTAACCCTAAACCTTACCCTCACCCTAGCCCTCACCCTAAACCTAACTCTCATCCTCACCCTAAACCTCACACTAACCCTAACACTAATCCTCAATCTAAACCTCACCCTCACCATAACCCTAACCCTAACAATAACCCTAACACTAAACCACACCCTAACCATAACCCTAACCCTCAAACTAACACTAAACCTCACTCTCACCCTCAGCCTAAACCTAACGTTAAACCTAACCCTAACCCTAACCCTCACACTCACCCTAACCATAACCCTAATCCAAATCCTAACCCTAACCCGAATCCTCACATTCACCGTCAGCCTCATCCTAACCCAAATTCTAAACCTAAACTTCACCCTCACCGTAACCCTAACGCTAACACTAACCATAACCCTAACCCACCCCCTAACTCTCACCGTAACCCTAACCCTAATACTAACTCTAAACCTCAACCTAACCCTCACCAGAACCCTAAATCTAACCCTAAACCTCACCCTAACCCTCACCCTCACTCTAACACTTACTCAAATCCTAAAACTCACCCTAACACTAATCCAAACCCTCACCCTAAAAATAACCCGCACCCTAAACCAAATCCTCACCCTAACACTTACCATCACCGTAACCCTCACCCTAAACCTCACACTCACCCTCACCCTAAACCTAATCATAAACCTAACCCTATCCCTAAACCTCAACCTAACCCTCACCCTCACCCTAACACTAACCATAACCCTAAACCTCAACCTAAAGGTCACACTAACGCTAAACCTCACCATCACCCTCAACCTCACTGTAACTCTAACCCTAACCCTAACCCTAAACATAGCCATAACCCTCACCCTAAGCCTTACCCTCACCACAAACTTAACCCTAACCATAACACTAACAATAAGCTTAGCCCTAACCCTAACCATAACCCTCACCATCACTGTAACCCTAACCCTAATCCTAAACCTAACCCTATCCCTAAGCCTAACCCTAACCCTAACCCTCACACTCACCCTCAGCCTAACCCTAAGCCTAACCCTAACCCTCACACTCACCGTAACACTAACCCTAATGCTAATCCTAACCCTAAACCTAACCTTCACCCTCAACCTAACCCTCACCTTAAGCCTAACCCTAACATTAATCTTAACCATAACTCTCAACTTCTGCATCACCCTAACCCTAAATCTAAACCTAAACCTCATCCTAACCCTAACCATAACCCTAAACCTAACCCTCACCCTAACATTAACCCTCACCCTTTCCGTAAACCTCACCCTCCACCTAACCATCATCTTTACCCTTACCATCTCCTCCCCACTAACCCTAACACTAAACCTCACACTAACCCTAACCATAACCCTCACCCTCAATCTCATGCACAGCCTAACGCTAAGCCTAAGCCTAACCCTAAACTTTACCCTAACCCTCACCCTCATCCTAGCCCTCATCCTAACCCTAGTCCTAACCCTAACCCTCACCCTAACCCTAACCCTAACGATCACCCTAACCCTACTCCTCATCCCCACCCTCACCCTCACCCTAACCCTAAGCGTAAACCTAACCCTAACCCTCACCCTCACCCTCACCCTAACCCTAATCCTAAACCTAACCCTAACACTAAACCTCAACCTAACCCTCACCCTAACCTTATCCCGAACACTAACCCTAACCCTAACCCTCGACCTAATCCTCCAACTAACCCTAAATCTAACACTAAACCTCACTCTAACCCTAACCCTAATCCTAACCCTAATCGGAAACCTCACCCCAACTCTAAGCCTAACCCTCACCCTCACCCTTACCCTCACCATAACTCTAACCCTAACAGTAACAATAACCCTAATGCTAAACATAATCCTAACCCTCACGCTCACCTTAACCCTAACCCTAACCCTCTCGCTAACCCTAAACTTAACCGAACCCTATCTCTCACCCTAACCCTAACCCTAACCCTCAACCCAACCCTAACCCTCACCCTCACCTTAACTCTAAACCTAACCCTAAGAATAACACTAACCCTAAACCTAACCATAACTCTAACCATAACCCTCACCCGCAGCCTCACCCTCCCTGCAAATTTAACCCTAACCATAACACAAAAAATAACTCTAACCCTAATCCTAATACTAACTCTAACCTTACCTCCACCCTCACACTCAGCCTAACCCGAAGCCTAAATGTAACCCTAACCCTAACCTTAAACCTCACCTTAACCCTAACCCTAACCCTAATCCTAACCCGAACCCTATGCCTAAACCTAACCCTCACCATAACCCTCACCCTAGCCCTCAACCTAATCCTAATCCTAACACTAAACCTCATCCTAACACTCACCCTAATCCTAAACCTAACCCTCACCCACATGCTCAGCCTAAGCCTAAGCATAAGCCTAATCCTAACCCTAAGCCTCACCCTACCCCTAAACCTAACACTAATCCTAATTCTAACCGTAAACCTCATGCTCACCCTAACCCTAACTGTAACCCTAACTCTACACTAACCCTAACCCTAACCCTAAAAATAACCCTAACCCCAAACCTAAATCTACCCCTGAACCTCATGCTCACCATAACCCTAACTCTAACCCTAACCCTAAACACTAAAACTCACCCTAACCCTAAACTTAACCCTCACCCTAAACTAACCCTCACCCTCACCCTCACCCTCAGTCTAAACCTAAGGCCTACCCTAACCCTAACCCTAACCCTCCTACTTACCCTAACCCTAAACCTAATCCTAATCCTAACCCTATCCCTAAACCTAACCCTCACCCTAATGCTAACACTAACACTAACCCTCACCCTCAGCCTCACCGTAACCCTAATTCTATCACTAAACCTCACCCACACCCTAACCCTAACACTAACCCTAAACATAACCCTAACCCTAACCCTCACCCTAACGCTCACCCTAACCCTAACACTAACACCCTAACCCTAAACCTCAACCTAACCCTGACCTTAAACCTAACTCTATCACTAAACCTCAACCTCACCCTAACCCTCACATTAACCCTAACCCAAACCCTAAACTTCACCCTAACCATAACTCTAACCCTCAACCTCACCCTCACAGTAACCCTAACCCTAAACCTAAACCTAACAATAACCCTAACCCTAATCCTAACCTTCACCTTAACCATAACCCTCACCCTAAACCAAACCCTCACCTTAACACTTACCCTCACCCTAACACTAACCGTAACCCTAACACTAACCCTCAAACTAACCCTAATCTTAACCCTAAACCTAAACCTCAACCTAACCCTCACCATCACCCTAACCCTAACACTAACCCTATGACTAAGCCTTACGCTAACCCTCCCCCTAACCCTATAACTAACCCTAAACCTCACCCTAACCCTAACCCTAAGCCTAACCATAACCCTAAACATAACACTAAACCTAACCCTAACCCTAACCCTAAAAGTAACCCTAATCCTCAGCCTCACCCTCACCCTAACCCAAACCCTAACCCTAACCCACACCCTAACCCTTACCCTACCTCTGAGCCTAACCCTAACTCTAACCCTAACCCTCACAAACACCCTCACACTAACCCTAATCCTAAACCTAACCCATTCCCTAACCCTAACCCTCACCCTTACCCTCACCCTAGCCTTCACCCTAACCCTACTCCTAACACTAAACCTCATCCTAAACCTCACTCTAACCCTAACCCTAACCCTCACCCTAACCCTAAATCTAACCCTCAACCTCATGCTGGGCCTAAGCCTAAGCCTAAGAATAATCCTAAACCTAACCGTATCCCTAACCCTCACCCTAACCCTAACCCTAACACTAACTCTAAGTCTAACCCTAAATCTCACCTTCACCCATTCCCTAACTCTAACCCTAACCCTACCCCTAACAATAAACCTAAACCTAACCCTAACCCTCACCCTAACCATTACATTCACCCTTACCCTAACCCTCACCCTAAAACTTACCCTCACCCTAACAGTAACCCTAACAATAACACTAAGGCTCACACTAACCCTAACCATCACTCTAACCCTAAACCTCACCATAACACTAACCCTAACCCTCACACTCACTGTAGACCTCACCCTAACCCTAACCCTCATCCTCACCCTAAACCTCACACTAACCCTGATACTAATCCTCAATCTAACCCTCACCCTCACCCTAACCCTAACACTAAACCTCCACCTAACCCTAACACTCACTCTTACCGTAACCCTCATCCTCAGCCTAACCCTCACCTTTACCCTTACCGTTACCCACACACGAACCCGCACCCTAACCCTAACGCTGACCCTAACCCGCACCCTCACTCTAACTCTACACCTAAAACTCACATTCACGCTAACAGTAACTCTAACCCTAACCCTAACACTAAACCTCACCCTAACCCTAACCCTAATCCTCACCCTCACACTCACCATAACCGCAACCCTAACCCTGACCCTAACAATAAACCTAACCTAACCCTAATCCTCAATCTAACGCTCACCCTAACACTTACCCTAACTCTTACCCTAACCCTAAACCTAACACTAACACTCACACTTATCTTTACCATCACACTCAGCCTAAAACTCACCTTTACCTTTACGATCATCCTCACCGTAACTCTAAATATCATCCTAACCCTCACCCTAACAGTAAACCTAACCATCACACTAACCCTAACCCTCACCCTCAACCTCACGCTCAGCCTAACCCTAAGCCTAAGCCTAAGATTAACCCTAACCATAATCCTCTCCCAAAACCTCAAACTCAGCCTAACTCTAAGCCTAAGCCTAAGATTAACCCTAACTCTCACACTCACACTCACACTAAACCTATTCCTAAGCATAACCCTAACCATAAACCTAAACCTCAACCTAACCCTCACCCTAAACCTCACCCTAACCCTAACCCTAATCCTCACCCTCACCCTCAGCTTCACCATCACCATAATTATAACTCTAACCCTAACAATAACACTAATCCTAACCCTAAACCTAACCCTAAAACTAACCCTAATCCTAACACTCACCCTCACCCTAAACTTAATGCTAACCCTAACCCTAATTCTAACACTAACCCTCACCCTAACCCTAACCCTCACACTCACTGTAACCCTAATCCTCAACCTAACTCTCAACCTAACCCTAACCCTAACCCTAAAACTTAATCTAACACTAACCATAACACTGACCCTCTACCTAGCCCACACTCTAACCCTAATTCTAAACCTAAGCCTCATCCTAACCCTCACCCTAACCCTAACATTAACCATCACCCTAACCCTAACCCTAACCCTCAAACTAACCCTAATCCTCACGTTCACCATAACCCTAACCCTCACCCTGACCCTAACCCTGAACTTAACCGAACCCTAACTCTCACCCTAACCCTAACCCTAACCCTCACCCTAACCGTAACCCTCACCCTCACCCTCACCCTCACCCTCAGCCTAACCCTAAGCCTAAGCCTAACCCTAACCCTAACTGTCATATTCACTCTAACCCTTACCATAATCCTAATTGTAACCCTAAGCCTAACCCTCAACCTCAACCAAACCCTCAACCTAAACTTAACTCTAACACTAAACCTATCCCTAACCCTCAACCTCAGCCTCACGCTAACCCTAACTCTAAATCTCACCCTCAACCTAACCCTAACCCTCAACCTCACCCTAACCCTAAGCTAAACCTCACCCTCACCCTAGCCCTCAACCCAACCCTAAACCTAACCCTAACCCTCCCCTAACCCTATCTGTAACGCTAAATCTCACCCTCAACCTAACCCAAACCCTCACCCTAAACCCCACCCTAATCCTAACACTCAACCACAACCTCACCCTCACCGGAATTCTAACCCTAACCCTAAAAATAACACTAACCATAACCCTAACCATCACCCTAATCTTTATCCTCACCCCACCCTCACCATTAGCCTAACTCTAAGACTAAACCTAACCCTCACACTAACCCTCACACTTACTCTCACCCTAACCCTAATCCTAAACCTAACCCTATCTCTAAACCTCAACCTAACCCTCACCCTCACCCTAACCCTAACACTAACCCTAACTCTAAACTTCACCCAAACCCATCCCCAAACACTAACTCTAATCAAAAACCTCACCCTCACCCTAACCCTAATCCTAACCCTAACCCTAAATCTCAATCTAACCCTAAACCTCACCCTCAACCTCAACCTCACAGTAACTCTAAACCTATCCCTAACAATGACACTAACCCTAACCCTAACCCTAACAATAACCCTCATCCTCAGCCTCACCCTCACTGCAAACTTAACCCTAACCATAACCCTAACAATAACCCTAACCCTAACCCTAAATCTAACCCTAATCCTCACCCCCACCCTCACCCTCAGTCTAATCCTAAGCCTATCCCTAACCCTAACCCTAACCCTCCCTGTAACCCTAACCCTAACCCTAACCCTAACACTAACCCTAACCCTAAACCTAACCCTAACCCAAACCCTAAACCTAACCCTAACCCTCACTCTAACCCCAACCCTAACACTCCCCCTCATGCTTGGCCTAAGCAAAGCCTAAGCCGAAGCCTAACCCTAATCCTAACCCACACCGTATCCCTAACACTAACACTAACCCTAACTCTAACCCTAAATCTCACCCTCAACCTAAGCCTAACTCTAACCCTAACCCTAAACATAAACCTCAACCTAACCCTAACTCTAAACCTAACCCACACACTAACATTTACCCTCACCCTAACACTAACCTTAACGCTAACACTAACGTTCACACTAACCCTAATCATGACCCTAACCCTAAACCTCACCCTAACACTAACCCTAAAGCTCACCCTCAACCTAGCCCTCAACCTAAGCCTAACCCTCATCCTCACCCTAAACCTCACGCTAACCCTAACACTAATCCTCAATCTAACCCTCAACCTCACCCTAACCCTTAACCTAACCCTCACCCTAACCCTAAACCTCACCCTTACCGTAACCCTCACCCTCAGCCTAACCCTAACCATAACCCTAACCCTAAACCTCACACTAACCCTAACCCTAAACCTCACCCTTACACTAGCCCTCACCCTAACCCTAATCCTAAACCTAATCCTCATCCTAACACTAACCCTAACCCTCACCCTCACCCTCACCCTAACCCTAATGCTAACCCTAACCCTCAACCTAACCCTAACCCTCAACCTAACCCTAACCCTCACCCTCACCGTAACACTTATCCTAACCCTCAACCAAACCCTAAACTTAACCCGAACCCTAACTCTCACCCTAACCCTAACCCTCACCCTAACCCTAACCCTTCACCTCAACTTCACCCTAGCTCTCACCCTAACCCCAATCCTAACCCTAACCCTCATCCTAACCCTCCCCCTAACCGTTAACGTAACCCTCACCGTAACCCTAACCTTCACCCCCAACCTCGCCCTCAGCCTAACGTTAAGCCTAAACCTAAACCTAACCCTCAATCTAACCCTCACCCTAACCCTAAATCTAACTCTAAACCTCACCCTCACCCTAACCCTAACTCTAACCCGAACCCAAACATTAAACATCACTATAACCCTAAACCTCACCCACACCCTCACTGTAAACGTAACACTAAACCTAACCTTAACAATAACCCTAATCGTAATCCTAACCCTCAACCTAACCATAACCCTCACCCTAACCAAAACCCTCACCCTAACACCTACCCTGATCCTAACACTAACCCTAACTCTAACCCTAACCTCACCCTAACCCTAACCCTAACAATAACCCTCAACCTAACCCTAACCCTCACGCTCAAGGTAACCCTAACCCTACCTCACCCTAACCTTAAACTTAACCTGAACCCTAAATCTCACCCTAACCCTAACCCTAACCCTAACCCTAACCCTCACCCTCACCCTCAACATAACATTAAGCCTAACCCTAACAATAACCCTAACCCTAACCCTAACCCTCATCCTAAACATAAACTTCACCCTAACCATAAACCTCACCCTAACAATTACCCTCACCCTAACACTAACCCTAACCCTAACACTAACCCTCACACTAACCCTAAGTCTCACCCTAACACTAAACCTCACCCTAAACCTAACCCTCAGCCTCAAATTATCCCTCAACCAAACCCTAACTCTCATCCTCAACCTAAACCTCACACTAACCCTAACACTAATACTCAAACTAAACTTCACCCTCACCCTAACCCTAAGACTCACCCTGACCGTAACCCTCACCCTCAGCCTAACCCTCACCTTAACCCTTACCGTCACCCTCAACCTAACCCTCACGCTAACCGTAATCCTCATCATAACCCTCATCCTAAGGGTAACCCCAAACATAACCCTAAACATAACCCTCAAACTCTCCCTCAGCCTCAGCCTAAACCTAAGTCTAAGCTTAAACCTAACCCTAAACCTCACGCTCAACCAAGCCCTCACCCTCACCCTCACCCTCAGCATAAAGTTAAGCCTAAACCTAACCCTAAGCCTAGCCCTCACACTCACTCTATCCCTTACCCTAATCCTAATCCTAAACCTATCCTTAACCCTCACCCTCACCCTCACCCTAACCCTAACCCTAACACTAAACCTCACACTAACCCTAACCCTAAACCTCACCCTCACCCTAGCCCTCACCCTAACCCTAATCCTAACCCTAACCCTCATACTAACCCTCCCCATAACTCTAACCCTTACCCTCACCCTCACCCTCACCCTAACCCTCACACTCACCCTCAGCCTAACCCTAAGACTAACCCTATCCCTAACACTCACACTCACCCTAACCCTAACCCTAATCCGAATCCTAAACCTAAACCTAACCCTCACCCTCAAACTTACCCTCAACTTAAGCCTAACCCTAACATTAATCCTAACCCTAACCCTCAACTTCAGCCTCACCCTAACCCTAACTCTAACGCTAAACCTCACCGTGACCCTAACCCTAACTCTAACCCTATACCTAAACCTCATCTGAACCCTAAACCTAACCCTCACCCTCACCCTCACAGTAACCGTAACCCTAACCCTAACGCTAACAATAACCCTAACCCAAATCCTAACACTCACCCTAAACATAAACCTAACCCTCACCCTAACACTTACCCTCACCCTTACATTAACCCTAACCCTAACACTAACCCTCACACTAACACTAATCATCATCTTAACCCTAAACCTCACCCTAACACTAACCCTAAACCTCACCCTCACCCTAGCCCTCACCCTAACCCTAATTCTCATCCTCACCCTAAACCTCACACTAACCCTAACACTAATCCTCAATCTAACCCTCACCCTCAACATAACTCTAATCCTAACCCTCACCCTAACATTAACCCTCACCCTTACCGTAACCCTCACGCTCTGCCTAACCCTCACCTTTACCCTTACCGTCACCCGCACACTAACCCTAACACTAAACCTCACCCTTACCCTAACCCTTACCCTTACCCTCAACCTCACGCTCAGCCTACCCCAAAGCCTAAGCCTAACACTTACCCTAACCCTCACCCTCACCCTAGCCCTCACCCTAACCCTAATCCTAACCCTAACCCTCATCCTAACACTCACCCGAACACTAACCCTAACCATCACCCGACCCAAATCCTCACCCCCACCCTTACCCTCAGCCTATCCCTAATCCTAAGCCTTACCCTAACCCTCACACTCACCCTCACTCTAACCCTAATCCTAAACCTAACCCTAACCCGAACATTAAACCTCAACCTAAACCTCACCCTAAACTTATCCCTAACACTCACCCTAACCCTAACCCTCAACCTAACCCTCCAACGAACCCTAAATCTAACTGTAAACCTCACCCACACCCTAACCCTAATCCTAACCCTAACCGTAAACTTCACCCTAACCCTAACCCTCACACTCACCCTAACCGTAACCCTCGCCTGAACCCTCACCCTCACCCTCACCTTCACCCTCAGCCTAACGCTAAGCCTAACCCTAACCCTAACCATAACGTCACTCACCCTAACCCTTACCTTAATCCTAATCGTAACCCTAAGCCTAACCCTCAACCTCAACCTAACCCTCAACCTAACCCTAACTCTAAAACTAACCCTAACCCTCACCCTCACCCTAACCCTAACCCTAACCCTCAACCTAACCCTAATCCTTACTCTCACCATAACCCTTACCCTAACCCTCACCCTAACCCTAAACTTAACCGAACCATAACTCGACCCCTAAACCTCACCCTCAACATAACCCTGAATCTAACAGTAAACCTAACAATAAACCTCAACCTAACCCTAATCCTAACCCTCAAACTAACCCTAACCCTCACCCTCACACTCTCCCTCAGCCTAAACCTATGGCTAACCATAACCCTAACCCTAACCCTCACACTCACCGTAACCCTAACCCTAATCCATATCTTACCCCTAACCCTAACCCTCACCCTCACCCTCAACCTCACCTTAACCCTAATTCTAAACCTAAACCTCACCATCACCCTAACCCTAACGCTAACCCTAACCATAATCCTAACTCTAACCCTAACCCTCACCCTAACTCTCACCGTAACCCTAACCCTAACCCTAACCCTCAACCTCAACCTCATCCTAACCGTAATTCTAACCCCAAACCTCACCCTCACCCTAACCCACACTCTAACCCTAATACTTACCCTCACCCTAACCCTCACCCTAACCCTCATACTCACCCTCACCCTAAACCTAATCCTAAATTTAACCCTAACCATAACCCTCACCCTAACCCAAACCCTCACCCTCACACCCTCACCCTAACCCTCACCCTTACCCACACACTCACCCTCAACCTAACCCTAATCCTAAACCTAGCCCTATCCCTAAACCTCAAGCTAACTCTCACCCTCACCATAACACTAACCCCAACCCTAAACCTCACTGTCAACCTACCCCTAACCCTAACCGTAACCCTAAACCTCAACCTAAAGGTCACAGTAAACTTAACCCTCAACCTCATCCTCAACCGGTAACTCTTAACCTAACCCTAAAAGTCACCCTAACCCTAACCCTAACCCTCACCCTCATGCTCGGCCTAAGCCTAAGCCTAAGCCTAATCCTAACCCTAACCCTCACCCTAACCCTAAACCTAACACTAACCCTAACTCTAACCGTAAACCTCACTCTCACACTTACCCTAACTCTAACAATAACACTAACCCTAACCCTAACCCGCAACCTAAACATAACCCTCACCCTAACCCTAACCCTCACCCTAACACTTACCCTCACCCTAACACTAAACCTAACCCTATCACTAACCCTAACCCTAACACTAACGCTCACACTAACCCTTACCATCATCCTAACCCTAAACCTCAACCTAAACCTAAACTTAAACCTCACCCTCACGCTAGCCCTCACCCTAACCCTAATCCTCATCCTCACCCTAAACCTCACACTCACCCCAACACTTATCTTCAATCTAACCCTCACCCACACACTTCTCCTAACCCTAACCCTCACCTTTACCTTAACCCTCACCCTCAGTCTAAACCTCACATTTACCCTTACCATCATTCTCACCCTAATCCTCCCCCTAACCCTAAAACTCAGCCTAACCCTCACCTAATGGTAAACCTAACCATCACCCTAACCCTAACCCTCACCCTCAACCTCACGCTCAGCCTAACCCTAAATCCTGAGCCTAACCCTTACCCTAACTCTCACCCTCACCCTAGTCCTTACCCTAACCCTAATCCTAAACCTAACACACACACTCACCCTCCCCTTAAACCTAATCCTAAGCCTAAAACTAACCCTCCCCCTAACTCTCACCCTAACACTAACCCTAACACTAACGCTAACCCTAACCCTCAACATAAACCTAACTCTAACCCTAAACCTCACCCTCACCATAAACTTCACCCTAACCCTAAACCTAACCCTCAAACCATCACTAACCCTAAATCTAACCCTAAACCTCACCTTCACCCTCAACTTAAACCTAACCATAACCGTATACCCCACCCTAACTCTAACACTAAACCTCACCCGCAACCTCACCCTCACTGTAACTCTAACCCTAACCCTAACACTAACCCTCACACTAACCCTAACCTTAACCCTAACCCCAAAACTCAACCTAACCCTCATTCTCACCCTAATCCTAACACTAACCCTGTACCTAACCCTTACCCTAACCCTCCCCTAATCCTATATCTAACCCTAAACCTCACCCTAACCCTAAGCCTAAGCCTAACCCTAACCCTAAACATAACCCTAAACATAACATAAATCCTCAGCCTCACCCACACTCTAACCCAAACCCTAACCCTAACCCACACCCTAACCCTCAGCCGAACCATAAGCCTAACCCTAAGCATAACCCCAACACTCACCCTCACCCTCACCCTAACCCTAATCCTAAACCTAACCCTATCCCTAAACCTAACCATCTCCCCAACCCTCAGCCTAGCCCTCACCCTAACCCTAATCCTAATGCTAAACCTTATCCTCACCCACACCCTAACCCTAACCCTAACCCTCACTCTAACCCTAACCCTAACCCTCACCCTCATACTCGGCCTAAGCCTAAGCCTAAGCCTAAGCTTAACCCTAACCCTAACCCTCATCCTAACCTTAACCCTAGCACTAACCCTAACTCTAAAAGTAAACCTCGCCTTCACCCTAACCCTAACTCTAATCCTAAACCTAAACCTAAACCTCACCCTAACCCTAAACCTAACCATCACCCTCACCCTCACTGTAACCTTAAACCTAACCGTAAGCCTAAAAATAACCCTAACTGTAACCCTAACCCTCAACCTATCCATAACTCTCACCCTAAACCTAACCCTCACCCTAACACTTACCCTCACCCTAACACTAACCCTAACCCTATCACTAAAACTCACACTAACCAGAACCATCAACCTAACCCTAAACCTCAGCCTGAACCTAAACCTAAACCTTACCCTCACCCTAGCCCTCACCCTAACCCTAACCCTCACCATCACCCTAAACCACACACTAACCCTGACACTAATCCTCAATCTAACCCTCACTCACATCCTTCCCATAACCCTAACCCTCCCACTAAACGTAAAAATCATCCGACCATAACCCTTATCCCCAGCCTAACCCTCACGTTTAACCTTATGGTCACCCCACTCTAACCCTTACTCTAACCCTAACACTCACACTAACCCTCACCCTAAACCTAACACTATACCTAAACCTCATCCTCACCCTAACTCTAACTCTCACCCTAAACCTAACACTAAACCTCACCCTAACCCTAACCCTAACAATCACCCTCAACCTCAGCATAACCATAACCCTAACCCTAACCCTAACAATAACCCTAACCCTAACCCTCAACTTAACCATTACCCTCACCCTAACCCTAACCCTCACCTAACACTTACCCTAACCCGAACACTAACCCTAAACCTAACACTAACCCTCACACTAACCCTAACCCTCACCCTAATCCTAAACCTCACCCTAACCCTAACCCTAATCCTCAATCTAACCCTCACCCTACTCCTAACCCTTACCCTTACCCTAACCCTGAACCTAACCCTAATAATCACCCTTAACTTAAATCTCACCTTCAGCCTAAACCTCACCTTTACCCTTACCATCATTCTCACCCTAACCTTCCCCCTAATCCTAAACGTCACCCTAACTGTAAACCTAACCATCACCCTTACCCTAAACCTCACCCTCAACCCCACGCTCTGCCTAACCCTCAGCCAAAGCCTAACCCTTACACTAAACCTCACCCTCTCCCTAGCCCTCTCCCTAAACCTAATCCTAACTCCCACACTCGCCCTCAGCCTAACGCTAAGACTAAGCCTCACCCTAACCCTAACCCTCACACTCAGCCTCACCCTAACCCTAATCCTAACACTAAACCTACCCCTACCCCTTAACCTCAACCTATCACTCACACTAACCTTAACCCTAACACTAACACTAACGGTAACCCACGAACTAACCCTCTCCCTAACCCTAAATCTAACCATAAACCTCACCCTCTCCCTATCCCTAATCCTACCCCTAAACCTAAAACTCAACCTAAACCTAACCCTAACCCTCACCCTCACCTTAATTCTAACTCTAACCCTAACCCTAACCCTAACCCTAAACCTAATCCTAACACACACCCTCACCCTAACTCTAATCCTAAACCTAATTATCCTCCTAACCCTTACCCTAAACCTAACACTAACCAACACCCTAACCCTAACCCTAACCCTCAACCAACCCTAACCCTCACGATCACCGTAACCCTAACCCTAAGCCTCACCCTAACCATAAACGTAATTCGAAACCTAACCCTAAGCCTAAAACTCACCCCAACCCTAACCCTCACTGTCACCCTCACCCTCAGCCTATCCCTAACCCTAACCCTAACCCTAACCTTCAAACAAACCCTAACCCATTCCCTAATTCTAATCCTAAACCTAATGCTAACCCTCACCCTCACCCTAACCCTAACCCTAACCCTAACCCTAAGTCGAACACTAAACCTAACTCTAACAATCACAATCAGCCTCACCCTAACCCTAAATCTAACCCTAAACCTCACCCTCACCCTAAACCTAAACCTAACCCTAACCCTAACGGTAAACCTCACCCCAACCCTAACCCTAAACCTCACCCTCACCCAAGCCCTCACCCTAACTCTAATCCTAAACCTAACCCTCATCCTAACCCTCACCCTAACACTAACTCTAAAAATAACCATCACCCTAACCCTAACCCTAACGCTAACGCTCAACCTAACCCTAACCCTCACCCTCACCGATACCCTCACCCTAACCCTCACCCTAACCCTAAACTTAACCCTAACCCAAACCTCACCCTAACCCTAACCCTAACCCTAACACTCAAGCTAACCCTAACCCTCACGCTCACCCTCACCCTCAGCCTAAGCCAAGCCTAAGCCTAACCCTAACCTTAACCCTCACACTCACCCTAAACCTAATCCTAATCCAAATCCTAAACCTAACCCTAATTTGCACCCTTACCCTAACCATCACCTTAACCCTAACCCTAACACTAACACTAACCCTAACCCTCAACCTCAGCCTCACCCTAACCCTAACTCTTACCCTAACCCTCACCATGAACCTCAACCTCAGCCTAACCCTAAGCCTAAACCTAAACCTAACCCTAACGCACACACTGACAATCATCCTAACCCCAATACTAACCCTATCCCTAACCCTAACCCTCCCTCTAACTCTCACCCTAACCTTAACCCTAACACTAACCCTAACTCTAAACCTCAACCTAACCCTCACCCTAACCGTTACTCTAACACTAAACCTCACCCTCAAACTAAACCTAACTCTAAAACTAACCCAAACCCTAAACCTCACCCTAACCCTAACCCTAACCATCACACTAAACCTAATCCTCAGCCCCACCCTCACCCCCAGCCTAACCCTAAGCCTAAGCCTAAAAATAAACCTAAAACTTACACTAACCCTCACCCTAACCCTAAGCATACCCTATCCCGAACCCTAACCCTTAACCTCAACCTAACCTTCACCCTAACCTTAACCCTAACACTAACCCTAAATCTAACCCACGAACTAACCCTCCCGCTAACCCTAAATCTAACCCTAAACCTCACCCTCAACCTAACCCTAACCCTAAACCTCACCCTAACCCTAAACGTCAACCTGACCCTCACCCTCACCCTCACCGTAAGTCTAACCATAAACTTAACAATAACACTAATCCTAACCCTAAACCTAACCTTAACCCTAAACCTAATCCTAACACTCACCTTCATCCTAACCCTCATCTTTACCCTTACCGTCACCCAAACCCTAACCCTCACCCTCACCATGACCCTAACCCTCATCCAAACCCACACCCTAAACCTAAACCTAAACCTAAACTTCACCCTAACACTAACAGTAAACTCACCCTCACCTTAGCCCTCACCCTCACCCTAATTCTAACCCTAATTCTAATCCTAATCCTTACCCTAACCCTAACCCTAATCCTCACCCTAAAACTAAACCTAACCCTAACCCTAACCCTCAAACTAACCCTAACCCTCAAGCTCACTGTAACACTAAACCTAACCCTCATCCTATCCATAAACTTACCCTGAACCCTAACTCTCACCCTAACCCAAACCCTCAGTCTCAACCTAGCCCTAACTTTCACCCTCACCCTCACCCTCAACCTAACCCTAGGCCTAACCCTAACCCTAACCCTCACATTCACCCTATTACCCTAATCCTAATCCTAACCCTAAACATAACCCTCACCCTCACCCTAACCCTAACCCTAACACTAACTCTAACTCTAAAAATCTCAATAAGCCTCACACTAACCCTATCTCTAACCCTAAACCTCACCCTCACCCTAACCTTAACCCTAACCCTAAACCTCACCCTAACCCTAAACCTAAACCTCACCCTCACCCTAGCCCTCACCCTAACCCTAATCCTAACCCTAACCCTCATCCTAAACCTCACGCTAAAACTAAGCCTAACCCTAACCCTCACCTGCACCGTAATCCTTACCCTAACCCTCACCCTAACCCTAAACTTAACTCGAACCCTAACTCTCACCCTAACACTAACCCTTACACTATCCCTCACCTTCATCCTAAGCCTAAGCCTAATCCTAATCCTAACCCTCACACTCACCCTAAACCTCACCTTAACCCTAACCCTAATACTAAACCTAACCTTAACTCTCACCCTCAGGCTCACCATAACCCTAACTCTAAACCTAAATCTCACCATCAACCTAACCCTAACCCTAAACTTCACCATCACCCTAGGCCTCTCCCTAACCCTAATCCTAACCCTAATCCTCATCCTAACCCTCAACCTAAACCTAACCCTAACCCGCACCTTAACCCTAGCACTTGTCTCTCAACATCACCCTCAGCCTAACCCTAAGACACTAAACCTAATCCTAACCCTATCCCTAACCATAAACCACCCCTAACGATCACCCTAACACTAACCCTAACACTAACTCTAACCCTAACCCTCAACCTAACCCTCAACCTAACCCTAACTCTAACCCTAAACCTCACCCTCACCCTAACGCTCATCATAACACTTACCCTCAACCTAAACCTAACCCTAACCTTAACCCTCCCCCTAAGCCTAAACGTCATCTTACCCCTCACCCTAAACTTAAACCTAAGCATAACCCTAACCCTAACCCTAAACCTCAACCTAAACCTCACCCTCACCCTAACCGTAACACTAACCCTAACACTAACCCTCCCACTAACCCTCCCCCTAACCATATATCTAACCCTAAACCTCACCCTCACCCTCACCCTAAACCTAACCCAAACCCTCACCCTAACCATAACCCTCACCCTAACCCTAACCCTCACCATAACACTTACACTCACCCTAGCACTAACCCTAACCCTAACACTCACCCTCACACTAACCCTAACCCTCACCCTAATCCTAAACCTCACCCTAACCCTAACACTAACCATAACCCTCACTCTCAACCTAGCCCTCACCCTAACCCTAAATCTAACCCTCACCCTCAGCCTAACCCTAACCATCACCCTCACGCTAAGCCTCACACTAACCCTAACACTAATCTTCAATCTAACCAACACCTAACACTAACCCTAACCCTAACCTAACCCTAACCCTTATCCTAACCCTAAACCTAACCCTAACACTCACGCTTATCTTAACCCTCAACCTCAGCCTAAACCTCACCATTACCCTTACCATCATCCTCACCCTAACCCTTACCCTAACCCTAAATCTAACCCTAAACCTCACCCTCTCCCTAAATCAAACTCTAACCC
This sequence comes from Dipodomys merriami, assembly GCF_024711535.1. Lineage (NCBI taxonomy): Eukaryota > Metazoa > Chordata > Mammalia > Rodentia > Heteromyidae > Dipodomys > Dipodomys merriami. Next base: position 3,215,858 of record NW_027206235.1, on the reverse strand, counting down.
TAACCCAAAACCTAAACCTCACCCTAACCCTAACCTTCACCGTCACACTCACCCTAGCCCTCAAGCTAACCGTAATTCTAAACCTCACCCTCACCCTAATACTAACACTCATCCTCATCCTAAACCTCACACTAACCCTAACCTTTATCCTCAATCTAACCCTCACCCTCACCCTAACCCTAACACTTACCCTAACCCTAAAACTAACCCTAAACCTCAACCTTAACGAAAACCTAACCCTCAGCATAAACCTCTCCTTTACCCTTATCATCATCCTCACCCTAACCCTCAACATAACCCTAAACCTCATCATAATGCTCACCCTAACCATAAACCTAAACATCACCCTAACCCTAACACTCAACCACACCCTCACCCTCAGCCTAACCATAAGCCTAAGCCTAAGCCTTACCCTAACCCTCACCCTCACCGTAGCCCTCACCCTAACCCTAATCCTAACCCTAACCCACATCCTAGTCCTCAACCTAACCCTAAAACTAACCATCACCCTAACCCTAATCCTAACGCCCACCCTCACCCTAAGCCTACCCCTAAGTCTAAGCCTAACCCTCACCCTAAACCTCACACTCACCGTCACCCTCACCCTTATCCTAAACCTAACACTATCCCTAAACCTCAACCTAACCCTCTCCCTCACCCTTACCCTAACACTAACCCTAGCCCTAAACCTCACCCTAACCCCCCCAACACTAAGTCTAACCCTAAACCTCACCCTCAACCTTACACTAACCCTAACCCTAACCCTCACACTTACCCTCAACCTCACTGTAAATCTAACCCTAAACCTAACAATAACCCTAACTCTAACCCAAACCCTAACCCTAAACATAATCGTCACCCTCAGACTCACCCTCACTGCAAACTTAACCTTAACCATAACACTAACAATAACCCTAACCCTAAACCTAAACCTAACCCTAATCCTCACCCCCACAATCACCCTCAGCCTAACCCTAAGCCTAAGCCTAAGCCTAACCCTAACTTTAAACCTAAACATAAACCTCACTGTCAGCCACACCCTCACAGCAAACTTAACACTAACCATAACATTAACAATAACCCTAACCATAAACCTAACCCTAATCCTCATCATAACCCTCACCCTAAACCTAACCCTGATCCTCACCCTAACCCTAAACCTAACAATAATCCTCAACCTAACCCTAACCCTTACCCTAAATCTAATTCTAACCATCACCCTCACACTAACCCTAAGCCTCATGCTCACCCTAACCCTAAGCCTAACCGTAATCCTCAACCTATACCCTAACCCTCACCCTCACAGTAACCCTTACCCTAAGCCTTACCCTAAACCTAAACTGAATTAACACTAACTCTCACCCTAAACCTAACCCTAACACTTACCCTAACCCTAACCCTCACCCTCACCCTCACCCTCAGCCTAAGACTAAGCCTAATCCTAACCCTAACACTAACGTTCACACTCACACTAACCCTAACCCTAATCCTAAGCCTAACAATAACCCTCACCCTCACCCTAACCCTCACCTTAACCCTAACCCTAACATTAACCCTAATCCTAACCCACACCCTCAGCTTCATGCTAACCCTAACTATAACACTAAAGGTCACCCTGACCCGAACCCTAACCCTAACCATAACCCTAAACCTCACATTAACCCTAACACTAACCCTTACCCTCACCCTAGCCCTCACACTAACCCTAATCCTAACTCTAAACCTCATCCTAACCCTAAGTCTAACCCTCACCCTAACCCTAACTTGCTCACCCTCAACCACACCCTCAGCCTAACCCTAAGCCTAACCCTAAACATAACCCTCACACACACAGTCACCCTCAGCCTAACCCTAAGCCTAAACCTAAATCTAACCCTAACCCACACACTCACTCTCACCCTAACCCTAAACCTAACACTAACCCTAACCCTAACGCTCAACCTAAAACTGACACTAACCTTAAATCTCACGCTCACCCTAAACATAACTCTAACCCTAACCCAAACCCTAAACCTCACCCTAACCCTAACCTTAACCCACACCCTCACAGTAACCGTAAACATAAACCTTAACCTAACAATGACCCTAACTGTAATCCTTAGCCTCACCATAACACTAACATTAAAGTTAACCGTAAACTTCACCCTAACCCTCCCCTAAACCTAACTCTAAACCAAAATCTCACCCTCATCCTAACCCTAACCCTAACCCTAAACCTCACCCAAGCCCTAACCCTCACCAGCACCCTCATGCTCACTGTAACTCTAACCCTAACCTTAACATTAACACTAACCCTAACACTAACCATCAACCTAACCCTAATCCTAAAACCCAAACTCACCCTCAGCCTTACCCTAAGCCTAAGCCTAACCCTAACCCTAACCCTCACACTCACCGTCACCCTAACCCTAACCCTAAGCCTAACCCTATCCCTAAATGTCAACCTAACCCTCAACCTCACCCTAACCCTAACACTAAACCTAACCTTAACCCTCATCCTAACCCTCCCCATAGCCCTAACTCTAACCCTAAAACTTAACCTCACCCTAACCCTAACCCTAACCCTAAACCTCTCCATAAACCTCACCCTAACCCTCATCCGCACCCTCACCGTCAATCTCACTGTAACTCTAACCCAAACCCAAAAATAAGACTAATACTAATCCTAACCATAACCCTAACACTAACCATAACCCTCACCCTCAGCTTCACCCTGACTGCAAACTTAACCCTTACCATAACACTAACAATAACCCTAACCGTAACTCTAAACCTAACCCTAACCCTAACCCTTACCTACTCTTCACCACCAACCTCACCCTCAGCCTAACCCTAATCCTAAACCTAACCCTAACACTAACCTTCACTGTAACCCTAACCCTAACCGTAAACCTAACCCTAACCGAAACACTAACCCTAATCACAAGCCTAAACCTAACCCTAACCCTAATCCTCACCCTCACCCTCATGCTTACCCAAACAATACCCTAACCCTCACCCTAACCCTAACCCTAAGCCTAAACCTAAACCTAACCCTCACACTCACCCTCACTCTAACCCTAATCATAAACCTAACCCTATCCCTAACCCTAACCCTCACCCTAACTCTCACCCAACCCCTCAACCTAACCCTAATCCTAATCCTGAACCTCATCCTAAACCTCACCCTAACCCTAATCTTAACACTCAAACTAACCCAAATCCTAAATCTAAACCTCACCCTAACCCTAAACCTAATCTGCACCCTCACCCCTACCCTCAACTTAACTCTAACCATAACAATAACCCTAACCCTAATCCTAAGCCTAACCCTCAAACTCACTGTAACTCTAACCCTAACCCTCACCCTAAACAACACCCTAACGCTCACCATAAGCCTCACCCTCACTCTAGCCCTCACCCTAAACCTAATCCTAACCCTAAACCTCATCCTAACCCTCACCCTAACCCTAAAACCCTAACCCTCACACTAACCTTAACCCTCACCCTCACCCTCATGCTCGGCCTAAGCCTAAGCATAAGCCTAAGACTAACCCTATCCCTCACACTCACCTTCACCCTAAACCTAACTGTAACATTAACCCTAACACTAACCCTCACACTATCCCTCAACCTAACGCTAAATCTAACCCTAAACCTCACCCTCACTTAACACTAACCCTCCTCTTACCCCTCCCCCTAACACAAAGCCTAACACTAACTCCAACCCTAACCCTAACCCTAACCCAAACCCTCACCCTAACACTCACCCTAACCCTCAACCTCACCCTAGCTCACACCCTAAACCTAAGCCTAAGCCTAATCCTCACCCTAATCTTCACTCTAAACCTAACCCCAACCCTCATGCTATCCCGAAACCTCACCCTAAACCTCACTGTAACCCTAACCCTAATCCTAACCTTAACCCTAACCCTCACCCTCACCCTAAACCACACCCTATCCCTAACCCTAACACTAACCCTAACACTAACCCTAACCCTAAACATAACCCTCACCCTCAGCCTCACCCGAACCGCAAACTTAACCCTAAACATAACATTAACAATAACCCTAACCCTCACCCTAACAATAACCCTAACCCTAAACCTAACCCTAACTCTAACCCTAACCCTACACCTAAACCTAAACCTGACCCTAACCCTAATCCTAACCCTCACCCTCAACCTCACAGTAACCATAACCCTAACCCTAACCCTTACAATAATCCTAACACTAACCCTAACTCTCATGCTAACCATATACTTCACCCTAACCCTAACCCTCATCCTAACACTTACCCTCACCATAACCCTAACCTTAACACTCACACTCACCCTAAACCTTACCCTAATCCTAATGCTAACCCTAAGCCTAACACTCACCCTCACCCTAAAAGTCACCCTAACCCTAACGCTCACCCTCAGCCTCACCCTAACCCTAACTCTAACCCTAAACTTCAATCTCACCCTAACCCTAACCCTAACCATAAACCTAAACCTCACCCTAATATTAACCCTAAAACTCACCCTCACCCTAGCCCTCACCCTAACCGGAACCCTAACCCTAACCCTCATCCTAACCCTCAACCTAACACTAACACTCACCCTCACCCTCAACCTCAGTCTAAACCTAAGCCTAACCCTAACCCTAACCCTAAACATTACCCTCACCCTAACGATCACACTAACCCTAACCCTAACGGAACCCTAAATCTCACCCTAACACTAACCCTAATTCGAATCCTAAACCTAAGCCTCCCCCTAACTCTCACCTTAACCCTAACCCTAACACTAATACTAACCCTAACCCTCAACCTAACCCTCACCCTAAACCAAACGCTAATCCTAAACCTCAGCCTCACCTTAACCATAACTCTAACCCTAAGCCAAATCCCAAACTTCACCCTAACCCAAACCCTAACCCTCATCCTCACCCTCACCTTAATTGTAAACCTAACAATAACCCTAACACTATTCCTAACCCTCACCCGAAACATAACAGTCACCCTAACTCAAACACTCACCATAACACTTACCCTCACCCTAACACTAACCCTAACCCTAACCCTAACCCTCACACTAACGCAAACCCTAACCCTAACCCTAAACCTCAACCTAACCCTCACCCTCACCTTAACCCTAACACTAACGCTAACTCTAACCTAACCCTCACCCTAACCCTATATCTAACCCTCAACCTCAACCTCACCCTCACCCTAACCCTAACCGTAAACCCCACTCTAACCCTAACCCTCACCCTCATGCTCGGCCTAAGCCTAAGCCTAACCCTAAACCTAACCCTCACCCTAACCCTTACACTATCACTAACCCTAACTCTAACCCTAAACCTCACCCTCACCCTAACCCTAACTCTAACACTGACCCTAAACCTGAACCTCATCCTATCCCTAACCCTCACCCTCACCCTCAACATAACTGTAACCCTAACTCTAACAATAACCCTAACCCTAACCCTAAACCTAAACCTAACCCAAACCCTAATCCTAAACCTCACCCTCACCCTAACCCTAATCCTAACCCTAACCCTCATCCTAACCCTCCCCATAACTCTAACCCTTACCCTCAACCTAACCCTAACCCTCACCCTCACCCTCACCCTCAGCCTAACCCTAAGCCTAACACTAACCCTAACACTCACACTCACCCTAACCCTAACCCTAATCCGAATCCTAAACCTAAACCTAAAACTCACCCTCAACCTTAGCCTCACCTTAAGCCTAACTCTAATATTAATCCTAACCCTAACCCTGAACTTCAGACTCACCATAACCCTAATTCTAACCCTAAACCTCACCGCGACCCTAACCCTAACTCTAACCCTACCCATAAACCACATCCGAACCATAACTATAACCCTCAATCTCACCCTCTTACTAACCATAACCCTAACCCTAATGCTAACAATAACGCTAACCCTAACCCTAACCCTAAACCTAAACCTCACCCTATCCCCAACCCTCACCCTAACACTTACCCTCACCCTAACACTAACCCTAACCCTAACACTAACCCTAAACCTCACCCTCACCCTAACCCTAACGCTAACCGTAACCATAATCCTAACCCTAACCCTAACCCTCACCCTAACTCTCACAGTAACCCTAACCCTAAAACTAACCCAAAACCACAACCTAACCCTCACCCTAACCCTAACTCTAACCCCAAACCTCACCCTCACCCTAACCTACACTCTAACCCTAATACTTACCCTCACCCTAACCCTCATACTCACCCTCACCCTAACCCTAATCCTAAACTTAGCCCTAACCATAACCCTCACCCTAACCCAAACCCTCACCCTAACACTTACCCTCACCCTAACCCTCAACCTTACCCTCACACTCACCCTCACCCTAACCCTAATCCTGAAACTAGCCCTATCCCTAAACCTCAAGCTAACCCTTACCCTCACCCTAACACTAACCCTAACACTAAACCTCACCATAACACTCCTCCTAACCATAAGTCTAACCCTAAACCTCACTCTCAAACTACCCCTAACACTAACCGTAACCCTAAACCTCAACCTAAATGTCACACTAACCCTAACCCTCAACCTCATCCTCAACCTGTAACTCTTACTCTAACCCTAACAATAACCCTAACCCTAACGCTAACCCTCACCCTGATGCTCGGCCTAAGCCTAAGCCTAAGCCTAATCCTAACCCTAACCCTCACCAGAACCCTAACCCTAACACTAAACCTAACTCTAAGCGTAAACCTCACTCTCAAACTAACCCTAACTCTAACCATAACTCTAACCCTAACCCTAACCCGCAACCTAAACATACCCTCACCCTAACCCTAACCCTCACCCTGACACTTACCCTCACCCTAATACTCACCCTAACCCTAACACTAACCCTCACACTAACCCTAACAATCACCCTAACCCTAAACCTCAACCTAAACCTAAACTTAAACTTCACCCTCACGTTAGCCCTCACCCTAACCCTAATACTCATCCTCACCCTAAACCTCACACTCACCCTAACACTAATCCTCAATCTAACCCTCACCCACACCCTTCCCCTAAACCTAACCCTTACCCTTATCTTAACCCTCACCCTCAGCCTAAACCTAACCTTTACCCTTACCATCAACCTGACACTAATCCTCCCCGTAACCCTAAATCTCAGCCTATCCCTCACCTAATGGTAAACCTAACCATCACTGTAACCCTCACCCTCAACCTCAACCTCATGCTCAGCCAAACACTAAGCCTAAGCCTAAGCTAACCCTAACTCTCACCCTCACCCTAGCCCTTACGCTAACCCTAATCCTAACCCTAACACACACACTCAACCTCACCTTAAACCTAAACCTAACCCTAACCCTAAACCTCCCCCTAACTCTCACCCTAACACTAACCCTAAGACTAACCCTAACCCTAACCCTCAACCTAAACCTAACTCTAACCCTAAACCTCACCCTCACCTTAAACCTCACCCTAACCCTAAACTTAACCCTCAAACTAACACTAACCCTAAATCCAACCCTTAATTTCACCTTCACCCTCAAACTAACCCTAATCCTAACAGTATACCCCACACTAACTCTAACTCTAATCCTCACCCTCACCCTCACCCTCAGCCTAAGACTAAGCCTAAGCCTAACCCTAACCCTAACCTTCACACTTACCCTAACCCTAAACATAATTCTAAGCCTAACCCTAACACTCACCCTCACACTAAACCTCACCTTAACCCTAACACTAACATTAAGACTAATCCTAACCCAAATCCTCAACCTCACCCTAAACCTAACTCTAACAATAAACCTAACCCTGACCCGAACCCTAACCCTAAACCTAAACCTCACCTTAACCCTAACACAAACCCTCACCCTCAACCTAGCCCTCACACTAACCATAATCCAAACCCTAAACCTCATCCTAACCCTCCCCCTATCCCTAATCCTAACCCTCACCCTAACCCTAACTTTCTCACCCTCAACCTCACCCTCAGCCTAACCCTAAGCCTAACCATAAACCTAACCCTAACCCACACACTCACCCTCACCCTAACCCTAATCCTTACTCTAACTCTAACACTATCCCTCCCCCTAACTCTCCCCTAACCCTAAACCTAACACTAACCCTAACCCTAAACCTCAACCTAACCCTGACTCTTACCCTAAACCTCACACTCACCCTAACCCTAACTCTAACCCTAACCAAAACCCTAAAACTCACCCTAACACTAACCTTAAACCACACCCTCACAGTAACCGTAAACATAAACCTTACCCTAACAACAACCCTAACTCTAATCCTAAGACTCAACATAACCCTAAAATTAACCCTAATAGTAAACCTCACCCTAACCCTCCCCTAACCCTAACTCTAACCCTAAACTTCACCCTCATCCTAAGCCTAACCCTAACCCTAAACCTCACCCTAGCCCTAACCCTCAGCAGCACCCTCACCCTCACTGTAACTCTAAACATAACCCTAATATTAACCCTAACCCTAACACTAACCATCACCCTAACCCTAATCCTAAAACCCAAACTCACCTTCAGCCTTACCCTAAGCCTAAGCCTAACCCTAACCCTAACCCTCACACTCACCGTCACCCTAACCCTAACCCTAACCCTAACACTATCCCTAAATGTCAACCTAACCCTCACCCTCACCCTAACCCTAACACTAAACCTAACCTTAATCCTCATCCTAACCCTCCCCCTAACCCTAACTCTAACCCTAAACCTTACCTTCACCCTAACCCTAACCCTAACCCTAAACCTCACCATAAACCTCACCCTAACCCTCACCGTCAATCTCACTGTAACTCTAACCCAAACCCAACAATAAGACTAACACTAATCCTAACCCTAACCCTAACACTAACCATAACCCTCACCCTCAGTTTCACCCTGACTGCAAACTTAACCCTTACCATAACACTAACAATAACCCTAACCGTAACTCTAAACCTAACCCAAACCCTATCCCTTACCTGCTCCTAACCACCAACCTCACCCTCAGCCTAACCCTATTCCTAACAATAAACCTAACCCTAACCCTCACTGTAACCCAAAACCTAACCGTAACCCTAATCCTAACCAAAACACTAACCCTAACCCCCTAACCCTAACCCTAACCTTAACCCTAACCCTAATCCTCACCCTCACCCTCATGCTTACCCAAACAATAACCCTAACCCTCACCCTAACCCTAACCCTAAGCCTAAACCTAACCCTAACCCTCACACTCACCCTCACCCTAACCCTAATCATAAACCTAACCCTATCCCTAACCCTAACCCTCACCCTAACCCTCACCCAACCCCTCAAACTAACCCTAATCCTAATCCTAAACCTCATCGTAAAGCTCACTCTAACCCTAACCTTAACACTCAAACTAACCCAAACCCTAAATCTAAACCTCACCCTAACCCTAAACCTAATCTGCACCCTCACCCCTACCCTCAACTTAACTCTAACCATAACAATAACCCTAACTCTAAACCTAAGCCTAACCCTCAAACTCACTGTAACTCTCACCCTAACCCTAACTCTAAACCAAACCCTAACGCTAACCATAAGCCTCACCCTCACTCTAGCCCTCACCCTAAACCTAATACTAACCCTAAACCTCATCCTAACCCTCAATCTAACCCTAAAACCCTAAATCTCACACTAACCTTAACCATCAGTCTGACCCTCACGCTTGGCCTAAGCCTAAGCATAAGCCTAAGACTAACCCTATCCCTCACACTCACCTTCACCCTAAACATAACTGTAACACTAACCCTAACACTAACCCTCACACTAGCCCTCAACCTAATGCTAAATCTAACCCTACACCTCACCTTCACCTAACCCTAACTCTCACCCTCCTCCTCCCCCTAACACAAAGCCTAACCCTAACTCCAACCCTAACCCTAACACTAACCCTCACACTAACTCTCACCCTAACCCTAAACCTCACCCTAAACTTAACCCTCACCCTCAACCTAGCCCTCAACCTAACCCTAACGCTCATCCTCACCCGAAACCTCACACTAACCCTAACACTAATCCCCAATCTAACCTTCACCCTCACCCTAACCCTAAGACTCACCCTAAACGTAACCCTAACCTTCAGCCTAACCATCACCTTTACCCTTACGGTCACCCTCACCCTAATCCTCCACCTAAACCTAATCCTCATCCTAACCCTCATCCTAAGGGTCACCCCAACCATAACCTTAACCCTAACCCTCACCCTCTCACTCAGCCACAGCCTAACCCTAACCCTAAACTTAACTCTAACCCTAAGCCTCACCCTCAACCTAGCCCTCACCCTAGCCCTCAACCTAACCCTAATCCTAACCCTAACCCGCATCCTAACCCTTAACCTAACCAGAACCCTAACCATCATTCTAAACCTAATCCTCACCACCCAGTACACTCAGCCTAACCCTAAGCATAAATGAAGCCTAACCCTAACCCTCACACTCATCCTCACTCTAAGCCTAATCCTAAAACTAACCATATCCCTAATATTAAACCTCAACCTAACGGTCAACCTAACCACAAGCCTAACACTAACCCTAATCCTAACCCTCACCATAACCCTCACCCTAACCATAACCCTATCCCTAAAACCTCACCCTAACCCTGATCCTAATCCTCACCCTCACCCTCACTCTCACTGTAACTCTAATCCTAACCCTAACTATTACACTAACCCTAACACTAACCCTAACGCTGACCCTCAACCTAACCCTAAACCAAACACTCACCTTAACACTAACCCTAACCCTAACCCTCACCCTCACGGTAACCCTAACCCTAAACCTCAGCCTGACGCTAACCCTAACCCTCATCCTCACTCTAGCCCTCACCCTAAAGCTAATGCTAACCCTAAACCTCACCCTCGCCTTCACGCTCGGCCTAAGCCTAAGCCTAAGCCTAAGACTAACCCTGACCCTCACAGTCACCCTCAACCTAACCCTAACCGTAACCTTAACCCTAACCCTAACCCTCACACTAACCCTCACCTGAATGCTAACACTAACCCTAAACCTCACCCTCACCCTAACCCTAATCCTCACCCTCACCCTCACCCTCTGCCTAACATTAAGCCTAACATTAACCCCAACACTAACCCTAATACTAACCCTAACCCCCACCCTAACGCTCACCCTAAACCTAACCCTAACCCTAACCCTCACCCTCACCATAGCCCATACAGAAACCTAAGCCTAAGCCTAACCCTCAACCTAACCCTCACTCTAACCCTAAACCCAAAGCTCACGCTAACCATAACCCTCACCCTCACACTCACCCTAAATCTAATCCTAACCCTAACCCTAAACATAACACTCACCCTCACCTTAACCCTAATCCTAATCCTAACACTAACCCTAACCGTAACCCTAACCCTAACCCTCACCCTAACCCTAACTCTAACCCTCAACCTCACCCTCACCCTAACACTAACCCTAACCCTAATACTAAACCTCACTCTAAACCTAAACCTTACCCTAACACTTACCCTCATCTTAAAACTAACACTAACCCTAACACTAACCCTCACTTTAACACTAAACTTCACCCTAAACCTAAACCTCACCCTAACCCTAACTCTAACCCTCAACTTCACCCTAGTGATCACGCTAACCCTAACCCTCATCCTCACCCTAAACCTCACACTAACCCTAACACTAATCCTCAGTCTAACCCTCACCCTGACGCTAACCTTAAACCACACCCTTACCATAATCCTCACCTTCAGCCTAACCCTCACCTTTTCTCTTACAGTCACACTAACCATAATCCTCACCCTCACCCTAGCCATAACCCTAAACCGAATTCTCACCCTAACCCTCATCCTAAACCTGACCCTAACCCTAACCCTAACCCTAACTGTCACCCTCACCAAAACCCTTACACTAAACCTCACCCTAACCCTAACCCTAACCCTCACCCTAACCCTAACTCTCACCATCACCCTCACCCTCAACGTAACCCTAACCCTAACCCTAAACGTTACACACTCCCTAACCCTAAACCTAACCCTAACCCTAAATTTAATCCTAATAGTAACCATAACCCAAAGCCTCAACCTCACCCTAACCCTCACTTTAACCCTAACCCTAACACTAACCCTAACCCTAACCCTCACCCTCAGTCACATCCTAACCCTAACTCTAACCCTAAACCTCACGCTCATCCTAACCCTAACCATAAACCTAAACCTCATCCTAACCCTAACCCTATACCTCACCCTCACCCTAGCCCTCACCCTAACCCTAATCCTAATCCTAACCCTCATCCTAAACCTCCCCCTAACCCTAACCCTAAACATCACCCTAACCCTAACTCTCACCCTCAAACTCACCATCAGCCTAAGCCTAAGCCTAACCCTAAACCTAACCCTAACACACACAATCACCTTCAGCTTTACCCTTATCCTAACCCTAAACCTAACCCTAACCCTAAGCTTCGCTCTAACTCTCACCCTAACCATAACCCTAACACTAACCTAACCCTAATCCTCAACCTAACCCTCCCCTAACCCGAACTCTAATCCTAAACCGCACCCTCACCCTAAACCTAACTCTAACCCTAACTGAAACACTAAACCTCACCCTAACCCTAAAACTAACCCTCACCCTCACCCTCACCTTAACCTTAACCCTAAACCTAACCCTAACAATAACCCTAAACATAATGCAAACCCTCACTCTAACCATAACCCTCATCCTAACCCAAACCCTCACCCTAACACTTACCCTCACACTAACACTAACCCTAACGTTAAAACTAACCCTGACACTACCCCTAACCCTAAACCTAACCCTAAACTTCCACCTAACCCTCACCCTTACCCTATCCTTAACACTATCCCTAACCCTAAACCTCACTGTCACTCCCCTTAACCCTATATCTAACTGTAAACCTAACCCTCGCCTTAATCCAAAACCCCACCCTAACCATAACACTAATCCTCACCCGCACCCTCAACCTCACCTTAACTCTAACCCTAACCATACCAAAAACACTAACCCTAACCCTAGCCATCACTCTAACCCTAATCCTCACCCCCACCCTCAGCCTCACGCTCACCTCAAACTAAACCCTAACCATAACACTAACAATAACCCTAACCCTAACCGTAATCCTCACCCCCATACTCATCCTCAGCCTAAACCTAAGCCTAAGCCTAACCCTAACCCTAATCCTCACCCTCACACCAGCCCTCAACCTAACCCTAACACTCATCCTCACTCTAAACCTCACCCTAACCCTAACACTAATACTCAATCTAACCCTCACCCTCACCCTAACCCTAACCATAACACTCACCCTAACCCTAACCTTCACCATTACCGTAACTCTTGCACTCAGACTAAACCTCATGTTTACCCTTACCGTCACCCCCACCCTAACCCTCACACTAAACCTCACCCTCACCCTATTCCTCAACCTAACCCTAACTCTACCCCTAAACCTCACCCTCACCCTAACCCTAACTCTAACCCTAACCCTAACACTAAAACTCACCCTAACTCTAACCCTAACCCTCACCCTAACCCTAAACCTCACCCTCACCCTCAGCCTCAGCCTAACCCTAAGCCTCACCATAAACATATCCCAAACACACACACTCACCCTCACCCTAACACTAATCCTAACCCTAACCCAAACCCTAAACCTCCCCTTAACTCTCACCCTAACCCTAACCTTAACACGAACATTAACCCTAACCCTCAACCTAACCCTCACCCTAACCCTAACTCTAACCGAAACCTCACCCTCACCCTAAACCTAACTCTAACACTAACCCAAAACCTAAAACTCACCCTAACCCTAACCCTAACCCTCATCCTCACCCTCACCGTAACCATAACCCCAAACCTAAACCTAAGAATAACCCTAACATTATTCCTAACCCTCACCCTAACACTTACCGTCACCCTAACACTAACACTAACCCTCCCTCTAACCCTCACCCTAACCCTATATCGAACCCTCAACCTCACCCTCACCCTAACCCTAACCCCTAACCCCACCCTAACCCTAAAGCTAACCCTCACCCTTTGCTCGGCCTAAGACTAACCCTAAGCCTAAGCTTAAAACTAAACCTAAACATCACCCTAACCCCAACAATAACGCTAAACCTAACTCTAATCCTAAACTTCAACCTCACCTTAACCCTAACTCTAACCCTAACCCTAAACCTAAACCTCACCCTAACCCTAACCCTCACCCTCACCCTCAACCTCACCGTAAACGTAACCCTAACCCTAACCCTAACAATAACCTTAACCATAACCATAACCTTCATCCTAACCTTAACTTTCACCATAACAATAACCCTCACCCTAACATTAACCCTCACCCTAACACTAACCCTAAACCTAACACTAACCCTCACACTAACCCTCACCATCACACTAATCCTAAACGTCACCCTGATCCTAACCCTCACCCCAAACCTAGCCCTCAACCTAACGCTAACCCTCATCCTCACCCTAAACCTCACACTAACTCTATCACTAATCCTCAACCTAAACCTAACCCACACGCTAACCCTAACCCTCACCCTTACCTTACCCCTCACTCTCAGCCTAACCCTCAACTTTACCCTTACCGTCACCTTTAACCTAACCCTCACCGTAACCCTCACCCTAACCCGAATCCTCATCCTAACCCTCACCCTAATGGTAACCCCAAACATTACCCTAACCCTAACCCTCACGCTCACCCTCAGCCTCAGCCTAACACCAAGCCTAAGCCTAAACCCAACCTTAACCCTCACCCTCACCCGAACACTAATCTTAACCCTAACCCTCATCCTTACCCTTAACCTAACCATAAACCTAACCAACTTTCTATACCTAGTCCTCATCCCCATACCATACCTTCAGCAAAACCCTAAGCCTAAGCCGAACCCTAACCCTAGCCATCACACTCACCCTCACCGTAAACCTAATCCTAAACATAACGCTAACCCTAACATTAAACCTCAACTTAACCCTCACCCTAACCATAATACTAACACTGACCCTAACCCTAACGCTCACACTAACCCTCCCCCTAACAAGAACTCTAACCTTAAACCTCACCCTCACCCTAACAATAACCCTATCCCTAAACCTCACCGTAAACCTGATCCTAACCCTCACCCTCACCCTCACTATCACAGTAACTCTAAACATAACCCTAATCCTAACGTTCACCCTCACCCTAACCCTAACACTAACACTCACCCTAACCATAACCCTCTCCCTCACTGTAAACCTAACCCTAACCCTAACCCTAAACCTCACCCTAACCCTAACAATAACACTCACCCTCACCCTAGAGCTCACCCAAAACTAAATTGTAACCTTAACCCTCATCCAAACCCTAACCCTCACCCTAACCCTAACCCTAAAACTAACCCTAACCCTAAACCTCACCCTATTCCTCACCCTAACCCTAACTGTAACCCTAAACCTCACCCTCACTCTAACCCTAACCCTAAACCTCACCCTCACCCTAGCCCTCAACCTAACCCTAATGCTAACTTTAACCCTCATCCTAACACTCACCCTAACCCTAAACCTAACCCTCACCCTAACCCTAACCCCCACCCTCAACCTCACCCTTAGCCTAACCCTAAGCCTAACCCTAAACCTAACCCTAACCCACACACTCACCCTCACTCTAACCCTAAACCTAAAACTAACCCTAACCCTAACCCTCACCTTCACCTTAGCATTCACCCTAACCCTAATCCTAATCCTAACCCAAACTCTAACCATAACCCTAACCCTAAACCTCACCCTAAACCTAACACTATCCCTCACCCTCACTGTAAGGGTAACCCTAACCCTAACCCTAACAATAACCGTAACCCTAACTCTAACCCTCACCCTAAACTTAACACTCACCCTAACCCTAACCCTCACCCTACCACTTACCCTCACCCTTATCTTAACCCTCAGCCTTAGCCTAATCCTCACATTTAGGCTTACCATCACACTCACCCTAACCCTAATTCTAACCCTCACCCACACCCTAACCCTCACCCTCATCTTCCCCCTAAACCTCACAATAACCCTAACCCTAATCCTTAATCTAACCCTCACCCTAATCCGAAACCTAACCCTTACTCTAACCCTAAACTTAAACCTAAACCACACCCTTATCTTAACCCTCACCCTCAGACGAAACCTCACCTTTACCCTTACCATCATCCTCACCCTAACCCTCCCCCTAAACCTAAACCTCATCCTAAAACTCACCCTAACAGTAAACCTAACCATCAGACTAACCCTAACCCTCACCCTCAACCTCAAGCTCAGCCGAACCCTAAGCCTAAGCCTAACCCTTACCCTAAACCTCACCCTCTCCCGAAGCCCTCACCCTAACCCTAAATCCTAAACCTAAGCCTCATCCTAACCCTCACCCTAAGCCTAAACCTAACAATCACCCTAACCCTAATCCTCACGCCCACACTCACCCTCAGCCTAACCCTAAGCCGAAGCCTAACACTAACCCTAACACTCTCACTCACCCTCACCCTAACCCTAATCCAAATCCTAACCCTACCCTAACACTTAACCTCAACCTAACCCTCACCCTAACCTGAACCCTAATATTAACCCTAACTCTAACCCACGAACTAACCCTCTCCCTAACCCTAAATCTAACCATAAACGTCACCCTAAACATAACCCTACCCCTACCCCTAACACCAAACCTCACCCTCACCCTCACAATAACCCTCACCCTCACTGTAACTCTAACCCTCACCCTAGCCCTCACCCTAACCCTATTCCTAACCCTAAACCTTATCCTAACCCTCACCCTAACCCTAACCCTCACCCTCATGCTAGGCCTAAGCCTAAGCCTAAGCCTAACTCTAACCGTAACCCTAACCCTAACCCTAACCCAAACACTAACCCTAACTCTAATCCTAAATCTCACTCTCACCTTAACACTTACTCTATTCCTAACCCTAAACCTTATCCTAACCCTCACCCTAACCCTAACCCTCACCCTCATGCTAGGCCTAAGCCTAAGCCTAAGCCTAACTCTAACCGTTACCATAACCGATACCCTAACCCTAACAATAACCCTAACTCTAACCCTAACCCTCACAATAAACATAAACCTCACCCTAAACCTAACCCTCACCCTAACACTTACCCTCACCCTAACACCTACCCTAACACTAGATAACCCTCAAACTAACCCTAACCATCACCCCAACCTTAAACCTGACCCTAACCCTAACTCTAACCCTCACCTTCACCCTAACCCTCAACCTAACCCTAACCCTCCTCCTCACCCTAAACCTCACCCTAACCCTAACACTAATCCTCAATCTAACCCTCACCCTCACCCTACCCCTACCCCTAACACTCACCCTAACCCTAACTCTCACCATTACCGTAACTCTCACCCTCAGCCTAAACCTCACGTTTACCCTTACCTTCACCCCCACCCTAACCCTCACCGTAACCATAACCCTCTCCCTAACCCTCACCCTAACCATAACCCTAACCCTCACCCTAACCCTAACTCTACCCCTAAACCTAACCCTCAACCTAACCCTAACTCTAACCCTAACCCTAACACTAAACCTCACCCTAACCCTAACCCTCACCCTAACCCTAAACCTTAACCGTAACCCTAATCCTAAGCCTAACCATAAACCTATCCCTATCACACACACTCACCCTCACCTTAACACTAATCCTAACCCTAACCCTAATCCTAACCCTCTTTTTAACTCTCACTCTAACCCTATCCTTAACACAAACACTAACCCTAACCCTCAACCTCACCTTCACTCTAACCCTAACCCTAAACCCCAACCTAACACTAACCCTTACCCACACCCTCATGCTTAGCCTAAACCTAAGCCTAAAACTAACCCTAAACCTCACCCTAACCCCAACAATAACACTAAACCTAACTCTAACCCTAAACCTCACCTCAACCCTAACCCTAACTCTAACCCTAACCCTAAAGGTAAACCTCACCTAACCCTAACCCTTCACCTCACCCTCACCCTCTCTGTAACTGTAAGCCTAACCCTAACCCTAACAATAACCCTATCCCTAACCTTAACCCTCATCCTAACCATAACCTTCACCCTAACACTAACCCTCACCCTAACACTTACCCTCACCCTAACACTAACCCTAAACCTAACACTAACCCTCACACTAACCCTAACCATCACCCTAACCCTAAACCTCACCCTAACCCTAACCCTAATCCTCACCCTAAATCTCAAACTAACCCTAACCCTAATCCTCAATTTAACCCTCATCCTCACCCTAACCCTAACCCTCACCCTCAGCCTAATCCTCACCGTTACACTTACCGTCACCCTCACCCTAAACCTCTCTCTAACCCTAACCCTCACCCTCACCCTCAGCCTCAGCCTAAACTTAAGCCTAAGCCTAAACCTAACCTTAACCCTCACCCTCAACCTAGCCCTCAACAGAACCCTAATTCGAACCCTAAACCTCATCCTAACCTTAACCTAACCATAAACCTAACCAACATTCTAAATCTAATCCTCATCCCCCACCCATACTCTCAGCTTAATCCTAAGCCTAAGCTGAACCCTAACCCTCACACTCACCCTCATCGTAAACCTAATCCTAAAGGTAACCCTAACCCTAACATTAAACATCAACCCAACCTTCACCCTAACCCTAACTCTAACCCTAAACTTCACCCTCACACTAACCATAACCCTAAACCTAAACCTCACCCTAAACCTGACCCTAAACCTCAGCCTCACCCTCACCCTCACTGTAACTCTAACCCTAACCCTAATCCTAACCCTCACTCTCACCCTAAACCTAAACCTAACCCTCACCCTAACCCTAACCTTCATCCTCACCGTAACCCTAACCCTAACCCTAACCCTAAACCTCACCCTAACCCTAACAATAACACTCACCCTCACCATAGCCCTCACACTAAACCTAATTGTAAACCTAACCCTCATCCCAACTCTCACTCTAACCCTAACCCTAACCATCAACCTAACCCTAAACCTAATTCTAACCCTCAACCTAACTCTAACCCTGACCACAATGTAACCCTAAACCTAACCCTCACCCTAATCCTAACCCTAATCCTCACCCTCATGTTGGGCGTAAGCCTAAGCCTAAGACAAAGACTAAGCCTAACCCTAACCCTCATCCTAACCCTAACCCTAAATCTAACCCTAACTCCAACCCTAAACCTCAACCTAAACCTAACCCTAACACTAATCCTAACCGTAAACCTAAACCCTATCCCTCAGCTTAACCCTAACTTTAACCCTAAACCTCACCCTCACCCTAAACCTAAACCTAACCGTAACTCTAACCCTCACCCTCAACCTAACACTCAACTTAACCCTAACCCTCATCCTCACCCTAAACCTCACCCTCACCCTAGCCCTCACCCTAGCCCTCACACTAACCCTAATTCTAACCCTAAACCTCATACTAACCCTTAACCTAACCAGAACCCTAACCATCATTCTAAACCTAATCCTCATCCCCACACATACACTCAGCCTAACCCTAAGCCTAAATGAACCCTAACCCTAACCCTCACACTCACCCTCACCGTAAACCTAATCCTAAAACTAACTCTATCCATAATTTTAAACCTCAACTTAACACTCAACCTAACCCCAAGCCTAACATTAACCATAATCCTAACCCTCACCCTAACCCTCCCCCAAAGCATAAAACTTATCCTAAACCTCACCTTCACCCTAACCATAACCCTATCCCTAAACCTCACCCTAACTCTTATCCTAATCCTCACCTTCACCCTTACCCTCACTGTAACTCTAACCCTAACCCTAACTATTACACTAACCTAACCCTAACCCTGACTCTCACCCTAACACTAACCCTAACCCAAACCCTCACCTTAACCCTAACCGTAAACCTAACCCTCACCCTCACCGTAACCATAAACCTAAGCCTCATCCTAACGCTAACCTTAACCCTCATCCTCATTCTAGCCCTCACCCTAAACCTAATGCTAACCCTAAACCTCACCCTCACCTTCACGCTCGGCCTAAGCATAAGCCTAAGCCTAAGACAAACCCTGACCCTCACACTCACCCTCATCCTAACCCTAAACGGAAGCCTAACCCTAACCCTAACCCTCACATGAACACTAACTCTAACCCTAAACCTCACCCTCACCCTAACCCTAAACCTCACCCTCACCCTCAACCTCTGCGTAACATTAAGCCTAACCCTATCCCCAACCCTAACCCTAATACTAACCCTAACCCGTACCCTAACGCTCACCCTAACCCTAACCCTAACCCTCACCCTCACCGTAGCCTATGCCAAAATCCTAAAACAAAGCCTAACCCTCACCCTAACCCTCACTCTAACACTAACCCCAACACTCACCCTAACCATAACCTCACCCTCAACGTCACCCTAAATCTAATCCTATTCCTAACCCTAACCCTAACACTCACCCTCACCTTAACCCTAATCCTAATCCTAACCCTAACTGGCAACCTCACCCCCACACTAAATTCCATCCTAACCCTCACCCTCAAACTAATCCTAACCCCAACCCTAATCCTAAACCTCACCCTAAACCTAAACCTTACCTTAACACTTACCCTCAGCTTAAAACTAACACCAACCCTAACCCTAACCCTCACACTAACGCTAACCATCACCCTAAACCTAAACCACACCCTAACCCTAACCGTAACCCTCAACTTCACCCTTGCCCTCACCCTAACCCTAACCCTCATCCTCACCCTAAACCTCACACTAACCCTAACACTAATCTTCAATCTAACCCTCACCATCACCCTAACCGAAACCTCACCCTTACCATAACCCTCATCCTCAGCCTAACCTCACCTTTTCTCTTACAGTCACCCTCATCCTAACCCTCACCCTAAACCATAACCCTCATCCTATCCCTCACCCTAACCTTAACCCTAAACATCAACCTAAACCTAACCTTCACTTTCAAATTCAGCCTCAGCCTCATCCTAACCCTAAGCCTAAACTTAACCCCGAAACTAACACTCACCCTAGCCCTCGCCCTAACCCTAATCCTAACCCTAACCCTCATCCTAACCCTCAACCTAACCTTAACCAGAACCATCACTCATCCCTACACTCACCCTCAGCCTAACCCTAAGCCTAAGCCTAACCCTCAGCCTAACCCTCACACTCAGCCTCACCTTAACCTTAATCCTAAACCTAAACCTAACCCTAAACCCAAACTTAACCCTCACACTAACGCTAACCCTAACCCTAACCCTCACCCTCACCTTAGTCCTCAACCTAACCCTCACCCCAAACCTAACCCTCACCCTCACCGAAACATGAACCCTAACCCTCACGCTAACCCTAACCCTAACCCTAAACTTAATACTAACCTAATACTAACCTAAACCTAACCCTCACCCTCACCGAAACATGAACCCTAACCCTCTCCCTAACCCTACCCCTAACCCTAACCCTAATACTAACACTCATCCTCACCCTAGACCTCACCCTAACCCTAATTGTAACCCTAACCCTCATCCTAACCCTCACCCTAACCGTAACCCAAACCCTCAACCTAACCCTAAACCTAATTCTAACCCTCAACCTAACCCTAACCCTAACCCTCACCATAACCTAACCATAACCCTAAACCTAACCCAAACCCTAAACCTCACCCTAAGTATCAACCTAACCCTCACTCTCACCCTATCCCTCATCCTAAACCAAATCCTAACCCTAACCCTCATGCTAACCATCACCCTCACCCTAACACTCACATTAAACCTAGCCCTAATCCTAACCCTCAACATAACCCTAACACTCACCCTCACCATAACCCTAACGCTAACACTCTCCCTATCCCTAAACTTAATTCTAACTCTAAACCTCACCTAACCCTAACACTAACACTCACCCTCATGCTAGACCTCATCCTAACTCTAATCCTAACCCTAACCCTAACCCTAAACCTCACACTCACCCTCACCTTAACACTAGTCCCAATCCTAACCTTAACCCTAGCCTCACCCTCACCCTAAACCTCACCCTAACCCTAACCCTATCACTAACCCTAACCCTAAATATAACCCTAACCCTCACCCTCAACCTAGCCCTCAACCTAACCCTAACCCTCATCCTCAACCTAAACATCACACTAACATCAATACTAATCCTCAATCTAACCTTCACCCTGACCCTAACCCTAAGCTTCACCCTGACCGTAACCCTCACCTAACCCTCAACTTTACCCTTACCATCACCCTCGCACTAACCCTCACCATAACCCTAATCCTCATTCTATACCTCACCCTAAAGATAACCCCAACCATCACCCTAAACCTAACCATCACCCTCACCCTCAGCCTCAGCCTAATCCTAAGCATAAGCCTAACCCTAACACTAACCCTCACCCTCACCCTAGCCCTCATCCTAACCCTAATTCTAACCCTATCCCTCATCCTAACACTTAACCTAACCAGAAACCTAACCATCATTCTAAATCTAATCCTCATCCCCACCCATACACTCATCCTACCCCTAAGCCTAAACGAACCCTAAACCTAACCCTCACAGATATCCTCACCGTAAACCTAATCCTAAACCTAACCCTAACCCTAATATTAATCCTCAAACTAACCCTCACCCTAACCCCAAGCCTAACACTAACCCTAATCCTAACCCTCCCCGAAATCCTAACTCTAACCCTAAACCTCACCCTCACCCTAACCATAACCCTTACCCTAAACTTAACACAAACCTGATCATAACCCTCACCCTCACCCTCACTGTAACTCTAACCCTAACCCTAACTATTACACTAACCCTAACCCTTACCCTGACCCTCACCCTAACCCTAACCCTAACCCAAACCCTCACTATAACCTTAACCCTAACCCTAACCCTCACTGTAACCCTAACCCTAAACCTCAACCAAACGCTAATCCTAACCCTCATACTCACTCTAGCCTTCACCATAACACTAATTCTAACCCTAAACCTCACCCTCACTTTCACGATCGGCCTAAGCCTAAGCCTAAGCCTAAGACTAACCCTGGCCCTCACAATCACCCTCAAACTAACCCTAACCCTAACCCTATCCCTAACCCTAACTCTCACACTAACCCTCACCTGAACGCTAACTCTAACCCTAAACCTCACCCTCACCCTAACCCTAAACCTCACCCTCACGCTCACCCTCTACCTAACATTAAGACTAAACCTAACCCCAACCCAAAACCTAATACTAACCCTAACCCCCAGCCTAAGGCTCACCCTAACCCTAACCCTAACCCACACCCACAACATAGCCCATACCAAACACTAAGCCTAAGCCTAACCCTCACCATAACCCTCACTCTAACCCTAACCCCAAGACTCACCCTAACCATAACCCTCATCCTCACCCTCACTCTAACTCTAATCCTAACCCTAACCCTAACCATAACTCTCACCTCACCTTAACCCTAATCCTAATCTTAACCCTAACACCAATCCTCACCCCCACCCTAAATCTCACCCTAACCCTAACTCTAACCCTAACCCTAACCCTCACCCTAACCCTAACTCTAACCCTTAACATCACCCTCACCCTAACCCTAACCCTAACCCTGATCGTAAACCTCACCCTAAACCTAAACCTTACCCTAACACTTAATCTCACCTTAAAACAAACATTAAACCTAAAAATAACCCGCACACCAACGCTAACCATCACCCTAAACCTAAACCTCACCCTAACCCTGAGCTTAACTCTCAACTTCACCCTAGCCCTGACCCTAACCCTAACCCGAACCCTAAACCTCACACTCACCCTGTTACCCAAATCCTAATCCTAACCCTAAGCCTAACCCTCACCCTCACCCTAAGCCTCACCCTATCCCTAATTCTAACACTAACCCTAAACCTAACGCTAGCCCTCAGCCTCACCCTAACCCTAACTCTAACCCTAAACCTCACTCTCAACATTACCGTAACCCTAACCATAACTCTAAATCTCACCCTAACAATAAACATAAACCTCACCCTCACCCTAGCTCTCACCCTAATCCGAATCCTCAACTTAACCCTCATCCTAACCCTCACCCTAACACTCACCCTAACCCTCACTCTCACCCTCACCCTAACCCTAAACCTAACCCTAACCCTCACCCTAACCCTAACTGTTACCCTCACTCTCACCCTTACCCTAACCATCACCCTAACCCTAAACTTATCCCGAACCCGAACTCTCACCCTAACCCTAAACCTAATCATCACCCTAACCCTCACCCTCACCCTCACCCTCAGCCTAACCGTAAGCCTAACCCTAACACTAACCCTAAATGTTACCCTCACCCTAACCCTAACCCTAACACTAAACCTCACCCTAACCCTAAACGTAAACCTAATACTAACCCTAACCCTAAACCTCAACCTCACCCTAACCCTCACCTTAACCCTAACCCTAACACTAACCCTAACCCTATCCCTCACCCTCAGCCTCATCCTAATCATAACTCTAACCCTAAACCTCACCCTCATCCTAACACTAACCCTAACCTAAACCTCATCCTAAACCTAACACTAAACCTCACACTCAACCTAGCCCTCACCCTAACCCTAATCCTAATCCTAATCCTCATTCTAACCCTCCCCCTAACCCTAACACTAACCCTCACCCTAACCCTATCCCTCACCCTAAACCTCAGCCTCAGCCTAACTGTAAGCCTAACCCTAAACCTAACCCTAACACACAAACAATCACCTTCAGGTTTACCCTAATCCTAACCCTAAACCTAAGCCTAAACCTAAGCCTCTGCCTAACTATCACCCTAACCATAACCCTAACACTAACCCTAACCCTCAACCTAACCCTCACACTAACACTAAACCTAATCCTAAACCTCACCCTCACCCTAGACCTAAATCTAACCCTAACTGAAACACTAAACCTCACCCTAACCCAAAACCTAACCCTCACCCTCACCCTCACCTTAACCTTAACCCTAAACCTAACCCTAACAATAACCCTAACCGTAATCCTAACCCTCACTCTAACCATAATCCTAACCCTAACCCAAACCCTCACCTAACACTTACCCTCACACTAACACTAACCGTAACCCTAAAACTAACCCTCACACTAACCCTAACCCTAACCCTAACCCTAAACTTCAACATAACCCTCAACCTCACCCTAACCCTAACACTAACTCCAACACTAAACCTCACCGTCACTCTCCCCCTAACCCTATATCTAACTGTAAAACTCACCCTCACCCTAACCCTCTCCCTAACCCTAAACCCCTCCGTAACCCTAACCCTAATCCTCACCTGCACCCTCAACCTCACCTTAACTCTAAACCTAACCCTAACAATAACACTAACCCTAACCCTAATCATTACTCTAACCATAATCCTCACCCCACCCTCAACCTCACCCTAACCTCAAACTTAACCCTAACCATAACACTAAAAATAACCCTAACCCTAACCCTAACCGTAATCCTCACCCCCACCCTCATCCTCAGCCTAACCCTAAGCCTAACCCTAACCCTAACCCTCACGTTCACCCCAGCCCTCAACCTAACCCTAACCCTCATCCTCAATCTAAACCTCACCCTAACCCTAACATTATTCCTTAATCTAACACTCACCCTCAACCTACCCCTAACCCTAAAACTTACTCTAAACCTAACCTTCAACATTACCATAACTCTCACCCTCAGCCTAACCCTTATGTTTACCCTTACCGTCAACTCAACCCTAAACCTAACCCTAACCCTAATCCTAACCCTAACTCTCACCCTGACCCTAACTCTAATCCCTAAACCTCACCCTCAACCTAACCCTAACTCTAAACCTAACCCTAACACTAAACCTCACCCTAACCCTAACCCTAACCCTCACTCTAACCCTAAACCTCAACCTCACCCTTAGCCTCAGCCTAACCCTAAGCCTCACCATAAACTTATCCCTAACACACACTCACCCTCACCCTAACACTAATCCTAACCCTAACCCTAACCCTAACCCTCCCCTTAACTCTTACCCTAACCCTAACCTTAACACGAACACTAAACCTAACCCTCAACCTAACACTCACCCTAACCCTAACTAACGGAAACCTCACCCTCACCCTAACCCTCATTCTAACACTAACCCGAACACTAAACCTCACCCTAACACTAACCCTAACCCTCACACTCACACTCACAGTAACCGTAACCCTAAACCTGATCCTAACAATAACCCTAAAGCTAATCCTAACCCTCACCCTAACCATAACCGTCACCCTAACCCAAACCCTCACCCCAACACTTACCCTCACCCTAACACTAACTCTAACCCTAACACTTACCCTCCCACTAACCCTAACCCTAACTCTAACCATAAACCTCATCTAACCCTCACACCCACCCTAAACCTAAAACTAGCCATATTCCTATCCCTTAACCTAACACTCCCCCTAACCCTATATCTAACCCTAAACCTCACGCTAACCCTAACTCTAAGCCTAAGCCTAAAACTAAACCTAACCCTAACCCTAACCCTAACCGTAAGCCTACCCCCAAACCACACACTCAAGCTCAGCCTAAACCTAAGCTTAACCCTAACCCTAACCCTAACCATCACATTAACCCTAACCCTATCCCTAACCTTAACACTAAACCTAACCCTAATCCTCAGCCTCACCCTCAACCTAAACCAAAACCTAACCCTAACCCTCACCGTAAACCAAAGCCTAACGCTAACCCTAACCCTCACACACACCCTCACCCTAACCCTAATCCTAAACCTAACCCTACCCCTAAAGCTAACCCTCATATTAACCCTCAGCCTAGCCCTCACCCTAACCCTAATCGTAACCCTACAACTAATCCTAACCCTCCCCCTAACCCTAACCCTAACACTAAACCTAACCATAACCCTCAACCTCAGCCTGAACCTAACCCTAACTCTAAACCTAAACCTGCCCCTACACCTAACCCTAACCCTAACCCCCACCCTAACACTAAACCTCACCCTCACCCTCAACCTCAGCCTAACCCTAAGCCTAACCCTAACCCTAAACTTAACCCTAACATACACACACACCCTCACGCTAACTCTAATCCTAACCCTATCCCTAACCCTAACCCTCCCCCTAACTCTCACCGGAACCCTAACCATAACACTAACCGTAAACCTAAACTTCAACCTAACCCTCACCCTAACCCTAACTCTAACCCTAAACCTCACCCTCACCCTAAACCTAACTCTAACCCTAACCCAAACCCTAACCCTCACCCTAACCCTACACCTAACCATCAAAATAACCCTAAACCTCAACCCCACCCTCATCTTCAGCCTAACCCGAAGCCTAAGCATAACCCTAACCGTAATCCTCACATTCACCCTCACCCTAACCCTAATCCTAATCCTAAACCTAACCATAAACCTAACCCTTAACCTCAACATAACTATCACACATAACCATAACCCTAACCCTAACCCTAACACTAACCCACGATCTAACCCTCCCCCTAACCCTAATCTAACCCTAAACCTCACCCTCACGCTAACCCTAACCCTAAACCTCATCCTAACTCTAAATTTCACCCTAACCCTCACCCCCACCCTCAACTTAACTCTAACCATAACCTTAACAATAACACCAATCCTAACCCTAAACCTAACCCTCATGCCAACCCTAGCCCTAATCCTCACACTCACCCTCACACTAACACTAATCCTAAACCTAACCATAAACCTAACCCTTAACCTCAACCTAACTGTCACCCTAACCTTAACCCTAACACTAACCCTAACACTAACCCACGAACTAACCCTCCCCTTAACCCTGAATCTAACCCTAAACCTCACCCTCACCCTAACCCTAATCCTAACCCTAACCCTCACCCTCACCCTCACAGTAACTCTAACCCTAACCCTAACAATATCACTAATCTTAACACTAAACCTAACCCAACAACAACCCTAATCCTAAAACTCACCCTCACCCAAAACCTAATAATAACCCTAACCCTCACCCTAACCCTAAACTTCATCCTCACTGTAAACCTAACGCTCATTCAAACCCTTACCCTAACTCTAACCCTAACCATAAACCTCACCCTAACACTAACCTTAACACTCACCCTCGCCCTGGCCCTCACCCTAAACCTAAACCTAACCCTAATCCTCAACCTAGCCCTCACCCTAACCCTAACCCTCACCGTCACCCTAAACCTAACACTCAACCTAACCCTAACCTTCACGCTCACCGAAAATGTAACCCTAACCCTAACCCTAACAATAACCCTAAGCCTAACACTCACCTAACCATAACCCTCACCCTAATCCTAACCCTCACCCTAACTCTAACTCTAACCCTCACCCTCACCCTAACCCTAACCCTCATCCTCACCCTAAACCTCACACTAACCCTAACCCTAACCCTTACCCTAACACTAAACTTAACCCTAACCCACACCCTTATCTTAACCCTCAACCTCAGCCTAAACCTCAACTTTACCCTTACCATCATCCTCACCCTAACCCTCCCCCTAACCCTAAACCTCATCCAAAAATTCACCCTAACAGTAAACCTAACCATCACCCTAACCCTAACCCTCACCCTCAACCTCAAGCTCAGCGTAACCCTAAGCCTAATCCTAACCCTTACGCTAACCCTCAGCCTCTCCCTAGTCTTCACCCTAACCCTAATCCAAACCCTAACCCTCATCCTAACCCTCACCCTAAGCCTAAACCTAACAATCACCATAACCCTAATACTCACGCCCACACTCACCCTCAGCATAACCCTAAGCGGAAGCCTAACCCTAACCCTAACACTCACACTCACCCTCACCCTAACTCTAATCCGAAACCTAACCCTACCCCTAAAACTTAACCTCAACCTAACCCTCACCCTAACCTTAACCCTAATATTAACCCTAACCCTAACCCACGAACTAACCCTTTCCCTAACCCTAAATCTAACCATAAACCTCACCCAAACACTAACCCTAAACCTACCCCTAACACTAAACCTCACCCTCACCCGAATCCTAACCCTCACCCTCACTGTAACTCTAACCCTCACCCTAGCCCTCACCTTAACCCTATTCCTAACCCTAAACCTCATCCTAACCCTCACCCTAACCCTAATATTCACCTTCATGGTAGGCCTAAGCCTAAGCCTAAGCCTAAGCCTAACCCTAACCATAACCCTCACCCTAACCCTAACACAAACACTAACCCTAACTCTAACCCTAAACCTCACTCTCATCCTAACTCTAACTCTAACCCTAACCCTAAACCTAAAGCTCACCCTAACCCTAACCCTAACCCTCAGCCTTACCCTCACTGTTCCCATAACCGATACCCTAACCCTAACAATAACCCTAACCCTAACCCTAACACTCACCCTAAACATAACCCTCACCCTAACCCTAAAACTCACCCTAACACTTACCCTCACCCTAACACTAACCCTAACAATAACACTAACCTTCACCATAACCCTAACCCTCACTCTAACCCTAACCCTCACACTCATGCTTGTCCTAAGCCTAAGCCTAAGCCAAAAACTAACCCTAAACCTCACCCTAACCCCAACAATAACACTAAAACTAACTTTAACCCTAAACCTCACCCTCACCCTAACCCTAACTCTAACCCCAACCCTAAACCTAAACCTCATCCTAATGCTAACCCTCACCCTCACCCTCACCCTCACTGTAACCGTAACCCTGAAACTAACACTAAAAATAACCCTAACCCTAACCCTAACCCTCATCCTAAACATACCCTTCACCCTAACCCTAACCCTCACCCTAACACTTACCCTCACCCTAACACTAATGCTAACCCTAACACTAACCCTCACACTAAACCTAACCATCACCCTAACCCTAAATCTCACCCTAACCCTAACCCTCGTCCTCACCCTAAACCTCACACTAACCATAACACTAATCCTCAATCTAACTCTCACCCTCACCCTAACCCTAACCCTCACCCTTACCCTAACCCTCACCCTCAGCCTAATCCTCACATTTACCCTTACTGTCACCCTCACCCTAACTCTCACCCTAACAATAATCCTTATCCTGACCCTCACCCTAACAGTAACTCCAACCATCAACCTAACCCTAACCCTCACCCTCAACCTTAGCCTCAGCCTAACACTAAGCCTAAGCCTAAATCTAACCCTAACCCTCACCCTCACCCTAACCCAAACCCTAACCCTAATCCTAACCCTAAGCCTCATGCTAACCCTTAACTTAACCATAAACCTAACCATCTTTCTAAACCTAATCCTCATATACACCCATACCCTCAGCATAATCCTAAGCCTACGCTGAACACTAACCCTAACCCTCACACTCACCCTTACCTTAAAACTAATCCTAAACGTAACCCTAATCATAAATGTAAGCCTAACTCTAACATTAACCCTCATCCTAACCCTCACCCTCACCCTAACCCTAACCCTAAACCTCACCCTAACACTAACCCTAACCCTCACCCTCACCCTAGCCCTCACCCTAACCCTAAGCCTAATCCTAACCCTTAACTTAACCATAAACCTAACCATCTTGCTAAACCTAATCCTCATATACATACACCCATACCCTCAGCATAACCCTAAGCCTAAGCCGAACCCTATTTCTAACCCTCACACTCACCCTTACCGTAAACCTAATCCTAAATGTAACCCTAACCCTAACATTAATCCTCAACCTAACCCTCACCCTAACCCCAACACTAACCCTAACCCTAACCCTAACGCTCACCCTAATCCTCCCCATAACCCTAACTCTAACCCTAAACCTCACCCTCATCCTAACCATAACCCTAACCCTAAACCTCACCCTAAACCTGATCCTAAACCTCACCCTCACCCTCACCCTCACTGTAACTCTAACCCTAACCCTAATCCTAACACTGAACCTTACCCTAACCCTAACCCTAACCCTAACCCTCACCCTAAACCTAACCCTCACCCTCACCGTAACCCTAATCCTAACCCTAAACATCACCCTAACCCTAACAATAACCCTCACTCTCACTCTAGCCCTCACCATAAACCTAATTGTAACCCTAAACCTCATCCAAACCCTAACCCTAAGCCTAACCCTAACCATCAACCTAACCGTAATCCTAATTCTAACCCTCAACCTTAACCCTAAACCTGAACCTACCCTAACCCTAAACTTAACCCTCACCCTAAACCTAACCCTCATCATAACCCTAACCCTCACCCTAACCCTAACCCTAACACTAAACCTAACCCTAAAACTAAACCGTATCCCTCACCCTAAACCTAACTCTAAACCTAAAACTCATCCTCACTCTAACCCTAACCCTAATCCTAAACCTCACCCTCACCCTAGCCTCACTCTAACCCTAATGCTAAATTTAACCCTCATCCTAACCCTCACCCTAACCCTAAACCTAACCCTCACGCTAATCCTAACCCTCACCCTTAACCTCACCGTTAGCCTACCCGAAGCCTACCCCTAAACCACCCACTCACCGTAACCTAACCATTACCCTAACCCTGAACCTAACCGTAACCCTCACCCTCAACCTCACCCTTAGCCTAACCCTAAGACTAACCCTAAACCTAACCCTAACCCACAAACTCACCCTCAGCCTAAACCTAATCCTAACCCTAACCATAAACCTAACCCTAACCCTCATCCCCACCCTAGCCTTCACCTTAACCCTAATCCTAACCCTAATCCAAACTCTAACCATACCCCTAACCCTAAACCTCACCCTAAACCTAACCCTAACCCTCACCCTCACTGTAAGGGTAAACCTAACCCTAACACTAACAATAACCCTAAAACTAACTCTAACCCTCACCCTAACCATAACACTCACCCTAACCCTAACCCTCCCCCTAACACTTACCCTCACCCTTACAGTAAGCCTAACCCTAACACTAACCCTCACACTAATCTTAACACTCAACCTAACTCTAAACCTCACACTAACCCTAATCCTAACCCTCACCCTCACCCTAGCCCTCAAGCTAACCCTAATTGTAACCCTAACCCTCACCCTAACCCTCACAGTATCCTAACCTTAATTCTCAATCTAACCCTCACCCTCACCCTAACCCAAACCATAACCCTTGCCCTAACCCTCACCCTAACCTTCAAACATACCCTTTTCTTAACTCTCAGCCTCAGCCTAATCCTCACCTTTCCACTTACCATCACCCTCACGCTAAACCTAACCCTAACCCTAACCCTCACTCTAACCCTAACCCAAACACTAAACCTCACCCTAACTCTAACCCTAAACCTCACACTCATCCTCACAGTAACCGTAAGCCTAAAAATAACCCTAACAATAACCCTAAAGCTAATGCTAACCCTCACCCTAACCAGAACCCTCACCCTAACCCAAAACCTCACCCTAACACTTACCCTCACCCTAACCCTAACCCTTACCCTAACACTAACACTAACCCTCACATTAACCCTAAGCCTAAACCTAACCCTCACCCTCTCCCTAACCCTAACACTAACCCTATTTCTAACCCTTAACCTAACCCTCCCCCTAACCCTATATCTAACCCTAAACCTCACACTAATCCTAACCATAAGCTTAAGCCTAAACCTAACTCTAAATGTAACCCTAATCCACATCCTCACCCTCACCCTATCCCAAACCCTAACCCTAACCAACACCCTCACCCTCAGCCTAACCCTAAGCCTAACCTTAAACCTAACCCTAACCATCACCTTAACCATATCCCTAAGCCTAACCCTGAACCAAACCCTAATCCTCATCCTCCCTCTCACCCTAACCCAAACCCTAACCCTCACCCTAAACCTAAGCCTAACATTTACCCTAACCCTCATATTAACTCTCAGCCTAGCCCTCACGCTAACCCTAATCAAAACCCTAAACCTTACCCTGAACCTCAGCCTAACCCTCACCCTCACTCTAACCATAACACTAACACTATTCCTAACCGTTAATCTAACCCTCCCCCTAACCTTATATCTAACCCTAAACCTCACGATAACCCTACCCCTATGCCTAAGCCTAACCCTAACGCTAACCCTCACCCTAACCCTAGCCCTAACACTAACCCTAAACCTCACTCTCACCCTCAGCCTCACCCTAAACCTAACTCTAAACCGAAACCTCCCCCTCAACCTAACCCTAACCTTCACGCTCACCGAAAACGTAACCTTAACCCTAACACTAACCCTAACAATAAACCTAACCCTAACCCTCAATCTAACCATAACCCACACCCTAACCCTAAACCTCACCCTAACACTTACCCTCACCCTAACACTAACCTTCACACTAACCATAACCCTCACCCTAAACCTAAACCTCACCCTAACCCTAATCCTCACCCTCACCCTAGCCCTCACCCTAACCCTGATTCTAATCCTCATCCTCACCCTAGCCCTAACCCTCATCCTCACACTAAGCCTCACCCTAACCCTAACTCTAATCCTCAATCTAACCCTCACCCTAACCCTAACCCTAACCCTTACCATAACCCTACACTTAACCCTAACCCACACCCTTAACTTAAACCTCATCCTCAGCCTAAACCTAACGTTTAACCTTACAATCATCCTCAACCTAACCCTCCCCCTAACCCTAAAACTCATCCTAACCCTCACCCTAACTGGAAAACTAAACATCACCCTAACACTAACCCTCACCCTCAACCACAAGCTCAGGCTAAACCTAAGCCTAAGCCTAACCCTTACCTTAAACCTCACCCTCTCCCTAGCTCTCACCCTAACCCTAATCCTAACCCTAACCCTCATCCTAACCCTCACCCTAACCCTAAACCTAACCATTACCCTAACCCTAATCCTCACGCCCACACTCACCCTCTCAGCCTAACCCTAAGCTGAAACCTAACCCTAACACTCACACTCACCCTCAACCTAACCCTAATCCTAAACCTAAAACTACCCCTAATGCTTAACCTCAACCTAACCCTCACCCTAACCTTAACCCTAACACTAACCCTAAACCTAAACCACAAACTAAGCCTCTCCCTAAAACTAAATCTAACCATAAACCTCATCCTCACCCTAACCCTAATCCTACCCCTAACCCTAAACCTCACCCTAACCCTAACCCTCACCCTCACCCTCACCCTCACTTTAACTCTAACTCTAAGCCTAACAGTAACACTAATCTTAAACCTCAACCTAACCCTAAGCCTAATCCTAACACACACCCTCACCCTAACCCTAATCCTAACCATGACCCTAACCCTCACCCTCAACATAACCTTAACCCTCATCAAAACCCTCACCCTAACCCCAAATCTCACCCTAGCACTAACCCTAACCCTCAGCCTCACCCTAGCCCTCACCAGAACACTAATCCTAACCCTAAGTCTACTCCTAACCATAAACCTAACACTAACCCACACCATAACCCTAAACCTAATCCTAACCCTCAAACTAATCCTAACCCTCACACTCACCGTAACCCTAACCCTAACCCTCACCCAAACCCTAAACTTAACCCGAACCCTAACTCTCACCCTCACCCTAACCCTAAACCTCATCCTAACTCTCACCCTCACGCTCAACCTCATCCTCAGCCTAACCCTAAGCCTAAACCTAACCCTAACCCTCACATTTGTCCTAACCCTTACCCTAATCCTAATCCTAACCCTAAGCCTAACCCTCACCCTCACCCTAATCCTCACCCTAAACCTAACTCTAACACTAACCCTAACCATAACCCTCACAATCAGCCTCAACCTTAGCCTAAATCTAACCCTAAACCTCACCCTCACCCTAAACCTAACCATAACCCTAATCCTAAAACTCACAAAAATCCTAACCCTAAACCTCACCCTCTACCTAGCCCTCACCCTAACCCTAATCCTAACCCTAACCCTCATCCTAACCCTCACCCTAACACTAACCCTAACCCTCACAATCACCATCACCCTAACCCTAACCCTAACCCTAATGCTCAACCTAACTCTAACCCTCACCCTGACCATAACCTTTAACCTAACCCTCACCCTAACCCTAAATTTAACCCGAACCCTAACTCTCACCCTAACCCTAAACCTAACCCTCACCCTAACCCTAACCCTCACCCTAACACTCACCTTCAGCCTAAGCCGAAGCCTAATCCTAACCCTAACCCTCACACTCACCCTAAGCTTAACCCTAAACCTAATCTTAAACCTAAGCCTAACCCTCACCCACACACTAACCCACAACCTATCCCTAACTCTAAGACTAACCCTAAGCCCAACGCTCACAATCACCCTCAACCTAACCATAACTCTAACCCTAAACCTCACCCTCACCCTAATGTTAACCCTAAACCTAACCTTAACCCTAAACCTCACCCTCAACCTCAACCTCAGCCTAACCCTAAACCTAACCCTAACACGAACACTCACCCTCACCCTAACCCTAATCCTATCCCTATCCCTAAACCTAACCCTCCCCTAAACTCTCACCCTAACCCTAATCCTAAACCTAACCCTAACCCTTAACCTCAACTGAACCCTCACCCTAACCTTAACCCTAACACTAACCCTAACCCTTCCAGAAACTAACACTCCCCCTAACCCTAAATCTAAACCTAAGCCTCACCCTCACCCTAACCCTAATCCTAACCCTAAACCTAACCCTCATTCTTACCCTCAGTGTAACTCTATCCATAACCCTAACAATTACACTAAACCTAATCCTAAACCTAACGCTAACCCTAACCCTAACCCTATTTCTAACACTCACCCTCACCCTAACCATAATCCTAACCCTAACCATCACCGGAACCCTAACCCTCACCCTCACTGTAACACTAAACCTCATCCAAACCCTCACCCTTACCCTAACCCTAACATTTAACCTCACCCTAACACTAACCCTAAACCTCACCCTCACCCTAGCCCTCACCTTAACCTTAATCCTCATCCTAACCCTCACCCTAACCCTAACCCTAACCCTCACCCTAACCCTAAACCTAACTCAAACCCTCCAGCTAACCCTAACCCTCATGTTCACGGTAACCCTAAAATAACCCTCACGCTAACCCTAAACTTAACCCGAACCCTATCACTCACCCTAAACCTAACCCTAACACACATCCTAAACCTAACCTTCACTCTCACCCTCAGCATAACCCTAAGCCTAACCATAACCCTAAGCCTCACACGCAACCTAAACCTTACCCTAATCTTAATCCTAACCCTAAGCTTAACCCTCACTCTTACCCTAACCCTAAATTTAACACTAACCCTAACCCTGACCCTCACAATCAGCCTCACCCTAACACTAACTCTAAACCTAAACCTCAACCTCACATTAACACTAACCCTAACCCTAAGCAAAACCTCACCGTAACCCTAACCCTAAACCTCACCCTCACGCTAGCACTTACCCTAACCCTAATCCTAACCCTAAACCTAATCCTAACCCTCACCCTAACAATAAACCTAAGCCTAATCCTCACCCTCAGGGTAAACCTTACCTTAAAACTCACCCTGACCCTAAACTTTAATTGAACCCTATCTCTCACACTAACCCTAACCCTAACCCTCACCCTAACCCTAACCTTCAACTTCAACCAAACCCTCAGCCTAAGAATAAGCCTAACAGTAACTGTAACCCTAACACTTACACTCAGCCTAACGTTAAGCCTAATCCTAATCCTAAACCTAACCCTAAGCCTCACCCTCACCCTAACTCTCACCTTAACCCTAACCCTAACCCTAACCCTCACCCTCAGCCTCATCCTAACCCTAACTCTAACCCTAAATCTCAACCTCACCCTAACCCTAACCCTAAACCTAACCCTAAACCTCACCCTAAACCTAATCCTAAACCTCACCCTAACCCTAGCCCTCACCCTAACCCTAATCTTAACCCTAACCCTCATCCTAAAACTCCCCCTAACCCTAACCTTAACTCTCACCCTAACCCTAAACCTCACCCTCAACCTCACCCTCAGCCTAACCCTAAGCCTAACCCTAAACATAACCCTAAAACACACACTCACCCTTACCCTAACCCTAATCCTAAACCTATCCTTAACCCAAACGCTCCCCCTAAATCTCACCCTATCCCTAACCCTAACACTAACCCTAACCCTAACCTTCAACCTAACCCTCATTCTAACCCTATCTCTTACCCTAAACCTCACCCTCAGCCTAAACCTAACAATAAACCTAACCCAAACACTAAACCTCAACCTAACCTTAACCTTCACCCTCACCATAACAGAAAACCTAAACCTAACCCTAACAATAATTCTAACCCTAATCCTAAACCTCACTCTAACCATAACACTCACCCTAACCCAAAACCTCAACCTAACCCTTACCCTCACCCTAACACTAACCCTAACACTAAACCTCACACTAACCCTAACCATAACCCTAACCCTAAAACTCAACCTAAACCTCAACCTCACCCTAACACTAACCCTAACACTAAACCTCACCCTAACCCTCCCCCTAACCCTAAATCTAAACCTAAACCTCACGCTCACCTTCACCCTAACCCTAAACCTAAACCTCACCCTAACCATAACCCTCACCCTAACCATAACCCTCAACATAACACTTCCGCTCACCCTAACACTAACCCTAAACCTAACACTCACCCACACACTAACTCTAACCCTCAACCTCATCTTAACCCTCACCCTAATCCTAACACTAACCCTCACCCTCATCCTCACCCTAGCCCTCACCCTAACCCTAATTCTAACCTTCATGCTCACCCTAACCCTAACCCTCATCCTCACCCTAAACCTCACACTAACCCTAACCCTAATCCTCAATCTAACCCTCACCATAACCCTAACCCTAAACCTTACCCTAACCCTAAATCTAACCCTAACACTCACCCTTATTTTAACCCTCAGCCTCAGCCTAAACCTCACTTTTACCCTTACCATCATCCTCACCCTAACCCTCCCCCTGAACCTAAACCTCATCCTAACCCTCACCCTAACCGTAAACCAAAATATCACCCTAACCTTAAACTTCACCATTAACCTCACCCTCAGCCTAACCCTAAGCCTAAGCCTAAGCCTAACCCTCACACTCACCCTCACCCTAACCCTAATCCTAACCCTAACCCTAAACCTAACCCTTAACCTCAACCTAACCCTCACCCTAACCTTAACCCTAACACTAACCCTAACCCTAAAACATGAACTAACCCTCCCCCTAACCCTGAATCTAAGCCTAAACCTCACCCTCACCCTAACCCTAATCCTAACCCTAACCCTAAACCTCACCCTAAACCTAACACTAACCCTCCCCCTCCCCCTCACCCTCACTGTAACTCTAACCCTAACACTAACAATAACACTAACTCTAACCCTAACGCTCACCCTAACACTAACCCTATCCCTAAACGTCAACCTAACCCTCACCCTCACCCAAACCCTAATACTAAACCTAACACTAACCCTCACCCTAACCCTCCACCTATCCCTAACTCTAACCATAAAACTTACCCTCACCCTACCCTAAATCTAACCATAAACCTCACCATAAACCTCACCCTACCCTCATCCTCACCCTCACCCTCAACCTCAACCTCACTGTAACTCTAAACCAAACCTTAAAAATAAGACTCACAATAATCCTAAACCTAACCCTAACCCTAACCATAACCATAACCCAAACCCTGAGCCTCACACTTCCCGCAAACTTAACCCTAACCATACCATACATTAACAATAACCCTAACCATAATTCTAACCCTAACCCTAACCCTAACCCTCACCCTAACCCTAAGCCTAACCCTTACCCTACTCTTCACCCTAACACTAATCCTAACATTAACCCTCATCCTAACCCACAGCCTAACTTTAAACATAACCCTCACCCTAACTCTAACCCTCTTAACTTCACCCTTAGCCTAACCCTAAGCCTAATCCTAAACCCCACCCTAATCCACACACTCACCCTCAACCTAACCCTAACCCTAACCCTCACCCTAACACTAACCCTCACCCTCAACCTCACCCTGAGCCTAACCCTAACCCTAACCCTAACCCACACACTCACCCTCACCATAACCCTAATCCTAACCCTAACCCTAACCCTAACCCTAAAACTCACCCTCACCCTAGCCTTCACCCTAACACTAATCCTAAACCTAACCCAAACTCTAACCATAACCCTAACCCTAAACCTCACCCTAAACCTAACCCTAACTCTCACCCTCACTGTAAGTGTAAACCTAACCCTAAACGTAACAATAACTGTAACCCTTACGCTAACCCTCACCCTAAAGCTAACACCCTTAACTTAAACCTCGGCCTCAGCCTAATCATCACCTTTACACTTACCATCACCCTACGCTAACCCTCACCCTAACTCTAACACTCATCCTAACCCTCACCCTAATCGTAACCCTAACCATCACCCTAACCCTATCCCTGATCCTCAACCTCACCCTCAGACTAACCCTAAGAATAAGCCTAAATCTAAACCTAATCCTCAAACTCACCCTAGCCCTCACCCTAACCATAGTCCTAACTCTAACCCTCAACCTAACCCTAAACCTAACCCTCACCCACACCCTCATCCTCACCGTAACTCTAACCCTAACCCTATCAATAATACTAACCCTAACCCGAACCATCACCCTAACCTTAACCCTAACCCTCACCCTCATGCTCAGACTAAGCCTAAGACTAAGCCTAAGCCTAACCCTAACC
The DNA here is from genome assembly GCF_024711535.1 of Dipodomys merriami. NCBI lineage: Eukaryota > Metazoa > Chordata > Mammalia > Rodentia > Heteromyidae > Dipodomys > Dipodomys merriami. The sequence continues at coordinate 3,176,191 of NW_027206235.1, read as the reverse complement.
CTCACCCTAACCCTCAACCTTACACTAACCCTAACTCTAACCCTAAACCTCACTCTCACCCTAACACTAATTCTAAACCTAATCCTAAACCTAAATCTCATCCTAACCCTAACCTAACACTCACCCTCAGCCTCAGCTGAAACGTAAGCCTAATATTAACCCTAACCCTAACCCTTACACTCACCCTCACCCTAAACCTAACTCTACCCCTAAACCTCACCCTCACCCTAACCCTAAACCTAACACTAAACCTCACCCTAACCCTAAAGCTAACCCTCACACTAAACCTAACCCTCACCCTCACCCTCACACTCAGCCTAAACCTAAGGCTAAGCCTAACCCTAACACTAATACTCACACTCATCCTAACCCTAACCCTAATCCTAATCCTAACCCTAGCCCTAACCCTCATCCTCACCCTAACACTCACCGTAACCCTAACATAAACCTAAAATTAACCCTCACACTCAGCCTCACCCTAACCCAAATTCTAACACTGAACCGCACCCAGACCCTAACCCTAATGCTAACCCTAAACATAACCCTAACCCTAACCCCCCCAACTCTCACCCTAACCCTAACACTAACCCTAACCCTAAACCTCACCCTAACAATAACTCTATCCCTAAATCTCACCCTCACCCTAACCCTCACTCTAACCCTAACCCAAACACTAAACCTCACCCTAACCCTAACCCCAAAACTCAAACTCACCCTCACAGTAATCGTAACCCTAAACCTAACCCTAACAATAACCCTAAAGCTAATCCTAACCCTCACCCTAACCATAACCCTCAGCCAAAACCAAACCCTCAACCTTAAACTTACCCTCACCCTAACACTAACCCTAACATTAACACTAACCCTCACACTAACCCTAACCCTAAACCTAAACTTAAACCTCAATCTAAACCTCACCCTCACCCTAACCCTAACACTAACCCTATTCCTAACCCTTACCCTAGACCTTCTGCTAAACCTATATCTAAACCTAAACCTCACGCTAACCCTAAGCCCAAGGGTAAGCCTAACCCTAACCCTAACCCTAAAAGTAACCCTAATCCTCAGCCTCACCCTTACCCTAACCCAAACCCTAACCCTAACCAACACCCTCACCCTCAGCGTAACCCAAACCTAACCCTAAACCTAAACCTAACCATCACCTTAAACCTAACACTAACCCTAACCCTAACCCTTAACCAAACCCTAATCCTCAGCCTCCCTCTCACCCTAACCCAAACACTAAATCTAACCCTCACACTCACACTTAACCTAAACCTAATCCTCAACCTAACCCTATCCCTAAACCTAACCCTCACATTAACCTTCAGCCTAGCCCTCACCCTCACCCTAATCCTAATCCTAAAACTTATGCTAACCCTCAGGTAAACCCTAACCCTAACCCTCACCCTAACCCTAAACCTCAACGTAAGCCTCAACCTAACCCTAACTCTATACCTAACCTTAACCCTCACCCTCACTGTCACCGTAACTGTAACCCAAAACCTAAGCCTAAAAATAACCCTAACCCTCACCCTCACCCTAACACTAATCATAAACCTAAAACTACCCCTAACCCTTAACGTCAACCTAATGCTCACCCTAACCTTAACGCTAACACTAACCCTAACCCTAACCCACGAAATAAACCTCCCCCAACTCTAAATATAACCATAAACCTGACACTCACCCTAACCCTAATCCTAACCCTAACCCTAAACCTCACCCTAACACTAACCCTAAGCCTCACCCTCACCCTCACCCTCAATTTAACTCTAACTCTAACCCTAACAATAACACTAATCCCAAACCTAAATCTAACCGTAAGCCTAACCCTAACCCTAATCCTAAAACACACCCTCACCCTAACCCTAATCCTAACCATTACCCTAACCCTCACCATCACCATAACCTTAACCCTCATCCAAACAATCACCCTAACCCTAATCTTAACCCTAATTCTCCTCCTAACCCTCAACCTAAACCTAACACTAACCCTGAACCTAACCCTCAAAATCAGCTTCAACCTAAGTCTAACTCAAGCCCTAAACCTCACCCTCACCCTAAACCTAACCATAACCCTAACCCTAAAACTCACCACAACCCTAACCCTAAAGCTCACTCTCCCCCTAGCCCTCACCCTAACAATAATCCCAACCCTAAGCCTCATCCTAAACCTCATCCTATCACTAACCCTAACCCTCATCCTTACCATCACCCTAAGCCTAACCCAAACTCTCAAACTAACTCTAAACCTCACCCTCACCATAACCCTTACCCTAACCCTTACCCTAACCCTAAATTTAACCCGAACCCTAACGCTCACCCTAAACCTAACCCTAACCCTCAGCCTAACCCTAATCCTCACCATCACCCTCAGCCTCAGCCCAAGCCTAAGCCTAATCCTAACCTTAACCCTAACCCTCACACTCACCCTAAGCCTAACCCTAATCCTAATCCAAACCCTAAGCCTAAACCGACACTCAACCTAAACCTAACACTAACCCTAACCCTAACCCTAACCCTTGCCTAATCCTCAACCCCAACCTCACCCTCAACCTAACCCTAAGCCTAACCCTAACACTAACCCTAACCCTCATCATAACCCAAACCCTAACCTTAACCATAACCCTAACCGAAACACGAAACCTAACCCCAAACCTAAACCTAACCCTTACCCTAACCATAACCCTAATCCTCAACCTCAATGTCACCGTAACCCAAACAATAACCCTAACCCTCACCCTAACCCTAAGCCTAACCCTAACTCTAACCCTCACACTCACCCTCACCCGAACCCTAATCCTAAACCTAAACCTATCCCTAAACCTAACCCTCACATTAACCCTCACACTAGCCCTCAAACTGACCCGAATCCTAACCCTAAACCTCATCCTAAACCTCACCCTAACCCTAACCTTAACCCTCACACTAACCCTAACCATGAACCTAAACCTCACCCTAACCCTAAACTGAATCCTCACCCTCACCCTTACTCTCAACTTAACTCTAACCCTAAACATAACAATAACCCTAAACCTAAACCTAACCCTAACCAACAAACTCACCGTAACTCTAAACCTAAACATAACACTAAAACTCACCCTAATCCTCAACCTCACCTTCACCCTAACTCAAACCCTAATCCTCACCCAAACCCTCACCCTCAGCCTAACCCTAAGCCTAAACCAAACCCTAACCCTAACCATCACCTTAACCCTAACCCTAACCCAAACCCTAACCCTGAGCCAAAACCTAATCCTCAGCTTCACCCTCACCCTAACCCAAACCCTAACCCTAACCCTCACCCTAACCCTAAACCTAACCCTAAACCTAACCCTCACACTCACCCTCACCATAACCATAATATTAAACCTAACCCTATCCCTAAACCTATCCTTCACATTAACCCTCAGCATAGCCCTCATGCTAACCCTAAACCTTATCCTAACCCTCACCCTAACCCTACCCCTAAACCTCACCCTCACCTTCAGCCTCACTTTAACTCTAACTCGAACCCTAACAATAACACTAATCCTAAACCTAAACGTAACCCTAACCCTAAACCTAAACCTAATCCTACCACACACCCTCACCCTAACCCTAATCCTAACCATAGCACTAACCCTCACCCTAAACCTCACACTAACCCTAACACTAATCCTCAATCTAACCCTTACCCTCACCCTACACCCTAACCCTCACCCTTACCCTAACACTAACCCTAACCATAACCATAATCATAACCCTCAACCTCAGCCTCACATTCAAAGCAAACATAACCCAAACCAAAACACTAACAATAACCCTAACCCTCACCCTAATCCTAATCCTACCCCTACCCCTAAACCTCACCCTAGCCCACACCCTAAACCTAAGCATAAGCCTAGCCCTCACCCTAACTCTCACTCTAACCCTAACCCCAAACCTCAACCGAAACCTAAACCTGAACCTCACCCTCAGCCTAACTCTAATCCTAACCTGAACCCTAACCTTAACCCTCACACACACAGTCACCTTAACCCTAGACCTAAACCTAACCTTAACCATAACCCTCACCCTCACCCAAAACCTCACCCTAACCCTAAACATAACCCTCACCCTCAGCCTCACATTCATAGCAAACTTAACCCAAACCATAACACTAACAATAACCCTAACCCTCACCCTCAACCTAACCCTAACCCTAAACCTAAACCTAACCCTAACCCTAACCCTAACCCTAAACCTAAACCTGACCCTAACCCTTATCCTAACCCTCACCCTCACCCTCACAGTAACCATAAACCTAACCCTAACCCTTACAATAACCCTAACCCTAACCCTATAACTCATCCTAACCATATCCTTCACCCTAACCCTAACCCACACCCTAAAGCTTATCCTCACCTTAACCCTAACCCTCACACTCACCCTAAACCTCACCCTAATCCTAATCCTAACCCTAAGCCTAACCCTCACCCTCACCCTAACCCTCACCCTAAACCTAACTCTAACACTAACTCTAACCCTAAACCTCCCCCTCCCCCCACCATAACCCTAACCCTAACCCTAAACATCACCCAAACCCTAACCCTAAACCTCACCCTCACCCTAGCCCTCACCCTAATCCTAATCCTAACACTAAACCTCACTCTAACCCTAACATTAATCTTAAACCTAACCCTAAACCTAACCCTCACCCTCACCCTAACACTCACCCTAACACTAACCCTCACCCTCACTCTCATCCTAACAATAACTGTAACCCTAAACCCCACCCTCATCCTAATACTCACCCTAAACGTAAACCTCCCCCCTACCCTAAACCTAAACCTCACCCTCAACCTAGCACTCACCCTAACCCTAATCCTAACCCTAACCCTCACCCTAATGCTAATGCTCACACTCAACCTCACACTCAGCGTAACCCTAAGCCTAACCCTAAACCTAACCCTAACACAAATATTCACCCTCACCTTTACTCTAATCCTAACCCTAAACCTAAGCCTCCCCCTAATTCTCACCCTAACCCTAACCCTAACACTAACACTACCCCTAACCCTCAACCTAACCCTCACCCTAACCCTAAACTTCACCCTCACCCTAAACCTAACTCTAACACTAACCCAAACCCTAAACTTCACCATAAAACTAACCCTCACCCTCACCCTCAGCCTAAAACTAAACCTGACCCTTACAATAACCCTAACACTAATCCTAACCCTCACCCTAACCATAACGATCACCCTAACCCCAAACCTCACCTAACACTTACCCTCACCCTAAAACTAAGCCTAACCCTAACACTAACCCTCACACTAACCCTAACCCTAAGCCTAACCCTAAACCTCACCGTAACCCTAACCCTAACCCTAAAGAGAATTAACCCTAACCCTAAGTCTAACCCTAATCCTCAGCCTCACCCTAACCCTAACCGAAACACTAACCCTAAACCTCACCCTAACCCTAAGCCTATATCTAACCCTAAACCTCACCTCAGCCTAACCCTAACCCTGACCCTAACCCTAAACCCCAACCTATCCCTAACCCGCACCATCAACCTCAACATAACTCTAACCCAAACCCTAACCCTAACCCTAACCATCACTTTAACCCTAATCCTCACCCCCATCCTCAGCCTCAGCCTAACCCTAAGCCTAACCATAACTCTCAGACTAACCCTCACAGAAACCCTAACCCTAACACTAACCCTAACCTTAAACCTAACCCTAACCCTAAACCTAACCCTCATTATCAGCTTCACCCCCACCCTAACCTAAACTCTAACCCGAACACTCACCCTAACCCTAAGCCCAACCCTAACCGTAACACTAATCCTAACACTAACCCTCACACTAACCCTCACCCTAATGCTAATTCTAAACCTAAACCTCACCCTCACACTAACCCTAACCCTCACCTTCACCCTCACCCTCTGCCTAATATTAAACCTAAACCTAACCCTAACAAGAAGAGTAACCCTCACCCTAACCGTCACCCTAACCCTAACCCTAACACTCACACTCACCATACCCATAACCAAACCCTAAGCCTAAGCCTAACCCTCACCCTAACCCTCACTCAAATCCTAACCCCAACACTCACCTTAACCATAACCCTCACCCTCACCCTAACTCTATTCCTAACCCTAACCCTAACTCTAACCCTCCCCTTAACTCGCACCCTAACGCTAACCTTAACAGTAACACTAACCCTAACCCTCAACCTAACCCTCACCCTAATCCTAACTCTAACCTAAACCTCACCCTGACCCTAAACCCAACTCTAACATTAACCCAAACCCTAAACCTCACTCTAACCATAACCCTAACCCTAATCCTCACCCTCACCGTAACCGCAACCCTAAACCTAACAATAAGAATAAACTTAACCGTATTCCTAACCCTCAACCTAACACTTACCCTCACCCTAACACTAACCCTAAACTTCAGCCTAACCCTCTCCCTAACCCTATATGTAACCCTCAACCTCACACTCACCCTAAACCTAACCCTATACCCCACATTAACCCTAACCCTAACAATCACCCTTGTGCTCGGCCTAAGCCTAAGCCTAAGACTAAGACAAACACTAACCCTAAACATCACCCTAACCCCAACAATAAAACTAAACCTAACTCTAACCCTAAACCTCACCCTCACCCTAACCCTAATTCTAAACCTAACCCTAAACCTAAACCTCATCCTAACCCTAACCCTCACCCTCACCCTCACCCTCACCCTCATCGTAACTGTAACCCTAACCCTAACCCTAACAATAACCCTAACAATAATCCTAACAGTCATAATAAGCATAACCTTCACCGTAACCCTAACCCTCACTGTAACCCTAACCCTCACCCTAACACTTACCCTCACCCTAACACTAACACTCACCCTAACACTAACCCTCACACTAACCCTAACCATCACCCTAACCCTAAACTTCACCCTAACCCTAACCCTCAACCTCAACCTAGCTCTCAACCTAACCCTAACCCTCATCCTCACCCTAAACTTCACACTAACCCTAACAGTAATCCTCAATCTCAACCTCACCATCACCCTAACCCTAACACTCACCCTTACCGTAAACCTCACCCTCAGCCTAACACTCGCCTTTACCCTTACCATCACCCTCACACTAACCCTCAACATAAAACTAATCCTCATCATAACCCTAACCCTAACGGTAACCCCAACCATCACCCTAACCCTAACCCTCACCCTCACCCTCAGCCTCAGCCTAAACCTAAGCCTAAGCCTTGGCCTAACCCTAAACCTCACCCTCACCCTAACCCTAACCCTCTTCCTAACCCTTAACCTAACCATAAACCTAACCATCTTTCTAAACCTAATCCTCATTCCCACCCATACCCTCAGCCTAACCCTAAACCTAAGCCGAACCCTAACCTTAACCCTCACACTCACCCTCACCAAAAACCTAATCCTAAACCTAAACCTAACCCTAACATTAAAACTTAGTCTAACACTCACCCTAACCCTAACCCTAAACCTAAACCTAATGCTCACCCTAACCCTCCCACTAACCCTAACTCTAACCCTAAACGTCACCCTCACCCTAACCATAACCCTAACCCTAAACCTCACCCTAAACCTGATCCTTACCCTCACCCTCACCCTCACCCTTACTGTAACTCTAACCCTAACCCTAATCCTAACCCTCACCCTCACCCTAATCATAACCCAAACCCTCACCCTTAACCTAACCCTCACACTCACTGTAACCCTAACCCAAACCCTAAACCTCACCATAACCCTAACAATAACCCCCAACCTCACCCTAGCACTCACCCGAAACCTAATTTTAACCTTAAACCTCATCCAAAACCTCGCCTAACCCTAACCTTAACCCTAAACCTAACCCTAAACCTAATTCTAACCCTCAACCTAACCCTAACCCTGACCCCAAAGTAACCCTAACACTAATTCTCACCCTAAACCTAAACCTCATCCTAACCCTAACCCTCAACCTCACCCTAACACTAACACTAATCCTAACCTTAAACCTCACCCTATACCTCACCATAACCCTAACTCTAATCCTAAACCTGACCCTCACCCTAACCCTCACGCTAAACCTAAAACTCACCCTCACCCTAGCCTTCACCCTAACCCTAATCCGAACTTAACCCTCATCCTAAGCCTCACCCTAACCCTAAACCTAACCATCAACCTAACCCTAAACCTCACCCCTAACCTCACCCATAGTCTAACCCTAAGCCTAACCCTAAACCTAACCCTAACCCACACACTCACCCTCAACCTAACCCTAACCCTAACCCTCACCCTAACCCTAACCCTCATCCTCAACCTCATCCTTAGCCTAACCCTAAGCCTAACCCTAAACCTAAACCTAACACACACCCTCACCCTCACCCTAATGTTAATCCTAACCCTAACCCTAACCCTCACCCTCACCCTAGCCTTCACCCTAACCCGAATCCTAAACCTAACCCTAACTCTCTCCCTAACCCTAACCCTAAACCTCACCCTAAACCTAACCCTTACCCTCACCCTCACTGTAAGGGTAACCCTAATCTTAACCCTAACAATAACCGTAAACTTAACTCTTACCCTCACCCTAACCATAACAATCACCCTAAACCTAACCCTCATCCTAACACTTACCCTCAACCTTATCTTAACCCTAAGCCTCAGCCTAATCCTGACCTTTATGCTTACCATCACCCTCACCGTAACCCTCACCCTAGTCCTAACCCTAATCCTTACCCTCACCCTCACCATAACCCTAACCATCACTCTAAACTTATTCTTCACCCTCAACCTCACCCTCAGACTAACCCTAACCCTATCCTTACCCATAAACCCAACCCTAACCCTAAACTTAACCCTCACCCGCACCCTCACCCTCACCGTAACTCTAACCCTAACCCTATCAATAACAGTAAACCTAACCCGAACCATCACCCTAAACCTAATCCTAACCCTCACCCTCATGCTCAGACTAAGCCTAAGCCTAAGCCTAACCCTAAACCTAACTCTCAACCTTACCCTATCCCTAACCCTAACCCTAACTCTAACCCTAAATCTCACTCTCACCCTAACACTAATTCTAACCCTAACCCTAACCTAAACCTCATCCTAACCTTAACCCTAAGACTCACCCTCACCCTCAGCCTAAACCTATGCTTAACATTAACCCTAAACCTAACCCTCACACTCACCCTCACCCTAAACCTAACTCTAACCCTAAAGCTCACCATCACCCTAACCCTAAATCCAATACTAAACCTCACCCTAACCCTAACCCTAACCTCACCCCAAACCTAACCCTCACCCTCACCCTCAGACTAAACCTAAGGATAACCCTAACCCTAAACCTAACCCTCACACTCACCCTAACCCTAAACCTAATCCTAATTCTAACCCTAGCCCTAAACCTCACCCTCACCGCAACCCTCACCCTAACCCTAAATCTAACCCTGAAACTAACCCTCACACTCAGCCTCACCCTAACCCTAATTCTAACACTAAACCTCACCCACACCATAACCCTAACGCTAACCCTAACCCTAAACCTAACACTAACCCTAACCACAAACCTCAACCTAACCCTCAGCCTAACCCTAACTCTATCCCTAATCCTCACCCTCAACCTAACCTTCACTCTAACCCTAACCCAAACACTAAACCTTACCCTAACCCTAAACCTAACCCTCACACTCACCCTCACCGTAACCGTAACCCTAAACCTAACCCTAACAATAACCCTAAAGCTAATCCTAACCCTCAACCTAACCATAACCCTCACCCTAACCCAAACCCTTGCCCTAACACTTACCCTCACGCTAACACTAACCCTAACCCTAACACTAACCCTCACACTATCCATAACCCTAACCATTAGCCTAAACCTCAACCAGACCCTCACCCTCACCCTAACCCTAACAATAACCGTATTCCTAAACCTTGTCCTAACCCTCCCCCTAACCCTATATCTAACCCTAAACCTCACGCTAACCCTAACCCTAAGCCTAAGCCTAACACTAAACCTAACCCTAACCCTAAACATAACGTTAATCCACAGCCTGACCCTCACCCTAACCCAAACACTAACCCTAACCCACACCCTCATCCTCAGCCTAACCCTAAACCTAACCCTAACCCTAACCCATCACCTTAAACCTAACCCTAAACCTAACACTAAAACTGAACCAAACCCTAATCCTCAGCCTTAGCAATACCCTAACCCAAACCCTAACCCTAACCCTCACCCTAACACTAAGCCTGACCCTAAATCTAACCCTCACACTCACCCTCACCCTAACCCTAATCCTAATCCTAATGGTATCCCTAAACTTTACCCTCACTTTAACCCTCATGCTAGCCCTCAACCTAACCTTAATAATAACCCTAAAACTTATCGTAACCCTCAACATAACCCTAACCCTCACACTAACCCTCACCCTCACCCTAACCCTAACACTAACACTAACCCAAACCCTAACCCTCAACCTCAGCCTCATCCTAACCCTAACTCTAACCCTAAAACTCCTCCTCCCCCTAACCCTAACCTTCATGCTCATCGAAAAAGTAACCGTAACCCTAACCCTAACAATAACCCTAACCCTAACCCTCACCCTAAGCATAATCCTCACCCTAACCCTAACCCTCACCCTAACACTTACCCTCACTCTAACCCTAACCATAACCCTAACACTAACCCTCACACTAACCCTAACCCTCACCCCAATCCTAAACCTCACCCTAACCCTAAAACTCAACCTCACCCTAGCCCTCACCCTAACCCTAATTCTAACCCTCACCCTCAACCTAGCCTTCAACCTAACCCTAACCCTCTTCCTCACCCTAAACCTCACACTAACCCTAAACCTAATCCTCAATCTAACCCTCACCATAACCATAACCCTAACCCTTACCCTAACCCTAAACCTAGCCCTAACCCTCGTCCTTATCTTAACCCTCAACCTCAGCCTAAACATCAACTTTACCCTTACCATCATCTTCAACCTAAACCTCACCCTAACCCTAAACCTCATCCTAACCAACACCATAAACTTAAACTTAACCATCACCCTAATCCTAACCCTCAAACTCAACCTCACACTCAGCCTAAGCCTAAGCCTAAACCTAACCCTAAACTTTATCGTAAACCTCACACTGACCCTCAAAGTAACCCTAACCATCACCATCACCAAAATCCTTACCCTAACCATCAATCTAACCCTAAGCTTAATCCAATCCCTAACTCTCAACCTAACGTTAACCCGAACCCTAACCCGAACCCTCACCCGAACTCTCACCCTCAGCCTAACCCTAAGCCTAAGCCTAACCGTAACCCTAAACATTACCCTCAACCTAACCATCACCATAACCCTAACCCTAATCCTAACACTAAACCTCACCCTAAACCTAACCTTAATCCTAATCCTAACCCTAACCCTAACCCTCACCCTCACCCTAACCCTCACCTTAACCCTAACCCTAACACTAACCCTAACCCTATCGCTCACCTCAGTCTCACCCTAACCCTAACTGTAACCCTAAACCTCATCCTCATCCTAACACTCACCCTGAACCTAAACTTCATGTAACCCTAAACCTAAACCTTACCCTAGACCTAGCCCTCACACTAACCCTAACCCTAACCCTAACCCTAATCCTAACCCTCCCCCTAACCCTAACCCTAAACCTCACCCTAACCCTCCCCCTAACGTTAACCCTCACCCTCAACCTCACCCTCAGCCTAACCCTAAGCCTAACCCTAAACCTAACCCTAACACACACACTCACCCTCAGCCTAAACCTAAGCGTATACCTAAAACTAACCCTAACTCTCACCCTCAGCCTCCCCCTAACCCTAATTCTATCCCTAAACATCACCATCAGGCTAACCCTAACTCTAATTCTAACCCTAACCCTAAACCTCACCCTAACTCTAATCCTAACCCTAACACTAAACCTCACCCTAACCCTAAACCTAACCCTCACCCTCAACCTCATCCTCAGTCTAACCCTCAGCCTAAGCCTAACCCTTACCCTAACCCTCACCCTCACCCTAGCCTCACCCTAAACTGAATCCTAACCCTAAACCTCATCTTAACCCTCAAACTAAACCTAAACCTAACCATCACCATAACCCTAATTCTCACCCCCCCTCACCCTAAGCCTAAGCCTAACCCTAACCATCACACTCACCCTCACCCTAAACCTAATCCTAACCATAACCCTAACCCTAAACCTAAACCTCAACCTAACCTACACCCTAACCTTAAGCCTAACACTAAACCTAACCCTAACCCTCGTCCTAACCCAACAAGGAACCCTAAATCTAACCCCAAACCTCATCCTCACCCTAACCCTAATACTAACCCTAACAATATCACTAATCCTAACGAGAAACAGAACCCTAATGCTAAATCTAACCCTAATTCTAACAATCACCCTCACGCTAACACTAATCCTAACCCAAACCCTCAACCGAACCCTAACCCTCACCCTCACTGTAACCCTAAACCTCATCCTAACCCTCACCTTAACCCTGACCCTAAACCTAAACCTTACCCTAAAACTAACCCTAACCCTCAACCTCACCTTAGCCCTCACTCTAACCCTAATCCTAACCCTAATGCTCACCCTAACCCTAAACTTAACCGAACCCTAACTCTCACCCTAACCTTATCCCTAAGCCTCACCCTAACCCTAACCCTCACCCTCACCCTCAACCTCAGCCTAACCCTACGGCTAAGCCTAAACCTAACCCTAACTGTCAGACTCACACTAACCCATATCCTAATCCTAATCCCAACCCTAAGTCTTAACCTCACCCTATCCCTAACCCTAACCCTAACCCTAACTCTCTCCCTAACCCTAAACCTAACCCTCACCCTAAGCCTAACCCTCACCCTCACCTTCATCCTCAGCCTAACCCTAAGCTTAAGCTTAACCCAAACTGTAAACCTCAGCCTCACCCTAACCCTAACCCTCACCCTAAAGCTTACCCTAAACCTAACGCTAAACTTCACCCCCACCCTAGCCCTCACCCTAACCCGAATCCTAACCCTAACCCTCGTCCTAACCCTCCCCAAAACCCTAACCCAATCCCTCACCCTAACCCTAACCCTCACCCAAATCCTCATCCTTAGCCTAACCCTAACCCTAACCCTAACCCTCAACCTAACCCTCCACCTAAACCAAACCCTCAACCTCACCCTAACCCTAACCATCATCCTCAACCTCACCTTCACCCTAAACATAACCCTAACCCTCACATTAACCCTAACCCTAACCCTCACTCTCAGCCTCACCCTAACCCTAACTCTAACCCTAAACCTCACCCTCTCACTAACACTAACCCTAACCTGAAATCTAAACCTCATCATAACCCTAACCTTCAACCTCAACCTCACCTTACCCCTTACACCAAACCTAATCCTAACCCTAACCCTAATCCTATCCCTTACCCTAACACTAACCCTTACCCTCCCTCTAAATCTCATCCTCAGCCTAATCCTCACGTTTACCCTTACCTTCACCCCACCCTAACTTTCACCCTAACCCTAACCCTAACCCTAACCCTAACTCTACCCCTAAACCTCACCCTCAGGCTAACCTTAACTCTAATCCTATCCCTAACACTAAACCACACCCTAAACCTAACCCTAACCCTCACCCTCACCCTAGCCTCACCCTAAACCGAATCCTAACCCTAACCCTCATCCTAACCCTCACATTAACCTAAACCTAAGCATCACCATAACCCTAATTCTCACCCCCCTGCACCCTCAGCCTTACCCTATGCCTAAGCTTAACCCTAACCATCACACTCACCCTCACCCTAACCCTAATCCTAACCCTAACCCTAACCTTAACCCTAAACCTCAACCTAACCATCACGCTAACCTTAAGCTTAACAGTAACCCTAACCCTAACCCTCGTCCTATCCCAACAACTAACCCTAAATCTAACCTAAAACCTCAAATTCACCCTAACCCTAATACTAACCCTAACCCTAACAATATCACTAATCCTAACGATAAACATAACCCTATTGCTAAACCTAAACCTAATTCTAACTATCACACTCACCCTAACCCTAATCCTAACCCTAACCCTCACCCTAACTCTAACCCTAAACCTAAACCTTACCCTAACACTAACCCTAACCCTAAGCCTCACCCTAGCCCTCAACCTAAACCGAATCCTAACCCTAATGCTCACCCTAACCCTAAATTTAACGGAACCCTAACTCTCACCCTAACCCTAACCCTAAGCCGCACCCTAAACCTAGCCCTCACCCTCACCCTAAACCTCAGCCGAAACCTAAGGCTAAGCCTAACCCTAACCCTGTCACACTAACCCTAACCCATATCATAATCCTAATCCTAATCCTAAACCTTAACCTCACCCTCACCCTAAACCTCACCCTAATCCTAACGCTCATGCTCACCCTAAACCTAACCCTCACCCTCAAGTCACCCTCAGCCTAACCCTAAGCCTAAGCTTAACCCTAACTCTAAATCTTAGCCTCACCCTAACCCTAACCCTAACCCTAAAGCTTCCGCTACACCTAAACCTAAACCTCACCCTCACCCTAACCCTCACCCTAACCCTAATCCTCACCCTCACCCTCATCCTAACCCTCCTCAAAACAATAAAACATTCCCTCAACCTAAACCTAACCCTCACCCACATCCTCATCCTTTGCGTAACCCAAACCCTAACCCTGACCTCAACCTAACCTTCCACCTAAACCAAACCCTCAACCTCACCCTAATCCTAACCCTCATCCTCAAACTCACCTTCACCCTAAACCTAACCCTAACCCTCACACTAACCCTAAAGCTAACCTCACTCTCAGGCTCACCCAAACCCTAACTCTAACCCTAAATCTCACCCTCTCACTTAACCTAACCCTATCCCAAGCCCAAAACTTCACAATAACCCTAACCCTAAACCTCACCCTCACCTTAGACCTTACACCAAACCTAATCCTAACCCTAACCCTAATCCTATCCCTTACCCTAACACTAACCCTTACCCTCCCTCTAAATCTCAACCTAACACTAACCCTAACCCTAACCCTCAACCTAACCCTCACCCTAACCCTGACTCTAACCCTAAACCTCACCCTCACCCTAACCCTAACTCTAACCATAACACAGAACCTAAACCTCACGCTAACCCTAACTCTAACCCTCACCCTCAGCCTCACTCTTGCCCTCACCCTAACCCTAAACCTAACCCTAACCCTAACCCTAACCCTAACCCTAAACCTCACCCTAACACTAACCTAACATTCACCCTCACCCTAGCCCGCAACCTAACCCTAATCCTAACCCTAATCCTCACTCTAACCCTCATCCTAACTCTAACCTTAAACCTCACCCTAACCCTAACCCTAACCCTAACCCTCAAACTAACCCTAACACTCATGCACAATTTAAGCCTAATCCTAAACCTCACCCAAAACCTAAAATAACCGGAACCCTAACTCTCACCCTAACCCTAACCCTAACCCATACACTAACCCTAACCCTCACCCTCACTCTCAGTGTAATCCTAAGCCTAAACCTAACCCTAACCCTCACCCTCACACTCACACTAACCCTTACCCTAATCCTAAACCTAACCCTCACCCTCAACCTCAATCTCACCTTAACCCTAACTCTAACCCTAAAACTCATCCTCAACCTAACCCTAACCCTAACCCTAGCCCTCACCCTAACCTTAATCCTAACCCTAACCCTCATCCTAACCTTCCCCATAACCCTAACCCTAACCCTCACCCTAACCCTAACCCTCACCCTCACCCTAACCCTAACCCTCACCCTCACATTCACCCTCAGCCTAATCCTATGCCTAACCCTAAGCCTACCCCTAAACTTAACCCTAACCCTCACAGTCACCATCAACCTCACCCTCACTGTAACTCTAACCCTAACCCTAACCCTCACCCTAACCCTAACCCTAAACCTCCCCCTAACCCTAACCTTCCCCCTAACTCTATATCTAACCCTAAACCACACCCTCACCCTAACCCTAACACTAACCCTAACCCTAACCCTCACCTGAACCCTCTCCCTAACCCTATATCAAACCCTAAACCTCAACCTCACCCTAACCCTAACACTAACCCTAAACCTAACCCTCACGCTAACCACTTCCATAACCCTATATGTAACCCTAAACCTCACCCTCACCCTAACAGTAACCCTAACCATAACCCTAAACCCCACCCTAACCCTAAACCTAAACCTCAACCGCACCCTCAGCTTCACCATAACACTAACAATAACCCTAACAATAATACTAACCCTAACCCGGACCATCACCCTAACCCTAATCCTCACCCCGAACCTCACCCTCTGCCTAAGCCTAAGTCTAAGCCTAACCCTCACCCTAACCCTTACACTCACCCTCATTTTAACTCTAATCCTAAACCTAACCCTATACCTAACCCTCAACCTCACCCTAACCCTAACACTAACGCTAACCCAAACCTCAACCTAAACCTCCCCCTAAAACTATCTGTAACCCTAAAGCTCACCCTCAACCTAAACCTAACCTTAACCCTAACCCTAAACCTCAGCCTAACCCTAACCCTCACCCTCACCCTCAACCTCAACATAAGTCTAACCCTAACCCTAAAAATAACACTAACCCTAACCCTAACCATATCAATAACACTCACCGTCAGCCTCACCCTCACTGGAAACTTGACCCTAACCATAACACTAACATTAACCATAACCCTAACCCTAACTCTAATCCTCACCCCCACCGTCACCCTCAGCCTAACCCTAACCCTAACCCCAACTCTAATCCTAACCCCCACTGTAACCCTAAAACTACCCCTAACACTAACACTAACCCTAAACCAAACCCTAACCCTAACCCTAAACTTAAACCTAACCCTAACCCTAACCGTAAACATAACCTGAAACCTAACTCTCACCCTAACCCTACAACTAACCTTCACCCTAACCCTAACCCTCATCCTCACACTCACCTTCATCCTAACCCTAAGCCTAACCATAACCATAACCCTAATCCTCACACACACCCTAACCTTTCCCCTAATCCTAATCCTAACACTAAGCCTAAACCATACCCTCACCCTAACACTCAATCTAACCCTAACTCTAACTCTAACCCTAAACCTGCCCCTAACCATCACCCTAACCTTAATTCTCACCCACACCCTCACACTCAGCCTAATCCTAAGCCTAACCCTAACCCTAAACCTAACCCTCACACTCACCCTCACCATAACCCTAATCCTAATCCTAACCCTAACTCTAACCCTAACCCTAAACCTCAACCTAAACCTCACCCTAACCTTAACACTAACACTAACCATAACCCTAACCCTGGACCTAACCCTGTAACTAACCCTAAATCTAACCCTAAACCTCACCCTCACCCTAACCCTAATCCTAATCCTAACTCTAAACCTCACCGAAACCTTAACCCAAACCCTCACCCTCACCATAACTCTAACCCTAACCCTAAAAATAACACTAGTCCTAACCCTAAACCTAACCATAACCCTAATCCTAATGCTAACACTCACCCTCACCCTAACCCTAATCCTAACACTTACTCTCATCAAAACCCTCACCCTAACAATCACCCTAAACCTAATACTCACCCCCACCCTCACCCTCAACCTGACCCTAAGCCTAAGCCTAACCCTAAGCCTAACCCTCACACTCCCCCTTACAATAACCCTAAACCTAAACCTAACACTAACCATAACCCTAAACTTCAAAGTAACCCTCACCTAACCTTAACCATAACACTTACTCTAACCCTGGACCTAAGCGTCCCCCTAACGCTAAATCTAACCCTAAAACTCACCCTCACACTAACACAAATCCTAACTCTTACCCTCATCCTAACCCTAATCCTCACCCTAAAGGTAACCCTAACCCTCATGCTAACCCTCACTCTAACATTAACCCTAACACTAAACCTTACCCTAACACTAACCCTAATCCTCAAACTCACCCTCGCTCTCACCCTTACCCTAATCATAACCCTAATCCTCATCCTAACCCTCACCCTAACCCTAACTTTAACCCTAATCCTTACCCTAAATCTAACCCTCACCCTAACCCTAAACTTAACCGAACACTAACTCTCACCCTAACCGTAAACCTAAACTCACCCTCACCCTAACCCTCAGCCTAAACCTAAGCATCAGCCTAAACCTAAACCTAACCGTCACACTCACCCTAACCCTTACCCTAAACCTAATCCTAACACTAAGCATAACCCTCACACTCAGTCTAACCCTCACCGTAACCCGAAATCTAACACTAAACCTAACCCTAAACCTCAAGATCAGCCTCACCCTTACCCTAACTCTAACACTAAACCTCACCCTCAGCCTAACCCTAAGCCTAACCCTAAACCTAACCCAAACACACACACTCACCATCACCCTAACCCTAATCCTAACCCTAACCCTAAACCTAAACTTCAACCAAACCCTCACTCTTACTATAAACCTAAACCTCACCCTCACCCTAAACCTAACTCTAACCCTAACCCAAACCATAAACCTCACCCTAACCCTAACCCTAACCCTCAACCTCACCCTCAACATAACCATAAACCTAAATCTATCCCAAACAATAACCCGAACCCTAATCCTAACCCTGAACCTAACCATGACCCTCACCTTAACGCAAACCCTCACCCTAACATTTACCCTCACCCTAACATTAACCCTAACCCTAACACTAACCCTCACACTAACCCTAACCGTAATCTCACCCTAACCCTAACCCTAACCCTAACCCTCAACCAAACCATAAACCTCACGCTCCATGTAACCCTAACCATAACCCACACCCTAAACCTAAACTTAACTTGAACCCTAACTCTCACCCTAACCCTAATACTAACCCTAACCCTCACCCTCACCCTCACCATCAGCGTAACCCTAAGTCTAAACCTAACCCTAACCTTAACCCTCACACTCAACCTAGCCCTTACCCTAATCCTTATCCTAACCCTAACGCTAAGCCTCACCCGCAGCCTCACTTTAACAATAATTCTAACCCTAATCCTAACCCTAACTCTCCTCCTAACCCTCCCCATAACCCTAACCCTAAACCTCCCCATAACCCTAACCCTCACCCTCATGCTCAGCCTAAACCTAAACCTAAACCTAACCCTAAACCTCACACTCACCCTAATCCTAACCCTAAATATCACCCTCACCCTAACCCTGACCCTCACCCTCACCCTCATCCTAACCCTAAGCCTAACCCTAACCCTTACCCTAATCCTCACACTCACCCTAACTCTAACCCTAATCCTACTCCTAACCCTAACCCAAACCCTCACCCTCAACCTAACCCTCATCTTAAGAATAACCTTAACATTAATCCTAACCCTCAACCTCACCCTCAGCCTCACCCTAAACCTAACTCAAACACTGAACCTAACCCTGAACCTAACCCTAACCCTAACCCTATCCCTAAACCTCATCCTAACCCTAACGCTAACCCTCACCCTCACCCTCACCCTAACACTAACCCTAACACTCACGCTAACTCTAAAACTAACCCTCACAATAACACTAACCATTACCCTAACCCTAAACCCCACCATAACACTAACCCTAAACCTCACCCTCACTCTAGCTCTCACCCTAACCCTTACCCTCATCCTCAACCTAAACCTCACACTAACCCTAACACTAATCCTCAATCTAACCCTCACCCTCACCCTGACCCTAATGTTAAACCTCACCCTAACCCTAATTCTCACCCATACCTTAACCCTCACCCTCACCCTAAACCTCACCTTTACCCTTACGGTCAAAGCCACCATAACCCTAACCCTAAACCTAACACTCACCCTATACATAACTCTACCCCTAAACCGCACCCTCACTCTAACCCTAACTCTAACCCTAACCCTAACACTAACCCTCACCCTAACCCTAACACTAAACATCACCCTAACCCTAATCCTCACCCCCACCCTCACACTCAGCCTAAAACTATGCCTAAGCCTAAGCCTAACCCTAACCCTAACCCACACCCTCACACTCACCCTCACCATAACTCTAACACTAACCCTAACAATAACACTAATCCTAACCCTAAACCTAACCCAAACAATAACCATAACCCTAATGCTAACACTACGCCTCACCCTAACCCTAATCCTAACCCTCTCCGTAACTCTCCCTCTAATCCTATATCTAACCCTCAACCTCATCCTCAACTTAACCCTAAACCTAACCGTAACCATAAACCCCACACTAACCCTAACCCTAAACCTCACCCGCAAACTCACTCACACGGTAAATCAAACCCTAACACTAACAATAACACTAACCCTAACCATCACCCTAACCCTAATCCTCAAACCCACCCTCACCCTCAGCCTAACCCTAAGCCTAAGCCTAACCCTCACCCTAACCCTCACACTCAGCCTCACCCTAACCCTAATCCTAAACCTAATCCTATCCCTAAACCTCAAACTAAACCTCACCCTCAACCTAACCCTAACCCTAACCCTAAACCTCACCCTCAGGCGATCCCTAACCTTAACTCTAACCCTAAACCTCACCCAAACCCCAACCCTAACCCTAACCCTAAACCTCACCCTAACCCTAACCCTAAACTTCACCCTCTCCCTAGCCCAAACCCTAACCCTAATCCTAACACTAACCCTCATCCTAACCCTCCCCCTAACCCTAAACCTCACCCTCACCCTAACCCTCAACTTAAGCCTAACCCTAATATTAATCCTAACCCTAACCCTCTTGCTCAGCCTCACCCTAAAACTGTCTCTAACCCTAAACCTCAACCTGACACTAACCCTAAATCTAACCCTATCCCTATAATTCATCCTAAATCTAATCCTCACCCTAACCCTAACCTTAAACCTCACCCTCACCCAAGCCCTCACCCTAACACTAATCCTAACTCTACCCCTCATCCTAACCTTCATCAAAACACTAACCCTAACCCTCAGCCTCACCCTCACCCTAACGCTAATCCGAACCCTAACCCTCAACCTAAACCTAACACTGACCCTCACCGTAACTCTTACCCTAACCCTCAAATAACCCGAAATAAAACTCTCACCCTAAACCTAACCCTAACCCTCACCCTAAACCTCATGCTCACCCGAGCCCTCACCCTAACCCTAATCCTAACACTAACCCTCATCCTAACCCTCCCCCTAACCCTTACCATTAACCTCACCCTCACCCTAACCCTCACCCTCAGCCTCACCTTAACCCTACCTCTAACACTAAACCTCATGCTCACCCTAACCCTAAACCTTTACCTCACCCTAATCCTAACCTCAGCCTCACCCACACCCTCAGCCTAAACCTAACCCTAACCCTCACACTCACCCTAACCCTAACCGTAATCCTAATCCTAACCCTAACCCTAACCCTCACCCTCAACCTAACCCTCACCCTAACCCTATCCCTAACACTAACACTAAACTTAACCCTAACACTCACCCTCATCCTCACCCGAACCCTAACTCTAACCCTAAACCTCACCCTCACCCTCACCCTAACCCTAACCATAACCCTAACCCTCACCCTAACCCTAACCCTAAACCTCACCCTCACCCTAGCCCTTACCATAAACCTAATCCTAAACCTAACCCTCATACGAAGTCTCCCTCTAACTCTATCCCTCCCCCTCAACCTCCCACTCTGCCTAACCCTAAGCCTAACAATAAACCTAACCCTCACACACAATCAGCCTCACCCTAACCCTAATCCTCATCCCTACCCTCACCTTCAGTCTAACCCTAACAATAACCCTAAACCGCACCCTAACCCTAAACTTCACCTTCACCCTCAACCTAACCGTAACTCTAAGCCTAACCCTAACAATAACACAAACCCTAACCCTAACAATAACCCTAACCATAACTCTCACACTCAGCCTCAGCCTCAGCGCAAAATTAACCCTAACCATAACACTAGAAATAAACCTAACACTAGGCCTAACCCTAAGGCTAACTCTAATCCTCAGCCCCACACTCACTCTCAGCCTAACCCTAAGCCTAAACCTAACCCTAACCCTAACCCTCACCCTCAGCTTCACCTTAACCCTACCTCTAACACTAAACCTCATGCTCAGCCTAACCCTAAACCTAACCCTAAACCTGAACCTCACCCTAACCCTAACCTCACCCTCACCCTCACCCTCAGCCTAACCCTAAATCTAACCATAACCCTCACACTCACCCTAACCCTAACCGTAATCCTAATCCTAAACCTAACCTTAAACCTCACCCTCACCCTAAACCTCATCCTAACCCTAATCGTAAGCCTTACCCTCAAGCGAACCCTAACCCTCACCCTCACCTTAATCCTTACCCTAACCCTCACCCTAACCCTAAACATAACCCGGAACGTATCTCTCAACCTAAAACTAACTCAAACCTAAAACCTCACCCTAAACCTAACGCTAAACCTCACCCTCAACCTAGCCCTCACCCTAACCTTAATCCTAACCTTAACCCTCATCATAACCCTATCCCTAACCCTTAAGCCAACCCTCACCCTAAACCTAACCCTCAACCTCAACCTCACCCTCAGCCTAACCCTAAGCCTAAAGCTAAACCTAACCCTAACACACACAATCACCCTCACACTAATCCAAATCCTAACCCTAACCCTCACCCTCACCCTCACCCTCAGTGTAACCAAAAGCCTGACCCTAACACTAACCCTAACCCTCACACTCACCCTAACCCTTACCCTAATCCTAATCCTACCCCTAACCCTCAGCCTCTCCTTAAACCTAACTCTAATCCTAAAACTCACCCTCACTTTCACCCTATCATTAACCCTAACCCTAAACCTAACCCTAAACCTCACCCTTATCTTAACCCTCACCCTCAGCCTAAAAGTCAACTTTACCCTTACCTTCATCCTCACCATAACCCAAACCCTAAGCCTAACCTCATCCTAACCCTCACCCTAACCTTAAAATTAACCATCATGCTAACACTAACCCTCACACTAACCCTAAGCCTAAGCCTAAGACTTACCCTAAACCTCACCCTCTCCCCAGCCCTCACCCTAACCCTAATCCTAACCATCACCCTAATCCTAATCCTCAACCCCACACTCAAGCTCAGCCTAACCCTAACCCTAAGCCTAACCGTAAACCGAACCCTTACAGTCACCCTCACCCTAACCTTAATTTTAACCCTAACCCTAACCCTAACCTTAAAACTCAACCTAACCATCACCCTAAACTTAAACCTAACACTAACCCTAACCCTAACCCTCGAACTAAACCTCCCCCTAATCCTAAATCTAAACCTAAACCTCACTCTCACCCTAACCCTAATCCTAACCCTAACCCTAAACCTCACCCTAAAACTAACCCTAACCCTCACGCTAACCCTCACTGTAACTCTAACCCTAACCCTAACAATAACACTAATCGTAACACTAACCCTAACCCTATCCCTAAGCCAAACCCTAATCCTAACACTCACCCTCACCTAACCCTAATTCTAACCCTAACCCTCAAATTAACCCTAACCATCACATCACTGTGACCCTAAATCTCATCCAAACCCTCACCCTAACCCTAACCCTAACCCTAAACCTTAACCTAACACAAACCCTATCCCTCAGCCTCAACCTAGCCCTCACCCTAACTCTAATCCGAACCCTAATCCTCATGTTAACCCTCACCCTCACCCTAACCCTTACCCTAACCCTAATACTAACCCAAACCCTAATGGTCAACTTAAACCTAACCCTCACGCTCACCATAAACCTAACCCTAACCCTCACATTAACCCTAACCTTCACCCTCACCCTCACCCTCAGCCTAAACCTAGCATAACCCTAACCCTAACCCTCACACTCACCCTAACCCTTACCCTAACCCTATAATAACCCTAAGCCAAACCCTCACACTCACCCTAACCCTCACTCTAACCCTAAATCTAAAACTAACCCTAACCCTAACCCTAGCCATAAGCTTCACCCTAACCCTAACTCTAACCCTAAACTTCACCCTCACCCTAACCCTAAACCTGACCCTAAACCTAAACGTCACCCTAACCCTAACCCTAAACCTCACCCTCACACTAGCCCTCCCCCTTACCCTAATCCTAACCCTCATCCTAACCCTCACACTAACACTAACCCTAACCCTCACACTCACCCTCACCCTAACCCTAATCCTAACCCTAACATAAACCTAAACCTCACCCTCACCGTAACCCTTATCCTAACCCTAAACTTAACCCGAACCAAAACCCTCACCCTAAACCTAACCCTAACCCTCACCGTAAACCTAACCTTAAACCTCACCCTCACCCTAGCCCTCACCCTAACCCTATTCCTAAACCTAACCCTCATCCTAACACTCCCTCTAACTCTTACACTAACCATTATCCTAACCCTAAATGTCACCCTCAACCTCACCCTCAGCCTAACCCTAAGCCTACCCCTAAACCTAACCCTAACACACATGCTCACCTTTACCCTAACCCTAATCCTAACCCTAACCTTCACCCTCACCCTCACCATCAGTGTAACCCTAAGCCTAACCCTAACCCTAACCCTAACCCTCATGCTCACACAAACCCTTACCCTAATCCTAATCCTAACCCTAACCCTAAAACTCACCCTCAGCTTCACCTTAACGCTAACTCTAACCTTAACCCTAAACCTGACCCTAAAACTAAACCTAAACCTCACCCTCACACTATAACTCAACCTAACACTAATCCTAACCCAACCATCATCCTAACGCTCCTCATAACCCTAACCCTAACCCTCACCTTAAACCTAACCCTTACCGTCACAATCAGCCTAACCCTAAGCCTAACCCTAACCCTAACCCTAACTCGCACAGTCACCCTAAACCTAACCCTAAGCCTAAGCGTAACCCTCACCCTAAACCTAACCCTAAACCTAAGCCTAACACTAACCCTAATACTAACGATAACCCTAACCCTCAACTTCAGCCTCACCTTAACCCTAACTCTAACCCTAAACCTCACCCTCAAACTAACCCTAACCCTAAACCTAAACCTCATCCTAACCCTAACACTAAACCTCACCCTCAACCTAGCCCTTACACTAACCCTAATCCCAACCCTAACCCTCATCCTAATCCTCCCCCTAAACCTAACCCTCACCCTCAACCTATCCCTCAGCCTAACGCTAAGCCTAAACCTAACCCTAACCCTAACACACACACTCACACTCAACATAACCCTAATCCTATCCCTAAGACTAACTCCAATCCTAATCCTCTCCCTATCTCTCACCTAACCCTAAACCTAACACTAACGCAAACCCGAACCCTCAACCTAACCCTCACCCAAACCATAACCCTAACACTAAACCTCACCCTCACTCTAACCGTAACTCTAACCCTAACCCAAACCCTGAACCTCACCTTAACCCTAACCCTAACAATCACCCTCAACCTCACCGCAACCATAACCCTAAACCTAACAATAACAATAACCCTAACCCAAATCCTAACCCTCACCCTAAGACTAACCCTAACCCTAACACTAACCGTCACACTTACCCTAAACCTAACCCTAACCCTAAACTTCAACTTAACCCTCACACTCCACCTAACACTAACACAAACCCTAACCCTAACCCTCTCCCTAACCCTCATCCTAACGCTATATCTAAACGTAAACCTCACCCTCACCCTAACCCTAACCCTAACTCTAAACCCCACCCTAAACCTAACCCTCAACCGCACCCTCACTCTCACCTTAACCCTAACCCTAAACCTAACAATAACTCTAACCCTAATCCTAAACCTCACCCTAACCATAACCCTCACCCTAACCCATACCCTCACCCTAACACTTACTCTCACCGTTAGAGTAAACCTAACGCTAACACTAACCCTCATACTAAGCCTAACCCTAATCCTAACCCTAAACCTCAACCTAACCCTCACCCTCAACCTAACCCTAACACTAACCTTAACCCTAACCCTCACCCTAATCCTCACCTTAACCCTCACCCTAACCCTATATCTAACACTAAACCTCAACCTCACCATAAACCTAACCCTAAACCCCACCCTAACCCTAACCCTCAACCGCACCCTCACCCTCACCGTAACTATAACACTAACCCTAACAATAACACTAACCCTAACCCGAAACATCACCCTAACCCTAATCCTCAATCCCACCCTCACCCTGAGCCTAACCTTAAGCGTAAGCCTAACCCTCACACTAACCCTCACACTCACCCTAACCCTAACCCTAATCCTAAACCTAAACCTATCCCAAAACCTCAACCTAATCCTCACCCTCAACCTAACTCTAACACTAACCCTAAACCTGAACCTCATCCTAATCCACCCCGTATCCCTAATTCTAACCCTAAACCTCACCCTCACCCAACCCTAACTCGAACTCTAAACCCCACCCTAAACCTAACCTTCACCCTCACCCTCAACCTCACTGTAACTCTAACCCTAACACTAACAATAACCCTAACCCGAACCCTAACCTTCACCCTAACCATAACCCTCACCCTAACCCTAAACCTAATCCTCAATGTAAACCTCACCCTTACCCTAAACCTAACCCTACCCTAACCCTAATACTAACCCTAACCTTCACCCTTATCTTAATCCTCACCCTCAGCCTGAACCTCCCCTTTACCCTTACCATCATCCTAACCCTAACGAAACCCTAACCCTAACCTCATCCTAACCCTCAACCTAACGGTAATCCTAACCATCATGCTAACACTAGCCCACACACTCAACCTCATGCTCAGCCTAACTCTAAGCCTAAGTCTTACCCTAAACCTCACCCATTCCCCAGCCCTCACCCTAACCCTAATCCTAACCATCACCCTAACCCTAATCCTCAACTCCACCCTCAACCTCAGACTAACCCAAAGCCTAGCCTTAAGCCTAACCCTAACACTAACCCTCACCGTATCCCTAACCCTAACCCTAACCCTAATACTAACCCTATACCTAAACACAACCCTACACCTAACCCTAAACCTAACCCTAATCCTCAGCCTCAACCTCAGCCTAACCCAAACCCTAACCCTAACGCTCACCCTAACTCTAACCCTAACCCTAACCCTAACCCTGACACTCACCCTTACCCTAACCCTAATCGTAACCCTAACCCTATCCCTAACACTAACCCTCACCCTAAACCTCACCCTAGCACTCACCCTAACGCTAATCCTAACCCTAAACCTCATCATAACCCTCACCCTAACCCTAACCCTAACCCTCACCCAATCCCGAACACTAACCCTCACCCTCATGCTGGGACTAAGCCTAAGCCTAACCCTAATCCCAACCCTCACCCTAACCCTAACCCTAACCCTTACAGTAACCCTCACTCTCAGACTAACCCTCACCTTTACTCTAACCGTCACCCCCACCCTAATCCGCACCCTAACCCCAACCCTCACCCTAACCCTCACCCTAACCCTAACTCTACCCCTAAACCTCAACCTCACCCTAACCCTAACACTAAACCTCACCCTAACCCTAACCTTCACCTTCACCCTGACCATAACGTAACCCTAACCCTAACACTAACAATAATCCTAAACCGAACCCTAACCCCCACCCTAACCATAACCCTCAAATTAACCCTAAACCTAATCCTCAATATAACCCACACGCTAAAACTAAACCTAAACCTACCCTAACCCTAAACCTAACCCTAACACTCACCCTTATCTTAACCCTCACCCTCAGCCTAAAAGTCACTTTTACCCTTACCATCATCCTCACCCTAACCCACACCCTAACCCTAACCTCATCCTAACCCTCACCCTAACCATAAACTTAACCATCATGCTAACACTAACCCTCACACTCAACCTCATGCTCAGCCTAACCCTTAGCCTAAGCCTAAGACTTACCCTAAACCTCACCCTTTCCCCAGCCCTCACCCTAACCCTAATCCTAACCATCACCCTAACCCTAATCCTCAAACCCACCCTCACCCTCAGCATAAAACTAAGCATAAGCCTAACCGTAAACCTAACCCTCACCCTCACCCTCACCCTCACCCTAACCTTAACCCTAACACTAACCCTAACCCTAAACCTAGACCTAACCCTCCCCCTAACCCTAAATCTAACCCTAAACCTCAATCTCACCCTAACCCTAATCTTAACACTAACCCTAAACCTCACGCTACACCTAACCCTAACCCTCACCCTCACCCTCACTGTAACTCTATCCCTAACCCTAACAATAATACTAATCCTAAACCTAAACCTAACCCTAACCCTAAGCCTAACCCTAATCCTAATACTCACCCTCACCCTAACCCTAATTCTAACCCTAACCCTCAACCTAACCCTTACCCTCACATCACCGTAAACCTAACTCGGATCCAAACCCTCACGCTAACCCTAACCCTAAACCTCAACCTCAACCTAAAACTAACCCTAAACCTCACCCTCAACCTAGCCCTCACCCTAACTCTAATCTGAACCCTAATCCTCATATTATCCCTCACCCTCACCCTAACACTAACCCTCAACCTAACCCTATCGCTAACCCTAATGGTCAACCTAAACCTAACCCTCACACTCACCATAACCATAACCCTGACACTCAACCTAACTCTAAACTTAAAGCGAACCCTAACTCTCACCATAACCCAAACCCTAACACTCACCCTAACCCTAACCCTCAGTCTCACCCTCACCCTCAGCCTAAACCTAGGCTAACCCTAACCCTAAGCCTAAGCCTCAACCTCACTGTAACCCTTACCCTAACCCTATACTTATCCAGAACCAAAACTCTTAACCTAACCCTAACACCAACACTCACCCTAACCCTAATCTTAAACCTCACCCTCACCCTAGCCCTCACCCTAACCCTAATACTAACCCTAACCCTCATCCTAACCCTACATCTAACCCTTACCCTAACCCTTACCCTAAACCTAACCTTCACCCTCAACCTCACCCTCAGCCTAACCCTAAGCCTACCCCTAAACCTAACACTAACACATATGCTCACCTTCACCCTAACCCTAATCCTAACCCTAAGCCTCACGCTCACCCTCACAATCAGTGTAACCCTAAGACAAACCCCAACCCTAACCCTAACCCTCATGCTCACCCTAAACCTTACCCTAATCCTAATCCTAACCCTAAACCTAAACCTCATCCTCAGCCTCACCTTAACCCTAACTCTAACCCTAAACCTAAACCTCACCCTAACCCTAACCCTAAACCTCACACTCACCCTAGCCCTCACCTTAACCCTAATCCTAACCCTAACCATCATCCTAACCCTCCTCATAACACTAACCCTAACCCTCACCCTAACCTTAAACCTAACCCTCACACTCACCCTAACCCTAACCCTAACCCTAAACCTAACACTCACCCTAACCCTCACCCTAAACCTAAACCTAAACCTAACACTAACACTAACCCTAACGATAGCCATAACCCTCACCTTCATCCTCACCCTAACCCTAATTATAACCCAAAACCTCACCCTCACCCTAACCATAATCCTAACCCTAAACCTCACCCTAACCCTAACACTAAAACTCATGCTCACCCTAGCCCTTACCCTAACCCTAATCCTAACCCTAACCCTCATCCTAACCCTCCCCCAACCCTAAACCTCAACCTCAACCTAACTCTCAGCCTAACCTTAAGCCTAGACCTAAACCGAACCCTAACACACACACTCACCCTCACCCTAATCCTAATCCTATCCCTAAAACTAACCCTAATCCTAACCCTCTCCCTAACTCTCACCTAACCCTAACCCTAACACTAACCCTAACCCTAACCCACAACCTAACCCTCACCCTAACCCTAACCCTAACCCTAAACCTCACCTTCACTCTAACCCTAACTCTAACCCTAAACCAAAACCTAAACCTCACCTAACCCTAACCCTCACCCTCACCTCAAACATACCCTTAAATCTAACCCTAACAATAACCCTAACCCTAATCCTAACCCTCACCCTAACCATGAACCTCACCCTAACCCATACCATCACACTAACATTAACCCTCACCCTAACCCATATCCTCAATCTAACACTTACCCTCACCCTAAGACTAACCCTAACCCTAACACTAACCCTCACACTAACTCTAACCCTAACCCTAACCCTAAACCTCAACCTAACCCTCACCCTCAAACTAAGCCTAACCCTAACCCTCACCCTAAACCTCACCCTAACACTCACCCTAACCCTATATCTAACCTTAAATTTCACCCTCACCCTCAATCTCACCGCAACCATAACCCTAAACCTAACCCTAACAATAACCCTAAACCTAATCCTAACCCTCACCCAAATACATACCCTCACCCTAACACTTATCCTCACCCTAAAACTAACCCTAACCCTAAACCTAAACCTAAACCTCACCCTAACCCACCCCGTAACCCTAATTCTAACCCTAAACCTCACCCTCACCCTAACCCTAACCCTAACTCTAAACCCCACCCTAAACCTAACCTTCACCCTCACCCTAAACCTCACTATAACTCTCACCCTAACCCTAAAATAGAACTAACCCTAACCCTAACCCTAACCATAACCCTCACCCTCAGCCTCACCATCACCTCAAACTTAACACTAACCATAAGACTAAAAATAAACCTAACCCCAAGCCTAACCCTAACCATAACCCTAAACCTCACCCCCAAACTCACCCTCAGCCTAAGCCTAAGCCTAACCCTGACCCTAACCCTAAATCTAACCCACAACTTAACCCTAACACTAACCCTAACCCTAAAACTAACCCTAACTCTAAACATAACACAAAACCTAACCCTAATCCTCAGCCTCTCCGTCACACTAAACCAAACCCTAGCCCTAACCATCACCCTAAATCTAAGCCTAAACCTAACCCTAACCTAACCCTCACACTCACGCTCACCCTTACCCTAATCCTAAACCTAACCTTAGCCCTAACTCTAATCCTCACTCTAACACTTATCATAGCCCTCACCCTAACCCTAATCCCAACCATAAAACTCATCCTAACCTTCACCCTAACCCTAACCCTGACACTAAACCTCACACTCATGCTCGGCCTAAGCCTAAGCCTAAGCCAAAGCCTAACAATAACCCAAACCCTCACCCTAACCCTAAACCTAACCCTAACCCTCACCCTAACCATAAACCTCACCCTAACCCTAACCTTCACCCTAACACTTACTCCCACCCTAACACTCACCCTAACACTAACACTAACCCGCACACTAACACTAACCCTCACCCTAATCCTGAACCTCACCCTAACCCTAACCCTAAACCTAAGCCTCACCCTCACCCTAGCCCTCACCCTAACCCTAATTCTAACCCTCATCCTGATCCTAACCCTAACCCTCATCCTCACCTTAAACCTCACACTAACCCTAAACCTAATCCTCAATCTAACCCTCACTCTAACCCTAACCATAACACTTACCCTAACTCTAACCCTCACCCTAACCATCCCCCTAACCCTATATCTGACCCTAAAACTCACCCTCAAAGTAATCCTAATACTAACACTAATCCCCACCCTAACCCTAAACATAACACTCACCCCCAACCTCACCCTCACGGTAAATCTAACCCTAACCCTAACAATAACATTAAACCTAAACCGAACCATCACCCTAACCCTCATCCTCACCCCCATCCTCATCCTCAACCGAACCCTAAGCCTAAGCCTAACTCTCACCCTAACCCTCACACTCACACTCACCCTAACCCTAATCCTAAACCTAAACCTATCCCTAAACCTCAAACTAACCCTCACCCTCACCCTAACCATAACACTAACCGTAACCCTAAACCTCAACCTAACCCTCCCCCTAACCCTAACTCTAACCCTAAACCTCACCCTCAACCTAACCCTAACACGAACCCTAACGCTAAACCTCACCCTAACCCTAACCCTCACCTTCACCCTCAACCTCACCATAGATCTAATCCTAACCCTAACAATAACACTAACCCTAACACTAACCCTAAACATAACCCTCATCCTCAGCCACACCCTCACCGCAAACCTAACACTAACAATAAACCTAACCCTAACCCTAACCCTAATCCTCACTCCCACCCTCATCTTCAGCCTAACCCTAAGCCTAAACCTAACCCTAACCCTAACCCTCACCCTAACCCTAACCCTAACCCTAAACCTAAACCTAACCCTAACCCTAAACCTAACCCTAATCCTCAGCTTCACGCCCACCCTAACCGAAACCCTAACCCTAAACCTCAGCCTAAACCTAAGCTTAACCTTAACCCTAACCCTCACACTCACCCTCACTCTAACCCTAATCCTAAAACTATCCCTATCCCTAAACCTAACCGTCACCCTAACCCTCACCCTAACCCTAATCCTAACTCTAAACCTCATACTAACCCACACCCTAATCCTAAACCTAAACCTCACCCTAACCCTAACCCTAACGGTCACATTCATGCTCGGCCTTAGCCTAAGCCTAAGCCTGACCCTAAACCCAACCCTCACCCTAACCCTCACCCTAACACTAACCCTAACTCTAACCGTAAACGTCACTCTCACCCTATCTCTAATTCTAACTCTAACCATAAATCTAAACCTCATCCTAACCCTAAACCTAATCCTCACCCTCAAACTCACTGTAACCCTAACCCTAATCCTAAACCTAACAATAACCCGAACCCTAACCCTAACCCTCAACCTAAACATAACCCTCACCCACACCCTAACCCTCACCCTAACACTTCCCCTCACCCTAACACTAACCCTAACCTTAACACTAACCCTCACACTAACCCTAACCATCACCTTAACCCTAACACTCACCCACACCCTTCCCCAAACCCTAACCCTATCTCTCACTCCACTGTAACCCTCACCCTCAGCCTAAACCTCACATTTAACATTAACATCACCCCCCTCCCTAAACCTTACCCTAACCCTACTCTAACCCTCACCCTAACCCTAACTCTGCCTCTAAACCTCACCCTCACCCTAACCCTAACTCTAACCCTAACCCTAACACTAAACCTCACCCTTACCCTAATCCTCACCCTAATCATAACCTCCACATTAACCCTAACCCTCTCCCTAACACTCATCCTTACCATAAACATCACACTAACCCTAACCCTAGTCCTTAATCTAACCCTCACCCTAACCCTAACCCTGACCCTTTCCCTAACCCTAAAACTGACCCTATCCCTCACCCTTATCTTAACCTTCACACTCAGCCTAAACCTCACCTTTAACCTTACCATCATCCTCACCCTAAACCTCACCCTAACCTCATTCTAACCCTCATCCAACCCTTAAACCTAACCATCACCTTAATCCTAACCCTCACCCTCAACCTCATGCTCAGCCTAAACCTAATCCTAAGCCTAACCCTTACCCTAACCCTCACCCTCACCCTAGCCCTCACCCTAACACTAATCCTAAACCTAACCCTCATCCTAACCCTCACCCTCACCCTAACCCAAATCCTAACCCTAACCCTAAACCTAACCCTAACCCTCAACCTCACAGTAAACATTACCCAAACCCTCAACCTAAGCCTAAACTTAACACTAACCCTAAATATCACCCTAATCCTAACCCAACCCTCACCCTAACCATAACCTAAACCTCACCCTCACCCTCACCGTAACCGTAACCCTAACCCTAACAATAACCCAAAACCTAACCTTAACCCTCACCCTAACCATAACCCTCACCCTAACCCTAAATCTCAAACTAACAGTTATCCTCACCCTAACAATAACCCTAACCCTAACACTAATCCTCACACTAACCCTAACCCTTACCCTAATCCTAAACCTCACCATAATGCTAACCCTAACCCTAACCTTCACAATCACCTTAGCCCTCACCCTAATCCTGATTCTAACCCTCACCTTCACCGTAACCCCAACCCTCATCCTCACCCTAACCTCACACTAAACCTAACACTAATCCTCAATGTAACCCTCAACCTGACCCTAACCCTAACCATTACCCTAACCCTAACCTAACCCTAACGCTCACCTTAACCCAAACCCTCACCCTAACACTTACCCTCACCCTAACACTAACCCTAACCTAACACTAACTCTCACACTAACGCAAATCCTAACCCTAACATTAACCCTCCCCCTAACTCTCCCCATAACCCTATATCTAACGGTAAACCTCACCCTAACCCAAACCCTAACCCTAACCTTAACCCTAAACCCCACCTTAACCTAAACAAAACCCTCACCCTCACCCTCAAACTCACGGTAACCCTAATCCGAGCCCAAACAATAACACTAATCTTATCCCTAACCCTAACCCTAAACAAACCCTCACACTCAGCCTCACCGTCACCGCAAATTTAACCCTAACCATAACACTAACAATAACCCTAACACTAACCCTAACCCTCACTCTAAACCTCACCCCCACCCTCACCCTCAGCTTAACCCTAAGCCTAAACCTAACCCTAACGCTAACCGTAACCCTAACCTTAAACATAACCCTAATCCTAACCCTAAACCTAAACCTAACACTAACCCTAAAGCTAAACCTAATCCTCAGGCTCAGCCTCACCCTAATCCTAACCCTCACCCTAACCCTAAACCTAATCCTAACCCTAACCCTAACCCTCCCACTCACCCTCACCCTAACCCTAATTGTAAACCTAAACCTATCCCTAACCCTAACCCTCACCCTAACCCTCACCCTAGCCCTAACCCTAACCATAACCCTAATACTAACCCTAAACCTCATCCTATCCCTCACCATAAACCTAAGCCTAACCCTCACCCTAACCCTAACCCTAAACCTCACCCTCATGCTCAGACTAAGACTAAGCCTATCCCTCACCCTAACCTTCACCCCCACCCTATCCAACACTCTAACCCTAATCTTCACCATCACCCTAAACCTAATCCTCACCCCCACCCTCACCCACACCCTAACCCTAAACCTAAGCCTAACCCTAACTGTAACCCTCACACTCACCCTCATCCTAACACTAATCCTAACCATAACCCTAACACTGACCTTAAACCTCACCCAAAATTTCACCCTAAACCTAACCCTCACCCTCAGCCTCAACCTCAAAGTAACTCTAACTCTAAACCTAACAATAACACTAACCCTAACCATAACCCTAACCCTAACCATAACCCTCATCCTCAGCCTCAACCTCACACCAAACTTAACACTAACCAAAAAACTAACAATAACCCTAACCCTAACCTAACCCTAATCCTCAACTTAACCCTAACCCTAAACCTAAACCTAACCCTAACTCTAAGCCTAAACCTAATCTTCAGCCTCACACTCAACCAAAACCCAATACCTAACCCTAACCCTCACCCTAACCCTAAGCCTAACCCTAACCCTAAACCTAAACCTCACACTCTCCCACACCCTAACCCTAATCCTAAACCTAATCCGATCCCTAGCCCTAACCCTCACCCTATGCTTCACCCTAGCCCTCACCCTAACCCTAAATCTAAACCTAGACCTCACCCTCACCCTAACCCTAATCCTAACCCTAGCCCTAAACCTCACCCTAACCCTGACACTCAACCTCACCCTCACCCTCACCCTCACGTTAACTCTAACACTAACACTAACAATAACACTAATCCTAATCCTAAACCTAACCCTAACCCTAACCCTAACCCTAATCCTAATACTCACCCTCACCCTAACACTAATTCTAACCCTAACCCCAAACCTAACCCTAACACTCATATCACCATAACCCTAACCTTCATCCTAACACTCACCCTAACCCTAACCCTAACCTAAACTTCACCCTAACACTAAACCTAACCCGCAACCTCACACTAGCCCTCACACTAACCATAATCCTAACCCTAATCCTCATCCTAAACCTCACACTAACCTTAACACTAACCGTCACATTAATCCTAACCCTCATCCTAACCCTCAACCTAACCCTAAATCTCATGCTCGCTGTAAGCCTAACCCTAACCCTCACCTTAACCCTAAACTTAATGCGAATCCTAACTCTCCCCCTAATCCTCACCCTAACCCTAACCCTCACTCTCACCCTCACCCTCAGCCTAACCCTAAGCCTAACCCTAACCTTAACCCTAACCCTCACCCTCACCCTAACCCTCAACCTAACCTTAAATCTAACACTCAACCTAACCCTAACCCTCCCCCTCAGCCTCACCGTAACCCTAACTCTAAACCTAAACCTCATACTCACCCTAACCCTAACCCTAACCCTAAACCTCATCCTAACCCTAACCCTAAACCTTACCCTCACTATAGCCCTCACCCTAACCCTAATCCTAAAACAAATCCTCAACCTAACCCTCATCATAAGTCTAACCCTCACACTCAACCTCACCCTAACCTTAAACCTAACCCTCAAACTAACCCTAAACCTCACCCTCAGCATAACCCTTACCCTAACCCTCACCCTAACCCTAACTCTCCCCCTCAACCTCCCCCTCAGCCTAACCCTAAGCCCAACCCTAAACCTGACCCTAACAATCACACTCACCCTCACCCTAACTCTAATCCTAACACTAACCCTAACCCTAACCCGCACCCTAACTCTCACCGTAAACCTAACCCGAACACTAACACTAACCCTAACCCTCAAACTAACCCTCACCAGAACACTAATTCTAACCCTAAACCTCACCCTCACCATAAACCTAACTCTAACCCTAACCCAAACCCTAAATCTCACAATAAACCTATCCCTCAACTGCTCCCTCACCCTCACCGTAACTCTAAACCTAACCCTAACAATAACACTAACCCTAACCCGAACTATCACCCTAACCCTAATCCTCACCCCCTCCCTCACCCTCAGCCTAAACATAAGCCAAAGCCTAACCCTGACCCTAACCCTTACACTAACCCTCACCCTAACCCTAATCCTAACCCTAAACCTATCCCTAACCTCATCCTAACCCTCACCCTCATCCTAACTCTAACACTAACACTAACCCTAAACCTCACCCCCTAACCCACCTCCTAACCCTAACTCTAACCCTAAACCTCACCCTCACTCTAAACCTAATCCTAACCCTGAACCTCACCCTAAACCTCACCCTAACCCTCACCCTCACCCTCACCCTCAACCTCACCGTAACTCTAACCCTAACCCAAACAATAACACTAACCCTAACCCTAACCCTAAGTATAAACATAACCCTCACCATCAGCCTCACACTCACCGCAAACTTAACCCTAAATATAACAATAACAATAACCCTAACCGTAAACCTCACCCTAACCAAAACCCACTCCCTAACACCCTAACCTTAACACTAACCCTAACCCTAACACTAACCCTCACACTAACCCTAAACCTAACCATAACCCTAAACCTCAACCTAACCCTCAACCTCACCCTAACCCTTACACTAACACTAAACGTAACCCTCACCCTAACCATACCCCTAACCCTATATCTAACCATAAACCTCACCCTCACACTAACCCTAACCCTAAAACTTAACCCCAACTTAATCCTAACCCTAAACCTCACCCGCAACCTCACCCTCACCATAACTCTAACCCTAACCCTAACAATAACCCTAAACCTAACCCTAACCCTAAGCCTAACCTTAACTCTTACCCTAATTCTAATCCTAACCCTAAACCTAACCCTCACCATCATCCTAACCCTCACCCTAACCCTAACTCTAACCCTAAATCTCACCTTCAACGTAACCCTAACCCTAACCTTAACCCTCAACCTAACCCTCACCCTAACCATACCCCTAACCCTATATCTAACCCTAAACCTCACCCTCACATTAACACTAACCCTAACACTTAACCCTACCCTAACACTAACCCTAAACCTCACCCGCAACCTCACCTTCACCATAACTCTAACCCTAATCCTAACCCTAACCCTAAGCCTAACCCTAACCCTTACCCTAATTCTAATCCTAACCCTAAACCTAACCCTCACCATCATCCTAACTCTCACCCTAACCCTAACTCTAACACTAACCCTAACCATAACCCTCACATTCAGCCTCACCCTAATCCTAACTCTAACCCTAAACCTCACCTTCAACATAACCCAAACCTAAACTTAACCCTCAACCTCACCCTAACCCTAAACCTAAACCTCACCCTCACAATACCCCTCACCCTAACCATTATCCTAACTCTAAAGCTCATCCAAACCCTCCTCATAACCCTAAAATTAGCCCTCAACCTAAACCTAACCCTAAACCTCAATCTCACCTTCAGCCTAAACCTAACCTTCACCCTAACCCTCACACTCACCCTAAAACTATCCCTAATCCTAAACCTAACCCTATCCCTAAACATCAACCTAAACCTCACGCTCACCCTAAACCTAACCCTCAACTTAACCCTAACCCTCACTCTCAGCGTAAACCTAACCCTAACCCGAACCCTCACCGTAACCATAAACCTAACCCTAATCCTAAACTTCACCCTAAACCTAACCCTCAACCTAACCCTAACCCTAACCTTATCCTCACCCCCACCCTCACCATCAGCCTAACCCTAAGGCAAACCCTAACCCTAACCCTAACCCTCACCATAACCCTAAAACTAACCCTAACCCTAACCTTAAACCTAAACTTAATTCTAACCCTAAACCTAAACCTAATACTCAGACTCACCCTCTCCTTAACCCAAACACTAATCCTAACGCCCATCCTAAACCTAAGCCTAACCCTAACCTTCACCCTAAACCTCACACTCACTCTCACTCTAACCCTAATCCTAAACCTAACCCTCTCCCTAACCCTAAACCTCACCCTAAGCCTCACCCTAGCCCTCACCCTAAACCTAACCCTAACCCTAAACCTCACTCTAACACTCACCCTAACCCTAACCCTAACCCTCACACTCATGCTCGGCCTAAGCTTAAGCTTAAGCCTAAGCCTAGCCCTAACCCTAACCCTCATGCTAACCATAACTGGAACAGTAACACTAACACTAAACATAACCCTCACCCTAAGCCTCCTACTCATACCATATCTAAATCTAAACCGCACGCTCACCCTAACCCTAACCCTTAACCCCACCCTAACCCTAACCCTAACCCTCACCCGCACCTTAACCTCACCTTAACTCTAACCCTAACCCTAACAATAACACTAACACTAACCCTAACCCTCACCCTAACCGTAAACCTAACCCTCACCCTAACCCTCAGCCTAACCCCAAGCCTAACCCTAACCTTAACCCTTACCCTCAACCTCAGCCTAACCCTAAGCCTAACCCTAACACTAATACTAACCATCACACTCACCCTAAATCTAACACTAACCCTAAACCTAACCCTCACGGTCAGCCTCACCATAACACTAACTCTATGCCTAATCCTCACCCTTACCCTAACCTTAACCCTAACACTAAACCTCACCCTAACACTAACCCTAAACCTCACCCAAAACCTAGCCCTCTCCCTAACCCTAATCCTAAAACTACCCCTCACCCTAACCCTCCCACTAACCCTAACCCTAACCCTCACCATAACCCTAACCATCATCCTCAACATCACCCTCAGCCTAAACCTAAGCCTAACCGTAAAACTAACCTAAACACAAATATTCATCTTCACCCTAACCCTAATCCTAACCCTATCCCTAACCCTAACACTCCGCCTAACTCTCACCCTAACACTAACCCTAACCATAACCCTCAAACTAACCCTCACCCTAACCCTATCCCTAACCCTAAACCTCACCCAACGCCTCACCCTAGCCCTCACCCTAAAACTAACCATAACCCTAAACTTAACCCAAACCGTCACCGTAACCCTACAACTAACCCTAACCCTCAACCTAACCCTAACCCTAAAACTAACAGTAATCCTGAGCATCATCCTCATCCTAACCCAAAACCTAAACCTAACCCTCACACTAACCCTAAACTTAACCCTAACCTTAACCCTCAACCTAACCCTCACACTAACCATAAACCTAACCATCACCCTAACCCTAACCGTCAACCTCAACCTCAAGCTCAGCCTATCCCTAAGCATAAGCCTAAGCCTATCCCTCACCCTCAAGCTCACCATCACTGTAACTCTAACCCTAACCCAAACAATAAACTAATCCTAAGCCTAAACATAACCCTAACCCTAACCCTAACCCTAACCTAATCCTAATACTCACCCTCACTCTAAGCCTAAACCGAACCCTAATCCTCACCCTAATGCAAACCCTCACAGTTACAGTAACATTAACTCTCATCCTATCCCTGACCCTAAGACTAAACCCAAACCTAAACCTCACCCTAACACTAACCCTAACCCTCACCCTCTCCCTAGCCCTCACCCTAACCCAAATCCTAACCCTAATCCTCATCCTAACCCTCACCCTAACACTAACACTAACCCACACCCTAACCATAACCCTAACACTAAACCTCACCCTAAACCTAACTCTCACCCTAACCCTTACCTTAACCCTCACACTCACCCTAACCTGTACCCTAAACCTAATCTTATCACTAAGCCTAATCCTCACACTCACCCTCACCCTCACTGTAACCCTAACTCTAACACTAACCCTAACCCTAACCCTCACCCTCAGCCTCACCCTAACCTTAACTCTAACCCTAAACCTGACCCTCACCCTAACCCTAACCCTAAACCTAACCCTAAACCTCACCCTAAATCTAACCCTAAACCTCACCCTCACCTTAGCCCTCACCCTAACCCTAATCCTAACCCTAACCCTCATTCTAACCCTCACCCTAACACTAACCCTCACCCTCACCCTCACCTTCACCCTAACCCTAACCCTAACCCTAACCCTAACTATCACCCTAACCCTAAACCTAACCCACACCCTCACCGTAACCCTCAACTTCACCCTCACATTCAGCCTAACACTAAGCCTAACCCTAACCCTAACACTAACCCTCACACTCACCGTAACTCTAACCCTAATCTTAATCCTAACACAAACCATAACCCTCACACTAACCCTAAACATCACCCTAATCCTAAACCTCACCCAAACCCTAAACCTAACCCTAAACCTCACCCTCACCCTAACCCTGACCCTCATCCTCACCCTAAACCTCACACTACCCCTAACACTAAACCTCAATCTAACCCTTAACCTCACCCTAACCCTAACCCTAACCCTCATCCTAAACCTAACCCCCACCCTTAACATAACCCTCACCCTCAGCCTAACTCTCACCTTTACCCTTACCGTCACCCCCACCCTAGCCCTCACCCAAACCCTAATCCGCACGCTAACCCTAACCCTACTCCTAAACCTCACTCTCGTCCTAACCCTAACTCTAACACTAAACCTAACACTAAATCTCACACTATCCTTAACCCTAACACTCACCATCAACCTCATGCTCAGCCTAACCCTAAGCCTAAGCATAACACTTACCCTAACCCTCACCATCACCCTAGCCCTCACCCTAATCCTAAGCCTAACCCTAACCCTCATCCTAGCCCTCAACTTAACCTGAACCCGAACATCACGCTAACCCTAATCCTCACCCACTCACTCACCCTCAGCCTAACCCTCAGCCTAAGCCTAAGCCTAACCCTAACTCTCACACTCACCTCACCCTAACCCTAATCCTAACCCTAACCCTAAACCACATCCTAAACCTCACCATAACCTTAACCCTAACACTAACCCTAATATTAACGCTCGACCTAACCCTCCAGCTAAGTCTAAATCTAACCCTAAACTTCACACTCACCCTAACCCTAATCCTAACCCTAACCCTAAACCTAACCCTAACCCTAACCCTAACCCTCACCCTGACCCTCACCGTAACCATAAACCTAAACCTAACAATAACACTAACCCTAACCCTAACCCTAACTCTAACCATAACCCTCACCCTCAGCCTCACCCTCGCTGCAAACTTAACCCAAACCATAACACTAACAATAACCCTAAAATTAAGCCTAACCTAACCCTAACTCTAATCCTAACCACCACCCTCACCCTCAGCTTAACCCTAAGCGTAACCATAACCCTAAACCTAACACTAATCTTCAGCCTCAGCCTCACCCTAACCCAAACTCTACCCCTAATCCTCACCCCAACTCTAAGCCTAACCCTAAACCTAACCCTAACCCTCACACTCACCCTCAACCTAACACTAATCCTAAACCCAA
Source organism: Dipodomys merriami (assembly GCF_024711535.1). Taxonomy (NCBI): domain Eukaryota; kingdom Metazoa; phylum Chordata; class Mammalia; order Rodentia; family Heteromyidae; genus Dipodomys; species Dipodomys merriami. The sequence goes on along the minus strand of NW_027206235.1, from coordinate 3,134,071 downwards.
ACCTATCCCTAACCCTAACCCTCCCCCTAGCACTCACTCTAACTCTAACCCTAACCCTCACCCTCAACCTAGCCCTCAACCTAAACCTAACCCTCACCCTCACTGTATCCCTTACCCTAACCCTCACCCTAACCCTACACTTAAAGTGTACCCTAACTCGCACACTAAACCTAACCCTAAATGTCACCCTAACCCGAACCTTCAACCTTACCGTAATGGTCACCCTCAGCCTAACCCTCACGTTTACCATTAACTTCACCCCTACCCTAACCCTCACCATAACCCTCACACTCACCATAACCCTCACCCTAAAACTAACTCTAGCCCTAAACCTCACCCTCACCCTAACCATAACTCTAACCATAACCCTAACACTAAACCTCATCCTAAACTTAACCTTACCCCTCAAACTAACCATAAACCTCACCCTCACGCAAACCCTCAGCCTAAACCTAAGGCTAACACTAACCCTAACCATAACCTTCACACTCACCCTAATCCTAAACCTAATCCTAATCCTAACCCTAAACCTAATCCTCACCCTCACGTTCAGACTCACCCTTAACCCTAATTCTCACCCTAAACCTCACACTCACCCTAACCCTAATACTGAAACTCACCCTCACCGTAACCGAAACCCTAAACCTAGCTCTAACCTTAAGCCTAACCCTAACCCTAACTGTACTCCTAACTCTCGCCCTAACCCTAACCCTAACACTAACCCTAACCCTAAACCTCACCCTAACCCTAACCCTAAACCTCACCCTCACGCTCACTGAAACCAAAAGCCTAAACCTAACCCTAACAATAACCTTAACACTAATCCTAACCCTCACCCTAACCATAACCCTCACCCTAACCCAAAATCTCACCCTAAAACTTACCCTCACCCTAACACTAACCCTAACCCTAACACTAACCCTCACACTAAACCTAACCATAACCATAACCCTAAATCTCAACCTAACCCTCACCCCCACCTTAACTCTAACACTAACCCTATCCCTAACCCTCACCCTAACCCTAATCATAACCCTAATTCTAACCCTAAACCTCACCCTCACACTAACCCAAACCCTAATCTGAAACGCCACCCTAACCCTAAGCCTAACGTTCACCCGCACCCTCACCCTCACCATAACTCTAACCCTAACCCTAACAATAACACTAACCCTAACCCAAACCATCAACGTAACCCTAATCCTCACCCCCACCCTCACCTTCAGCCTAACCCTAAGCCTATGCCTAACCCTCACCCTAACTGTCACACTCACCCTCACCCTACCCCTAATACTAAATCTACCCTATCCCTAAACCTCAACTTAACCCTCACCCTCCCCGTTAACCCTAACAATAATCCTAACCCTAAACCTCAACCTAACCATCCCCCTAACACTAACTCTAACCCTAAACCTCACCCTAACCCTAACCCTAAACCTCACCCTAAACCTCACCCTAACCCTAACCCTCACCCTAACACTAAATCTCACCAAATATCTAACCCTAACCCTAAAAATAACACTAACCCTAACCCTAACCCTAACCATAAGCCTCAACTTCAGCCTCACCCTCAGTGCAAACTTAAACCTAACCATAACACTAACAATAACCCTAATCCTAACCCCTACCCTAATCCTCAACCCCAACCTCACACTCAGCCTAATCCTAAGACTAACCCTAACCCTAACCCTAAACCTAACTCTAAGCCTAAGCCTAAACCTAACACAAAACCTAATCCTAAACCTAACCCTAATCCTCAGCCTCACCCTCACCCTAACCAAAACCCTAACCCTAACTCTCACCCTAACCCTAAGCCTAACCGTAACCCTGACTCTCACAATGACGCTCAACCCAACCCTAATTCTAAACCTAAACCTATCCCTAAACCTAACCCAAACACTAACCCTCACCCTAGTCCTCACCCTAACACTAATCCAAAACCTAAACCTCATACTAACCCTCACCTTAACCCTAACCCCAACCATCACCCTCATGCTTGGCCTAAGCCTAAGCCTAAGCTTAACTCTAACCCAAACCCTCACCTTAACCCTAACCCTAACCATAACACTAACCCTAACTCTATCCCTAAACCTCACTCTCACACTAACCCTAACTCTAACAATTACTCTAAACCTAAACCTCATCCTAATCCTAAACCTAAACCTCACCCTCACCCTCACCGTAATGGTAACACTAACCCTAACCCTAACAATAACCCTAACCCTAACTCTACCCCTCAACCTAAACATAACCCTCAACCTAACCCTAACCCTCAACTTAACACTTACCCTCACCCTAACACTAACACTAACCCTCACCCTCACCCTAACCCTAATCCTGACCCTAACCCTCAACCTAACCCTAACCCTCACCCTCACCATAACCCTTACGCTAACCCTCACCCTAACCCTAAACTTGACCCGAACCCTAACTCTCACCCTAACACTAACCCTAACCCTCACCCTAACCCTAACCCTCAACCTTACCGTAACCATCACCCTCAAGCCTAACCCTCACATTTACCCTTACCGTCACCCCTACCCTAACCCTCACCCTAACCCTAACACTCACCCTAAACCTCACCCTAAAACTAACTCTACGTCTAAATCTCACCCTCAACCTAAGCATAACTCTAACCCTAACCCTAACACTAAACTTCACCCTAACCTTAACCCTAACCCTCAAACTAACCCTAACTCTCATCCTCAGCCTAACCCTCAGCCTAAACTTACAGCTAACCGTAACCCTAACCATAACCCTCACACTCAAACTAAACATAACCCTAAACCTCATCCTAACCCTAACCCTAAACCTCACCCTCACCCTCAGCCTCACCATATCCCTAAGTCTAACCCTAAACCTCACCTTCACCCTAACCCTAATCCTAACCCTCACACTCACCGAAACTGAAACCCTAAACATAACCCTAACATTAACCTTTACCCTAATCCTCCAACTAACTTTCACCCTAACCCTAACCATAAGAGTAACCCAAACCCTAATCCTCACCCTGACCCTCACCCTAACCCTAAATCCAACCGTAAACCTCACCCTCATCCTAACCCTCACTCTAAACCTAACCCAAACCCTAAACCTCAACTTCACCCTCACCATAACCAAAACCCTAAACCTAACCCTAACAATAACCTAACCTAATCCTATCCCTCACCCAAACCATAACGCTCACCCTAACCAAAACTCTCACCCTAAAACTTACCCTCACCCTAACACTAACCCTAACCCTAAACCTAACCATCACACTAACCCTAACCATAACCCTAAACCTCAACCTAACCCTCACCCTCACCCAAACCCGAACACTAACCCTATGCCTAACCCTAACCCTAAACCTCCCCCTAACCCTAAATCTAAACCTAAACCTCACCCTCACACTAACCCTAACCCTAACCCTAAACCCCACCTTAACCCTAAGCCTAACCCTGACCCGCACCCTCACCCTCACCGTAACTCTAACCCTAACCCTAACAATAACACTAACCCTAACCCGAACCATCACCCAAACCCTAATCCTCACCCCCACCCTCACCCTCAGCCTAAACCTAAGCCTAAGCCTAAACCTCACCCTAACCCTCACACTCACTCTCACCCTCACCCGAAACCTAATACTAAACCTAACCCTATCCCTAAACCTCAACCTAACTCTCACCCTCAACCTCACCTTCAGACTAATCCTAAGCCTAACCCTAAACCTAACCCTAACACACACACTCACCCGCATGCTAACCCTAATCCTAACCCTCACCCTAACCCTAACCCTAAACCTCGCCCTAATCTCACCCTAACACTAACCCTAACCCTAACCCTCAACCTAACCCTTACTCTAACCCTGTCTAACCCTAAACCTCACCCTCACACTAAAACTCACCCTAACCCTAACCCTAAACCTCACCCTCACCTGCACCATAACAGTAACCTTAAACTGAAACCTAACAACAACCCTAAACCTAATGCTAAACCTCACCCTAACCATAACCATCACCTTAACCCAAACCCTCACCCTAAGTCTTACCCTCACTGTAACACTAACCCTAACGCTAACACTAACCCTCACACTAACACTAACCCTAAATCTAACCCTAAACGTCAACCTCACCCGAACCCTAATCCAAACCCTAACCGTAAACCCCACCCTAACCCTAAACCTAACCCTCACCCGTATCCTCACCCTCACCGTAAATCTAACTCTAACCCTAACAATAATAATAACCCTAACACTAACCGTAACCCTAACACTATCCATAAACATAACCCTCACCCTCAGCCTCACCCTCACCACAAACTTAACCCTAACCATAACACTAACAATAACCCTAACCCTAAGCCTAACCCTAAGCCTAACTCTAATCATCACACCCACCCTCACCCTCAGCCGAACCCTAAGTCTAACCCTAACCCTACTCCTATTCCTAACCCTCAACATAATCCTAACACTAACCCTAACCCTAACACTAACCCTAAACCTAATCCTAACCCTAAACCTAATCCTCAGCTTCACCCTCACCCTAACCCAAAACCTAACCCTAACCCTCACACTAACTATAAGCCTAACCCTAACCTTAACACTAACCCTCACACTCAACCTCACCCTAACCCTAATCCTAAACCTAACCCTATCTCTAACCCTAACCCTCAACCTAACCCTCAGCCTAGCCTTCAGCCTTATCCAAATCCTAACCATAAACCTCATCCTAACCCTCAACCTACCCCTACCCCTAACCCTAACCCTCACCCCAAACCGAACCCTAACCCTCACCCTCAACCTCATCATCAGCCTAACCCTAAGCCTAACCCTAAACCTGACCCTAAAACACACACTCACCTGCACCCTAACCCTAATCCTATCCCTCACCCTAACCCTAACCCTAAACCTCCCCCTAACTCTCACGCTAACCCTACCCCTAACACTAACACTACCCTAAACCTCAACCTAACCTTCACCCTAACCCTAACTCTAACCCTAAACATCACCCTCACCCTTAACCTCACCCTAACTCTAACCCTAACCCTCACCCTCACCTGCACCCTCAGCCTCACCCTCACCACAAACTTAACCCTAAACATAACACTAACAATATCCCTAACCTTAATCCTAATCCTAACCCTAACTCTAATCCTCAAACCCACCCTCACCCTCAGCCTAAACCTAAACCTCACCCTCACCATAAACCTAACTGTAACCCTAAACCAAACCTCAAACCTCAACCTAAACCTAACCCTAACCCTAACCCTAAAACTAACACACACACTCACCCTCACCCTAACCCTAATCCTAACAATAACACTCACACTCATCCTAACCCTAACCCTAACCCTAACACTTACCCTCAACCTCAGCCTAACCCTAAGCCTATCCCTAACCCTAACCCTAACCTTCACACTCACCCTAACCGTAACCCTAATCCTACTCCTAACCCTAACTCTAACCCTCACCCTCAACTTAACCCTCACCTTAAGCCTATCCCTAACATTAATCCTAACTCGAACCCTGACCCTCAGCCTCACCCAAACCGTAACTCTAACACTAAACATCAACCTGACCCTAACCCTAATCATAACCCTATCCCTAAAACACATCCTAGCCCTAAATGTAATCCTCATACTCACCATAACTGAAACCCTAACCCTAAAGATAACAATAATGCTAACCCTAACCGTAACCCTCACCCTAACCATAAAACTCACCCTAACCCTAACCCTCACCCTAACACTTACCCTCACCCTAACACTAACCCTAACCCTAACACTAACCCTCACACTAACACTAACCATAATCCTAACCCTAAAACTCACCCTAACACTAACCCTAAACCTGACCCTCTCCCAGCCCTCACCCTAACCCTAACCCTCATCCTCACCCTAAACTTCACACTAACCTTAACACTAATCCTCAATCTAACCCTCACCTTCACCTGAACCCTCACCCTAACCCTAACCCTCACCCTTACTGTAACCCTCAACTTCAGCCTAACCCTCACCTTTATCCTTACCATCAACGCCACCCTAACCCTCACTCTAATGCTAACCCTCACCCTAACCCTAACTCTACCCCTAAACCTCATCGTCACCCTAATCCTAACTGTAACGCTAACCCTAACACTATCCTTCACTATAAACTTAACCCTAAACATCACCCTAACCCTAATCCTCACCCTCAGCCTAACCCTAAGCATAAGCCTAACCCTAACCCTAAAACTCACACTAACCCTCACCCTAACCCTAATCCTATCCCTAAACCTAACCCTAACCCTAAACCTCAACCTAATGTCACCCTAACCTTAACCCTAACACTAACCCTAACCCTCACCGTCACCATAACTCTAACCCTAACCCTAACAAGAACACTAATCCTAACCCTAACCCTAAACCTAACCCTAACCCTAAACCTAATGCTAACACTCAACCTCACCCTAACCCTAATCCTAACCCTAACCCTCACCCTAACCCTAACCTTAACCCTAACCCTAACCCTAAACTTTACCCTAACCCTCACCCTCACATTAACACTCAACCTCAACGTAAACATTACCCTTATCCTAACCATCATCCTCACCCTAACTCTCACCCTAACCCTAAACTTCATCCCAACCCTCACCCTAACCGAAAACCTAACCATCACCCTAACCCTAACCTCACCCTCAACCTCATGCTCAGCCTAACCCTACGCTTAAGCCTAAACTTTACCCTAACCCTCACCCTAACCCTAGACCTCGACCTAACCATAATAGTAATCCTAACCCTCATCTTAAAACTCATCCTAGCTCTAATCCTAAACATCACCCTAAACCTAATCTTCACCTCCACCCTCACACTCAGCCTAACCTTAAGCCTAAGACTAACCCAAACCCTAACCCTCACACTCACCTTCACCCTCACCTTAATCCTAACCCTAACCTTAACCATAACCCTAAACCTCAACCTAACCTTCTCCCTAACCTTAACCCTAAAACTAACCCTAAACTTAACCCTCGATCTAACCCTCCTACTAACACTAAATCTAATCCTAAACCTCACCCTCACCCTAACCCTAATCCTAAACCTAATCCTAAACCTCACCCTAACCCTATCAGTAAGCCTCACCCTCACCCTCACCCTCACCACAACTCTCACCCTAACCCTAACAATAACACTAATCCTAACCCTAAACCTAACCCAAACCCTAACCCTAATCCTAACACTCACTCTCATGCTAACCCTAATCTTAACCCTAACCCTCACACTATCCATAATCCTCACTCTCACCGAAACCCTAACCCTCAACCTAACCCTCACCCTAACCGCAACCCTAACCCTAAACCTTAATCTAACTCTAACCCTAACCCTCACCCTCACCCTAACCCTCACCCTAACCCTAATCCTAACCCTAATCCTCATACTTACCCTCACCCTAACCCTAACCTAAACCCTCACCCTAGCCCTAACTCTAAGCCTAATCCTCAACGTAACCCTAAACCTCATGTTCAACGTAACCTTAACCCTAACCCTCACCCTATCCCTAAACATAATCGAACACTAACTCTCACCCTAACCCTTACCCTAACCCTCACCATAAACCTAACCCTCACCCTAAAACTAACCCTAATCCTAACCCTCAACCTAAACCTCACCCTAACCGTAAACCTCACCCTCACACTCACCCTCACCATAACTCTAATCCTACCCTAACAATAACACTAATCCTAACCCGAAACCTAACCCTAACCCTAACCCTAACGCTAATGCTAACACTCACCCTCACGCTAACCTTAATCCTAAACCCAACCCTCACCCTAACCCTAATCATCACCCTCACCTTAACCCTAAACCTCAACCTAACCCTCACCCTAACCCTAACCCTAAACCTAAACCTTAATCTAACACTAACCCTAACCCTCAACCTCATGCTAGCCCTCACCCTAACCCTAATCCTAACCCTAATCCTCATCCTTACCCTCACCCTAACCCTAAACTTAACCCTCACCCTAGCCCTAACCCTAACCCTAATCCTCAACGTAACCCTAAAGCTCAATCTCAGCTTGATCCTAACTCTAACCCTAACCCTAACTCTCACACTCACCCTAACCCTTACCCTAATCCTAATCCTAAACCTAACCCTAACCCTCACCCTCAGCCTCACCTTAACCCTAACTCTAACCCTAAACCTCAGCCTCACCCTAACCCTAACACTAATCCTAACCCTAAAGCTCACCCTAACCTTAACCCTAAACCTCACCCTCACCCTAGCCCTCACCCTAACCCTAATCCTAATACTAACCCTCATCCTAACCCTCCCCCTAACCTTAACCCTAATCCTCACCCTAACCCTAACCCTTACACTTACCTTCACTCTAACCCTGACCCTTTCACTAACCCTAAACCTAACACTAACTGGAACCCTAACACTCACACTCAGCTTCACCCTAACCCTAAATCTAACCGTAAACCTCTCCAAAACCCTAACCCTAACCCTAATCCTAACCCTAACCCTCACCTTAACCCTAACCCTCACCCTCACCGTAACCCTAACCCTCATAATAACCCACACCTTATGCCTATCCCTTAACCTAAACCTTAAACTAACACAAACCCTAGTTCTCACCCTCTCCCTATCCCTCACCCTAACACTAATCGTAACCCTAGTCCTCATCCTAACCCTCAACCTAGCACTAAAACTAACCCTAACTCTTACCCTAAACCAAACCCTCAACCTAACCCTAACCCTATCACTCACCATAACCCTAACCCTAATCCTAACACTCACCCTAACCCTCACCCTAACACTAAACCAAACCGTTGCCCTCACTCTCACACTAACCCTAATCATAACCTTAAACTTCACCCTCAACCTCACCCTTTGCCTAACTCTTAGCCGAAACCTAAACCTAACCCTAACACACACACTCACCCTCACCCTAACCCAAATCCTAACCTTAACCGTCACCATCACCCTAACTCTAACAGCAAACCTCACCTTCATCCTAACCCTCATTCTAACCCTAACCCTAACCCTAAACCTCACCCTAACACTAACCCTATAACTCACCCTCACTGTAACCAAAACCCTAAACCTAAGCCTAACAATAACCCTAACGCTAATCCTAACACTCAACGTAACAGTAACCCTCACCCTAACCCAAACTCTCAGCCTAAAACTTACCCTCACCCTAACAATAACCCTAACCGTAATACTAACCCTCACACTAACCCTCACCATAACACTAACCCTAAACCTCAACCTAACCCTCACTCTCACCATAATTCTAACACTAACCCTATCCCTAACCCTAACCCTAACCCTTACCCTAACCCTATATCTAACCCTAAACCTCACCCTAACACTAACCCTAACCCTAACCGTAAACCACACCCTAATCCGAACCCTAACCCTCACCCGCACCCTCACCCTCACCCTAACTCTAACCCTAACCCTAACAATAACACTAACCCTAACCCATACCATCACCCTAACCCTAATTCTCACCCCCACCCTCACCCTCAGCCTAAGCCTAAGCCTAAGCCTAGCCCTCACCCTAACGGTCACCCTCACCCTCACCCTAACCCTAATACTAAACCTAACCCTATCCCTAAACCTCAACCTAACCCTCACCATCCCATAAACCTAAAAATAACAATAAGCATAAACCTCACCCTAACCATCCCCCTAAACCTAACTCTAACCCTAAACCTCACCCTAACCCCCACCCTAAAACTAATTCTAACCCTAAACCTCACCCTACACCAAACCGTAAACCTCACCCTCACCCTAGCCTCAAACTAACCCTAACCCTAATCCTCAATCTAACCCTCAACCTAACCCTAACCCTAACCCCTACCATAACCCTAAACGAAACCCTAACCCTCACCCTTATCTTAACCCTCACCCTCAGACTAAACCTCACCTTATCCTTACCATTATCCTCACCCTAACCCTCACCCTAACCCTAAACCTCATCCTAACCCTCACCATAACCGTAAACCTAACCATCAAACTCACCCTAACTCTCACCCTCAACCACTCGCTCAGCATAACCCTAAGCCTAAGCTTAATCCTTACCCTAACCCTCACCCTCCCCCTAGCCCTCACCCTAACCCTAATCCTAACCCTCATCCTAACACTCACCCTATCCCCAAACCTAACCATCACCCTAAACCTAATCTTCACCGCCACCCTCACCCTCAGCCTAACCCTAAGCCTAAGCCTAACCCTAATCTTAACCCTCACACTCACCCTCACCCTCATCCTGATCCTAACCCTAACCCTAACCATAAACCTAAACCTCAACCTAACCCTCACCCTAACCTTAACCCTAAAACTAACCCTAACTCTAAACCTCGACCTAACCCTCCAACTAACCCTAAATCTAACCCTAAACCTCACCCTCACACTAACCCTAATCCTAACCCTAACCGTAAACTTCACCCTAACCCTAACCCTAACCCTCAACCTCACCCTCACCCTTCCAATTACTCTAACCCTAACCCTAACAATAACACTAATCCTAACCATAAACCTAACCTGAACCCTAACCCTAACTGTAATCCTAACACTAACCCTCATGCTAACCCTAATCCTAACCCTAACCCTCACCCTAACCCTAATCCTCACCCTCACTGTAAACCTACACTCAACCTAACCCTTACCCTAACCCTAACCCTAAACCTTAATCTAACAGTAACCCTAACCCTCACCCTCACACTAGCCCTCACCCTAACCCTAATCCTAACCATAATCCTCATCCTTACCCTCACCCTAACCCTAACCTTAACCATCACCCTAGCCCTAAAACTAACCCGAATCCTCAACGTAACCCTAAACCTCATGCTCACCGTAACCCTCACCCTAACCCTAAACCTAGCAGTACCCTAACACTCACCCAATATCTCTAACCCTAAACCTTAATCTAACACTAACCCTAACCCTCACCCTCACCCTAGGCCTCACCCTAAACCTAATCCTAACCCTAGTCTTCATCCTTACCCTCACCCTAACCTAACCCTAACCCTCACCCTAGCCCTAACCCTAAGCCTAATCCTCAACGTAACCCTAAACCTCATGCTCACCTTAACCCTAACCCTAACACTCACCCTAACCCAAAACATAACCGTACACTGACTCTCACCCTAACTCTAACCCTAACCCTAAACCTTAATCTAACACTAACCCTAACACTCATCCTCACCATCACCCTCAGCCTAATCCTAAGCGAAACCCTAACCCTAGCCCTAATGCTCACACTCACCCTAACCCTTACCCTAACCTTAATCCTAAACCTATCCTAACCCTTACCCTCAACTTAACCCTCAGCCTAACCCTAAATCTAACACTAACCATAAACCTCACCCTAACCCTAACCCTAACCCTAAAACTCACCCTCACCCTAGCCCTCACCCTAACAATAATCCTAACCCTAACCCTCATCCTGACCCTCACCCTAACACTAACCATAACCCTCACGATCACCCTAACCCTAATCCGAACCCTCACCCTCAACCTAACCCTAACCCCCACCCTCACCGTAACCCTTACCTTAACGTCAACCTAACCCTAAACTAAACCCGAACACTAACTCTCACACTTACCATAATCCTAACCCTCAAGCTAACCCTAACCCTAAACCTCATTCTCACCCTAGCCTCACCCAACCCTAATCCTAACCCTATCCCTTTTCCTAACCCTCCCCCTAAACCTTATCCTAACACTCACCCTAAAACTAAACCTCAGCCTCAAGCTCACCTTCAGCCTAACCCTAAGCATAATCTTAAATGTAACCCTAACACACACATTCACCCTAAACCTAAACCTCACCCTAACCCTAACACTCATCCTAACCCTCCCCATAACACTAACACTAATCCTAACACTAAACCTCACCCTCACCCTCAGCATAATCCTAAGCTTAAGCCTAACCCTAACCCTCACACTTACCCTAACCCTAACCCTAAACCTCACTCTAACCCTAAACTTCACCCTCAACCTCAGCCTAACCCTAAGCCTTTCCCTAACCCTAACCCTAATCCTCACCCTCACGCTAACCCTAATCCAACTCCTAACCCTAATCCTAACCCTCACCCTAAACCTCAGCTTAAGCATAACCCTAACATTAATCCTAACCCTAACCCTCACCGTCAGCCTCACCCTAACACTAACTCTAACACTAAACCTCACCCTGACCCTAAACCTAAACCTCACCCTCACTCTAGCCCTCACCCTAACCTTAATCCTAACACTAAACCTCATCCTAACCCTCCCCCAACCCTTACCTTAACCCTCACCCTAACCCTAACCCTTACCCTCAACCTCAACATAAGCCTAACCCTAAGCCTAACCCTAAACCTAACTCTAACACAAACACTCACCTCACCATAACCCTAATCCTAACCCTAAACCTCACCCTCACCCTCATCCTCAGTGTAACCCTAAGCCTAACCCTAATCCTAAACCTAACCTCACACTCACCCTAACCCTTATCCTAATCCTAATCCTAAACCTAACCCTAACCCTCACCCTAAACCTCAGCTTAACCCTAATTCTAACCCTAAACCTCACCCTCACCCTAACCCTAACACTAACCCTAAACCTTACCCTCAACCTAGCCATCACCCTAACCCTAATCCTTACCCTAACCCTCATCCTAACCCTGCCCCTAACCCTAACCCTAAACCTCACCCTAACAATAACCCTCATCCTCACCCTCACCCTAACTCTAATCCTAACCCTGACCATAAACCTCACACTAACCCTAAACCTAAACCTCACCCTCACTCTCCCCCTCACCATAACTCAAAACCTAAACCTAACAATAACACTAATCCTAATCCTAATCCTAACCTTAACTGTAATCCTAACACTCCCTCTCATGCTAACCCTAATCCTAACCCTAACCCTCACTCTAACCCTAATCCTTACCCGCACCATAACCCTAACCCTCAACCTAACCCTCACCCTAACCCAAACCCTAACCCTAAACCTTAATCTAACACTAACCCTAACCCTCACCCTCAGCCTAGCCCTCACCCTAACCCTAATCCTAAACCTAATCCTCATCCTTAAGCTCACCCTAACGGTAACCTTAACCCTCACACTAGCCTTAACCCTAAGCCTAATCCTCAACATAACCCTAAACCTCATGGTCACCATAACCCTAACTCTAACCCTCACCCTAATCCTAAACATAACCGAACCCTAACTCTCACCCTAAACCTAACCCTAACACTCACCTTAACCCTAACCCTCACCCTCACCTAACCCTAATCCTAACCCTAAACCTAAACCTCACCCTAAACCTAACCCTTACCCTCACCCTCACCCTCACCATAACTCTAACCCTAACCCTAACAAAAACACTAATCCTAACCCTAAACCTAACCCTAACCCTAACCCTAACACTAATCCTAGCACTCATCCTCAGGCTAAATCTAATCCTAAACCTAACCCTCACCCTAACCATAATCATCACCCTGACTGGAACCCTAACCCTCAAACTTACCCTCACCCTACCCCTACCCCTAAACCTTAATCTAACACTAACCCTAACGCTCACCCTCACCCTAGCCCTCACCCTAACCCTAATCCTAACCCTAATCCTCATCCTTACACTCATCACCCTAAAATTAACCCTCAACCTAGCCCTAACCCTAAAGGTAATCCTCAAAGTAACCATAAACCTCATGCTCACCTTAACCCTAACCCTAACCCTCACCCTAACCATAAACATAACCAAACTCTAACCCTCACCCTCACCCTCAGCCTAACCCTAAGCCAAACCCTAACCCTAGCAGTAATGCTCACACTCACCCTAACCCTTACCCTAAACCTAATCCTAACCCTAAGCCTAACCCTCACCCTGAACCTAACCCTCACATTAACCCTAAATCTAACACTAACCCTAACCCTAACGCTCAACCTCAGCCTCATCCTACCCCGAACTCTAACCTTAAACATCACCCTCACCCTAACAGTAACCCTACCTCTAAACCTAAAACTCACCCTAACTCTAACCCTAACCCTAAACCTCACCCTCACCCTAGCCCTCACCCTAACACTAATCCTAACCCTAACCCTCATCCAAACCCTCACCCTAACACTAACCATAACCCTCACGCTCACCCTAACCCTAATCCGAACCCTAACCCTCAGTCTAACCCTAACCCTCACCCTCACTGTAAACCTTACCTTAACCCTCAACCTAACCCTAAACTTAACCCGAATACTAACTCTCACCTTTAAAATAATCCTAACCCTCAAGCTAACCCTAACCCTAAAACTCATTCTCACCCTAGCCCCACCCAACCCTAATCCTAACCCTATCCCTTTTCCTAACCCTCCCCCTAACCTTTACCCTAACTCTCAGCTTAACACTAACCCTCAGCCTCACCCTCACTCTCAGCCTTACCCTAAGCCTAAGCCTAAGCCTAACCCTAACCCTAACCTCACCCTCAGCCTAACCCTAAGCCTAACCCTAAACCTAACCCTAACACACACACTCACCCTCACCCTAAACCTCACCCTAACCCTAACCCTCATCCTAACCATCCCCATAACCCTAAACCTAACACTAACACTAATCAACACCCTCAACCCCAGCATAATCCTAAGCCTAACCCTAACCCTAACCCTCACACTCACCCTAAACCTAACCCTAAACCTCACCCTAACCCTAACCTTCACCCTCAACCTCAGCCTAACCCTAAGCCTATCCCTAACCCTAATCCTACTACTAACCCTAATCCTAAACCTCACCCTCAACCTAAACCTCAACTTAAGGCTAAGCCTAACATTAATCCTAACCCTAACCCTCGCCTTCAGCCTCACCCTAACACTAACTATACCACTAAACCTCACACTGAACATAAACCTAAACCTCATCCTCACCCTAGCCCTCACCCTAACACTAACCCTAACCCTAAAACTCACCTTAAGCCTGACCCTAACAATATTTCTAACACGAATTCTCACCCTCAGCCTCACCCTAACCCTAACTCTAACGCTAAACCTCACCCTGACCCTAACCCTAAACCTAACCCTATCCCTAAACCTCATCCTAACCCTATCCCTAACCCTCACCCTCACCATAATTTTAACCCTAAACCTAACACTAACAATAACCCTAACACTAACCCTAACCCTCACCCTAACCCTAACCATCACCATAACGCTTACCCTCACCCTAATACTAACCCTAACCCTAACACTAAACCTCACACTAACCCTAAACATTACCCTAACCATAAACTTCACCCTAACACTAATCCTAAACCTCACCGTCTCGCTAGACCTCGCCCAACACTAATCCTCAATCTAACCCTCACCCTCACCCTATCCCTAACCCTAACCCTCACCCTAACCCTAAACGTCACCTTTCCCGTAACCCTCAACCTCAGCTTAAACCTCACCTTTACCCATACTGTCACCCACACCATAACCCTCACTCCAACCCTAACCCTCCCCCTACCCCTAACTCTACCACTAAACCTCACCCTCACCCTAACCCTAACTCTAACGCTGAGCCTAAAACTAACCCTCACCCTAACCCTAACTGTAACCATCACCCTAACCCTAATCCTCACTCCCAACATCACACTCAGCCTAACCCTAAGCCTAAGCCTAAACCTAAACCTAAACCTCACACTCACCCTCACCCTAACCTAATCCTAACCCTAAACCTAACCCTAAACCTCAACCTAACCCTCACCTAACTTTAACCCTAACACTTAACCTAACCCTAACCCTCGACTTAACCCTCCAACTAAACCTAAATCTAACCCTAAACCTCAAGCTCAACCTAACGCTAATCCTAACCCTAACCCTAATCCTCACCCTAATCCTAACACTCACCCTCACCCTCACCCTCACCCTCACCATAACTCTAACCATAACCCTAACAATAACAGTAATCCTAAACCTAAACCTAACCCTAACCGTAACCTAAACCTAATGCTAACACTCAACCTCACCCTAACCCTAACCCTAACCCTAACCCTAAGCCTAACCCTTACCCTAACTCTCACTGTAACCCTAACCCTCATCCTAACCCTCACCCTAAACCTAACCCTAAAGCTAAACCTTACCCTAACACTAACCCTAATCCTCAACTTCACCATAGCCCTCACCCAAAACCCTAGTTGTAAACCTAATCCTTATCCTAACCCTCACCCTAACTCTAAGCCTAACCTTAATCCTAACCCCAACCCTCACTGTAACCCTAACACTGACCCTAACACTAACCCTATCCCTAAACCTAACCTTAAATTTAACACTAAACCTAATCCTAATCCTCAGCCTCACCCTCACCCTAATAGAAAGCGTTACCCTAACCGACATCCTAACTCTAAGATTAACCCTAACCCTAATCCTAACCCTCAAACTCACCCTAAACCTAACGATAATCCTAAACCTAACCCTATAAGTAACCCTAAACCTCACCCTAACCCTCAGCCTAGCCCTCACCCTTACACTTATCCTAACCCTTACTCTCACCATAACCATAAACCTCACCCTAACCCTAACCCTCACCCTAACACTTACCCTCACACTATCACTAAGCCTACCCCTAACACTAACTCTCACACTAACCCTAAACGTCACCCTAACCCTAACACTCAATCTAACACTAACCCTAACCCTCACCCTCACCCTAGCCTTCACCCTAAACCTAACCCTCACCCTCACACTCAACCTCAGCCTAACCCTAACCATAATCCTAATCCTAACCCTCACCCTCACCCTAACCCTCACCCTAAACCAAACCCTAAACCTAACAATAACCCTAACGCTAACCCTCACCCTAACCCTAACACTAACCCTAAACCTCACCCTCACCCTAACCCTAACCCTAAGCCTAACATTAAACTTCACCCTCACACTCACCCTAGCCCTTACCCAAAACCTAACCCTCACCCTAACACTCCCCCTAACCCTAAACCTCACCCTCAACCTCACCCTTAGCCTAACCCTCAGGCTAACCCTAAACCTAAACCTACCACACACACTCACGCTCACTCTAACCATAATCCTGTCCCTAAACCTAAGTCTAACCCTAACACTCTCCCTAGCTCTGACCCCAACCCCAACCCTAAAACTAACCCTTACCCTAACCCTCAACCTAAACCTCACCCTAAGCCTAACTCTAACCCTAAACCTCACCCTCACCTTAACCCTAACTCTAACCCTAAACCAAAACCTAAACCTCACCTAACACTAACCCTAAACCTAACCCACACCTTCATGCTCAGCCTAACCCTAAACCTAACCCTCAAACTCACCCAATCCCTAACCCTAAACCTCACCCTAACCCTAACCCTCACCCTCAACCTCAGCAAAACCCTAAGCCTATTCCTAAACCTAACCCTAACCCTCACACTCACACTTACACTAACCCTAATCCTACTAATAAAGCTAACCCTAAACCTCAACCTCATCCTAACCCAAACACTCACCCTCACCCTCACCCTCACCATAACTCTTACCCTAACCCTAACAATAACAGTAATCCTAACCCTAAACCAAACCCTAACCCTAACCCTAAACCTAATGCTAACACTCAACCTCACCCTAACCCTAATCCTAACCCTAACCTTAATCCTAACCCTAACCATCACCCTCACCCTAATCCTAAACCTATACCTTAGCCTAACATTTACCCTAAACCTCACCTTCACCCTAGCCCTCACCCTAACCCTAATTGTAACCTAATTCTCATCCTAACAATCACCCTAACTCTAAGCCTAACGTAAACCCTAACCCTAAGCCCAACCCTCACTGTAACACTAACACTAACGCTAACACTAACACTAACCCTAAACCTAAAACTAAACCTAACCCTAATCCTCAGCCTCACCCTCACCCTAACCCAAACCCTATCACTAACCCTCCTCTTAACTCTAAGCCTAACTCTAACCCTAATCCTAACCCTCACACTCAACCTAAACCTAATCCTAAACTTAAGCCTATCCCTAACCATAACACTCACCCTAACCCTCAGCCTAGCCCTCACCCTTACACTTATCCTAACCCTAACCCTCACACTAACGATAAACCTCACCCTAACACTAACCCTCACATTAACGCTTACCCTCAACCTAACACTAACACTGACCTTAACACTAACACTCACACTAACCCTAAACATCACCCTAAACCTAAACCTCACCCTAACACTAAACCTAACCCTCACCCTCACCATAGCCTTCACACTAACCCTAATTCTCATCCTCACCATAAACCTCACACTAACCCTAACACTAATCCTCAATCTAACCGTCAAACTCACCCAAACACTAACACTAACCCTCACCCTAACCCTTACCCTCACCCTTACCGTAACCCTCACCCTCAGCCTAAACCTCAACTTTACCCTTACCGTCACCCCCACGATAACCCTCACTCTAACCCTAACCCTCACCCTAACCCTAACTCTACCCCGAAACCTCACCCTCAGCCTAACCCTAACTCTAACCCTAACTCTAACACTTACCCTCAACCTAACCCAAACCCTAACCATCACCCTAACCCTAATCCTCACCCCCAACCTCACACTCAGCCTAACCCTTAGCCTAAGCCTAACCCTAACCCTAAACCTCACACTCACCCTCACCCTAACCCTAATCCTAACCCTAAACCTAACGGAAAACCTAAACCTCAACCTAACCCTCACCCTAACCTTAACCCTAACCCTTACCCTAACCCTAACTCTCGACCTAACCCTCCAAATAACCTAAATCTAACCATAAACCTTACCCTCACACTAAGCCTAACCTAACCCTAAACCACAACCTAACCCTCACTCTAACCTTAACCCTAACACTTACCCTAACCCTAACTCTCGACCTAACCCTCCAAATAACCTAAATCTAACCATAAACCTCACCCTCACCCTAATCCTAAACCTAACCCTAACCCTAAACCTCACCCTAACCCTAACACTCACCCTCACCCTCACCCTCACCATAACTATAACCCTAACCCTAACAATAACAGTAATCCTAACCCTAACCCTAACCCTAACCCTAACCATAAAGCTAACACTCAACCTCACCCTAACCCTAACCCTCACCCTAACCCTAGCCATCACCCTCACTATAACCCTAACCCTCATCCTAACCCTTACCCTAACCCTAACCCTAACCCTAACCTTAAACCTTACCCTAACACTAACCCTAATCCTCACCTTCACCCTAGCCCTCACCTTAACCCTAATCATAAACCTAATCCTCATTCTCACCCTGTCCCTAACTCTAAGCCTAACCCTAACCCTAACCCTAACCCCAACCCTCACTGTAACGCTAACACTAACCCTAACACTAACACTAAACCTTAACTTAACCCTAATCCTCAGCCTCAGCCTCACACTCACCCAAACCCTCACCCTAATCCTCATCCTAACTCTAAGCCTAATGCTAACCCGAATCCTAACCCTCACACTCACCCTCACCCTAAACCTAATCCTAAACCTCATCCAATCCCTAACCCTAACCCTCACCCTAACCCTTAGCCTAGCCCTCACCCTTACACTTATCCTAACCCTAACCCTCACCCTAACTATAACACTCACCCTAACCCTAAAACTCACCCTAACACTTACCCTCAACCTAACACTAACCCTAATCCTAACATTAACCCTAACACTAACCCTAAACATCACCCTAACCCTAAACCTCACCCTAACACTAACCCTAACCCTCAACCTCACCCTAGCCTTCAGCCTAAACCTAACCCTCATCCTCACCATAAACCTCCCACTAACCATAACAGTAATCCTCAATCTAACCCTCACCCTCAGCCTAACGCTAACATTAACCCTAACCCTAACCCTAACCCTCACCCTTACCGTAACCCTCACCCTCAGCCTAAACGTCAACTTTACCCTTACAGTCACCCCGACGCTAACCCGCACCCTAACCCTAACCCTCACCCTAACTAAAATTGTACCCCTAAACCTCACCCTCAACCTAACCCTTACTCTTACCCTAACCCTAACACTAAACCTCACTGTAAACCTAAACCTAACGCTCACCCTCACCGTAACCGTAACCCTAACCCTAAACCTAACAGTAACCCTAAACCTAACCCAAACCCTCACCCTAAAGATAACACTCACCCTAAACCTAACCCTCTCCCTAACACATACCTTCACCCTAACACTAACCCTAACCCTAACACTAACCCTCAAACTAACCCTAATCTTCACACTAATCCTAAAAGTCACCCTAAACCTAATCCTAACCCTAATCCTCACCCTCATCCTAACTCTCACCCTTACCCTAATCCTAACCCTCATCCTCACTGTATACCTCAGACTAACCCTAACCCTAATCCTCAATCTAACCCTCACACTAATTCTAACCCTGACCTTTACCCAAACCCTATACCTAACCCTAACACTCACCCTTATCTTAACCCTCACCCTCAGCCGAAACCTCACAATTACACTTACCATCATCCTCACCCTAACCCTCACCCTAATGCTAAACCTCATCCTAATCCTCACCCCAACCGTAAACCTAACCATCACCCTAAACTTAAACCTCACCCTCACCCTAGCCCTCACCCTAACCCTAATCCTAATCCTAAACCTCATCCTAAACTCAAACTAACCCTAACCCTAACCATCACCTTAAACGTAAACCTCACCCCCACCCTCACGCTCAGCCTTACCCTAAACCTAAGCCTAGCCATAAGCATAACCCTCAAACGCACCCTCACCCCAATCCTAACCCTAATCCTAACCATAACCCTAAACCTCACCCTAACCCTCACCCTATCCTTAAACCTAAAACTAACCCTAACCCTAACCCTCGACCTAACCATCCAACTAACCTAAATCTAACCCTAATCCTCACCCACACCCTAACCTTAATCCTAACCCTAACCCTAAACCTCACCCTAATCCTAACCCTAACCCTCATCCTAACCCTCACCATAACTCTAACCATACCACTAACAATAACACTAACCCTAACACGAAACCTAACCCTAACCCTAATCCTAATCCTAGCACACACCCTCATGCTAACCCTAATCCTAACCATAACCCTCAAACTCACCCTCACCCCAATCCTAACCCTAATCATAACCATAACCCTAAACCTCACCCTAACCCTCACCCTATCTTTAACCCTAAAACTAACCCTAACCCTAACCCTCGACCTAATCATCCAACTAACCTAAATCTAACCCTAATCCTCACCCACACCCTAACCCAAATCCTAACCCTAACCCTAAACCTCACCCTAATCCTAACCCTAACCCTCATCCTAACCCTCACCATAACTCTAACCATACCCCTAACAATAACACTAACCCTAACCCGAAACCTAACCCTAACCCTAACCCTAATCCTAGCACACACTCTCATGCTAACCCTAATCCTAACCCTAACCCTCACACTAACCCTAATCCTCACCTTCACTGTAACCCTAACCCTCAACCTAACCCTCACCCTAACACTAACCCTAACCCTAAACCTTAATCTAACACTAACCCTAACCCTCAGCCTCACCCTAGCCCTCACCCTAACCGAAATCCTAACCCTAATCATCATCCTTACCCTCACCCTAACCCTAACCTTAAACCTCACCCAAACCCTAACCCTAACTCTAACTCTCAACCTAACCCTAAACCTCAAGCTCAGCCTAACACTAAGCCTAACCCTAATCCTAACGCTCACACCCACCCTAACCCTTACCCTAAAACTAATCCTTAACCTATGCCTAAACCTCACCCTCAACTTAACCCTAAATCTAACACTAACCCTAACCCTAACCATAAACCTCACCCTAACCCTAACTCTAAACCTCACCCTCACAATAGCCCTAACCCTAACCCTAATCCTAACCCTAAAGCTCAGCCTAACACTAAATCTAACCCACACGCTCACCCTCACCCTAACCCTAATCTGAACCCAAACCCTCAACCTAACCCTAAACTTAAACCGAACCCTAACTCTCACCCTTAACTTAACCCTAACCCTCACACTAACCCTAACCCTAAACCTTACCCTCACCCTAGCCCTCATCCTCAACCTCTCCCTCAGGCTAAAGCTAAGCCTAACCCTAAACATAACCATAACAGACACAGTCACCCTCACCCTAACCCTAATCCTAACGCAAACCTTCATCCTAACCCTCCCCATAACCCTAACCGTCACCCTAAACTTAAACCACACCCTCACCCTCAGCCTAATCCTAAGCGTAACCCTAACCCTAAACCTCACACTCACCCTAACCCTAACACTCAATCTCACCCTAAACCTAACCCTCCCCATCAACCTCAGCCTAACACTAAGCCTATCCCTAACCCTAACAATAACTCGTACACTCACCCTAACACTAATCCTAATCCAACTCCTAACCCTTACCCTAACCCTCACCCTCAAACTAACCCTCACCTTAAGCCTAACCCTAACATTAATCCTAACCCTAACCCGCACCTTCAGCCTCACCCTAAACCTAACTCTAACACTAAACCTCACCCTGACCCTAACCCTAACACTAACCCTATCCCTAAACCTCATCCTAGCCCTAAACCTAACCCTCACCCTCACCCTCACCATAACTTTAACCCTAACACTAATGCTAACAATAACCCTAACCCTAACCCTAACCCTCACCCTAAACATAACCCTCACCCTAACCCTCACCCTAACCCTAACCCTCACCCTCACCCTAACCATCACTCTTACCATAACCCTCAACTTAACCCTAACTCTACGCCTAAACCTCACCCTCACACTAACCCTAACTCTAAACCTAACCCTAACACTATCCCTCACCCTAACCCTAACCCAAACTATCACCGTAACCCTTATCCTCACACCCACCCTCACCCTCAGCCTAAGCCTAAGCCTAACCCTAACCCTAACACTAAACCTCACACTCACCCTCACCCTAACCCTAATCCTAACCCTAAACCTAACCGTAAACCTCAACCAACCCTCAACCTAACCTTAACCCTAACACTTACCCTAACCCTAACCCTCGACTTAACTTTCCAACTAAACCTAAATGTAACCATAAACCTCACCCTCACCCTAACCCTAATCCTAACCCTAACCCTAAACCTCAACCTCACCCTAGCCCTCACCCTAACCCTAATCCTAACCCTAACCCTCATCCTAACCCTCACCCTAACTCTAAGCCTAACCCTAATCCTCATCCTCAAACTAGCCCTCACCCTAACCCTAATTCTAACCCTAACCCTCACCCTAACACTAACCCTCATCCTCACCCTAAACCTCAAACTAACCCTAACCCTAATCCTCAATCTATCCCTCACGCTCACCCTAACCCTAACCCTAACACTTACCCTAACCCTAACCCTAACCCTAACCCTCACCCTTATCTTAACCCTCACCCTCAGCCTAAACCTAACCCTTACCCTTACCAACATCCTCACCCTAACACTCACCCTAACCCTAAACCTCATCCTAATCCTCACCCTAACTGTAAACCTAACCATCACCCTAACCCTAACACTAACCTCTACCTCATGCTCAGCCTAACCCTAAAACTAAGCCTAATCCTTACCCTAAACCCTGACCCTCAACCTAGCCCTCAACCTAACACTAATCCTAATCCTAACCCTCATCCTAACCCTCACCCTAGCCCCAACCCTAACCATCACCCTAAACCTAATCTTCAACCCCACTGTCACCCTCAGCCTAACCTTAAGCCTAAGCTTAAGCCTAACCGGCACACTCACCTTCACCCTCACCCTCACCCTACTGTTAACCCTAACCCTAACCATAACCCAAAACCTCAACCTAACTCTCACCCTAACCTTAACCCTAAAACTAATCCTAACCCTAACCCTCAACCTCACCCTGCAACTAACCCTAAATCTAACCTAAACTTCACCCTCACCCTAACCCTAATCCTAATCCTAACCTAAACCTCACCCTAACCCTAAGCCTAACCCTCACCCTCACCCTCACCCTCATCATAACTCTAACCCTAACCCTAACAATAACACTAATCCTAACCCTAAACCTAACCCTAACCCTAACCCTAACTGTAATGCTAACACTCACGCTCATGCTAACCTTAATCCTAACCCTAACCCTCACCCTACCCCTAATCCTCACCCTCACCGTAACCCTAACCCTCAACCTAACCCTCACCCTCACCCTAACCCTAAACCTTAATCTAATACTAACCCTAACCCTCACCCTCAACCTTGCCCTCACCTTAACCCTAATCCTTACCCTAATCCTTATGCTTACCCTCAACCTATCCCTAAACTTAACCCTCACCCTAACCCTAACCCTAAACCTAACCCTCAACCTAACCCTAATCCTCACGCTCACCATAACCCTAACCCTCACCCTCACCCTCACCCTCAGCCTAACCTTAAGCCTAACTGTAACCCTCACACTCACCCTAAACCTTACCCTAATCCTAATCCTAACCCTAACCCTAACCCTCACCCTCAGCTTCACCCTAATCCTAAATCTAACCCTAAAGCTCACAATCTCCCTAACCCTAACCCTAACCATAACCTTAAACCTCACCCTCACATTCACCCTAGCCCTTATCCTAACCCTAATCCTAACCCTAACCCTCCTCCTAACCCTCCACATAACCGTAAAGCTCAGCTTCAACCTCAACCTCTGCCTAATCCTAAGCCTAACCCTAAACCTAAACCTAACACACACCCTCCCCATCACTCTAGCCCTAATCCTATCCCTAAACCTAACCCTAATCCTAACCGTCCCCCTAACTCTTACCGTAACACTAACCCTAAAACTAACCCTTATCATAACCCTCTACCTAAACCTCACCCTAACACTAACTCTAACCCTAAACCTCACCCTCTCCCTAACCCTAAGTCTAACCCTAATCCAAACCATAAACCTCACCCTAACATTAACCCTAACCCTAACCCTCAACCTAAGCCTCCAAATAAACCTAAATCTAATCATAAACCTCACCCTCACCCTAACCTTAATCCTAATCCTAACCCTAAACCTCACCCTAACCGTAACCCTAACTGTCAAACTAACCCTCACCCTCACCCTAACTCTAACCCACACCCTCACCCTCATGCTAATCATAAACCTAAGCCTAACCCTAACCCTCTCACTCACCCTAACCCTAACCCTAAAACTCACCCTAACCCTAAACCTAACCCTCAAACTTAGCCTAAACCTAAGCCTATCCCTAACCCTAACCCTAACCCTCACATTCACCCTAACCCTAACCCTAATCCTACTCCTCACCCTAACCCTAACCCTCACCCTCAACCTAACCCTCACCTTAAGCCTAACCCTAACATTAATCCTAACCCTAATCCTCACCCTCAGCCTCACCCTACCCCTAAATCTAACACTAAACCTCACCCTGACCCTAACCCTAACCAGAACCCTATCCCTAAACTTCTTCCTAGCCCTAAACCTCACCTTCACCCTCACCCTCACGATAATCTTAACCCTAACCCTAATGCTATCAATAATCCTAACCCTAACCCTAACCCTCACCCTAAGCATAACCCTCACCCTAACCCTAATCCTCACCCTAACACTTACCTTCACCCTAACGCTAACCCTCACCCTAAGACTTAACCTCACCCTTACACTAACCCTAACCCTAACACTAACCCTAACCATCAACCTAACCCTAAACCTCACTCTAACCTGAACCCTAAACCTCACCCTCTCCCTAGCCCTCACCCTCATACTCACCCTAAACATCACACTAACCCTAACAGTATTCCTCAATCTAACCCTCACCCTCACCCTAACCCTCACCCTAACGCTCACCCTAACCCTCACCCTCACCCTTACTGTACCCCTCACCCTCAGCCTAACACTCACCTTTACCGTTACCGTCACCCCCACCCTAACCCTCACTCTAACGCTAACCCTCACCCTAACCCTAACTCTACCCCTAAAGCTCACCCACACCCTTACACTAACTCTAATACTAACCCTAACACTAACCCTCACCATAACCCTAACCCTAACCATCACCCTAACCATAATCCTCACCCCAACCTTCACCCTCAGGCTAACCATAAGCCTAAGCCTAACCCTAACCCTAAACGTCACACTCAACCTCACCCTAACCCTAATCCTAACCCTAAACCAAACCCTAATCCTAAACCTCAACCTAACCCTGACCCTAACTTTAAACCTAACACTAACCCTAACCCTCCAACTAAACCTAAATCTAACCTAAACCTCACCCTCACCCTCACCCTAATCCTAACCCTAACCCTAAACCTCACCCTAACCCTAACCCTAACCCTCACCCCAAACCTCACCCTCACCATAACTCTAACCGTAACCCTAACAATAACAATAATCCTAACCCTAAACTTAACCCTATCCCTAACCGTAACCCTAATGCTAACACTCAACCTCACACTAACCCTAATTCTAACCCTAACCCTCACCCTAACCCTAACTCTAAACCTGACCCTAACACTTACCATCACCCTAACCCTAACCCTCACCCCCACCCTCACCCTCAGCCTAACCCTAAGCCTAAGCCTAACGCTAAACCTCACCTTCACCGTCACCCTTACCCTAATTCTAAACCTAATTCTAAACCTAACCCTAAACCTCAACCTAACCCTCAACCTAAACTTAACCCTAACACTTACAATAACACTAACTCTCCACCTAAGCCTCCAACTAAACATAAATCTAATCATAAACCTCACCCTCACCCTAACCCTAATCCTAACCCTAACCCTAAACCTCACCCTAACCTTAACACTCACCCTCACCCTCACCCTCACCATAACTCTAACCCTAACCCTAACAATAACAGTAATCCTAACCCTAAACCTAACCCTAACCATAACCCTAACCCTAATGCTAACACTCAACCTCACCCTAACCCTAAACCTAACCCTAATCCTCACCCTCACCCTAACCCTCATCCTCACTGTAACCCTAACGCTCATCCTAACACTCACCCTAACTCTAACACTAACCCTAAATCTTACCCTAACACTAACCCTAATCCTCACCTTCACCCTAGCCCTGACCCTAACCCTAATCGTAAGCCTAATCTTCATTTTAACCTTCACCCTAACTCGAAGCCTAAACCTAATCCTAACCCTAATCCCAACCCTCACTGGATCCCTAACACTAACCCTAACACTAACACTGACGCTAAACCTAACCCAAACCTAACCCTAAACCTAACCCTAATCCTCAGCCTCACCCTCACCCTAACCCAAACCCTAACCCTAAACCTCATCCTAACTCTAAGCCTAACCATAACCCTAGTCCTAACCCTCACCCTAACCCTAATCCTAAACCTATCCCTATCCCTAACCCTAACCATCAGTCTAACCCTTAGCCTAGTCCTCACCCTTAAACTTATATTAACCCTAACCCTCACCCTAACCATAAAACTCACCCTAACCCTAATCCTCACCCTAACACTTACCCTCACCCTAACACTAACCCTAATCCTAACACTAACTCTCACACTAACCCTAAATATCACCCTAAACCTAAACCTCACCCTAACACTAAACCTGACCCTCACACTCACACTAGACTTCAGGGTAACCCCAACCCTCATCCTCTCCATAAATCTCACACTAACCCTAACACTAATCCTCAATCGAACTCGCAACCTCACCATAACGCTAGCACTGACCCTCACCCTAACCCTAACACTCACAGTTACCGTAACCCTCAGCCTCAGCCTAACCCTCACCTTTACCTTTACCATCACCCCCACGTTAACCCGCACCCAAACCCTAACCCTCACCCTACCCTAAATGCACCCTATTCCTCACACTCTCCCTAACCCTAACACTTACCCTAACCCTAACACTAAACCTCACTTTAATCCTAATCCTAACCCTCACCCTCACCCTAACCATAACCCTCACCCTAACCCTAACACTCAACCTAACATTTAACCTCACTCTAACACTAACCATAACCCTAACACTAACCCTCACCCTAGCCCTCACCCTAACCCTAATCCTAAACCTCACCCTAACCCTAATCCTAAACCTCATCCTCACCCTAAACCTCTCACTAACCCAAAACTAATCCTCAATCTAAACCTCACCCTAACTCTAACCGTAACCCTAACCCTTACCCTAACCCTAAACCTAACCCTAACCCTCACCCTTATCTTAACCCTCAACCTCAGCCTAAACTTCATCTTTACCCTTACCATCATCATCACCCTAACACTCACCCTAACGCTAAACCTCATCCTAACACTCACCCTAACCGTAAACTTAAACATCACCCTAACCCTAACCCTCACCCTCAACCTCACGCTCAGCCTAACCCTAAGCCTAAGCCTAAGCCTAAGCCTAACCCTCAACCTCACCCTCACCCTCACCCTAATCCTAACCCTAACCATAACCATAAGCCTAAAACTCAACCTAAACCTCACTCTAACCATAAACCTAAAACTAATCCTAAACCTATCCCTCGATCTAACCCTGCAACTAACCCTAAATCTAACCCTAAACCTCACCCTCACCCTAACCCTAAACCTAACCCTAACCCTAAACCTCACCCTAACTGTAAACCTAACCCTCACCCTCACCCACACCCTCACCATAATTTTAACCATAACCCTAACAATAACACTACTCGTAACCCTCAACCTAAACCTAACCCTAACCATAACTGTAATCCTAACACTAACCCTCATGTTTACCCTAATCCTAACCCAAACCCTCACCCTAACCCTAATCCTCACCCTCACTCTAACCCTAACCCTCAACCTAACCCTCACCGTAACCCTAACCCTACCCCTAAACCTTAACCTAACACTAACCCTAACCCTCACCCTCAACCTAGCCCTCACCCTAACCATAATGCTAAACCTTCTCCTCATCCTTACCCTCACCCTAACCCTAACCTTAACCCTCACCCTAACCCTAATCCTAACCCAGACCCTCAACCAAACCCTAAACCTCACTCACACCGTAACTCTAACCCTCACCCTAACCCTAAACATAAATGAACCCTAACTCTCACCCTAACCCTAACCCTAACCCTCCCCCTAACCCTAAGTCTCACCCTCACCCTCACCCTCAGCCTGACCCTAAGTGTAACCGTAACCCTCACACTCACCCTAACCCTTACCCTAAACCTAATCCTAACCCTAACTCTAACCCTCACACTCAGCCTCACTGTAACCCTAACTCTAACCTAAACCTCACCCTCACTCTAACCCTAACCTTAAACCTCACCTTCACACTCACCCTAGACCTTACCCTAACCCTATTCCTAACGCTAACCCACATCCTAACCGTCCCCCTAACCCTAACCCTCAACCTCAACCTCACACTCAGCCTAACACTAAGCCTATTCCTAAACCTAAACCTAACACACACACTCCCCCTCACTCTAATCTTAATCCTATAACTAACCCTACAAATATTCCTAACCCTTCCCCTAAATCTCACCCTAACCCTAACCCTAAAACTAACCCTTACCATAACCCTCAACCTAAACCTCACCCTAACCCTAACTCTAACCCTAAAACTCACCCTCAACCTAACCCTAACTCTAACCCTAATCCAAACCGTAAACCTCACCATAACACTAAGCCTAACCCTAATCCCCACCCTAACACTAAGCCTAATCCTAAGCCTAACCCTAACACTAATCCTCACACTCAACCTAACCCTAACCCTAAACCTCACCCTAACCCTAAACCTCACCCTCAACCTCAGCTTAACCCTAAGCTTGTCCATAACCCTAACCCTAACCCTAACCCTAACCCTCACCCTAACACTAAACCTAATCCTACTCCTAATCCTAACCGTAACCCTCATTCTCAACCTAACCCTCACCTTAAGCCTAAACCTAACATTAATCCTAAACCTAACCCTCACCCGCAGCCTCACCCTAACCCAAACACTAACACTAAACCTCACCCTAACCCTAAGCTTAATCAAAACCCTATCCTTAAACCTCATCCTAGACCTAAACCTAACCCTCATCCTCACCCTCACCATAACCTTAACCCTAACCCTAACACTAACAATAACCCTAACACTAACCCTAAACTTCACCCTAAACATAACCCTCACCCTAACCGTAACACTCACCCTCACCCTCACCCTCATCATAACTCTAACCCTAAACCTAACAATAACAGTAATCCTAACCCTCAACCTAACCCTAACCATAACCCTAACACTAATGCTAACACTCAACCTCACCCTAACCCTAATCCTAACACTAATCCTCACCCTAACCCTAATCCTCGCCCTCATCTTAAACCTAACCTTCATCCTAACCCTCACCCTCACCCTAACCCTAACCCTAAAGCTCACCCAAACACTAACCCTAACCATCACCCTCACCCTAGCCCTCACCCTAACCCTAATTCTAACCCTAATCCTCAACCTAACCCTCACCCTAACCCTAAATCTAACCCTCATGGTAATCCTAACCCTAACCCTCACCTTAACCCTAACCCTCACCCTCACCCTCATCCTAACCCTAAGCCTAACCCACACCCTAAACCGAATCCTCACACTCACCCTAAATCTAACCCTAATCCTCATCCTCACACTCACGATCACCCTAACCCTAAACCTACTCGTACCCCTAATCCTAACCCTCAACCTCAGCCTAACCCACATCTTTACACATACCGTCACCCCCACGTTAACCCGCACCCTAACCCTAACCCTCACCCTAACCCTAAATGTATCCCTAAACCTCACCCTCTCCCTAACCCTAACACTAACCATAACCCTAACACTAAACCTCACTCTAACCCTAATCCTAACCCTTACCCTCACCCTAACCATAACCCTCACCCTAACCCTAACCATCACCCTAACACTTACCCTCACCCTAATACTAACCCTAACCCTAACACTAACCCTCACACTAACCCTAACCCTCACCCTAATCCTAAACCTCACCCTAACCCTAAACCTAACCCTCATCCTATCCCTAAACCTCACATTAACCCTAACACTAATTCTCAATCTAACCCTCACCCTAAACCTAACCTAACACTAATCCTTACCCTAACCCTAAACCTAACCCTTACCCTCACCCTTATCTTAACCCTCAACCTCAGCCTAAACCTCATCTTTACCCTTACCATCATAATCACCCTAACCCTCACCCTAACGCTAAACCTCATCCTAACACTCACCCTAACCGTAAACCTAACCATCACCCTAAACCTAACCCTCACCCTCAACCTCACGCTCAGCCTAACCCTAAGCCTAAGCCTAAGCCTAAACCTAACCCTCAACCTCACCCTCACCCTCACCCTAATCCTAACCCTAACCCTAACCATAACCCTAAACCTCAACCTAAACCTCACTCTAACCTTAACCCTAAAACTAACCCTAACCCTAACCCTCGACCTAACCCTACAACTAACCTTAAAGCTAACCCTAAACCTCACCCTCACCCTAACCCTAATCCTAACCCTAACCCTAAACCTCACCCTAACCCTAACCCTCACCCTCACCGTCACCCTCACCCTCACCATGACTCTAACCATAACCCTAACAATAACTCTAATCCTAACCCTCAACCTAACCCTAACAATAACTATAATCCTAACACTCACCCTCTTGCTAACCCTAATCCTAACCCTCACCCTTACCCTAACCCTAATCCTCACTGTAGCTCTAACCCTCAACCTAACCCTCACCCCAACCCTAACCCTAACCCTAAAACGTAACCTAACACTAACCCTAATCCTCACCCTCAACCAAGCCCTCACTGTAACCCTAATGCTAAACCTAATCCTCATCCTTACCCTCACCCTAACCCTAAACTTAACCCTAACCATAACCATAACCATAACCCTAAACCTCACGCTCCCCTTAACTCTAAGCCTCACCCTCACCCTAAACATAAATGAACCCTAACTCTCACCCTAACCCTAAACCTAACCCTCCCCCTCCCCCTCCCCCTCACCCTCAGCCGGACCCTAAGCGTAACCGTAACCCTCACACTCACCCTAACCCTTACCCTAAACCTAATTCTAACCCTAACTCTAACACTCACCCTCAGGCTCACCGAAACCCTAACTCTAACCTAAACCTCACCCGAACCCGAACCCTAACCCTAACCATAACCTTAAACCTCACTCTCACACTCACCCTAGACCTTAGCCTAATCCTAATCCTAACCCTAACAATCATCCTAACCCTCCCGCTAACCCTAACCCTCACCCTCAACCTCACCCTCAGCCTAACCTAAGCCTATCCCTAAACCTAAATATAACACACACAATCCCCCTCACTCTAACCTTAATCCTATACCTAACCCTAACCCTAAGCCTAACCCTTCCCCTAACTCTCACC
Source organism: Dipodomys merriami (assembly GCF_024711535.1). Classification (NCBI taxonomy): domain Eukaryota; kingdom Metazoa; phylum Chordata; class Mammalia; order Rodentia; family Heteromyidae; genus Dipodomys; species Dipodomys merriami. The sequence continues at coordinate 3,101,796 of NW_027206235.1, read as the reverse complement.
CTAACCCTAAAACTATCCCTTACCATAACCCTCAACCTAAAACTCACCCTAAGCCTAACTCTAAAACTAAACCTCACCCTCACCCTAACCCTAACTCTAACCCTAATCCAAACCCTAAACCTCACCCCAACCCTAAGCCTAACCCTAATCCACACCCTAATACTAAGCCTAATCCTAAACCTAACCCTAACCCTAACTCTCACACTCACCCTAAATCTAACCCTAAACCTCACCCTAACCCTAACCCTCACCCTCAACCTCAGCTTGACCCTAAGCCTGTCCCTAACCCTAACCCTAACCCTAACCCTAAACTTCACCCTAACACTTACCCTAATCCTACTCCTAATCCTAACCCTAACCCTCACTCTCAACCTAACCCTCACCTTAAGCCTAACCCTAACATTAATCCTACCCTAACCCTCACCCTCAGCCTCACCATAACCCTAACACTAACACTAAACCTCACACTAACCCTAACCCTATCCCTAAACCTCATCCTAGACCTAAACCTAACCCTCATCCTCACCCTCACCATAACCTTAACCCTAACCCTAACACTAACAATAACCCTAACACTAACACTAAAGTTCACCCTAAATATAACCCTTACCCTAACCCTAACCCTCAGCCTAACCCTTACCCTCACCCTAACACTAACCCTAAACCTAACACTAAACCTCACACTAAACCTAACCATCACCCTAACAATAAACCTCACCATAAATCTAACCCTAAACCTCAATCTCTCGCTAGACCTCGCCCTAACCCTAACCCTCATCCTCACCTTCAACTTCACTCTAACCCTAACGCTAATCCTCAATCTAACCCTCACCCTCACCCTAACCCTAACCTTAACCCGCGCCCTTACTGTAACACTTACCCTCAGCCTAATCCGGACCTTTACCCTTACCGTCACCCCCACGCTAACCCTCACTCTAACCCTAAACCTCACCCTAACCCTAACTCTACCCCTAAACCTCACCCTCACTCTAACCCTAACTATAATCCTAAACCTAACACTAACCCTCACCATAACCCTAACCCTAACCATCACCCTAACCCTAATCCTCACCCCCACCGTCACCCTCAGCCTAACCCTAAGCATAAGCCTAACCCTACCCCTAAAACTCACATTCACCCTCACCCTCACCCTAATCCTAAACATAACGCTAACCCTAACCCTAAACCTCAACCTAACCCTCAACCTAACCTTAATCCTAACACTTACCCTAACCCTAACCCTCGACTTAACCCTCCATCTATACCTAAATCTAACCATAAACCTCACCCTCACACTAACCCTAATCCTAACCCTGACCCTAAACCTCACCATAACCGTAACACTCACCCTCACCCTCACCCTCATCATAACTCTAACCCTAAACCTAACAATAACAGTAATCCTAACCCTCAACCTAACCCTAACCATAACCCTAACACTAATGCTAACACTCAACCTCACCCTAACCCTAATCCTAACCCTAATCCTCACCCTAACCCTAATCCTCACCCTCATCTTAAACCTAACCTTCATCCTAACCCTCACCCTCACCCTAACCCTAACCCTAAAGCTCACCCAAACACTAACCCTAACCATCACCCTCACCCTAGCCCTCACCCTAACCCTAATTATAACCCTAATCCTCAACCTAACCCTCACCCTAACCCTAAATCTAACCCTCATGGTAATCCTAACCCTAACCCTCACCTTAACCCTAACCCTCACCCTCACCCTCATCCTAACCTTAAGCCTAACCCACACCTTAACCCGAACACTCACACTCATCCTAAATCTAACCCTAATCCTCATCCCCACACTCATGATCACCCTAACCCTAATCCTACTCCTACCCCTAATCCTAACCCTCAACCTCAGCCTAACCCACATCTTTACACATACCGTCACCCCCATGTTAACCCGCACCCTAACCCTCATCCTAACCCTAAATGTACCCCTAAACCTCACCCTCTAACGAACCCTAACTCTAACCCTAACCCTAACACTAAACCTCACTCTAACCCTAATCCTAACCCTTACCCTCACCCTAACCATAACCCTCACCCTAACCCTAACCATCACCCTAACACTTACCCTCACCCTAATCCTAAACCTCACCCTAACCCTAACCCAAACCCTCATCCTGTCCCTAAACCTCACACTAAACCTAACACTAATTCTCAATCTAACCCTCACCCTAAACCTAACCTAACACTAATCCTTACCCTAACCCAAAACCTTAACCCTAACCCTTACCCTTATCTTAACCCTCAACCTCAGCCTAAACCTCATCTTTACCCTTACCATTATCATCACCCTAATCCTCACCCTAACGCTAAACCTCATCCTAACCCTCAACCTAACTGTAAACCTAACCATCACCCTAACACTAACCCTCACTCTCAACCTCATGCTCAGCCTAACCCTAAGCCTAAGCCTAAGCCTAACCCTAACCCTCAACCTCACCCTGATCCTAACCCTAATCCTAACCCTAACCCTAAACCTCAACCTAACCCTCATTCTAACCTTAAGCCTAAAACTAACCCTAACCATAACCCTCGACTTAACCCTCCAAATAACACTAAATCTAACCCTAAACCTCAATTTCACCCTAACCCTAATCCTAATCCTAACCCTAAACCTCACCCTAACCCTAACCCTAACCCTCACCCTCACCCTCAACCTCACCCTCACCATAACTCTAACCCTAACCCTAACAATAACACTAATCCTAAACCTAAACCTAACCCTAACACTAACTCTAACTGTAATCCTAACAGTCACCCTCTTCCTAACCCTAATTTTAACCCTAACCCTCACCCTACCCCTAAAAATATCCCTCAACCAAACCCTAAACCTCACGCTCCCCATAACTCTAACCCTCACCCTAACCCTAAACATAAACGAAACCTAACTCTCACTCTAACCCCAACCCTAAACCTCACCATCACCCTCACCCTCAGCCTGACCCAAAGCATAACCGTAACCCTCACACTCACCCTAACCCTTACCCTAAACCTAATCCTATCCTAACTCTAACCCTCACCCTCAGCCTCACCCTAAACCTAAATCTAACCCTAACCCTAACCATAACCATAACCATAACCATAACCTTAAACTTCACCCTCACACTCACCCTAGACCTTACCCTAACCCTAATCCTAACCCTAACCCTCATCCTAACCTTCCCCGTAACTATAACCCTCATCCTCAACCTCACCCTCAGCCTAACACTAAGCCTATCCCTAAACCAAAACCTAACAGACAACTCCCCCTCACTCTAACCCTAATCTTATCCCTACCCCTAACCCTAACCCTAACCCTTCCCTTAACTCTCACCCTAACCCTAACCCTAAAACTAACCCTTACCATAACCCTCAACCTAAACCTCACCCTAACCCTAACTCTAACTCTAAAACTCATCCTCACCCTAACCCTAACTCTAACCCTAACCCAAACCCTAAACCTCACCCTAACACTAACCCTAACCCTAAATCACACCCTAACTCTCAGCCTAATCCTAAGCCCAACCCTACCGCTAACCCTCACCCTCACCCTAACCCCTACCCTAAACCTCACCCTAACCCTAACCCTGACCCTCAAGCTCAGCTTAAACCTAAGCCTGTCCCTAACCCTAACACTCAGGCTTACCCTAACATTAACCCTAATCCTACTCCTAATCCTAACCCTAACCCTCACCCTCAACCTAAACCTCACCTTAAGCCTAACCCTAACATTAATCCTAACCCTAACTCTCACCCTCAGCCTCACTCTAACACTAACTCTAACACTGAACCTCACCCTGACCCTAACCCTAACCCTATCCCTAAACCTCATCCTAGACCTAACCCTAAGCCTCAACCTCACCCTCACCATAACCTTAACCCTAACACTAACACTAAAACTAACCCTAAACTTCACCCTAAACATAAACCTCACCCTCACCCTAACCCTCACCCTAACCCTTACCCTCACCCTAACACTAACCCTAACCCTAACACTAAACCTCACACTAACCCTAACCATCACCCTAACCATAAACCTCACCCTAATACTAACCCTAAACCTCAAACTCTCCCTAGACCTCGCCCTAAACCCCAAAGCTCATCCTCACCCTAAATTTCACACTAAACCTAACACTAATCCTCAATCTAATCATCACGCTCGCCCTAACCCTAACCCTAACCCTCACCCTAACCTAACCCTCACCCTTACTGTAACCCTCACCCTCAGCCTAAACCTGACATTTACCCTAACCGTACCTCCAACCGTAACCCTCACTCTAACCCTAACCCTCACCCTAATCCTAACTTTACCCCGAAACCTCACCCTCACCCTAAGCCTAACTCTAACCCTAACCCTAACACTAACCCACACCATAACCCTAAACCTAACCATCACCCTAACCCTAATCCTCACCAAAACCCTCACCCTCAGCCTAACCCTAAACCTAAGCCTAACCCTAACCCTAAACCTCACACTCACCCTCACCCTAACGCTAACCCTAAACCTAAACCTCAACCTAACCCTCAACCTAACCTTAATCCTAACACTTACCCTAACCCAAACCCTCGACCTAATCCTCCAACTAAACCTAAACCTAACCATAAACCTCACCCTCACACTAACCCTAATCCTAACCCTGACCCTAAACCTCACCCTAACCATAACACTCACTCTCACCCTCAACCTCATCATAACTCTAACCCTGAACCTAACAATAACAGTAATCCTAACCCTCAACCTACCCCTAACCATAACCCTAACACTAATGCTAACACTCAACCTCACCCTAACCCTAATCCTAACACTAACCCTCACGGTAAACCTAATCCTCGCCCTCACTGTAACTCTAACCCTCATCCTAATCCTCACCCTAACCCTAACCCTAACCCTAAACCTCACCCAAACACTAACCCTAACCATCACCCTCACCCTAGCTCTCACCCTAACCCTAATTCTAACCCTAATACTCATCCTAATCCTCACCCTAACCCTAACCCTAACCCTCACCTTAACCTTAACCCTCACCCTCACCCTCATCCTAACCCTAAGCCTAACCCACTCCCTAACCCGAACCCTCACACTCAACCTAAATCTAACCCTAATCCTCATCCTCTCACTCATGATCACCCTAACCCTAATCCTACTCCTAACCCTAATCCTAACCCTCACCCTCAAACTAACCCTCATCTTAAGCCAAAGCCTAATATGAATCCTAACCCTAACCCTCAGACTCAGCCTCACCCTAACCTTAACTCTAACAATAAAACTCACCCTGAAACCTAACCCTAAACCTCGCCCTCAAACTAGCCCTCACCCTAACCAGAATCCTAACCCTAACCCTCACCCTAAACCTAAACATAACCCTCACCCTCAACCTAACCCTAACCCTCACCCTCAACCTCACCCTCAGCCTAACCCTAAGCCTAACCCTAAACCTAATTCTAACACACACATTCACCCTCACCCTAACCCTAAGAATAACCCTAACCCTCACCCTCACCGTCACCCTCAGTGTAACCCTAAGCCTAAACCTAACCCTATCCCTAACACTCACACTCAACCGAAACCTTACCCTAATCCTAATCCTAACCCTAACCCTAACCCTCAAACTCAGCCTCACCTTATCCCTAACTATAATCCTAAAACTCACCCTCACCCTAACCCTAAAGTAACCCTAACCATAAACCTCACTATAACCCTAACCCTAAGCCTCACCCTCACCCTAGCCCTCACCCTAACACTAATCCTAACCCTAACCCTCATCCTAACCCTCCGCCTAACCCTAAACCTAACCCTCACCCTTGACCTAACCCTCACCCTAACCCTAAACCTCACCCTCACCCTCAGCCTAACACTAAGCCTAACCCTAACCCTATCCTTCACATTCAGCCTAACCCTACCCCTAATACTAATCCTAACCCTAACCTTCACCCTCATGCTAACGCAAATCCTAACCCTAACCTTAATCCTAACCCTCCCTCTAACTCTCACCCTAACCCTAACCCTAACACTAACCCTAACCCTAAACCTCAACCTAACCCTCACCCTAACCCTACCTCTAACGCTAAACCTCACCCTCACCCTAACCCTATGCCTAACCCTCACCCTCACCGTAACCTTAACCTTAAACCGAAACCTAAAAATAACCCTTACCTTAATCCTAACCCTCACCCTAGCCATAACCCTCATCCTAACCAAAACCCTCATCCTAAGACTTACCCTCACCCTAACACTAACCCTAACACTAACACTATCACTCACACTAACACTAACCCTAAATCTAACCCTAAGCATCTCCCTCACACTCACCGTAACTCTAACACTAACCCTAAAAATAACACTATCCCTAAACCAAACCATCACCCTAACCCTAATCCTCACACCCACCCTCACACTCAGCCTAATCCTAAGCCTAAGCCTAACCCTCACCCTAACACTCATACTCACCTTCACTCTAAATCTAATACTAAACGTAACCCTATCCCTAAACCTCTACCTAAGCCTCACCCTCACCCTAACCCTAACACTAACCCTAACCCGAAACCTCACCCTAATCCTTCCCCTAATCCTAACTCTAACCCTAAACCTCACCCTGACCCTAACCCTAACCCTAACCCTCAACCTCACAGTAAACCTCACCCTAACCCTAAACCTCACCCTTACCCTCAACCTCACTGTATCTCTAACCCTAACAATAACAATAACGCTAACCCTATCCCTAACCCTAATCTTAACCCTAACCATAACCCTCACCCTCAGCCATACCCTCACCGCAAACTTAACCCTAACAGTAACCCTAACCCGAATCTGCACCCCCACCCTTACCCTCAGCCTAACACTAAGCCTAACCCTAAACCTATCCCTAACCCTCAATGTAACCCTAACCCTAACCCTAAACCTAAACCTAACCCTAACTCTAACCCTAAAGCTAACACTAATCCTCTGCCTCACCCTGACCCTAAACCAAGCCCTAACCCTAACCCTCACCCTAACCCTAAGCCTAACCCCAACCCTAAAACTTACTCTCACTCTCACATTAACCCTAATCCTAAACCTAACCCTAAACCTAACCCTCACCCTAACCCTCACCCTAGTCCTCACCCTAACCCTAATCCTAACACTAAAACTCATCCTAACACTCACCCTAACGCTAAACTTAACCATCACCTAACCCTAACCCTAACCCTCACCCTCATGCTCGGCCTAAGCCTAAGCCTAAGCCTAAGCCTAACCCTCACTCTCACCCTAACCCTAACACTAACCCTAAATCTAACCATAAACCTCACTCTCATCCTGACCCTAACTCTAACCCTAACCCTAAACCTAAACCTCATCCTAACCCTAAACCTAACCCTCAACCTAACCATAACCCCCACCCTAACCTTAACCCTCACCCTAACCTTTACCCTCACCCTAACACTAACCCTAACCCTAACACTAACCCTCACCCTCACCCGCACCATAACCGTAACCGTAAACCTAACTAACCCTAACAATAATCCTAAACCTAACCCTTACCCTCAAACTAACCATAACCCTAACCCTAACCCTAACCCTAACCCTCACCCTAATATTTACCCTTACCCTAACACTAACCCTCACACTAACCCTAACCATCACCCTAACCCTAAACCTCACCCTAAACCTAAACCTAACCCTCACCCTCACCCTAGCCCTCACACTAACCGTAACCCTCATTCTCACCCTAAACCTCAAACTAACCCTAAAACTAATCCTCAATCTAAACCTCACCCACACCCTTCCCCTAACCCTAACCTCACCCTAACCCTAACCCTCACCTCACCATAACCCTCACATTCAGCCTAACCCTCACGTTTACACTTATAATCACCCCCACCCTAAAACCGTCACCCTAACCCTAAACCTCACCCTAACACTAACCCTAACCCTCACCATAACCATAACCCTCACCCTAACCCTAACCCTCACCCTAACCCTCATCCTCACTCTAAACCTCACACTAACCCTAACCCTAATCCTCAATCTAACACTAACCCTAACCCTAACCCTAACCCTTACCCTAACGCTAAACCTAAAGCTAAGTCTCACCCTTATCTTAAACATCACCCTAAGCCTAAACCTCACCATTACCCTTACAATAATCCTCACCCTAAACCTCCCCCTAAACATAAACATCATCCTAACCCAAACCGTAAACCTAACCATCACCCTAACCCTAACCCTCACACTCAACCTCACACTCAGCCTAAACCTAAGACTAAGCCTAACCCTTAATCTAAACGTCACCCTCACCTTAGCCCTCACCCTAACCCTAAACCTAATCCTCACCCTCACACTCACCCTAACCCTATTCCTAACCCTAATTCTCAACCTAACCCTAAACCTCACCCTCAACATAACCCTTACCCTAACCCTCACCCTAAACCTAAACTTAACCCGAACCCTAACTCTCACCCTAAATCTAACCTTAACCCTCACCCTAACCCTAACCCTTACCCTCACCCTCACTCTAACCCTCACCCTAACCCTAATCCTAAACTTAACCCTCACCCTAACCCTAACCCTAAACCTAAACCTCACCCTAACACTAACCCTCATCCTAAACCTCACACTCAGCCTAACCCTAAGCCTAAACCTAAACCTAAACATAACACACACACTCACCTTCACCTTCACCCTAACCCTAACCCTAACCTTAACTCTAACCCTCCCCCTAACTATCAGCCTAACCCTAACCTTAACCCTAACCCTCAACCTAACCCTCACCCTAATCCTAACACTAACCCTAAACCTCACACTCACCCTAAACCTCACCCTAAACCTAACCCTCATCCTCACCCTCACAGTAAACTTAACCTTAACCCGAACCCTAACAATAACCCTAAACTTCATCCTAACCCTCACCCTAACCATAACCCTCACCCTAACCCAAACCCTCACCCTAACTCTTAACCTAACCCTAACACTAACCCTAACCCTAACACTAACCCTCACCTAACACAAACCTTAAATCTAACCCTAAACCTCTCCCTCAACCTAACCCTAATCTTAACCCTAACTGTAAAGCCCACCCTAACCCTAACCCTATCACAAACCCTAACTCTAATCCTAAACATCACTATCAACCTAACCCTAATTCTAACCATAAACCTAAACCTAAACCTCATCCTAAACCTAACCCTAAACTTCACCCTCACCCTCACTAAAACCTAAACCCTAACGCTAAACCTAACAATAAACCAAACCCTAACACTTACCCTAACCCTAACCCTAACACTAAACCTCACACTAACCCTAACCATCACCCTAAATGCAAACCTCACGCTAACCGTATCCCTAACCCTCACCCTCACCCTTGCCCTCACCCTCACCCTAACCCTCATCCTCACCCTAACCCTCACTCTCACCCTCACCCTCACCCTCAGCCTAACCTTAACCCTAATCCTAATCCTAAGCAAAATCCTCACCCTAATCTTAACCCTCACCCTAACTGTAACCCTTAACGTAACACTAACCCTAAACCTAACCCTCACCCTAACCCTAACCCTAAACCTAACACTAACCCTAACAATAACCCTCAAGCTCAGCCTCACCCTAACCCTAAATCTACCCCTAAACCTCACTCTCACCCTAACCGTAACCATAAACCTCACCCTAACACTCACCCTAAAACTCACCCTCAACCTAGCCCTTGCCCTAACCCTAATGCTAACCCTATCCCTCATCCTAACCCTAACCCTAACCCTCACCCTCAACTTCAGCCTCTGCCTAACCCTAAGCCTAACCCTAGACCTAACCCTAACACACACACTCACCTTCACACTAACCCTGATCCTATCCCTAAACCTAATCATAACCATAACACTCCCCCTAAATCTCAAACGAACACTAACCCTATCCTTCACCCTAACCCTAACTCTAACCCTAAACCTCAACCTCAGCCTAACCCTAACACTAACCCTAACCCAAACCCTAAACCTCAACCTAACCCTAAGCCTAACACTCAGCCTCACCCTTACCGTAACCGTAAACCTAAACCTAAACCTAACAATCACCCTATTCCTAACCCTAACACTCACCCTAAACATAACTCGCACCCTAACCCATACCCGCACCCTAACACTTACTCTCACCCTAACACTAACCCTAACCCTAACACTAACCCTCACACTAACCCTAACACTAACCCTATACCTCAACATAACCCTCACCCTAACCCTAACCCTAACACTAACCCTAACCCTAAACCTAAGCGTAATCCTCAGCCTCAGCCTCACCATATCCCAAACCCTAACCCTAACCCTCACCCTATCTCTAAGCCTAAACCTAAGCCTAACCCTAACCCTCACACTCACCCTCACCCTAAACCTAATCCTAAAACTAACCCTATCCATAACCCTAGCCCTCTCCCTAACCCTCACCCTAGCCCTCACCCTTACCCTAATCCTAACCCTAAAACTCATCCTAACCCTCAACCTAACCCTATATCTAAACCTCACCCTCACCCTAACCCTAACCCTCATCCTAACCCTAACACTCATCCTAACCCTAACCCTCACCCTAAAACTTACCTTAACCCTAACACTAACCCTAACCCTAACACTAACACTCACACTAACCCTAATCATCACCCTAACGCCAAACCTCAAGCTAACCCTATCCCTAACCCTCACCCTCACCCTAGCCCTCAATCTAACCCTAACCCTCATCCTCACCCTAACTCTAACCCTCAATCTCACCCTCAGCCTAACCCTAACCCTAATCCTAGTCCTAACCCTAACCCTCACCCTAATTGTAACCCTCACCCTAATTTTAACCCTCACCCTTATTGTAATCCTCACCCTAACCATAAACCTAACCCAAACACTAACCCTAACCCTAAACCTAACTGTAATCCTCAGCCTCAGCCTCACCATATACCAAACCCTAACCCTAACCCTCACCCTAACTCTAAGCCTAAACCTAAGCCTAACCCTAACCCTCACACTCACCCTCACCCTAACCCTAATCCTAAAACTAACCCTATCCATAACCCTAGCCCTCTCCCTAACCCTCACCCTAGCCCTCACCCTTACCCTAATCCTAACCCTAAAACTCATCCTAACCCTCACCCTAACCTTAATTCTAACACTAACCCTAACTCTAACCCTCAACGTCAGCCTAACCCTAACCCTAAATCTAACCCTAAACCTCACCCTAACCCTAACCCTAACCCTAACCCTAAACCTCACGTTAATCCTAACCCTAAACGTCACCCTTACCCTAGCCCTCACCTTAACCCTAATCCTAACCCTAAACCTCTTCCTAGCCCTCACCCTAACACTAACCCTAAACCTCACCATCACCCTAACCATAATCCTAACCCTAACCCTCAACCTAAACCTAACCGTCACCCTCACCGTAACACTTAATCTAACCCTCATCCTAACCCTAAACTTAACCCGAACCCTAACTCTAACCCTAACCCTAACATTAACCCACACTCTAACCCTAACCTTCAACCTTACCGTAACCCTCACCTTCAGCCAAACCCTCACTTTTACCCTTACCGTCACCCCTACCCTAATCCTCACCCTAACCCAAACACTCACCCTAACCCTCACCCTAAAACTAACTCTACGCCTAAACCTCACCCTCACCCAAACCATAACTCTAACCCTAACCCTAACACTAAACCTGACCTTAACCCTAACTCTAACCCTCAAACTAACCCTAACCTTCACCCTCAACCAAACCCTCAGCCTAAACCTAATGCTAACCCTAACCCTAAAATTAACCCTCACACTCACCCTAACCCTAACCCTAATCCTAATCCTAACCCTAACCCTAACCCTCACCCTCAGCCTCACCCTAACCCTAATTCAAACCCTAAACCTCATCTTCACCCTAACCCTAATCCTAACCCTCACCCTCACACTCACCGAAAACCTAAACCTAACCCTAACCCTAACCCTAACTCTAACCTCCCCCTAACTCTCAACCTAACCCTAACACTAACCCTAACCCTAAACCTCACTGTAACCCTAACTCTAACACTAACCCTCATCCTAACCCTCACCCTAACCCTTACTCCACCCTAAACCTCACCCTCACCCTAACCCTAACTCTAACCCTAATCTTAATACTGAACCTCACCCTAACCCTAACCCAAACCCTCAACCTAACAATACCTCTCACCCTAACCCTCACCCTCACCCTAACCCTCATCCTCACTCTAAACCTCACACTAACCCTAACCCTAATCCTCAATCTAACCCTCACCCTAACCCTAACTCTAGCCCTTAATCTAACCCTAAACCTAACCCTAACGCTCACCCTTATCTTAACCCTCACCCTCAGCCTAAACTTCACAATTACCCTTACGATCATCCTCACCCTAAAAATCCCCCTAACCCTAAACCTCATAGTAACTCTACCACTATTTGTAAACCTAACCATCACCCTAACCCTAACCCTCACCCTCAACCTCACACTCAGCCTAACACTAAGACTAAGCCTTACACTTACCCTAACCCTCACCCTCACCCTAGCCCTCCCCCAAACCCTAATGTTAACCCTAACCCTCATCCAAACCCTCACCCTAACCCTAACACTAAACCTCACCCACAACCTCACACTAACCCTAATCCTAACCCTAACCCTCAACTTAACCCTAAACCTCACCCTCACTGTAACCCTTACACTAACGCTCACCCTAACCCTAAACTTAACCCGAACCCTAACACTCACCCTAAACAAAACCCTAACCCTCACCCTAACCCTTACCCTAAACCTTACCCTCACCATAGCCCTCACCCTAAACCTAATCCTAACCTTAACCCTCATCCTAACCCTCCCCCTAACCCTAATCCTAACATTAACCCTCACCCTCAACCTCATCCTCAGCCTAACCCTAAGCCTAACCCTAAACAAAACCCTAACACACACACTCACCCTCCTCCTAACCCTAAACTTAAACTTAACCCTAACCCTAACCCTCCCCCTAACTCTCACCCTAACCCTAACACTAAAACTAACTCTCATCCTAACCCTCACCCTAACCCTAACTCCACCCTAAACCTCAACCTCACCTTAATCCTAACTCTAACCCTAACCCTAACACTGAACCTCACCCTAACCCTAACCCAAACCCTCAACCTAACAATAACTCTCACCCTAACCCTCACCCTCACCCTAACCCTCATCCTCACTCTAAACCTCACACTAACCCTAACCTTAATCCTCAATCTAACCCTCACCCTAACCCTAACTCTAGCCCTTAATCTAACCCTAAACCTAACCATAACGCTCACCCTTATCTTAAGCCTCACCCTCAGCCTAAAGCTCACCATTACCGTTACCATCATCCTCACCCTAAAAATCCTCCAAACACTAAACCTCATACTAACTCTAACACTAACTGTAAACCTAACCATCACCCTAACCCAGACCTTCAACCTCACACTCAGCCTAACACTAAGACTAAGCCTTACACTTACCCTAACCCTCACCCTCAACCTAGCCCTATCCCTAACCCTAATCTTAACCCGAACCCTCATCCTAACCCTCACCCTAAACTTAACCCTAACCCTCATCCACACCCTCACACTAACCCTATTCCTAACCCTAACCCTCAACCTAACCCTAAACCTCACCCTCAGTGTAACCCTTACCGTAACGCTCACCCTAATCCTATATTTAACCCAAACCCTAACGCTCACCCTAAACAAAACCCTAACCCTCACCCTAACATTAACCCTAAACCTTGCCCTCACCCTAGCCCTCACCCTAACCCTAATCCTAACCTTAACCCTCATCCTAACCCTCCCTCTAAACCTAATCCTAACCCTAACCCTAACACTAACCCTCACCCTCAACCTCACCCTCAGCCTAACCCTAAGGCTAACCCTAAAACAAACCCTAACACACACACTCACCCTCATGCTAAACCTAATCTTAAACTTAACTCTAACCCTAAACCTCCCCCTAACTCTCACCCTAACCCTAACACTAACACTAACCCTAACCCAAACCCTCAACCTAACCCTCACACTGACTCTAAACCTAAAACTCACCCTCACACTAAACCTCACCCTAAGCCTAACCCTAACCCTCATCCTCACCCTCACTGTAACCGTAAAATTAAACCGAACCCTAACAATAACTCTAAACCAATTCCTAAACCTCAGCTTAACCATAACCCTCACCCTAACCCAAACCCTCACCATAACCCTTAGCCTCACCCTAAAACTAAACCTAACGCTAACACTAACCCTCAGCCTAACACTAACCCTAACCCTAACCGTAAACCCCACCCTAACCCTAACCCTAACCCTCACCTGCACCCTCAACCTCACTGTAACTCTAAACCTAACCCTAACAATTACACTAATCCTAACCAGAACCATCACCCTAACCCTAAAACTCACCCTGATGCTCGGCCTAAGCCTAAGCCTAAGCCTAACCCTAACCCTAAACCTCACCCTAACCCTAACCCTATCACAAACTCTAACTCTAATCCTAAAACTCACTGTCCCCCTAACCCTAATTCTAAGCCTAACCCTAAACCTTAAGCTCAAGCTAAACATAACCGTAACCCTCACCCTCACCTTAACCCTAAGCCTAACCCTAACCCTAACAATAACCTTAACCATAACCCTAACCCTCACCCTAACCATAACCCTCAACCTAACCCTAACTCTCACCCTAACACTTTGCCTAACCCTAACAATAACCTTCACTTAACACTAATCCTCACCCTAACCGAAACCCTAACCCTAAACCTCACGCTAACCCTAACGCTAACCCTAATCCTAAACCTCACACTCACCCTCACCCTAACCCTAATCCTAAACCTGACCCAATCCCTAATCCTAACCCTCACTCTAACCCTCAGCCTATCCCTCACCCTTAGAATTATACTAACCCTAAACCTCAACCTAACTCTCAACCTAACCCTAAACCTAACCTTAACCCTCACCGGAACCCTCACCCTCACCCCCACCCTCATGCTCGGCCTAAGGCTAAGCCTAACCCTAACCCTACCCCTCAAACTAACCCTAACTCTAACCCTAACCCTAAACCTAAACCTCATCCTAACCCTAACCCTAATCCTCGCGCTCACCCTCACAGTAAGTGTAACCATACCCCTAAACCTAATAATAAATCTAACCCTAACCCTAACCCTCACCCTAACCATAACCCTCACCCAAACCTTAACTCTAACCCTAACAATTACCCGCACTCTAACCCTAACCCTAGGAACCTTCACACTCACCCTAGCTTTCAACCTAACCCTAACCCTCATCCTCACCCTAAACCTCACACTAACCCTAACACGAATCCTCAATCTAACCCTCAAACTCACCTTAACGCTAACACTAACCCTAACCATAACCATAACCTTCACCCTTACCAGAACCTTCACCCTCAGTCTAACCCTCAACTTTACCCTTACCGTCACCCCCAGGCTAACCTGCACCCTAACCCTAACTCTCATCCTAACCCTAACTGGACCCCTGAACCTCACCCTCACCATAAGCCTAAGTCTAACCCTAACCCTAACACTAAACCTCACCCTAACCCTCACCCTAAACCTAAAGCTCATCCTAACCCTCACCCTAACTGTAAACCTAACCATCACCCTAACCCTAACCCTCACCCTCAACCTCAAGCTCAGTCTAATCCTAAGCCTAAGCCTAACCCTTCCCTAGCCCTCACCCTCACCATAGCCCTCACCCTAACATTAATCCTAATCCTAACCATCATCCTAAACCTCACCCTAACCCTAACCTTAATCATCACCCTAAACCTAATCCTCAACGCCACCCTCACTCTCAGCCTAACCCTAAGCCTAAGCCAAACCCTAATCCTATCCCTCACACTCAACCTCACCCTCACCCTAATCCTAACACTAACCCTAACCAAAAGCCTAAACCTCAACCTAACCCTCACCCTAACCTTAACCCTAAAAGTAACCCTAAACCTCACCCTAGGCCTAACCCTCCAACTAACCCTAAATCTAACCCTAAACCGCACCCTCACCCTAACCCTACTCCTAAACCTAACTATAAACCTCACCCTAACCCTAACCCTAACCCTCACCCTCACCCTCACCTCACCCTCACCATAACTCTAACCCTAACGCTAACAATAACACTAATCCTAACCCTAAACCTAACCCTATCCCTAACCCTAATGCTAACAGTCACCCTCAGACTAACCCTAATCCTAACCCTAACCCTCATCCTAACCCTAATCCTCACCCTCACTATAACCCTAACCCTCAACCTAATCCTCACCCTAACCCTAACCCTAACCCTAAAGCTTAATCTAATACTAACCCTAACCCTCACTCTCACCCTAGCCCTCACCCTAACCATAATCCTAACCCTAATCCTCATACTTACCCTCACTCAAGCCCTAACCTTAACCCTCACCCTAACCTTAACACTAACCCTAACTCTCAACCTAACCTTAACCCTCACGCTCACCATAACCCTAACCCTAACCCTGACCCTAACCCTAACCCTCACACTCACGCTATACCTAATCCTCAACCCCACCCTCACCCTAAGTCTAACCCTAACCCTAATCCTAACCCTAACCATATCGCTCACACTCACCCTAACCCTTAACCTAAACTTAATCCTAACCCTAAGCCTAACCCTCACACTCAAACTTACCCTCAACCTAACCCTAAATCTAACACTAACACTAAACCTAACCCTCAAACTCAGGCTCACCCTAACCCTAACTCTAACCCTAAACCTCTCCCTTTCCCTAACCCTAACACTAACCCTAACCCTAAACTTCAAACTAACCCTAACCCTAAACCTCACCCTCACCCTAGCCCTCACCCTAACCCTAATCCTAACCCTAACCTTCATCCTAACCCTCAACCTAACACTAAACCTAACCCTCACTGTCACCCTCACCCTAACCCTATTCCGAACCCTAACCCTCAATCTAACCCTAACCCTCACCCTCACCGTAACCCTTACCCTAACCCTCAACCTAACCCAAAACTTAAGCTGAACCCTAACTCTCACTCTTACCCTAACCCTAACCCTCACCCCAAACCTAACCCTAAACCTCACCCTCAACCTAGCCCTCACCCAACCCTAAACCTAACCATAACCCTCTTCCTAACCCTCCCCCTAACTCTTACAATAACGCTCACCCTTACCCTATCCTTATCCCTCAAACTCACACTCAGCCTAACCCTAAGCCTAATCCTAAACCTAACACTAACACACACACTCACCCTCACCCTAACCCTAATCCTAACCCTAACGCTCATCCTAACCCTCAACATAACCCTAACCCTCATCCTAACCCTAACCCACTCCTTCATGCTCAGCCTAATCCTAATCCTAACCCTAAACCAAACTCTCACACTCACCCTAACCCTAACCCTATAACTCACCCTAACCCCAACCCTAACCCTCAACCTCAGCCTAACCCTAAGCCTATCCCTAACCCTAACCCTCACACTCACCATAAACCTAACACTAATCCAACTCCTAAAACTAACCCTAACTCTCACCCTCAACCTAACCCTCACCTTAAGCATAATCCTAACATTTATCCTAACGCTAAACCTCACCTCAGCCTCACCCTAACCCTAACTCTAAAACTAAACCTCACCCGAACACTAACCCTAAATCTAACCCTAAACCTCAACTTCAACCTAACCCTAACCCTAAACCTAAACGTCAACCCCACCCTCACCCTCACCGTAACCGTAACCCTAATGCTAACCCTAACAATAAACTTAACCATAACCCTAACCCTCACCCTAACCATAAACCTCACCCTAACCCTAACCCTCACCCTAACACTTAGCCTAACCCTAACAATAACCCTAACCATAACAGTAACACTCACACTAGCCCTAACCATTACCCTAACCCTAAACCTCACGCTAACCCTATCCCTAACCCTCACCCAACACTAGCCCTCACCCTAAACCTAACCCTCATCCTCACCCTAACCCTCAGCCTCACCCTAACCTTCAGCCTAAACTTAATCCTAAATCTAACCATAACCCTCACCCTAACCCTCACCCTAACCCTATCACGAAACCTAACACTAACCCTAACACTAACCCTCACCCTCAGCCTCAACCTAACCCTAACTCTAACCCTAAACCTCACCCTCACCCTAACCCTAACCATAACCATAAATCTCACCTTAACGCTAACGCTAAACCTCACCCTCACCCTAGGCCTTGCCCTAACCCTAATCCTAATCCTAACCCTCATCCTAACCCTCCCCCTAACAAAACCCTAACCTAACTATCATCCTCCCCCTCAACTTAAATCTAAGCCTAACCCTAGACCTAACCCTAACAAACACACTGACCCTCACCCTAACCCTAACCCTAATCCTATCCCTAACCCTAACACTAACATTTACCCTCCCCCTAACTCTCACCCTAACCCTAATCCTAACCGTCACCCTAACCCTAACTCTAACCCTAAACCTCACCCTCACCCTTACTCTAACTCTAACCCTATCCTAAACCCTAAACCTCAACCTAACCCTAACCATAACCCTCACACTCACCTTCACCGTAACCGTAAACCTAAACTTAAACCTAACAATATACCTAACGCTAACCCTAACCCTCACCCTAAATATAACCATCACCCTAACCCATAACCTCACCCTAACACTTACCCTCACCCTAAAACTAACCCTAACAGTAACACTAACCCTCACACTGACCCTAAACCTAACCCTAAACCTAAACCTCAACCTAACCCTCACACTCAACCTAAACCTAACACTAACCCTAACCCTAACCCTCACCCTAACCCTATATCTAAACCTCTCCCTCACCCTAACCCTAACCCTAACCCTAACACTAACACTAACCCTAAACCTAACCCTAAACCTAACATTAATCCTCAGCCTCAACATCACCCTAACCCAAACCATAAACCTAACCCTCATCCTAACTCTATGCCTAACCCTAACCCTAATCCTAACCCTCACAATCACCCTCACCCTAACCCTAATCCTAAACCTAACCCTATCCCTAACCCAAACCCTCACCCTAACCCTCAGCCTAGCCCTAACCCTTAAACTTATCCTAACAGTAAACCTCAACCTAACTCCCAACCTACCCCTAAACCTAACCCTAACCTCACCCGAAAACGAACACGAACCCTCACCCTCATGCTCGGCCTAAGCCTAAGCCTAAGCCTAACCCTAACCCTAACCCTGACTCTAACCCTAACTCTAACCCTAACCCTAAACCTAAACCTCATTCTAACCCTAACCCTAATCCTCACCCTCACCCTCACAGTAACCGTAACCCTACCCCTAAACCTAACCATAAACCTAACCCTAACCCTAAACCTCACCCTCTCCCTCACACTCACAATAACTCTAACCCAAACCCTAACAACACTAATCCTAACCCTAAACCTAAACCTAACCCTCACCCTAAAACTAATGCTAATACTCACCCTCAAGCTAACCTTAATCCTAACCCTAACCCTAACCCTAATCCTCACCCTCACTGTAACCCTAATCCTCAACCTAATCCTCACAGTAACCCTAACCCTAACCCTAAACCTTAATCTTACACGAACCCTAAACCTCAACCTCACCCTAGCCCTCACCCTAACCCTCATCCTAACCCTAATCCTGATCCTTACCCTCACCCTAACGCTAACCTTAACCCTCACCCTAACCCTAAGACTAACCCTAACTCTCAACCTAACCCTAACCCTCACGCTCACAGTAACCCTAACCCTAACCCTCACCCTAACCCTAACCCTCACACTCACCCTTATCCTAAGCCTCACCCCTGCCCTCACTCTCAGTCTAACCCTAAGCCTAACCCTAACCCTAAACATATCGCTCACACTCACCCTAACCCTTACCCTAAACCTAATCCTAACTCTAAGCCTAACCCTCACACTCAACTTAACCCTCAGCCTAACCCTAAATCTAACACTAACACTAACCCTAACCCTCAAACTCAGCCTCACCCTAACCCTAACACTAACCCTAAACCTTACACTCACCCTAACCCTAACACTAACCCTAACCCTAAACCTCACCATAACTCTAACTCTAAACCTCACCCTCACCCTAGCCCTCACCCTAACACTAATTCTAACCCTAACCCTCATCCTAACACTAAACTTAACCCTCACCGTCACCCTCACCCAACCCCTAATCCGAACCATAACCCTCACCCTCAGCCGCACGCTAACCCTAACTCTAACACTAAACTTCACCCTAAAACTAACCCTAAATCTAACCCTAAACCTCACCCTCAACCTAACCCTAACTCTAACGGTAAACACCACCCTAACCCTAACCCTAACCCTCACTTGAACCCTCACCCTCACTGTAACTCTAACCCTAACCCTAACAATAACACTAATCCTAACCAGAACCATCAACCTAACCCTAAACCTCACCCTCATGCTCAGCCTAAGCCTAAGCCTAAGACTAACCCTAATCCTCACCCTAACCCTAACCCTATCACAAAACCTAACTCTAACCCTAAACCTCACTGTCACCCGAACCCTAATTCTATGCTTAACCCTAAACCTAAACCTCATCCTAACCCTAACCGTAACCCTCACCCTCACCCTCAACATAACCATAAGCCTAACCCTAACAATAACCTTAACCATAACCCTAACCCTCACCCTAACTATAACCCTCACCCTAACCCTAAACCTCACCCTAACACTTACCCCAACCCTAACAATAACCCTAAACCTAACACTAACCCTCACACTAACCCTAAACATTACCCTAACCCTAAAACTCACGATAACCCTATCCTTAACCCTCACCCAACCCTAGCCCTCATCCTAACCCTAACCTTCATCCTCACCCTAACCCTCACCCTCACCCTCACCCTCAGCCTAAACCTAACCCTAAACCTAAGCCTAACCCTCACCCTAACACTCACCCTAACCCTAACCCTAAACCTAACACTAACACTAACCCTAACCCTCACCCTCAGCCTCACCCTAACCCTAACTCTAACCCTAAACCTCACCCTCACCTTAATCCTTACCCTAACCATAAACCTCACCCTAACTCTAACCCTAAACCTCAACCTCACCCTAGCCCTTACCCTAACCCTAATCCTAACCTTAACCGTCATCCTAACACTCCCCCTAACCCTAACACTAACCCAAACCCTAACCCTAACCATCACCCTCACCTTCAGCCTAAACTTAAGCCTAACCCCAGAACTAACCCTAACAAACACACGGACCCTCACACTAACCCTAACCGTAATCCTATCCCTAACCATAACACTAAGCCTTACCCTCCCCTTAACTCTCTCCCTACCTAACCCTAACCGTCACCCTAAACTTAACTCTCACCCTAAACCTCACCCTCACCCTAACCCTAACTATAACCCTAACCCAAACCCTAAACCTCAACCTAACCCTAACCCTAACCCTCACACTCACCCTCACTGTAACCGTAAACCTAAACCTAAACCTAAAAATAACCCTAACCCTATCCATAACCGTCAACCTAACCCATAGCCTCACCCGAAAACTTACCCTCACCCTAACACTAACACTAAAACTAACCCTCACATTGACCCTAACCCTAACCCTAACCCTAAACCTCAAACTAAACCTCACCCTCAACCTAAACCTAACACTACCCCTAACCCTAACCCTCACCCTAACCCACCCCCTAACCCTACATCTAAACCTCACCCTCACCCTAAACCTAACACTAAACCTAACACTAATCCTCAGCCTCAATATCACCCTAACCCAAACCCTAACCCTAACACTCATCCTAACTCTAAACCTAACCCTAACCCTAATCCTAACCCTCACACTCACCCTCACCCTAACCCTAATCCTAAACCTAACCCTATCTCTAACCCTAACCCTCACCCTAAACCTCAGCCTAGCCCTCACCCTTAAACTTATCCTAACCCTAAACCTCAACCTAATTCTCAACCTAACCCTAAACCTAACCCTAACCCTCACCCGAACCCGAACCCGAACCTTCAACCTCATGCTCGGCCCAAGACTAAGCCTAAGCCTAAGCCTAAGCCTAACCCTCACCCTAACCCTGACTCTAAACCTAACCCTAAACCTAAACCTCATCCTAACCCTAAACCTAATCCTCACCCTCACCCTCACAGTAACCGTAACCCTACCCCGAAACCTAACAATAAACCTAACCCTAACCCTAACCCTCACCCTAAGCATAACCCTCACCCTAACCTTAACCCTCACCCTAACACTTACCCTCACCCTAACCCTAACCCTAACCCTCACACTCACCCTAGCCTTCACCCTAACCCTAACACTCATCCTCACCCTAAACCTCACACTAACCCTAACACTAATCCTCAATCTAACCCTCACCCTCACCCTAATGTTAACACTAACCCACACCCTAACCTTAACCTTCACCCTTACTGGAACCCTCACCCTCAGCCTAACCCTCACCTTTACCCTTACCGTCACCCCTAGGCTAACCTGCACCCTAACCTTAACCCTCATCCTAACCCTAACTGTACCCCTGAACCTCATCCTCACCATAACCCTAAGTCTAACCCTAACCCTAACTATAAACCTCAACCTAACCCTCACCCTAACCGTAAACCTCATCCTAACCCTCACCCTAACTGTAAACCTAACCATCACCCTAACCTTAACACTCATCCTCAATCTCACGCTCAGCCTAATCCTAAGCCTAAGCCTAACCCTTACCCTCACCCTCACCTTCACCCTAGCCCTCACCCTAACCCTAATTCTAACCTTCACCCTCACCCTAACCCTAACCCTCATCCTCACTCTAAACCTCACACTAACGCTAACCCTAATCCTCAATCTAACAATCCAACTGACCCTAATACTACCCCTTACTCTAAACCTAAGCCTAAACCTAACCCTCACCCTTAACTTAACCCTCACCCTCACCCTACACCTCACCTTTACCCTTACCATCATCCTCACCCTAACCCTCACCCTAACCCTAAACCTAAACCTAACCCTAATCCTAACACTCACTCTCACCCTAACCCTAATCCTAACCCTAACCCTCAATCTAACATTAACCCACAAACTCACTGTAACCCTAACCTCAACCTAACCCTCACCCTAAAGCGATCCCTAACCCTAAAGCTTAATCTAACACTAACCCTAACCCTCATCCTCATACTAGCCCTCACCATAATCCTAATCCTAACTCTAATACTCATCCTTACCCTCACCCTAACCCTAAACTTAACCCTCACCCTAACCCTAATCCTAAACCTAACACTCAATCTAACCCTAACCCAAAACCTAACCCTAACCCTCAAACTAACCCTCACCCTCAGCCTAAACCTAATCCTAATGCTAAGCCTAACCCTCACCCACAACCTAACCCTTGCTCTAACCCTCACTCTAACACTAATCCTAACACTAAACCTCAACCTAACCCTAACCCTCAACCTCAGCCTCACCGTAACCCTAACTCTAACCCTAAACTAAACTTCACCCTAACTTTAACCCTAACCCTAACCTTAAACCTCACCGTAACCCTCACCGTAAACCTCACCTGCCACTAGCCCACACCCTAACCCTAATCCTAAACCTAACCCTCATCCTAACCCTCACCATAACACTAACCCTAACCCTAACCCTAATCCTCACCCTCAACCTCACCCTAAACCAAACCCTAACCCTAACCCTAACCCTCATCATAACCCTCACCCTAACCCTAATTCTCCCACTCACCGTAACACTAACCCTCACACCCACCCTCTCCCTCAGCCTAACCCTTAGCCTGAGCCTAAAACCTAACCCTAATCCTCACACTAACCCTCACCCTAAACCTAATGCTAACCTTAACTCTATCCTTAAACCTCAACCTAAACCTCACCCACACCCTAAGACTAACACTAAACCTAAACCTAACCCTCTCCCTAACCCTCCCACTAACACTCACTCTAACTCTAACCCTCACCCTCAACATAACCCTAACCCTAAACCTCACCCTAAACATCCCCCTAACCCTCACCCTAACCCTAACCCTAACCCTCACCCTCACGCTGGGCCTAAGCCTATTCCTAAGCCTAAACCTAACCCAAAGTCTAAACCTCACCCTAACCCGCACCCTAAACCTAACCCTAACAATCACCCTAACTCTAACCCTAAACCTCACCCTCACCCTAAGCCTAAGTCTAACCCTAACCCTAAACCTAAAACTCACCCTAACCCTAACCCTAACCTTCACCCTCACCCTCACCTTAACTGTAACCCTAACCTTAACCCTAACCCTAACCCTAACCCTAAACCTAACCTTCACCCTAAACATAACACTCAACATAACCCTAACCCTCAATCAAAGCCTCACCCTCACCCTAAACCTAACCCTAATCCTCACATTAATCCTAACCCTCACCCTTATTGTAACCCTCACCCTAACCCTAACCCTCATCCTAACCCTCACCCTAACCCTAACCCTAGCCATCATGCTAACCCTAACCCTCATCCTCACCCTCAGCCTCAGCCTAACCCTAATCCTAAGCCTAACCCTCATCCTAACCCTCATCCTCACCTTAGCCTACACCGTAACCCTAATCCTAACCCTAACCCTCATCCTAATCCTCAATGTAACCATAACCCTAACCATCAGTCTAACATAATCTCATCACCACCCTCACCATCAGCCTAACCCTAAGCCTAACCCTAACCCTAACACTAACCCTCACCCTAAACCAAACCCTAACCCTAACCCTAACCCTAACCCTCATCCTAACCCTAACCCTAATCCTAATCCTCACCCTCACTGTAACACTAACCCTCACCCCCACACTCAATCTCAGCCTAACCCTAACCCTAAGACTAACCCTAAACCTATCCCTAAACCCCAACCTAACCTCAACCTCACCCTAAGTCTAACACTAACCCTAAACCTAACCCTCACCCTAACCCTCCCACTAACCCTTACTCTAACCCTAAACCTCAACCTCAACCTCAACCTAACCCTAAACCTAAACCTCACCGTAAACCCCACCCTAAACCTAACACTCACCCTCACCCTCACCCTCACTGTAACTCTAAACCTAACCCTAACCATAACACTAACCCTAACCCTAACCCTAAACCAAACGTAAACCTAACCATAACACTAACAATAACCCTAACCCTAACCCTAACCCTAACTCTAATCCTAACCCTAAACCTAACCCTAATCCTCACCCCCACATTCATCCTCAGCTTAACGCTAAGCCTAAACCTAAAACTAACCCTAACTCTAACCCTAAACCTCACCCTCACCCTTACCCTAAATCTAACCCTAACCCTAAACCTCACCCTAA
Source organism: Dipodomys merriami (assembly GCF_024711535.1). Classification (NCBI taxonomy): domain Eukaryota; kingdom Metazoa; phylum Chordata; class Mammalia; order Rodentia; family Heteromyidae; genus Dipodomys; species Dipodomys merriami. Next base: position 3,076,501 of record NW_027206235.1, on the reverse strand, counting down.
CCCTAACCCTAACCCTCACCCGCACCCTCACACTCAACATATCACTAAAGCTAACAATAACAATAATCCTAACCCTCACCCTAACCCTCATCCTAACTCTAACCCTAACCCTACCCCTCACCCTAACCTTAACACTAACCATAAACCTAACCCTCATATTAACCCTAACCCTCACCCTCACCCTCAACCTCACCCTCAGCCTAACCTTATCCCTAACCCTAATTTAAACCCTAGCCCTCACCCTCAACCTCATCTTAGCTCTAAACCTAACCCTAACCAAAACCCTCACCCTAATCCTAACCCTATCCCTAACCCTCATTCTAACCCTAAACTTAATCCTAAACCTAACCATCACCATCATCATAAACCTTATGCTCACTCTAACCCTAACCCTAACCCTCAGCCTAACGTTCCTCCTAAACCTAACCCTAAACCTAACCCTCACCCTAACATTAAACCTAAACCTAACTATCACCCAAACCCTAACCCTCACCCTCACACTCAACCTTACCCTCAACCTCACCCTAACCCTAACCATAACCCTAACCCTCACCCTAAATCTACCTCTGACATTCACCCTCACCATCACCCTAAGCCTAACCCTATACCTAAGCCTAATCCTACACCTAACCCTCACCCTTACCCTCACCCTAAACCTAAAGCTTACCCTAACCATAATCCTAGCCCTCACCTAATCCTAACCCCAACCCTAACCCTAACCCTCACCCTCACATTAACCGTATCTCTAATGCTAGCCCTTACACTCACCCTCAACATAACCCTAAACTTAAGCCTCACCCTAAAACTAACCTTAACCCTAATACTATATGTAACCCACACTCTCACCCTAAACCGCACTGTAACCCTTACCATAACCCTAACCCTCACCCTAACCCTAACCCTAACACTAACACTAAACCTCAACCTAACCCTCACCCTATCCCTAAACCTAAACCTAACCCTCAAGCTAACGCTCAACCTAACCCTCAACCTAAACCTAAACCACAACCTCACCCTAACCCTCACCCTAAAACTAACACTCACCCTAACCCTAACAATAACACTCACCCTAATCCTCACAGTAACCCTAAGCCTGAACATCACCCTAACCATCACTGTCACCTTAACCCTCACCCGAACCCGAACCATCACTCTCACCCTAAAACTCAACCTCTCCTGAACACGAACCCTCACCTTAACCATACCCTAAACCTCACCCTAGCCCTAACCTTCACCCTAATCCGAACTATAAACCTCACCCTCATACTAACACAAACCCTCACCTTAAACCTCACCCTAACCCTCACCCTAACACTAAAGCTAACCCTAACTCTCACTCCCACCCTAAACCTCACCCTAACCCTTATCCTCACACTAACCATAACCCTAACCCTAATCCTCACATTAATGCTAACCCTCACCCTAACCCTAATCCTACCCCTCACCCTACACCTCACCATAACCCTAACCCTAACACTCACCCTCACCCTCTCCCTAACTGTAACTCTAAACTTAACCCTCACCCTCGCTCTCACACTAATTCTAACCCTAAAACCCTAACCATAACAATAACACTAACCCTAACCCTAAACCTCACCCTCACCCTCACCCTAACCATAACCCTAACCCTATCCCCAACCCTCAACCTCACCCTCAACCTCACCCTGACCCTCAACCTCACCCTCAACCTAACCCTCACACTACCCCTAACCCTCACCCTAACCCTAACCCTAACACTCAGCCTCACCCTCAGCCTAACCCTTACACTAACCCTAATCCTAACCCTAACCCTTACCCTCACCCTAAACCTAACCTTAACCATAACCCTCATGGTCACCCTCACACTCACACTCACAGTCAACCTAACCCTCATGCTCAAGCTCTCCCTCACCCTAACCCTCACCGTCACCCTAAAAATCACCCTAACCCTAACCCTCACCCTCAGCCTAACTCTTACACTAACCCTAATCCTAACCCTAAACCTTACCCTCACCCTAAACTTAACCTTAAACATAACCCTCATCGTCATCCTCACACTCACACTCACACTCAACCTAACCCTCATGCTCAAGCTCACCCTCACCTTAACCCTCACCGTCACCCTAAAAATCACCCTCACCCTAACCCTAAACCTTACCCTAACCCTAAGCCTAACCCTAACCCTCACCTAACACTATCCCTAAGCCTCACCCTCACCCTAATGCTAACCCTAACCCTAAGCCTAAACCTAACCCTTACCCTAACCCTAACCCTAACCCTTAAACTAAAACTAACCCTAACCTTCACCCTAACCCTAATGCTAACCCTAACCCTCAACCTCACCCTAATCCTCACCCTAACAATTATCCTCACACTAACCCTAACCCCCAGACTCACCCTCATCCTAACCGTAACCCTAAACCTAACCCTCATCCTAATCCTACTTCTTACACTAATCATAAACCTAAACCTAATCCTCACCCTAACTGTAACCCTAAACCTAAAACTCACCCTCACCTTCACCCTAACCCTAATCCTCACCCTCACCCTAACCCTAACCCTAAATTTAATACTCACCCTAAACCTAACCCTTACCCTAACCCTAACCCTATCCCTCACCCTAAAACTCACATTCACCCTAACCCTAACACTTACCCTAAACCTAACCCTAACCCTAACCCTATCCCTAACCCTAAACCTCACCCTAACTTTTATCCTCATACTGAACCTAACTCTAACCGTAACCCTAACCCTCACAAAAACCCTAACCCTCTCCCTAACCCTAACCCTACCCCTCGCCATAACCCTCACACTAACCCTAACCCTCACCCTAAACCATAACCTAAATCTCACCCTCACACTAACCCTCACCTTAACACTAACCCTCACCCTAAAACAAACCCTAACCCACACCCTAAATTTTACCCTCACCCTCACCCTCAACCTAAACCTCACACTAACCCTAACCCTAACCCTCACCCTAAACCTAAACATAACCCTAAGCCACACCCTAAACCTCAACCTAACCCTAACGCTAACCCTCACCCTCTCCCTAATTCTTAACCTCACCCTAACCCTATCCCTTACCCTTACCCTAACTCTCACACTAATCCTAACATTCAGCCTAACACTAACCCTATCCCTTACCCTAACCCTCATCCTAACCCTAATCCTAACCCTAACCCTCACCCTAAAACTAATCCTCACGCTATCCCTAACCCTCAAAAACACTCTAACCCTCACCCTCACCCTATCCCTAACCCTAAATATAATCATAACCTTCACCCTCACCCTCACCCTCACTGTAACTCTAACCCCCACCCTATTCCTAATCCTCACCCTCACCCTAACCCTAACCCTCACCCTCACCCTAACCCTAACCCTAACACTCAACACTCACCAAAAACCACACCCTAACACTAACCCTAACCCTCATCCTCATCCTAGCGCACAAAATAAATCTAACTCTAACCCTAACCCTAACCCTAAACCTCACCTTCACCCTCACCCTCACCCTCAACCTCAGCCTAATCCTAACCCTAACGCTAATCCTAAACCTAACCCTCACACTCACACTCACTCTAACCCTAACCCTAAACCTCACACTCACCCTAAGGCTAACCCTAACCCTCACACTCACCCACACCCTAACCATTAATCTCACCCTAACCCTAACCCTAACCCTAACCCTCACCCAACCCTAAAACTACCCCTCAGCCTAACCCTAACCCTCACCCACACCCCAACACTGATGCTAACACAAATGCTCATTTGCAACATAAGCCTCAGCCTAACCCTAACCCTGACCCTAACCCTTACCTTACCCCCACCCTCACTCTCACCCTAACCCTAACCTTTACCCTCACCATAACCCTATCCCTCACCCTCAACCTAACCCTCACACTAACCCTTACGCTCACCCTAACCCTCACCCAAACCTAACCAGAACGCTAACCGCCAACTTAACCTTCACCCTAATCCTAACTCTAACCCTAACCCTCAGTCTCAACCTAACACTCATCCTAACACTTATCCTCACACTAAACCTAACCTAACCGTAACTCTCACACTAAGCCTAACCCTCATCCTAACCCTAAGCTTAACCCTCACCCTAACCCTAACTCTAACACTAACCCTCACCCTGACCCTAATCCACACCCTAAACCTAACCCAAACCCTTCCCTAACCGAAAACCTCACCCTCACCCTACCCTCAGCCTAACTCTTACCCTAAACCTAATCCTAACAATAACTCTTATTCTCACCCTAAACCTAACCCTAACCCTCACTGTCACCCTCCAACTCACCCTCACCCTCACTCTCACGCTCAAGCTCACCCTCACCCTAACCCTCAACATCATCCTAAACATCACCCTAACCCTAAACCTAAGCCTAACCCTGACCCTAACCCTAACCATAACCCTAACCCTAAGCCTAACACTAACCCTTACCCTAACCCTAAACCTTACCCTAACCCTAACACTAACCCTAACCCTCACCCTAAACCTTATGCTAATCCTAACCCTCACCGTCACCCTAATCCTCACCCTAACCCTTATCCTCACACTAACCCTAACCCTAACCCTCAGCATCACCCTCACCCTAAACCTAAAACTAAAACTAATCCTCACCCTAAACCTAACCCTTACCCTAACCCTAACCCTAACCCTCACCCTCACCCTCACACTAACCCTAACCCTAAACCTAACCGTCACCCTAACCCTAACCCTTACCCTATCCCTAAACCTACCCCTCAACCTAACCCTCACCCTCGTCCTAATCCTAACCCTAAACCTCACCCTAAACCTAAACCTAACCCTCACCCTAACCCTAACCCTAACCCTTACCCTAAACGTAAACCTAATCCTAAACCTAACCCTAACCCTAACCCTCACCCTCACCCTCACCCTCATCCTCATCCTAAACCTAACCCTAACTCTCAACCTAACCCTAACCCGAATCCTAACCCTAACCCTCACCGTCACCATCACCCTCACCCTAACCCTCAACCTCAAACTCACCTTCACCCTAACACTCAAACTAACCCGAACCTTCACCCTAACCCTAACCCTCTTCCTAACCCTAACCCTACCCCTCACCCTAACACTCACCCTAAACCAATCCCTCACCCTAACCCCAATCCTAAACCTCACCCTCACCCTAACCCTCAGCGTCACCCTAACCCTCACATTAAACCTAAACCTGACCCACACCCGAACCCTCAACCTCACCCGAACTCTCACACTCACCTGAACCCTCATGATCTCCCTCACCCTCACCCTCACCCTAACCCTCACCCTCAACTTAACACTCAACCTAAACCTCATCCTCAACCTAATCCTCACCCTAACCCTAACCGTAACCCTTACCTAACCAAAACCCTCAACCTCACCCTCACACTCACCTTAACACTCACCCTCACCAAAGCCCTCACCCTAAACCTAAACCTCACCCTAAACCTACCCTAACCCTCAGCCTAAACCTTAGCCTCAACCTAACCCTAACCCTAACCCTCACCGTAACCCTACAACTCACCCTAACCCTGATCCTCACACTAACCCTAACCCTAATCCTAACCCTAAGCCTCACCCTCACTCTCACCCTAACCCTAACAATAATTCTAACCCTAATCCTAACCATAACCCTTATGCTCACCCTCACCCTAATTCTAACCCAAACCCTAACCCTCATCCTCACTCTCACCTAATTCTAACCCTAACCCTAATCCTAATTCTAACCCTCACCATCACCCTCATCCTAAATTTAAGCCTAACCCTAACCCTAACACAGATCCTCAACCTCACACTAACCCTAACCCACACGCTCACCCTAACCCTAACCCTAACACTCAACTCTCACCCTAAACCTCACCCTAACACTAACGCTAACCCTAACCCTCACCCTCATCCTACCGCTCAACCTAACCCTAACTTTACCCCTAACCCTAACCCTAAACCTCACCTTCACCCTCACCCTCACCCTCAACCTCAGCCTAATCCTAACCCTAACCCTAATACTAACCCTAAATCTAACCCTAACTTTACCTCTACCCCTAACCCTAGACCTCACCCTCACTCATAACCTCAACCTCAGCCTAACCCTAACGCTAACCCTAATCCTAAACCTAACCCTCACACTCACACTCACCCTAACCCTAAACCTAACCCTCATCCTCACCCTAAGTCTAGCATTAACCCTCACCCTCACCCACACCCTAACCCTTAACCTCAACCTAACCCTAACCCTAACCCTAACCCTCACCCTAAACCTAAAACTACCCCTCAGCCTAACACTAACCCTCAACCCAACCCTGATGCTAACACAAATGCTCATTCTCAACTTAAGCCTCAGCCTAAACCTTACCCTCACCATAACCCTATCCCTCACCCTCTCCCTAACCGTCATCCTACTCCTTCTCACCTAACCCTCACCCTAACCCAAACCCTAAACCTAACCTTCACCCTAACCTTCACCCTATCCCTCACCCTAACCCTAAAACTAACCCTCACCCTAACACTCACCCTAATCCTCAACCTAACCTTAACCCTCACCCTCACCCTAACTGTCATCCTAACACTTACGCTCCCCCTAAACCTAACCGTTACCCTAACACTAACCATCACCCTAACCCTAACCCTCACCCGAGCCCTCACTCTCACCTTCACCCTCAACCTAAACATCACCCTAACCCTAACCCTCACCCTAACCCTAACCCTCACCCTAACCCTAAACCTAACCCTCACCTTAAACCTCACCCCCACACTAATCCTCACGCTAAACCTAACCCTAGACCTATCCTAAACAAAAACATCACCCTCACCCTAGCCCTCACCCTAAATCTAACCCTAAACTTAACCCTCACCTTCACCCTCACCCTCAGCCTCACCTTCAGCCTCACCCTAACACTAAACCTAATCCAAACCCTAACCCTGACCCTCACCCTCACTCTAACCCTAACCTTAACCTGCACCCTAACCCTAAACTTAACACTCAATCTAACCCTAACCCTAACCCTAATGCAAACCCTAAACCTCACCCTCACCCTAACCCTGACCCTAACCCTAACCCTTACCCTCACCCTCACTCTCACCCTAACCCTAACCCTTACCCTCATCCTAAACCTCACCCAACCCTAACCCGAAACCTAACCCTCACCCTAACCCCCACTCTAACCTTCAAACTAACTCTAACGCTAACCCTAACAATCAGTCTCAACCTAACACTCACCCTAACCCTTATCCTCACACTAACCCTAAACCTAACCGGAACACTCACACTAAGCCTAACCCTCATCCTAACCTTAATCCTAACTCTCACCCTAACCCTCACCCTCACCCTAACCCTAAACCTCAACCTAACACTAACCCTCACCCTCACCCTAATCCTCACCCTAAACCTAACCCTAAAACTTACGTAACCTCACCCTCACCCTCAGCCTAACCCTTTCCCTAACCCTAATCCTAACCCTAAATCTTACCCTCACCCTAAACCTAACCCTCACCGTCACCCTCCCACTCACCCTCACCCTCACCCTAACCCTCAAGCTCAACCTCAACATCACCCTAACCCTCACCGTCACCCTAAACATCACCCTAACCCTAAAGCTCATGCTAACCCTAACCTTACCCTAACCCTAAACTTAACCCTAACCCTCACCCTAACCCTAATCCTAAGCCTAACACTCAACCTAACACTAACCCTAACCCTAACCCTAACCCTTACCTAACCCTAATCCTTACCCTAACCCTAACCCTAAACCTCACCCTAAACCTTATGCTAACCCTAACCCTCACACTCACCCTAATCCTCACCCTAACCCTTATCCTCAAACTAACCCTAACCCTAACACTCAGCATCACCCTCACCCTAACCCTAAACATCACCAACACCCTAACATTCACACTCACCCGAACCCGAATCCTCATCCTCACCCTAACCATAACCCTAACCCTCACCTCAACCCTAACCCTCACCCTAAACCTAACTTTAACTCTCACCCTCACCGAACCCTCACCCTCACCTGAATCCTCACCCACACCCTAACCCTCAGCCTCAACTAACCTCACCCTAAACCTCACTCTCACCCTAATCCTCACCCTAACCATAACCCTAAACCTTACCTAACCGAAACCCTCACCTTTGCCCTCACACTCACACTCACACTCACCCTCACCCTAACACTTAACCTCACCCTAAACCTGACCCTAACGATAACCCTCACCCTCACCCTAATCCTCACCCTAACCCTAACCCTAACCCTTACATAACCGAAACTCTCACACTCACAATCACCCTAACCCTCACCCGCAACCTCACCCTAACCCTAACCCTAACCCTCACCCTCACCCTAACCCTTACCCTAACCCTAATCCTAACTCTAACCCTAACCTTCACCGTAACTCTAACCATTACACTAACCCTAACCCTAACCCTAAACCTCACCCTCACCCTAACACTTACCCTAACCCTAACTCTCACCATAACCCTAACCCTTACCCTATACGTAACCCTCAGCCTCAAACTAACCCTAACTCTTACACTATACCTAACCCTCAGCCTCAAACTAACCCTAACCCTTACCCTATACCTAACCCTCAGCCTCAACCTAACCCTAACCCTCACCGTAACTCTAACTCTCACCCTAACCCTGAGCCTCACCCTAACCCTCACCCTCACCCTAATCCTCACCCTAACCCTAAACATAACCCTTACCTAACCAAAACCCTCAACCTCACCCGCACACTCACCTTAAAACTCACCCGCACCGTAGCCCTCACCGTAAACCTAAACTTCATCCTAACTCTAAGCCTAAGCCTCACTCTCACCCTCACCGTAACCCTCACCATAACCCTAACCCTAATCTTAAACATAAACCTCATGCTCACCCTCACCCTAATTCTATCCCAAACCCTAACCCTCACCCTCAATCTCACCTTACTCTAACCCTAACCCTAATCTTAATTCTAATGCTCACCCTCACCCTCACCCTAAATCTAACCCTAACCCTTACCCAGACCCTAACCCTCACACTAACCCTAATCATCAACCTATCCCTAACTGTAACCCTAAGCCTCACCAAAACCCTCACCCTCAAACTAACCCTCAAACTAACTCTCACTGTAATCCTTACCCTCACCCTTACCCTAACCGAAACATTAACCCTAAACCTCACTCTAACCCTCAACATAACCGTTACCCTCACTATCAACCTCAACCTGAACCTAATCCTAATCCTAACCCTCACCCTAACCCTAACCCTCACCATAACGCTAAACCTAACCCTAGCCCTCAGCCTTACCCTCACCCTAAACCTAACTGTAACCCTAATCCAAACTGTATCCCTAAGCATAACCATAACACTCAGCTTAACCCTCACCCTCCCAGTAACCCTAATGCTAACATTATTCTACAACCTCACCCTAAACCTCGCCCTAACCCTTACCCTCACTCTAAACCTCATCCTCACCCTAACCCTAACCCTAACCCTAATACTAACATTAGCCCTCACCCTCACCCTAACCCTAATCCTAAGCCTAACCCTAATGCTAACCCTAAACCTCACCCTCATCATAAACCTCACCCTAACCCGTACCCTCACCATAACCCTAACTCTAACCCTAATCCTCACATTTCGCCTAACCCTAACCCTAAACCTAACACTCACTCTCAACCTAACACTCAACATCACCTTAACGATCACCCTAACCCTAAACTTCACCCACATTATAAAACACACCCTCACCCTCACCCTCACCCTCACCCTCACCCTAACCCTCACCCTAAATCTCACCTTAACTGTAACGCTAACCCTCACCCAAACCCTTATCCTCACACTAACCATAACCCTAACCCTAACGTCACATTAAACCTAACCCTCACCCTAACCCTAACCCTCCCTCTCACCCTAATTCTTTCCCTAACCCTCACCCTAAACCTAACCGTAATCCTCACCTTCATCTTAAACCTCACTGTCCCCCTAACCCTAACCCTAATCCTCACCAACAACCTCACCCTCACCCTCACCCTCACCCTAACACTCACCCTCACCCTAACCATCACCCTAAACCTAAATCTCACCCTAAACATAACCCTAATCCTCACCCTAACCCTAATCCTCTCCTTAAACCTCACCCTCACCCTAATCCTCACAGTAAACCGAACCCTAAGCTTTTCCTAACGTAAAACCTCACCCTCACCCTAGCCCACACCCTAAACCTAACCCTAACACTAATCCTCACCCTCATCCCAATAATCAGCCTAACCCTAACCTTAACCATAATCCTAACCCTACCCTAATCCTAACCCTCTAACTAAACCTAACCGTAACCCTAATGCTAACCCTAAATGTCACCCTCAACCTAACTCTAACACTAAACCTCACCTTAACCCTAACACTAAACCTAATGCTATACCTAAACCTCACCCTCACCCTAACCCTCACCGTAACCTTTACCATCCCCCTTTCCCTCACTCTAACACTAATCCTACCCCTCAGTCTAACCCTCACCCTAACCCTATCTCTAACTCTAATCCAAACACTAACCCTCACACTGAACCTCACCCTAACTCTAAATCTAACCCTAACCCTCACCCTAAGCCTATCCCTAAACCTCACCCTAACCCTAACCCTAACTCTCTCTCTAACCCTAAACCTAACCCTGGCCCTCACCCTAAAACTTACCCTCACCCTCAACCTAACCTTAACCCTCAACCTGAACCTAACCCTCACCCTAAGCCTTAACCATACCCTGACTCTAAACCTAAATCCAGCCCTAAATCTCACCCTAACCCTAACCCTATCCCTAACCCTCACCCTTATCCTAACACTCACACTAACCCTAACCCTAAACCTTACCCTCACCCTCACCCTAACACTAACCCTCACCCTAACCCTAACCCTCACCCTAACTCTAACACTAACACTCACACTCACCCTAAACCTTACCCTAGCACTTACCCTCACCATAACAGTAACCTTAAACCTAACCTTAATCCTAACACTAACCCTAACACTAACCGGCACCCTCACCGTCACCCTAACACTAATCCTCACCCTCATCCTAAACCTTACCATCACTTAAACCCTAAACCTAACCGTCACCCACACACTCACCCTCAACCGAACCCGAACCCTCACCCGAACCCGAACTCTCACCCTAAGCCTAACCCGAACCCTCACCTAACCCTAACCCTAAATCTAACCCACACCCTCACCCTAACCCTAACCCTAACCCTAACCCTTACCCTGACCATTACCATAAACCTAACGCTAGCCCTACCCCTCATTCTCACCCTAACCCAAACCCTAACCCTTATCCTCACACAAACCCTAACCCTAAAACTAACCCTCACACTAACCCTAACCCTAACCCTAACCCTTACCCTAACCCTGACCCTAAACCTCACCCTAACCCAACCTAAAACAAACGATAACCCTAAACCTCACCAACAACCTAACCCTCATCCTAACCCTTATCCTCACACTAACCCTAACCCTAACGCTAACCCTAACCCTCACACTAAACCTAAACCTCACCCTAACCCTAACCCTACCCCTCACCCTAACCCTAACCCTGACATTCACCCTGACACTAACCCTCTATCTAACCCTCTCCCTTCCCTAATCCTCACCCTAACCCTAACCCTATCCCTTGCCTAACGAAACACTCACCCTCACACTCAACCTAAACCTCACCCTCACCCTAGCCCTCACACTATCCCTAACCATACCCCTCAACCTAACACTTACCCTCACCATAACCTTAACCCTCACACTAACCCTAACCCTCACCCTAACCCTAACCCTACCCCCTCACACTAACCCTCACCCTAACCCTCACCCTAAACCTAAACCTCACCCTCAACCTAACCCTAACCCTCACATTCAACCTAACACTCACCGTCACTTTAACACTCAACTTAACCCTAACCCTCTCCCACACCCTAACCCTCACCCTCACCGGACCCCTAACCCCACCCTAACTCTAAACCACACTCTAAACATAACCCTAACACCAACACTCACCCAAATCCTAACCCTAACCCTCAACCTAACACTAACACTAACACTAACCCTCAAACTCAACCTAATCCTCACCCTAAAATTAACTCTAAACCTTACCTAACCGAAACTCTCACCCTCACCCTCAGCCTAACCCTCATCCTCACCCTAGGCCTTAACCTAACCATAACCCTAACCCTCACCCTAAATCTCCCCATCCCACTCAGCCTAACCCTAAACCTAACCCTAATCCTAACCCTAACCCTCACCCCCATCCTCACCGTAACCCTAACACTAACGCTAATGCTGAACCTCACCCTCACCCTCACCCTAACCCTAACACTAACCCTAAAAATAACCCTAACCCTAACCGTAATGCCTCACCCACACCCTAACCCTAACCATAACCATAAAACTCACCCTAACCCTAACCCTAAACCTAACCCTCACAATCACACTCACCCTAACCGTCACCCTCACGCTCACCCTCAGCATCACACTAACCCTAACACTAAATCTAACCTGCACCCTAACACTCACCGTCACCCTACCCTCACTCTAACCCTAACTCTCAACCACAGCTTAACCCTCACGATCAAACAAACCCTCACCCTCACCCTGAAACTCACCCTCACCCTAACACTCACCCTCACAATAAACATCACCCTAATGCTAACCTTCACCCTAACCATAACCCTCACCCTAACCCTAACCCTCACCCTAAACAAAACCCTCAACCTCACTCTAACAATAACCCTAACACTAATCCTAACACTTAATCTCACCCTCACCTTCAAAATCACCCTAACCCTAACCCTAAACCTAACCCTCACCCTAACCATCATCCTAACTCTAATGCTAACCCTAACCATCATCTTCACCGTAACCCTCACAGTAAGCCTAATCCTCATCCTAACCCTAAGCCTACCTCTCACCCTAACCTTCACCTTAATCCTAACCCTAACCCTAATCCTCAGCCTAACCCTAACCCTCGCACACACCTTAACCCTCACCATCACCCGAACCCAAATCCTGACCCTAACATTCACACTAAGCAAAACCCTAACCCTAATCATAAACCTAACCCTCATCCTCACGCTCACCCTAACCTTAACCCTAACCCTTAACCTAACCTTCACCCTAACCCAGACCCTAACACTCACCTTCACCATAAATATCAACCTAACCCTAACCCTCAGCCTAAACCTAACCCTACCCTCACCCTGAACCTAACCCTCACCCTAACCCTCACCGTCACCTTATCCCTCAACCTAACCCTAACCGTCACCCACACCCTAACACTCACATTCACCCGAACCCTCACCCAACGCCGAAACCTAACCCTCACCCCAAACCTAACCCTCACCCTAACCCTAACTTTAACCCTCACACTCACCCTAACCCTAACCCTAACCCTAACCCTTACCCTAACCCTCACCCTAACCCTTAATCTAACCCTAACCCTCACTTCACCCTAATCCTCAACCTAACCCTTATCCTTACACCAACCCTAAACTAACCCTCACACTAACCCTAATCCTCACACTATCCCTAACCATATCCCTCACCCTAACCCTCACCCTAATCCTAACCCTAACCCTCATCCTAATCCTACCCTTAACCCTAACATTCACCGTCACCCTAACCCTCACCAACACACTAACTCTCACCCTCACCCGAACCCTCACTCTCAACCTAACCCTCACCATCACCCTAAGCCACACCCTCAACCGAATCCTCACTCTCACCCTCACCCTCACCATAAACATCACCCTAACCCAAACCTAACCCTAACCCTCACCCTCACCCTAACTGTCATCCTAACCCTTATCCTCACCCTAACCCTAACCCTAACCCTAACCCTCACCCTAACCCTAACCCTCACCTGAACCCTCACTCTCACCTTCACCCTCACCCTAAACATCACCCTAACCCTAAACCTCACGCTAACCCTAACCCTAACCCTCACCCTAACCCTAACCCTCATCTTAAACCTCATCCTCACCCAAATCCTCACCCTAAACCTAAGAATAAACCTTTCCTAACCAAAAATATCACCCTCACCCTAGCCCTCACCCTAAACCTAACCCTAAACTTAACCCTCACCCTCACTCTCACCCTCATTCTCAGCCAAACCTAACCCTACCCTAACCCTAACCCTCACCCTCACCCTCACCCTCACCCGCAACCTAACACTAACAATAACCCTAACCCTAACCCTAACACTGAACCTCAACCTCACCCTCACCCTAACCCTAATCCTAACGGTAACTCTAATCCTAACCTTCACCCTCACCCTAACCCTCAACCTAACCCTTAACCTCACTTTTACCTAACCCTAACCCTAACCCTCACACTAACCCGAACCCTCACCCTAACCATACCACTAACCCTAACCCTTACCCTCACCCTAACCCTAACCGTAACAGTAACCCTAAACCTAAACCTAGTCCTCACACTAACCCTAAACCTCACCCACACATTAACCCAAACGCTCACCCGAACCCTCACCCTAACCCTAACCCTAAACCTAATCCTAACACTCCCACTAAACCTAACCCTCACCCTAACTGTAACCCTACACATCAGCCTAAACCTCACCCTAACACTAACCCTAACGCTAATCCTTACCCTATCCCTAAATAAAATCCTAACCCTCACACTCACCCTAGCCCTCACCCTAACCCTACCCCAAACCCTAACCCTCACACTAAACCTAACCCTCACCCTATCCCTAACCCTTCACCTCAGCCTAAGACTGACCCTAACCCTAACCCTAACCCTAAACCTAATCCTCACCCTATCCCTAACCCTAACCCTAACCCACACACTCACCCTAGCCCTCACCCTAACCTCATCCTAACCCTATCCCTAAACTTAAACCTCACCCTCATCCTAACCCTCACCCTAACCCTTACCCCTAACCTAATCAAATCCCTGACCCTAACCTTAACCCTAAAACTCACACTAACCCTAACCCTCACCCTAACCCTAACCCTACTCCACAGCCTATCCCTCATCCTAACACTAACCCTAATCCTATCCCTCAACCTAACCCTAACCCTAACATTAACCCGAACCCTCACCCAAAACCTAACCCTCATCCTCACCCTCACACTGACCCTCAGCCTAATCCTAACACTAACCCTAATCCTAAACCTAACCCTCACCCACAGCCTCACCCTAACCCTAAACCCAACACTAACCATAAACCTCCCACTTCACCCAAACCCTCACCCTAACCCTAACCCTAACCCTCACCTTAACCCTAACCCTAACCCTCAACCTAACCCTAAACCTCACCCTCACCCTCAAACTCACGCTAACACTAAGCCTCACTTTTACCCTAAATCTCACCCTAACCCTTAACCTTACACTAACCCTAACCCTCACACTAAACCTAAGCCTCACCCTCACCCTTACCATAACCTTACCCTCACCCTAACCCTCAATCTAAACGTAACGCTAACCCTCACCCTACCCCTACCCCTAACCCTAACCCTCACCCTGACCCTAACCCTCACCCTCACCCTCAAACTCACACTAACCCTAACCCTCACACTAAACCTAACCCTCACCCTCATCCTAACCTTAACCCTACCCCTCACCCTACCCCTCACCCTCAACCTAGCCCTCACCCCTACCCTAATCCTAACCCTGATCCTAACACTCACCCTAAAGCTAACACTAAACCTAAACCTCACCCTCACCCTAACCCACACCATCACCCTAACCCTCACCCAAACATGAACCCTCACCTCAACCTAACCCTCACTCTCACACTAACTGTAACCCTAAGCCTAATCCTCTCTCTAAACCTCAACCTCACCCTCACCTGAAGCCTAACCCTAACCCTAATCCTAAAACTAACCCGCACCCTCACCCTAACACTAACCCTAACCCTAATCCTAAACGGAACCCTCACCTTCACCCTAAACCTACCTCTAAACATCACCCTCACACTCACCCTTAACCTATCCCCAACCCTAAGCCTTAGCCTAAACCTAACCCTCACCCTAACCCTAAACATAACCCTCACCCTCACCCTCACCCTAACCCTAACAATAACCCTATCCCTCACACTAACCCTTATCCTCACACTTACCCTAAACCTAACCCTAAACCTCACACTAAACCTAAACCTCACCCCAACGCTGACCCTACCCCTCACCCTAAACCTCACCCTAATCCTAACCCTAACCCTAACCCACACCCTAAACCTAACTGTAAACCTCACACTCATGCTAACCCTCATCCACACCCTAATCCTCACCCTCACTCGAACCCTCACCCTCACCCTAACCCTCACCCTTAACATCACCCTAAACCTAACCCTCACTCTAACCCTAATCATAAACTTCAACCTCACCCTCACCCTCAGCCTAACCCTAGTCCTTAACCTAATCATAATACTCACCCTCACCCTAACTCTCACCCTAACCCTTACCCGATCCTTCACCTAACCCTAACCCTAATCTGCACACTAACCTGATCCCTCACCCTAAACATAAAACTAACCCTATCCCTTACCCTCACCCTAATCCTAACCCTAACAGTAATCCTAACCCTAAAGCTAGTCCTCACACTAACCCTAACCCTCATCCACATCTTAACCCAAACCCTCACCCGAACCCGAACCCTAACCCTAACCCTAAACCTAACCCTAACACTCCCACTAAACCTAACCCTAACCCTAACTGTAAACCCTACCCATCAGCCTAAACCTCAGCCTAACACTAACCCTAACCCTAATCCTAAACCTAATCCTCACACTCACACTCACCCTATCCCTAACCCTAACATTCACCCTCACCCTAAGGCTAACACTAACCCTCACCCTCACCCTCACCCAAACCCTTGACCTCACCTTAACCCTAACCGTAACCCTCACCCTAACCCTAAAACTACCCCTCAAACTAACACTAAAACTAACCCTCAACCCAACCATAATGCTAACACAAATGCTCACTCTCAACCTAACCCTTAGATTAACCTTTACCCTCAAAATAACCCTATCCCTCACACTCTCCTTAACCCTCACCCTACCCCGTCCCCTCCCCCTAAACCTCACCCTACCCCAAACCATAACCCTAACCCTAAACTTCACCCTAACCCTCACCCTAAACCTAAACCTAACCCTCACCCTAACCCTCACCCTATCCCTAAACCTAACCCTAACCCTGACCCTCACCCTAGCTGTCATCCTAACTCTTACCCTCACCATAACCCTAAACCTAACCCTCAGCATAACCCTAAAACTAGCCCTCAGCCTAACCCTAACCCTAACCCTCAACCCAACCCTGATGCTAACACAAATGCTCACTCTCAACCTAACATTTAGATTAACCCTTACCCTCAGCATAACCCTATCCCTCACCCTCTCCTTAACCCTCACCCTACCCCTTCCCCTCCCCCTAACCCTTACCCTACCCCAAACCCTAACCCTAACCCTAACCTTCACCCTAACCCTCACCCTAAACCTCACCCTAAACCTAACCCTAAACCTCACCCCAACCCTCACCCTAACCCTAACCCTAACCCTAAACCTCACCCTCACCCTACCTTTCATCATCATAACACTTACCCTCACCCTAAACCTAAACCTAACCCTAACCCTAAGCCTCACCCTAACCCTAACCCTCACCCGAACCCTCAATCTCACCTTCACCGTCACCCTAAACATCAACTTAACCCTAACCCTCCCCCGAACCCTAACCCTAACACTGACCCTATCCCTAACCCTCACCTTAAACCTCACCCTCACCCTAATCCTCACCATAAACCTAACCCTAAACTTTTCCTAAACAAAAACATCACCCTCACATTAGTCCTCACCCTAATCCTAACCCTAACCTTAATCCTCACCCTCACCCTCACCTTCACCCTCAGCCACAGCCTCAGCCTCACCCTAACCCTAACCCTAACACTGACCCTCACCCTCATTCTAACCGTAACCCTAACCTGCACCCTAGCCCTAACCCTAACACTAACCCTAACCCTAACACTCAACCTAATCCTAAACCTAACCCTAATGGTAACCCTAACCCTCACCCTCACCCTAATTCTGACCCTAACACTTACCCTTACCTTCACCCTCACTCTCAACCTAACCCTAACCTTTACCCTCACGATAAACCTATCCATTACCTTCAACCTAACCCTCACCCTAAACCTTATGCTCACCCTTACCCTCACCCAACCCTAACCCGAAACCTAACCTGAACCCTAACCCCCATACTAACCTTCACCCTAACCCTAACGCTAACCCTAACCCTCAGTATCAACCTAAACGTAACCCTAACACTTACGTAACCAAGACCCTCACCCTCACCCTCACCCTCACCCTCCCAATCAACCTAACCCTTACCATAACCCTAATAGTAACCCAAACACTTACCCTCACTCTAAACCTAACCCTAAATCTAACCCTCACAATCACTCTCCCACTCACCCTCACCCTCAACTTAACCCTCACGCTCAACCTCACCCTAAACATCACACTAACCCTAACCCTCACACTAACCCTTATCCTAACCCTAAACCTAACCCTAACCCTAACCTTCACACTAACCCTAACCCTCACCCTAACCCTATCCCGACACCTCACCCTGACTCTCATCCTAACCCAAACCCTCAACCATACCCTAATCCTCACCCTCACCCGAACACTCACCCTCACCCTAACACTCACTATCAACCGAACCCTCACCCGGACCCGAACCCTGATCCTCACACTAACCCTCACCCTCACTCTAAACATCACCTAAAAGCTAACCCTCACCCTAACCCTAACACAAAGCCGAATCCAAACCCTCACACTCATCCTAACGCTTACCCTAACCCTAACCCTTACCCTCACCTTAACTCTAACCATAAACCTCACACTAACCTTAACCCTCACTCTAAACCTAACCCTAAACTTGACCATAACCTTGACCCTCACCCTGACCCTCACCCTCAGTTTAACACTAACCCTAATCCTATTCCTAATCCTAACCCTCACCCTAAACCTAAACCTCACCGTCACCCTCACCCTCACCGTCACCCTCACCCTAACCCTCAACCTCACCCTAAACATCTCCCTAACCCTAACCCTTACCCTAACCCTATCACTAACCCTCACCCTGAACCTAACCTCAGCTTAATCCTCATCTTCACCCTAATCCTCACCCTAACCCTAACCTTTACCTAACCAAAACCCTCATCCTCACCCTCAGCCTAACCCTCACCCTCACACAAGCCCTAACCTTAACCCTAAACTTAACCCTAACACTCACCCTCAACCTCCCCTTCCCCATCAGCCTTACTCTAACCATAACCCTAAGCCTAACCCTAACCCTCAACCCCACCCTCACCCTCACCCTAACCCTAAACCTAACAATAAACCTCACCCTCATCCTAACCTTAACCCTAACAATAATTCTAACCCTAGCCCTAACCCTAAAACTCACCCTAACCCTAATCCTAACCCTAACCCTCAACCTCACCCTCACCGTCATTCTAACCCTCACCTTCACCCTGACACTCACCATCACACTAACCCTCACACTAACCCTGACCCTCAACCTAGCCCTAACCCTAACCCTCACCCGAGCCCTAACCCTAACCCTCACCCTCACTTTCCCCCTCACCCTCAGCCTAACCCTAACTCTAATCGTTTTCCTAAATTAACCTCACCCTCACCCTATCCCTCACCCTCAGCCTCACCCTCACCCTCACCCTCAAACTAACACTCAACATCACACTAAACATCACCTTAACCCTAAACCTCACACTGAACCTAAACCTAATGCTCACTCTAACCCTCACCCTCAAACTAACCCTCACCCTAAATATTATCCTAACACTAACCCTAACCATACCCCTAACTTTCACACTAACCCTAACCCTCAGTCTAACCGTATCCCGACACCTCACCCTAACTCTCACCCTAACCCTAACCCTAACCCTAACACTCAGCCTAACCCTAACTCTAAACCTAACCCTCACCCTCACCCTAACCCTCACCATCACCCTAACGCTCACCCTAACCCTAACCCTCACCCTAAACCTAACCCTCAACCTAAACCAAACCTTCACCCTGACCCTGACCCTTACCCTAACCCTAACCCTAAACCTAACTCTTACTTTAACCCTAACCCTCAACCTAAACCTAACCCTCACCCTAACAATAACACTCACACTAACCCTAAACCTAGCCCTCACCCTCACCCTCACCCTCAACATAACCCTAACACTCTACTTAACCCTAACCATAAACCTCACAGTAAAACTAAACCTCACCCTAACCCTAATCCTCAAACTAAACCTAACAATCACTCTAACCCTAACCCTACCCCTCATCCTAAACCTCACCCTAAACCTAACCCTAACCCTAATCCTCACCCTATCCCTAACCTTAACCCTAACCCTCAACCTAACCCTCACCCTCACCCTAACCCTAATGCTAACCCTAAGCCTCACCCTCACCATAACCCTCAACCTAACACTTACCCTCACCCTAACCCTTACCCTGACCCTAACACTAACCCTCACTCTCGCCCTAACCGTCACCCTAACATTTACCCACACCCTCACCCTATACCTAACCCTCACCCTTACCCTAACCCTAACCCTAGTCCTAACCCTCACCATAAACCTAACCCTCACTCTTACAGTCACCCTCAAACTCAGCCAAAACCTAATCCTTACCCTAATCCTAACCCTCCCCTCACCCTCACACTAACACTCACACTAACCCTAAACCTAACACTAACCTAAACTCTCACCCTAAACCTCACCCTCACCCTAACCCTAACCGTCACCCTTCCCTCACCCAAACCCTAATCCTTACCCTCACCCTCACTCTAACCCTCACTCTAAACCTTACCCTCACCCTAACCCTAACCCTAACCCTCACCATAACCCTCACCTTAAACTTAACCCTAACCCTAACCCTCCCCATAACCCTCACCTAACACTAACCCTAAACCTAAACCTCAACCTAACCCTACCCCTCACCCTCACCCTAACCTTCAACCTCACCCTAACCCGCACCATAACCCTAACCGTCACACAAACGTTAACGCTCATGAGAAACCGAACCCTTACCCTTAGCCTCACCCTCACCCTAAACCTCACACTAACCCTAACCCTCACCCTAACCCTAAACCTAACACTCAGCCTATACCTAACGGTCACTCAACCCAAAACTTCACCCTAATACTCAAACTAACCCTAACCCTAACCCTAACCCTAACCCTAACCTTCACCCTCACCCTAACCCTAACCTTCAACCTCACCCTCACCCTAACCCTAACCCTGACCCTCACCTTCACCATCACCCTCAACCTAAACCTACCCCTAAACCTAAACCTCAACCTAAACCTAACACTCACCATAACACTAAACCTAACCCTCACCCTCACCCTCACCCTAACTCTAACTCTAAACCTCACCTTCACCCTGACCCTCACCCTCACCCTCACCCACAGCCTAAACATTACCCTAAACTTAACCCTAAACCTACCTCTATCCCTCACCCTAAACCTAACTCTCACCTTAACCCTCAAACTAACCCTTACCCTCACCCTCACCCTAAAACTCACATTAATCCTAACACAAAAACTAACCCTAACCCTAACCCTAACCCTCACCCTCACCCTCACCATAACACTAACCATCACCCACACCCTCACCCTAACCCTAACCCTAACCCTTACCCTAACCCTAAACCTAAACCTAAACCTCACTCTCACCCTCACCCTCACCCTCACCCTAAACCTCACCCTCACCCTCACCTTCACCCTCACCCTAATCCTAACCCTAACACTAACCCTCACCCTAAACCTAACACTCAACATAACCCTAAACCTAACCCTCACCCTCACCCTCACCCTAACCCTAACCATAACCCTCACCATAACCCTCACCCTAACCCTAATGCAAACCCGAAACCTCACCTCACCAAAAAACAAAAGCTAACCCAAACTGTCACCCTCACCCTAAACCTCACAGTAACCCTTACCCTCACCCTAACTCTAACCCTAACCCTCACTCTAACCCTAACCCTCACACTAACCCTAACGCTCAACCTAACCCTAAACCTACCTGTGACCCTAACCCTCACCCTATCCCTCACCCTAACCCTATCCCTCTCCCTAACCCTAACCCTAACCCTCATCCTAAACCTAACCCTAAACCTCACCCTAACCCTAACCCTCACACTCACCATCTGCCTACCACTAACCATAACCCTAATCCTAACCCTAAAGCTCACCCTAATACTCACCCTAACTCAAACCGTAACCCTAACCCTAACCCTCACAATAACGCTAACCCTATCCCTAAACCTCATCCTAACCCTAAACCTCATCCTAACCCTAATCCTAACACTCATCCTAAACTTAACCCTAACCCTAATTCTAACCCTAACCCTCACCCTCACCTTCACCCTAACTCTAAACCTAAACCTAAACCTAACACTCACCCTCACCCTCACCCTAACCTAAAACTAACCCTAAAACTCACCCTAACCTTAAACCTCACCGTATACCACACACTCACCCTAACGCTAACCTAAACTCTAACTCTCACCCTAACCCTCACCCTCTCCCTAAACCTTACCCTAACCCTCACCCTAACCCTAACCCTAAACCTCACCCTAACCGTAACCCTCACGCTCACTCTCTGCCTAACACTAACCCTAACCCTAATCCTAACCCTAAAGCTCATCCTCATACTCACGCAAACTCAAATCGTAACCCTTTCCCTAACCCTCACAATAACCCTAACCCTATCCCTAACCCTCACCCTAACCCTAAACCTCATCCTAACACTAATACTAACCCTCATCCTAACCCTAACCCTAATCCTAATTCTAACCCTAACCCTCACCCTCACCCTCACCCTAACTCTAAACCTAAACCTAAACCTAACACTCACCCTCACCCTCACCCTCACCTAAAAATATCCCTACCTCATACCCTAAACTTAAAACTCACCCTATACCTCACACTCACCCTAACGCTAACCCTAACTCTAACCCTCACCCTAACCCTAACAATAACCCTAACACTCATCCACACACTAAACCTCACCCTAACACTTACCCTCAACATAAACTTAACCCTAAGCCTAAACCTAAACCTAACCCTCACCCTCAAACTCAACCCACCCCTAACTCTAACCCTAACCCTCACCCTAACTCTAACCCTCAACCTAACCCTAACCCTCACAATCACCCTAAACCTCACCCGAACCCTAACATTACCCCTCTCCCTAACCCTCACCCTCACCCTCACCCTAACCCTAATCTTTACCCTAACCCTCGCCCTAACACTAACCCTTACCCTATCCCTAACCCTGCCCCTCAACCTCAACCTAACCCTCATCCTCACCCTTATCCTAACACTAACCCTCACCCTAAACCTAAAACTAACCCCAACACTCACCGTAAACCTAAACCTAACCCTCACCCTAACGCTATCCCTTACCCTAAACTTCACCTTAATCCTAAACCTAACCCTAACCCTAACCCTCACCCTCACCCTCAACCTCACCCTAACCCTAAACCTAACCCTAACCCTAACCTGTATGCTATCCCTAAACATTATCGTCACCCTTACTCTCAACCTAACTCTCAACCTCAAACTCACCTTCACCCTAATCCTCAAACTAACCCAAACCCTCACCCTAACACTATCCTTCTACCTAACCCTAACCCTACACCTCACCCTCAACCTAACCCTTACCCAGACTCTTACCCACACCCTAACCCTCACCCTATCCCTAATGCTAACCCTAAACTTCACCCGCACCCTAACCCTCAACCTAACCCTAACCCTCACCTTAACCCTAATCCTAACCCTAATCTGAATCCTCACACTAAACCTAACCCTAACCCTACCGCTCAGCCTAACCCTCACACAAATCATAACACTAATACTCACCCTATACCTAACCCTAACACTAACACTAAACATCACCTTCACCCTAGACCTCACCCTAATACTAACCCTAACCATAACCATCACCCTCACACTAACACTAACTCTAAACCCTAACACTAACCAAAATTCTCACCCTAACCTCACCATCAACCTAACCCTAACCCTCACCCTTTCCCTCACCCAAACCCTAACCTAACGCTCACCCTCAATCTAACCCTCATTCTAAACCTTACCCTCACCATAACCCTAACCCTAAACCTCACCGTAACCCTCACCCTAAACTTAACCCTAAACCTAACCCTAACCCTCATCCTAACCCTCCCCATAACCCTCACCTAACACTAACCCTAAACCTAAAAATCACCCTAACCCTAACCCTACCCCTCACCCCCACCCTAACTTTCAACCTCACCCTAACCCTAACCCTAACCCTAACCGTCACACAAAAGCTTATCCTCATGAGAACCCGAACTCTCACCCTCAGCCTAAATATCATACTAACCCTAACCCTCACCCTAACCCTAAACTTAACAGCCTATACCTAACGGCCACCCTAACCCAAAACCTCACCCTAATCCTCAAGCTAACCCTAACGCTAACCATGACCCTAACCCTAACCCTCACCCTCACCCTAACCCTCACACTAACCCTCACCCACACCCTCAACCTAAACTCACATTAACCCTAACCCTCAAACTAACACTAACCCTAACCCTAACCCTCACCCTCACCCTAACCCTTACTTTCACCCTCACCCTCACCCTAAACCTAGCCCTAACCCTCACCCTCACCCTCAACCTTAACCTCACCCTAACCCTCACTCTCACCTTCAGCCTAATCCTAACGCTAAACCTAACCCTAACGCTATCTGTACCCCTCACCCTAACCCTCACACTAACCCTTATCCTCACCCTCACCCTAAAACTCACATTAACCCTAACCCTCAAACTGATACTAACCCTAACACTAAACCACACTCTCACCCTCACCCTAATCCTAACCCTCACCCTCACCCTCACCCTAATCCTAACCCTAACCCTCACCATAGCCCTCACCCTAACCCTAATGCAAACCTGATACCTCACCTCACCCTCAACCTAAAGCTAATCCTAACTGTCAACCTCACCCTAAACCTCACAGTAACCCTTACCCTCACCCTAACACTAACCCTAACCCTCAAACTAACCCTAATCCTCAACCTAATCCTAAACCTACCCGTGACCCTAACCCTCACCCTAAACCTAATGCAAACCCGAACCCTAAACCTCATTCTAACCCTAACCCTAACCCTAAACCTCACACTAACCCTAACCATCAGCCTAACCCTAAATTTCATCCTATCCCTAACTCTCACCCTAATCCTCACCCTGACCCGAATCCTAACACTTACCTAACTGACAGGCTCTCCCTCACCCTCTCGCTCTCCCTAAACCGCAACCTCATATTAGACCTCACCATAAACCTTACACTAAACCTAACAAAAACCTTCACACTAACCCTCACCCTCACACTAAACCTCACCCTAATCCATACCCTCACCCTAACCCTAACCCTAACTCTAACCCTCACACTAACCCTAACCCTCTTCCTAACCCTACCCCTCACCCTAAGCCTCACCCTATAACTAACCCTAAGCCTAAAACCTAACCCTAACTCTGACCATCACCCTAACCCTCACCCTCAACCTAACCCTAACATTAACCCTAACCCTCACCCTAACCCTCACCTAAACCTAACCCTAACCCTAAACCTCACACTAACAAGCACCCTAACTGTAAACCTAACCTCACCCTAATCCTAACACTCACAATAACACTAACCCTCACCCTAAATCTAAACCTAACCCTATCCCTCACCCTCAAGCTCACCATCAAGGAAACCCTAACCCTAACACTAATCCTAACCCTAACCCTCACCCACACCCTCACCCTCACCCTAACCTTATCCCTAACCCTCAACCTCACCCTCAGCCTCAACATAACACTCACCCTCACCCTAAACCTAACCCTAACCCTATCGCGATCGCTCATCCTAACCCTAACCCTAACCCTAACCCTAATGCTAACCCTAACCCTATACCTAACCCTAACCCAAACCTTAACACTAACACTAACACCAACCCTAACCCTCACCCTCACCCTCACCCTCATCCTAACCTAACCATAACCCTCACCATCACCCTAACGCTGACGCTAACCCTAACCTGTAACCTCAACCTAACCCTCTCACCAACCCTAACCCTCAACCTAAACTTAAACCTCACATGAAAGGTAACCCTCACCGTAACACAAACCCTCACCCTAACCCTAAACCTAATGCTCACCCTAAACCTCACCCTCACCTTAGCCCTAATAATAACCTTCACCCTAACCCTAATGCTATACCTAAACCTAAACCTCACCCTAAGAATGATGCTAAGCCTAATACTCAACCTCAGCCTAAACCTCACCCTAAACCTCACCCTAACACTTACCGTCAGCCTAACATTTACCCTAACACTATCCCTAAGCCTAAACCTAACCCTCAGCCTAAACATTATGCTAACCCTAAACCTAAAGCTAACCCTCATCCTAACCCTAACCCTAACACTAATCCTAACCCTCACCCTCACCCTCACCCTAACTATAAACCTAAACCTAAACCTAACACTCACCCTCACTCTCACCCTAACCTTACACTATCCCTAACCCTCACCCTGACCCTAAACCTCACCCTATACCTCACCCTCACCCTAACTCTAAACCTAAACCTAAACCTAACACTCACCCTCACTCTCACCCTAACCTTACACTATCCCTAACCCTCACCCTGACCCTAAACCTCACCCTATACCTCACCCTCACCCTAATGCTAACCCTCACCCTAACCGTCACCCTAGCCCTAATAATAACCCTAACCCTCATCCACACACTAAACCTCACCCTAACACTTACCCTCACCATAACCTTAACCCTAAGCCTAAACCTAAACCTAACCCTCAACCTCAAACTCATCTTACCCCTAAATCTAACCCTAACCCTCACCCTAACCCTAACCCTAAACCTAACCCTCAACCTAACCCTAACCCTCACACTCATCCTAAACTTAACCCTAACCCTAACATTACCCCTCTCCCTAACCATCACCCTAAATGTAACCCTAACACTCAACCTAACCCTACCCCTACCCCTCACGCTCACTGTCACACTCACCCTAAACCTAATGCTAACACTCACCATAACCTAATCCCACCCACACCCTAACCCGATCCCTCACCCTCACCCAAATCCTCATCCTCACCCTAACCCTCATCCTCACCCTAAACATCACCCAAACCCTCACCCTCACCCTAACCCTGACTCTCACTCTCAGCCTAACCCTAACCCTAACCCTATTCCTAATCCTAACTCTCACCCTCACACTCACCCTAAACCTAACCCTAACACTCACCCTCATCCTCACCCTAACTCTAACCCTATCCCTAACCGTCACCCTAACACTAACCCTCACCCTATACCTCACCCTCACCCTAACCCAAACCCTAACCCTAACCCTCACCCTATCACTCACCCTAACACTCACACTAACCCTAATCCTCATCCTCAAACTAAACCTCACCTCAACCCTCACCCTCACCCTAACTCTAATGCTAACCCTAACCCTCACCTTCACACTCACTCTCAACCTAACCCTTACCCTTACCCTAACCCTAACCCTCATCCTCAACCTAAACCTCACCCTAACCTTTACCCTCACCATAACCCGCAAACTAACCCTAACGCTAAACCTACCGCTCACCCTAACCCTCACCCTAAACATAACACTAAACCTAACCCTAACGCTCACCCTAACCCTAAATTTGACCCTCACTCTAACACTAACCCTAACACTTACCTTCACACTAAACTTACCCCTGACCCTAACCCTAATCCTAATTCTCAGAAGAACACTCACCCTCATCATAACTCTCACACGGACCCTAAACATCACCCTAAAGTTAACCCTCACCCTAATGCTAAACCTAACCCTCACCCTCACCCTAAACCTCACCATAATCCTAACCCTCACAGTAAGCCTAACCCTAACGCTCACCCTACCCCTCACCCCTACCCTCATCCTAACTCTAACCTTCACCCTCACCCTCACCCTAACCCTAAACCTAACCCTAACACTCATCCTAAACCTAACGCTAAAACTAATGCTAACCCTAAAACTCACACTCACCCTAACCCTCACACTAACCCTTACCATCACCCTAAACCTAACCCTAACCCTCACACTAAACCTAACCTTCACTCTAACCCTAAACCTAATGCAAACCCTAAACCTCACCCTCACCTTAGACCTAATCCTTACCCTCACCCTAATCCTAACCCTAACCCTAATGCTATACCTAAACCTAAACCTCACCCAAAGAATGATGCTAAGCCTAATACTCAACCTCACACTAAATCTCACCCTAACACTTACTGTCAGCCTAACCCTCATCCTAACCCTATCCCTAAGCCTAACCCTAAACCTCAGCCTAAACATTATGCTAACCCTAACCCTAACCCTAATCCTCAGCCTAACCCTCATCCTAACCCTAACCCTAAAACTAATCCTAACCCTCACCCTCACCCTCACCCTAACTCTAAACCTAAACCTAAACCTAACACTCACCCTCACTTAACACTATCCCTAAATCTCACCCTAACCCTAAACCATACCCTATACCTCACCCTCACCCTAACACTAACCCTAACCCTAACCCTCCCCCTAACCCTCACCCTAGCCCTAATAATAACCCTAACCCTCATCCACACACTAAACCTCACCCTAACACTTACCCTCACCATAACCTTAACCCTAAGCCTAAACCTAAACCTAACCCTCACCCTCAAATTCACCTTACCCCTAAATCTAACCCTAACCCTCACCCTAACCCTAACCCTAAACCTAACCCTCAACCTAACCCTAACCCTCACACTCATCCTAAACCTCACCCTAACCTTAACATTACCCCTCTCCCTAACCCTAACCCTAACACTCAACATAACCCTACCCCTACCTCTCACCCTCACTGTCACACTAACCCTAAACCTAATGCTAACCCTCAACATAACCCTAATCCCACCCACACCCTAACCCGATCCCTCACCCTCACCCAAACCCTCATCCTCACCCTAGCCCTCACCCTCACCCTAAACATCACCCAAACCCTCACCCTCACCCTAACCCTGACTCTCACTCTCTGCCTAACCCTAACCCTAACCCTATTCCTAATCCTAACTCTCACCCTCACACTCACCCTAAACCTAACCCTAACACTCACCCTCATCCTCACCCTAACTCTAACCCTATCCCTAACCGTCACCTTAACACTAACCCTCACCCTATACCTCACCCTCACCCTAACCCAAACCCTAACCCTAACCCTCACCCTATCACTCACCCTAACACTCACACTAACCCTAATCCTCATCCTCAAACTAAACCTCACCTTAACCCTCACCCTCACCCTAACTCTAATGCTAACCCTAACCCTCACCTTCACACTCACTCTCAACCTAACCCTTACCCTTACCCTAACCCTAACCCTCATCCTCAACCTAAACCTCACCCTAACCTTTACCCTCACCATAACCCGCAAACTAACCCTAACGCTAAACCTACCGCTCACCCTAACCCTCACCCTAAACATAACACTAAACCTAACCCTAACGCTCACCCTAACCCTAAATTTGACCCTCACCCTAACACTCACCCTAACGGTTACCCTCACACTAAACTTATCCCTGACCCTAACTCTAATCCTAACTCTCAGCAGAACACTCTCCCTCATCCTAACCCTCACTCGGACACTAACCATCACCCTAAAGCTAACCCTCACCCTAATGCTAAACCTAACCATCACCCTCACCCTAAACCTCACCATAATCCTAACCCTCACAGTAAGCCTAACCCTAACGCTCACCCTACCCCTCACCCCTACCCTCATCCTAACTCTAACCTTCACCCTCACCCTCACCCTAACCCTAAACCTAACCCTAACACTCATCCTAAACCTAACGCTAAAACTAATGCTAACCCTAAAACTCACACTCACCCTAACCCTCACACTAACCCTTACCATCACCCTAAACCTAACCCTAACCCTCACACTAAACCTAACCTTCACCCTAACCCTAAACCTAATGCTAACCCTAAACCTCACCCTCACCTTAGACCTAATCCTTACCCTCACCCTAATCCTAACCCTAACCCTAATGCTATACCTAAACCTAAACCTCACCCAGAGAATGATGCTAAGCCTAATACTCAACCTCACACTAAATCTCACCCTAACACTTACTGTCAGCCTAACCCTCATCCTAACCCTATCCCTAAGCCTAACCCTAAACCTCAGCCTAAACATTATGCTAACCCTAACCCTAACCCTAATCCTCAGCCTAACCCTCATCCTAACCCTAACCCTAACACTAATCCTAACCCTCACCCTCACCCTCACCCTAACTCTAAACCTAAACCTAAACCTAACACTCACCCTCACTTAACAATATCCCTAACCCTCACCCTAACCCTAAACCTCACCCTATACCTCACCCTCACCCTAACACTAACCCTAACCTTAGCCCTCCCCCTAACCCTCACCCTAGCCCTAATAATAACCCTAACCCTCATCCACACACTAAACCTCACCCTAACACTTACCCTCACCATAACCTTAACCCTAAGCCTAAACCTAAACCTAACCCTCACCCTCAAATTCACCTTAACCCTAAATGTAACCCTAACCCTCACCCTAACCCTAACCCTAAACCTAACCCTCAACCTAACCCTAACCCTCACACTCATCCTAAACCTCACCCTAACCCTAACATTACCCCTCTCCCTAACCATTACCCTAACCCTAACCTTAACACTCAACCTAACCCTACCCCTACCCCTCACCCTCAGTGTCACACTAAACCTAAACCTAATGCTAACCCTCAACATAACCCTAATCCCACCCACACCCTAACCCGATCCCTCACCCTCACCCAAACCCTCATCCTCACCCTAACCCTCACCCTCACCCTAAACATCACCCAAACCCTCACCCTCACCCTAACCCTGACTCTCACTCTCAGCCTAACCCTAACCCTAACCCTATTCCTAATCCTAACTCTCACCCTCACACTCACCCTAAACCTAACCCTAACACTCACCCTCATCCTCACCCTAACTCTAACCCTATCCCTAACCGTCACCCTAACACTAACCCTCACCCTATACCTCACCCTCACCCTAACCCAAACCCTAACCCTAACCCTCACCCTATCACTCACCCTAACACTCACACTAACCCTAATCCTCATCTTCAAAATAAACCTCACCTTAACCCTCACCCTCACCCTGACTCTAATGCTAACCCTAACCCTCACCTTCACACTCACTCTCAACCTAACCCTTACCCTTACCCTAACCCTCACCCTCATCCTCAACCTAAACCTCACCCTAACCTTTACCCTCACCATAACCCGCAAACTAACCCTAACGCTAAACCTACCGCTCACCCTAACCCTCACCCTAAACATTACCCTAACCCTAACCCTTACGTTCACCCTAACCCTAAATTTGACCCTCAACCTAACACTCACCCTAACCCTTACCCTCACACTAAACTTATCCCTGACCCTAACCCTAATCCTAACTCTCAGCAGAACACTCTCCCTCATCCTAACCCTCACCCGGACACTAAACTTCACCCTAAAGTTAACCCTCACCCTAATGCTAAACCTAACCCTCCCCTCACCCTAAACCTCACCATAATCCTAACCCTCACAGTAAGCATAACCCTAACGCTCACCCTACCCCTCACCCCTACCCTTTTCCTAACTCTAACCTTCACCCTCACCCTCAACCTAACCCTAAACCTAACCCTAACACCAATCCTAAACCTAATGCTAAAACTAATGCTAACCCAAAACCTCACACTCACCCTAAACCTCACACTAACCCTTAACATCACCCTAACCCTAACCCTAACCCTAACCCTCACACTAAACCTAACCTTCACCCTAACCCTAAACCTAATGCTAACCTTAAACCTAACCCTCACCTTAGACCTAATCCTTACACTCACCCTAATCCTAACCCTAACCCTAATGCTAAAACTAATGCTAACCCAAAACCTCACACTCACCCTAATCCTCACACTATACCTTACCATCACCCTAACCCTAACCCTAACTCTCACACTAAACCTAAATTTCACCCTAACCCTAAGCCTTCCCCTCCTCCTAACCTCCAACTTAAACCTAACCCTAAAGCTTATCCTCACCCTATCTTTAAACTTAACCCAAACCCTCACCTTAACCCTCACCCTCACCCTAAACTTAATGCTAACCCTAATCCTAACCCTCACCCTAACCCTCACCCTTACACTAACCCAAACTCTAACTTTCACCCTAACCCTAACCATAAACCTAACCTTCACCCTAACCCTCACACTAACCCTAACCCTCACACTCACCCTAACCCTCACCTTAAACATTAGACTTACCCTAACCCTACACCAAACCCTCAGACTAAATCTAACCTTAACCCTCAGCCTAACCCTTATGCTAACCCTAAATAAAATCCTAACCCTCACCCGAAACATAAACCTAACCCTAACCCACACACTAAGCTTAACCCTCACTCTAACTATAACCCTAACTCGTACCTTCACCCTCACCCTGACCCTCACCTCAGCCTGACCCTAACACTAACCCTATTCCTAATCCTAACTCTCAGCCCCACCCTCACCCTAACCATCACCCTAACCCTAACCCACACCCTAACCCTAACCCTAACCCTCAGGCTAAACCTAACCTCAGGTTAACCCTCAACCTCACCCTAATCCTCACACTAACTCTAACACTTACATAACTGAAACACTCACCCTCACCCTCACCCAAACCTCACACTCACCCTAGCCCTCACCCTAACTCTAACACTAATCCTAACCCTAACCCTCAACCGACCCTCACCCTAACCCTATACCTACCCCTAATGCTGAACCTCACCCTGACCCTCACCCTAAACCTAACCATAAACCTCACCCTAAACCTAACCCTCACCCTTAAGCTCACCCTATCCCTAACACTAACCCAACACCACACCCTCACTCTAACCCTCACCCTAACCCTTATCCTCACAATAAACTTAATCCTAACCCTCACACTAACCCTAATCCTCACCCTATCCCTAACCCTGACCCGAAACCTCACCCTAACCCTCACCCTAACCCTTACCCTCACCCTAACCATAACCCTCACCCTAAACCTAAAATTCACCCTAATCCTTATCCTCGCCCGAACTCACAAAATAAGCCTAACGGTAAACCTACAGCTCACCCTAAACCTCACCTTAAGCATAAACCTAACCCTAAACATCACCCTAACCTTAACCCTCACCCTCACCCTAACCCTCACCCTAACACTTATCCTCACACTAACACTAATCCTAAACCTCACCCTAACACTCACACTAACACTAATCCTTACCCTATCACTAACCCTAAAACTAACCCTCACCCTAACCCTCACCCTAAACCTTACCCTCACCCTAAACCTAAAACTCACCCTCACCCTTAACCTCACCCTAACCCTTACCCTCACCCTAACCCGCAAACTAACCCTAACCCTAAACCTACGGCTCACCCTAACCCTCACCCTCATCATAACCCTAAACCTAACACTCAACCTCACCCTAAACCTCACCCTCACCCTAACCCTCACCCTAACACTTACCCTCACACTAACCCAATCCCTAACCCTAACCCTAATTCTCAACAGAACACAAACCCTCACCCTAACCTTCACCCTCACACAAAACATCACCCAACCCTAACCCTCACCGTAACCCTAACCCTACTCCTCACCCTAACCCTAACCCTCACCGTAACCCTAAATCTCACACTAACCCTAACCCTAAGCCTTACCCTCACCCTCACCCTAACCCTAACCCTAATCCTCATCCTAACACTAACATTGACCCTCAGCCTCACCCTAACCCTAACCCTAACCCCAACCCACACTCTCACCCTACACCTCACCCTAACTCTAACCCTAACACTTACTTAAATGAAAACCTCACCCTAACCCTCACCCTCACCCTTGCACTCACACTAAAACTAACCCTAACCCTAAACCTAACCCTAACCCTCACCCTCACCTTAACCCTAACCCTAAACATAACCCTAACATTCATCCTAACCCTAACTCTAAACCTAATGCTAACCATAAACCACACAATCACCCTAACCTTCACCCTAACAGTTACCGTCACCCTAACCCTAACCCTAAACCTAACAATAAACCTCACCCTGACCCTCACACTAAACCTAACCATAACACTAACCCTCACCCTAACACTTACCCTGACCCTAACCATCACCCTAAACCTAACCCGAACCCTCACCTTAAACCTAACCCTCATCCTAAACATCAGCCTCACCCTCACCCTCACACTAACCCTAACCCTAACCCTCATCCTAACCTTAAACCTAAACCTAACGCTAACCCTAAGCCTCACCCTCACCCTAAAACTCACCCTAACCCTTACCCTCACCCTAACACTAACCCTAACCCTCACACTAAACCTAAACCTCACCCTAAACCTAACCCTAATCCTCACACTAAACATAACCCTCACCTTAAACCTAACACTACCCCTCAGCCTAACCCTCAACCTATTCCTAACTCTAATCCTATTCCTCACCTTATCCCTAACCTTAACACTAACCCTCACCTTAACCCTCACCCTAAACCTAACCCACACCCTCACCCTAACCCTAATGCTAACACTAGCCCTCACCCTCCTCCTAACCCTCACCCTCACCCTAACCCTCACTCTAACACTTACCCACACCCTAACCCACACCCGAAGCCTATCCCTAAACCTAACCTTCACCCAAACCCTCATGCTACCCCTAACCATAACCCTAACCCTAACCCTCACCCGAACCCTCACGGTAACCCTAACCCTCATCCTCTCCATAAACCTTACTCTAAACTTTACCCTCAACCTAACCCAAACCCTTTCCCTAAACCTAACACTCACACTAACCCTAACCTTTACCCTCAGCCTAGCCCTTATACTAACCCTAAACCTAACAGTAACCCTCACCCTAACCGTAACCCTAACCCAAAACCTCACACTCAACCTCCACTTCCCCCTCAGCCTTACCCTTTACATAATCCTAACCCTAACCCTGAACCCCACCCTCACCCTAACCCTAACCCTAACCCTAACGCTAACCCTCACCCTCACCCTCACCTAACCTAAACCCTAAACCTAACAATAAACCTAACCCTAACCCTCACCGTACAACTCACCTTAATCTAATCCTAACCCTAACCCTCACCCTCAACCTCAACCTCATTGTAACACTCACCCTCAGCCTGACTCTCACCATCACACTAACCCTCACACTAACTCGTATCCTCACCCTAAACCTAACCCTAACCCTCACCCTCACCCTCACTTTCATCCTCACCCTCAGCCTAACACTAACACTTATCCTAACCCTAACCCTCACCCTCACCCTAAACCTAACACTAACCCTCACCCTCACCCGCACCCTCACACTAACACTCACCCTCACTCTCACCCTCACACTAACCCTCAACCTCACCCTAAACATCACCCTAACACTAACCCTAATCCTAACCCTCACCCTAACCCTAAACCTCACCATAATGCTCACCCTAACCCTAACGCTAACCCTAACCCTCACCCTCACACTAACCCACACCCTAACTCTTATCCTCACACTAACGCTAAACCTAACCTTAACTCTAACCTTCACACTAACCCTAACCCTCACTTTAACCCTATACCTACACTTCACCCTGACTCTCATACTAACCCTAACCCTCAACCACACCCTAATCCTCACCCTCACCCCAACACTCACCCTCACCCGAACACTCACACTCACCCTAACACTCACCCTCACACTAAATATCACCTTAACCCAAAATCTCACCCTAACCCAAACCCTAAACCTCACCCTATATCTAATCCTCAACCTAAATCTATCCCTCACCCTGACCCTCACCCTCACCCTAACCCTAACCCTAACCCTAACCCTCACCCTTCCCCTAACCCTAATACTCACCCTAAACCTAACCCTCACCCTCACACTAAACCTAATCCTCACCCTCACACTAAACCTAACACTCATCCTAACCCTTATCCTCACCCTCACCCTCTCCCTCACCTTAATCCTCATCCTAACCCTAACCTTAAATCTAATGCTAACCCTAAACCTCACCCTCACCCTAACCCTTACCCTCAACCTAACCCTAACCCTAACCAAAACACTAAACCTAACCCTCACTCTAACCCTAACCCTAAACCTCACACTAAACCTAACCCTCAACCTAACCCTAAACCTACCCCTGAGCCTAACCCTCACCCTAAATCTAACCTTAACCCGAATCCTCACCCTATCAGTAACCTTAACCCTAACGCTCACCTTCAACCTCTCCTTCCCCCTCAGCCTTACCCTAACCATAACCACAATCCTAACACTCAACCTAACCCTCACCATAAACCTATCCCTCAGCCTCACCCTAACCCTCACCCTAACCATTACCCTCAACCTAACCTAAACCTAACACTCATATTAACCGTAACCCTAACCCTCACCCTATCCCTTATACTAACCCAAAACCTAAATCCAACCCTCACCCTAACCTGAACCCTCACACTAACCCTAAACCTAACCCTAACCCTCAGCCTAAACCTCATCTTAACCCTAAACCTAACCCTAAAACTCAAGCTAACCCTAATCATCACCCTCACCCTAAACTTTAGCTAAACCCTAACCCTATCCCTAACCCTAACCCTAACCCTAACTCTACCTGAACACTCACCCACACCCTAATCCTCAACCTCACACTAAACATCAACCTAACACTAACCCTCAACCTAACCCTAACCCTAACCCTCACCCTAACCATAACCCTCACCGTAACCCTAAAACTCACACTAACCCTAAGCCTAACACTCACCCTCAACCGCAACCTCACCCTAAACCTATCCCTAACCCTCATCCTAACACTAACCCTGACCCTCACCCTCACCCTCACCCTAACCCTAACCCACAACCTCACCCTAATCCTCACCCTATTCCTAACCCTAAAACTTACCTAACCGAAAACCTCACACTCAATCTCACCCTCAACCTAACCCTCAACCTAGCCCTCCCCCTAAAACTAACCCTCACCCTAACCCTAACACTCA
The DNA here is from genome assembly GCF_024711535.1 of Dipodomys merriami. Lineage (NCBI taxonomy): Eukaryota > Metazoa > Chordata > Mammalia > Rodentia > Heteromyidae > Dipodomys > Dipodomys merriami. The sequence goes on along the minus strand of NW_027206235.1, from coordinate 3,039,353 downwards.
AACTGAGCCTAACTCTCACCCTAAACCTAACCCTAACTCTCAGATTAACCCTCACCTTTACCCTAACTCTAACCCTCACCCTAACCCTAACCCTATCACTAACCCTCACAATAACCCTAACCTTAATACTGAACCTAACCCTCACCCTCACCCTCACCATAACCCTAACACTCACACTAATCCTAAACCTAACACTAGTCCTCATGCTAACACTTACCCTCACCCTCATCCTAAACCTAATTCTCATCCTCACCCTAACCCTCACCCGAAGCCTTACCGTCACCCTAACTCTAATCCTAACCCTAACCCTAACCCTCACCCTAACCCTAAACCTATCCCTAAACCTCACCCTAACCCTAACCCTCATCCTCCGTCACACTCAACCTAACCGTCACCCTAACCCTTACCGTCACCCTAAAACAACCCTAACCCTCACAGTAAACCTAACCCTCACCCAAACTCTAATGTTACCCCTAACCCTAACCCTCACCCTCAAACTAACCCTAACCCTAATCCTCACCGTATCCTTAACCTTTACCCAAAGCTACACCCTAAGCCTCACCCTCACCCTAAGGCTAACCATAACCCTCAGCCTCACCGTAACTCTCTCCCTAACACTTTACCCTCACCCTTACCCTCACCCTCACCCTAAAACTCACCCTAACACTCACCCAAACCCTAACTCTCACCTTAACCCTAATCCTAATCTTAACCTTGACGCTAACCCTCACCCTCACTCTAAACCTCACCCTAACACTTACCCACAACCTTACCCTCACTCTAACCCTAACCCTAAACCTAAAATTGACCCTAACCCTCACCCTAACCCTAAACCTCACCCTCACCCTAAACTTTACCCTCACCCTAACTCTTACCCTAACATTAAACCTAACTCTCACACTAACCCGAACCCTAATCCTCAGCCTAATCCTTATCCTAACCCTAAACCTAGCCCTAAACCTCACCCTAACCCTAACCCCAACCCTTAGCGTAACCCTCATCCTAACCATAACCCTAATCCTAACCCTCACCCATCCTAAACCGGAAACCTAAACCTCACCCTAACGCTAACCCTCACCCTCATCCTCTCGATCAATCTCAGCCTAACCCTAAATCTAACCTAATCCTAACCCTCACCCTCACCCTCACCCTAACTCTATCCCTAAAAGTAAACCTAACACTCACCCTCACCCTTACTCTAACCCTAACACTATCTCTAACCCTTAAGCTAACCCTAACACTCACCCTAATCCTAAACCTAACCCTCACCCTCCAACTCACCCTAAGTCTAACGCAAACCCTAACCCTAACCCTCACCCTCACCCTCAACCTAACCCTCACACTCACCCTAAACCTCACCCTAAACCTGACCCTACCCCTGTCCCTACCCCTCACCCTAACCCTAACCCTAACCCTCAACCTAACCCTAAAACTACCCCTAATGCTAACCCTCACCCTAAACCTAATCCTCACCCACACCCTAACCCGAACCCTCAACCGAACCCTCACCCTCACCCGAACAATCATCCTCACCCTAACCCTCACGCTCATTCTAAACATCACCCAAATCCTAACCCTCACCCTCACTCTAACACAAACCCTAATCCAAACCCTCACACTCACCCTAACCCTCACCCTAATCTTTACTCTCACCCTAATCCTTACCCTCACCTTAACCCTAACCATTACCATCACACTAACCATAACCCTCACTCTAACCCTAATCCTAACCCTGACCATAACTTTCACCCTCACCCTGACCCTCAGCATCAGCTTAACCCTAACCCTAATCCTATTCCTAATCCTAACCCTCACAATCACCCTCAACCTAAACCTAACCCTAACACTAACCCTCACCCTCACCCTCACCCTCACCGTACACTCACCCTCACAATCAACATCACCCTAACCCTAACCATCACCCTAACCCTAACCTCAGCTTAACCCTCACCCTCAACCTAATCCTCACCCTAACCGTAACACTAATGTAAAGGAAACCCTCACCCTCAAACTAACCCTCACACTAACCCTCACCCTCACCCTAGCCCTATCCCTAACCCTAACCATAACACTTAACCACACTCTAACCCTCACCCTCATCCTCACTCTAACCCTAATCCTAACCCTAATGCTCACCCTGCCCCTCTCCCTAATCCTAACTGTAACCCTAACCCTCAACCTCATCCTAACCCTCATGCTCACCAGAAAACTCACCCTCACCCTAAACGATACTGTCACAATAAACATCACCCTAACCCTAACCCTTAATCTAACCCTAACCCTAACCCCCACCCTAACCCTAAACTTCACGCTAACCCTCACCCTAACCCTTACCCACAACATAATCCTATCCCTCACCCTCAACCTTACCATCACCCTAACCCTTACCCTCACCCTAACCCTTATCCCAACCCTCACCCTAACCCTCACCCTAACCCTAGCCCTCACCCTCGCCTTAACCCTCACACTAACCTTTACCCTCACCCTCACCCTAAACCTCACCCTAACTTTACCCTGACCCTAACCCTACCCTAACCCTTAACTTAACCCTCACACTAACCCTAAACCTAACCCTCAACCTAACCCTGATCCTAACCCTAAACGTAAACCTAACCCTCGACCTAACCCTAACCCTAACCCTCACACTAAGCCTAACCCTCACCCTCACCCTCAGGCTAACTCTAATACTAACCCTAACCCTCACCCTCAACCTAACTCTAACCCTAAACCTAACCCTAACCCTCACCCTCACCCTCAACCTAACCCTAAAACTATCCCTAACCCTCACCCTAACTGTAACCCAAAACCTATACCTCACCCTCAGCCTAACCCTAACCCTAACCCTCACACTAAACCTCACCCTAAACCTTACCCTCAACATAAACCTAACTCTAACCCTAATCTTCACCCTAAACCTAACATTCACCCGCACCCTAACCCTAACCCTATTCCTAAACCTAAACCTCACCCTTAAACTCACCCTAAACCTACACCTAACATTATCCCTAACCCACACCCTCACCCTATCCCTGACCCTCACCCTAAACCTCACCCAAACCCTAAACATACCATTCACCCTCACCCTCAGACTCACCCTAACCCTAATCCAAACCCTCCACCTAAACCTAATGCTACCCATAACCCTCACCCTCACACTAAACCTAAACCTAACACTAACACTCAACCTAACCCTAATCCTCATCCACCCCCTGACCCTCACCCTCACCTTCACCCTCACCCCCATGCTAAACATCACCCAAACCCTAACCCTCACCCTAACCCTAGCCCTAACCCTCATCCTAACCCTAACCCAAAACATAATTCTCAACCTCACCCTATTCCTCACCATAACCCAAATCCTTGGCTAAAATAAACCCTCAACCTAAAACTCACACTAACACTCAACCTCACCCTAGCCTTCACCCTTACCCTAACCCTAACCCTAACCATAAGCTTCACAGTAACCATTACCCTCACCCTAACCCTAAACCTAACATTAACCCTAACCCTAACCCTCAGCCTCAACCTCACCCTAATCCTCACTTTCAGCCCAACCCTAACCCTAACCTATTCCCAATCCAAACCCTCACCATGACACTTACCCTAACCCTCACCCTCACCCTAACCTTCACCCTCACCCTAAACATCACACTAACCGTAAAACTCAGCTGAACCCTTACCCTAACCCTTACCCTAACCCTAATGTCATCTTAACCCTAAACCTCACGTAAACAAAAACCTCACCCTCACCCTCACCCTCACCCCAACCCTAACCCTAACCCTATGACTCACCCCAACCCTAACCTTCACCCTAACACTAACCCTCACCCTCAACCTCACCCTAATCTTAACCCTAACTCTAATCCTAACCCTCACCCTCACCGTAAACCTCACCCTAACCGTTACCCTCACCCTCACGCTTAGCGTAACCCTAAACCTCACAGTAAAACTAACCCTAACCCTAACCCTTACCCTCACCTTAACCCTCAACCTCACCCTAATCCTCAACCTAACCTTACTTTAACCTTTACATAAACTAAACCCTCACCCTCACCCTGAACCGTCACAATAATCCTAACCATAAGACTCAGGATAAAACTTATCCTAATCCTAAACCTAAAACAAAACGTCACCCTAACTAAACCCTAATCCTAACCCTAACCCTAATCCTAACCCTCACACTAAACCTAACCCTAACCCTCAGCCTAACGCTCATCCTAACCCTAACCCTAACACTAAACCTCACCCTAAACCTAATCCTAACCCTAACCCTCACCCTAACCCTGAACCTCACACTCAACCTCACCCTCACCCTCAGCCTAAACCTAGTTCTAACCCTACTACTAACCCTCAAACTCACCCTAACTCTAACCCTAAACCAAACCCTCACACTCCCCCTCACCCTCACCCTAACCCTCACACTAACCCTCACCCTAACCCTAACCCTCACCCTCACCCTAACACTCACCCAAACATTTACCCTGACCCTGAACCTAACTCTAACCCTAAACCTAACACTCACACTAACACTAAACCTAACCCTCAAACTACCCTTATCCTAATCCTAAACCTAACCCCAGCCCTCACCTTAACCCTAACCCTAACCCTAATTCTTAACCCTCAAACTAACCCTAAACATAAACCTCAGCCTAACGCTCATCCTAAACCTAACCCTAACCCTAACCCTCACCCTAAACGTACCCCTAACCCTAACACTTACCCTAAACCTAACTCTCACCCTAACCCTCAGGCTAACTCAAATATTAACCCTAATACTAACCCTCACCTTCACCCTAACTCTAACCTTAAACCTTACCCTAACCCTCACCCTCACTCCTAACCGTAAACCTATCGCTAACCCTCACCCTAACCCTAACCCAAAACCTATACCTCACCCTCACCCTCACCCTAACCCTAACCCTAACCCTAAGCCTCACACTAAACCTCACCCTAACCCTTACCCTCACCATTAACCTAACTCTAACCCTAATCCTTACCCTAAACCTAACCCTCACCCATACCCTTACCCTGATCCTCACCCTAACACTCACCGACACCCTAACACTCATCCTAACACTAACCCTAACCCTACCCTTCACCCTAACAATCCTACTAAACCTAACCCTAATCCTAACCGTCAACCCAAACCTAATCCTAGCCCTAACCCTCACCCTCACACTAACCCTAAATCTAATGCTAATACTCAACCTAACACTAATCCTCAACCACACCCTAACTCTTACCCTCACTCGAACCCTGACACTCACCCGAAAACTCATCCTCACCATAACCCTCACCCTTATGCTAAACATCACCCAAACCATAACCCTCACTCTAACCCTTGCCCTAACCCTCACCCTAAACCTAACCCTCAACCTAACCCTCACCCTCACCCTAATCCTCACCATAACACTAAACTCTGTCTAAAGGAACACCTCACCCTTAACTTACACTAACCCTCACCCTCACACAAGCCCTCACCCTAAATCTAACCCTAACCCTAAACCTCACCCTCACCCTAAACCTCACTCGAACCCTTCCCCTCACCCTAACCCTAACCCTAACCATAACCATAACCCTCACAGAAACCGTAACCCTCACCCTAACCCTAAACCTAACCTATCCCAAACCCTCACCCTCACCCTCACCCTCAACTTCAGTCTAACCCTAACCCTAACCGTATTCCCAATCTTAACCCTCACCCTCACCCATACCGTAATCCTCACCCTCACCCTAACCCTCACCCTTACCCTAAACATCACCTAACACTAAACCTCACCTTACCTCTAAACCTAACACTCACCCTAAACCTAACCTCAGATTAACCCTATCCTTGACATAAACAAAAACCTCACCCTCATCCTCACAATAACCATCACCCTCACCCTATCCCTCACCATCACTCTAACCATAACCCTAACGCTCAACGTCACCCTCAACCTCACCTTCAGCCTATACCTAACACTAAACCTAACCCTAAACCTCACCCTCACCCTAACCCTAACACTAACCCTAACCTTCACCCCAACCCTAACCCTCACCCTAACACTAACACTAATCCTCTACCTCACCCTAATCCTAACCGTAACTCTAATCCTAAACAGCACCCTCACCCTAACCCTCACACTAACACTTACCCTCACCCTCACCCTAACCCTAATCCTAACCCTCACATTAACCCTACCCTGCACCCTAACCATAACCCTCACCTTAACCCTCAACCTCACCATAATCCTCACCCTAACCTAATCTTAACACTTACCTAAACTAAACCTTCACCCTCATCCTCACCCTAACCCTCACCATCAGCCTAGCCCACACCCTAACTCTAACCCTAAACCTAACCCTCACACTAACCCTAACCCTAAACCTCAGCCTAAACCTTAATCTAAGCCTAAACCTAAAATTAACCTTCACCCTAACCAAACCCTAACTCTAACCCTAACCCTAAACCTCACCCTAAAACTAACCCTAACCCTAAACCTCACCCTAAACCTAAACCTCACCCTCAACCTCACCCTCACCCTCCGCCTAAACCTAGTGCTAACCCTAATCCTAACCCTTACCCTCAACCTAACTCTAACCTTAAACCAAAATCTCCCCCTCTTTCTCACCCTTAATCTAACCCTCACTCTAAACCTAACCCTCACCCTCAACCTCACCCTCACCCTCAGCCTAACCCCTAGTCCTTAACCTAATCCTAACCCTTAACCTACCCCTGAACCTAACCATAACCCTAACACTAACCCTAACCCTCACCCTCACCATAGTCCACACCCTAAACCTAACCCTAAACCTATCCCTCACACTAACCCGTACCCTAACCCTCAGCCTAAACCTTATGCTAACCCTAAACCTAAAACTAACCTTCACCCTAAACAAACCATAACCCTAACCCTAACCTAAACCTAACCCTCACACTAACCCTAAACCTAACCCTCAGCCTAACGCTCATCCTAACCCTAAACCTAACCCTAACCCTAAACCTCAACCTAACATTCATCCTAACCCTAACCCTAACACTAACCCTAACCCTGACCCTCAATTTAACCCTCCCTATAACCCTAACTCTAACACTAAACCTCACCCTCACCCTAACCCTAATCCTAACACTAACCCTAAACCTCACCCTAACTCTCACCCTAACCCTCACCCTCACCCTAAACATCACAATAACCTTAACCCACACCTTAACCCTAACCCTAACCCTCACTGTAACCCTAACCTCACTTAACCCTAACCTGATGTAAACGAAACCCTCACCCTCACCCTCACCCTAATCCTCACCTTAACCCGAAACCTGACATAAACGAAACCCTCACCCTCACCCTCACACTAACTCTCACCCTCACCCTAGCCCTCACCCTTACCCGAACACTATCCATCAACCTCACCCTCAGCCTAAACCTAACCCTACCCTAACCCTAACCCTCACCCTCACCCGCACCCTCACCAGCACCCTAACCCTAACAATACCCCTAACCCTCACCCTAAAACTAAACCTCAAGTTCACCCTAACCCTAATCCTAACCCTAATTCTAATCCTAACCTTCACCCTCACCCTAACCCTCACCCTAACCCTTACCCTCACCTTCACCTAACCCTAACCCTAACCCTCACACTAACCCAAACACTCACCCTAACCGTAACACTAACCCTAACCCTTACCCTCAAAATCACGCTAACCCTAACCCTTACCCTCAGACTAACCCTAACCTTAACAGTATCCCTAACCCTAAAACTAGTCCTCACACTAACCCTAATCCTCAACCACACCTTAACCTGAACCCTCACCCGAACCCTCACCCTAATACTAACCCTAAACCTAAACCTAACCCTCCCACTAAACCTATCCCTCACACTAACTGTATCCCTACCCATCAGCCTAAACCTCACCCTAACCCTAAACCTAACCCTAATCCTCACCCTATCCCTAAACCTAACCCTCACCCTCACACTCACCCTAGCCCTCACCCTAACCCTACACCAAACCCTAACCATCACACTAAACTTAACCCTCACCCTATACCTAACCCTACCCCTCAGCCTAAGACTCACCCTAACCTTAACCCTAACCCTAAACCTAATCCTAGCCCTATCCCTAACCCTAACCCTAACCCTCACACTCACCCTAGCTCTCACCTTAACCTCACCCTAACCCTACCCCTAACCCTAAACCTCACCCTCAATGTAACCCTCAAGCTAACCCTTACCCTCACCCTAATCCTAACCCTGACCCTAACCTTAACCCTAAAACTCACAATGAACCTAACCCACACCCTAACCCTAACCCTACCCCACAGCCTAACCCTCATCCTAAACCTAACCCTAACCCTATCCCTCAACTTAACACTAACCCTGACATTAACCATAACCCTCAACCTAACCCTAAACCTCACCCTCACCCTCACACTCAAACTCAGCCTAACCCTAACCCTAACACTAATCCTAAACCTAACCTTCACCCACACCCTCACCCTAACTCTAACCCGAACCCAAACCATAACCCTTCCCCTACCCCTCACCCTCAACTGAACCCTCACTCTCACCCTAATGCTCACCCTCACCCTAAACCTAACCCTAACCATTACCCTCAATCTCACGCTCATGCTCACACTAACCCTAATCCTCACACTAACCCTCACCCTCACCCTAACCCTAACCCAAACACTAAACCTAACCCTCACCCTCACCCTAACCATAAACCTACCCCTCACCCTAACCCTCACGCTCACCCTACCTCTAACCCTAACCCTAACCCTCCCTCTCACCCGAACCTTCACACTCAACCTCACCCTAAACATGACCCTAACACTAAACCTAATCATAACCCTAATACTCACCCTAACCCTAACCCTAACCTTAACCCTCAACCTCACGCTAATCCTCACCCTAACATAACCTTTACCCTTACCTAAACTAAACCCTCAACTTAACCTTCACCCTCACACTAGCCCACACCCTAACCCTAACGCTAAACATAACCCTCACACTAACCCTAACCCTAACCGTCAGCCTAAACCTTATCCTAACCCTAAACCTAAAACTAACCTTCACCCTATACAAACCCTAACCCTAACCCTAACCCTAAACCTCACCCTAATCCTAACCCTCAACCTCAACCTCAACCTCACCATCAGCCTAAACCTAGTCCTAACCTAATCCTAACCTTCAACCTCACCCTTACTCTAACCCTAAACCTAACCCTCACCCTCTGACTCCCACTCACCCTAACCCTCACCCTAACCCTAAACCTCACCCTAAACCTCATCCTCATACTCAGCCTAATCCTCGTCCTAACCCTCACCCTATACCTCACACTCAAACTAACCCTAACAATAACCCTAACCCTCACCCTCACCCTCACCCTCACCTTACCATAACTCTATCCGTCACCCTCAACCTAAACCTGACCCTAACACTTGCCGTCACCCTAACCCTCACCCTAAACCTAACCATGAACCTAACAGTCACCCAAATGCTCAGCCTAACCCTAACACTAAACCTAACCCTCACCCTCAGTCTAACCCTCACCCTAACGCTTACCCTCACACTAAACCTAATCCTCAAACTAACCCTAAACCTAACCCTAACCTTAACCCTCAACTTAACCCTCACCTTAATATTAACCCTGACCCTAACCGTTACCCTAACTCTAACACTAAACCTAAACCTCACCCACACCTAACACTCACCGTCACCCTAACCCTCACCCTAAACCTAACCCTCACCCACACGCTAAACCTCAGCTTCACCCTCACCCTTACCCTTACCCTAAACCCAAACCTAACCCTCAGCCTAACCCTAACCCTCACCCTAACCCTCAAACTCCCCCTCACCCTAACCCTAATGATAACCCTAACCCTCACCCTAAACCTCACCCTAACCCTAACCCTAACCCTAACCCACACCCTAAACCTAACCCTACCCTAAACCTCACCCTCACCCTAACCTTCACCCTCACACGAAACCTCACCCTCACCCTACCCTTCACCCTCAAACGAAACCTCACCCTCATCCTAACCCTCACCCTCACCGTAAACATCACCCTAACCCTAACTCTCACCCTAACCCTAAACATAACTCTAACCCTCACCCAAACACTAAACCTAACCCTAACCCTCCCGCTCAAACTCATGCTAACCCTAAACCTCAATCTTACCTTAAACCTCACCCTAACCCTTAAACTTACCATAACCCTAAAACTAAACATGAGCCTCACACTAAACCTAACCCTCACCCTCACACAAACCCTAACCCTACCCCTCACCCTAAACCTCAGCCTAACCCTAAACTCAACCTAAACCTAGCCCTCACCCTTACCCTAATCCTAACACTTACCCTAACCCTAACCATAAACCTAACCCTCACCCTCATCCTCACCCTAAATATAACCCTAACCCTAACCCTCACCCTCACCCTAACCCTAACCCTAACCCTAACCCTCACCTTAACCCTCCCCCTAATCCTAAACCTGATCCTAACCATCACCCTAAAGCTAACATTAAACCTAAACCTCACCCTCACCCTAACCGTCACCGTCACACTAACCCTCACTCAAACCTGAACCCTCACCTCAACCTAATCTTCACACTCACCCTAACCATAAACCTAACCCTAATCCTCTCCCTAACCCTCAACCTCACCCTCACCTCACCTAAAGCCTAACCCCTAAACCTAATCCTAATCCAACCCTCACCCTCACCATAAAACTAACCCTAACCCTAATCCTATACCGAACCCTCACCTTCAACATAACCTAACAGTAACCATCACCCTCACACGCACCCTTACCCTAACCCTAACCCTAAGCCTTACTCTAACCCTAACCCTCACCCGAACCCTTACCCTAACCATAACCCTCACCCTCATTCTCACCCTATCCCTAACAATAACCCTATCCCTCACCCTAACCATTATCCTCACACTTACCCTAAACCTAACCCTAAACCTCACACTAACCCTAAACCTCACCCTAACCCTGACCCTACACCTCACCCTAAACCTCACCCTAATCCTAACCCTAACCTTAACCCACACCCTAAACCTAACCCTAACCCTCACCCTCACCCTAACCCTCATCCACACCCTAATCTGAAACCAAACCCGAACCCTCACAGTCACCCTAACACTCACCTCTCTCTGAAAATCACCCTAACCCTAACCTGCACCCTAACCATAAACATAACCCTCACCCTCACCCCAACCCTAATCCTAACTCAAACACGAACCCTCACCGTATCCCTCACCGCACACTCACACTAACCCTAACCCTCACTCTCATCCTAAACTTCACCCTAAATATTACCCTAACTCTACCCCTCACAATAACACTTACCATAACCCTAACCCAAACCCTAATCTTCACCCTCACCCTAGCCCTCATCCATACGCTCAACCTAACCTTAACAATCACCCTATCACTCACCCTCACCCTAACCCTCACCCTAACGCTTACCCTCACCCTAACCCTAACCCTCACACTAAATCTAACCCTCACCCGAACCATAACCATAATCCTCACTGTATCCCTCATCCTAACCTTAAACATAACCCTCAACTTAAATCTAAACCTAAACATTAACCTAACCCTAACCCCCACCCTCACCCTCACCCTCAACCTCAGCCTAACACTAACCCTAACCCTAATCCTAAACCTAACACTCACCCTCACACTCACCCTAATTGGAACCTAACCATAAACCTAACCATCACCCTAACCATAAACCTATCCCTAACCTACACCCTAAACCTAAACATCACCCTAACACTAACCCTAACCCTATCCCTCACCCTCACCCTAACCCTAACTCTCAACCTAACTGTCATCTTAACACTAATGCTAACCCTAACCCTCACCCTAACTCTAACCCTCACCCAAACCCTCACCATAAACCTCACCCTAACCCTAACCCTCAAACCGACCCTAACCCTTACCCTAACCCTTGTCCTCAACCTAAATGTAAACCTAACCCTAAGCCTCACACTAACCCTAACTCTAACCCTCAGGCTAACCCTCATCCTAAACCTAACCCTAACACTAATCCTAAACCTAACCCTCACCCTCACCCTCACTCTAACCATAACCCTAACCCTAACCCACATGTTAACCCTCAACCTCACACTCACCCTAAACCTAACATTAACAATAAAACTAAGCCTAACCCTAACCATCACCCTCACCCTAACCCTAACCCTAACCCTAACACTAACCCTAAACCTAACCCTAATTCTTATACTCACCCTAAACCTAACCCTAACCGTCAAACTCACACTCAACCTCACCCTCACCCTAACACTCACGCTCAAACTCACCCTCACCCTAAACCTCACCTTCACCCTAAAAATCACCCTACCCCTAACCCTCACCCTAACCCTAACCCTTACCCTAACCATAACCCTAACCCTTACCATAACCCTAACCCTAACTCTCACCCTAACCCTAATGCTAACTCTAACCCTCCACCTCGACCTAAACCTCACCGTAAACCTTATCCTCACACTAACCCTAAACCTAACCCTCAGCCTCACCCTCACCCTAACCCTAAACCTAAACCTAAACCTCACTCTAACCCTAACCCTTACCCTAACCCAAACCTAACCCTAACCCTCACCCTAACCGTAACCCTAACACCAACCATCACCCTCACCCTCACCATAAACCTAAGCCTAAATATAACCCTCACCCTAACCCTAACCCTTACCCTAACCCTAACCCTACCCCTCAACCTAAACATCACCCTGACCCAAAACCTAACCCTGACCCTCACGCTAAACCTAACTCTAACCCTAATGCTAACCCTAAAACTAACCCTCACCGTAACCCTAACACTTACCCTAAACGTAACCCTAACCCTAACCCAAACGTTAGTCCGAACCCTAACCCTCACCCTACCCCTCATCCTAAACTTTATCCTCATAGTCACCTTAACTCTAACCCTAACCCTAACCCTCACACAAACCGTAACTCTCTCCCTAAACTTAACCCTACCCCGCACTCTAACCCTCACCCTAACCCTTATCCTAACCCTCACCCTCAACCTAACGCTCACCGTCACCCTAACCCTCACACTAAACTGAACCCTAAACAACACCCTAACCCTCAACATCACCCTCACCCTCACCCTCACCCTCACCCTCAACCTCACCCTCAACCTCACCCTCACCCTAATCCTAAACCTAACCCTAACCCTCACCCTCACACTAATCCTTAACCTCACCCTAACCCTAACCCTTACCTTGACCCTAACCCTCACCCTAATCCTAACATTTAGCCTATCCCTAACTCTACCCCTTTCCCTAACACTCATCCTAACCCTCACTCTCACCCTAACACTAACCCTCAAAAACAACCTATCTCTCATCCTCAACCTGATCCTATCCCTAAGCATAACCCTAATCCTAACCTTCATCCTCACCCTCACCCTCACTGTAACTCTAACACCCAGCCTCACCCTAATCCTAACCCTCATCCTAACCTTAAACCTAAACTTAATGCTAACCCTAAACCTCAGGCTCACCCTAAACTTCTACCTAACCCTTACCCTCACCATAACCCTAACCCTAACCCTCACACTAAACCTAACCCTCACCGTAAATCTAACCCTAACCCTCAGCCCTGACCTCACCCTATACATAACCCTAACCCTAATCCACACCCTATCCCTAAACTCAACCCTAATCCTCAACCTAACCCTCACTCTCACCCTAATCCTAATGCTAACACTAACCCTCCCCCTCCCGCTAACACTAACCTCACCCTAACCCTCACTCTAACACTTACTGACACCCTAACCGTCACCCTAACCCTAAAAATAAACCTAACCTTCCCCTTACCCTCACGCTAACCCTAAAAATAACCCTAATCCTAACCATAACCCGAACCCTCACCATAACACTAATCCTCACCCTTTCCCTAACCCTCACCCTAACCTTAACCCTCAACATAACCCAAACCCTAACCCTAAACCTAACACGCAAACTAACCCTAAGCCTTACCCTCAGCCTAACCCATATACAAAGCCTAAACCTAACAGTAACCCTCACCCTAACCCTAACCCTCAACCTAGCCCTCCCTCTAACACTAATCCTCACCCTAACCCTAACCCTCACACTCACCCTCACCCTAACCCTAAACCTAACCCTAAGCCTCACCCTAACCCTAACCCTCACACTAAGCCTAACCCTCACCCTAACCCTAACCCTACCTCTCAGACTAACCCTCACCTTAACCCTAACTCTAACCCTCACCCTAAGCCTAACCATATCACTAACCCTCACACTAACCCTAACCCTAATACTGAACCTAACCCTCACCCTCACCCTCACCATAACACTAAAACTCACCCTAATCCAAACCCTAACCGTAGTCCTCACGCTAACAATTACCCTCAAACTCACCCTAACCCTAACCCTCAACCTCACCCTAACACTCACCCTAAGCCTTACCCTCAACCTAACTCTAATCCTAACCCTAACCCTCACCCTCACCCTAATGCTAAACCTAACCAGCAGACTCACACTAACCCTCACCCTAACACTTACCCTCACCCTAAACCTAACCCTCACTCTCACCCTAAACCTCACCCTAACACTTACCCAAACCCTAACACTCACCCTAACCCTAACCCTAAAACTAATCTTGACGCTAACCCTCACCCTCACCCTAAACCTCACCCTAACACTTACCCAAACACTTACCCTCACCCTAAACCTAACCCTAAACCTAAACTTGACCCTAACCCTCACCCTAACTCTCACCCTAATGTTTACCCTCTCCCTAACTCTTACCCTAACCCTAAACCTAACCCTCACACTAACCCTAACCATAACCCTCAGCCTAACACTTATCCTAACACTAAACCTAGCCCTCAACCTCACCTTAAACCTAACCCTAACCCTCAGCCTAACCCTCATCCCAACCCTAACCCTAATCCTAACCCTCATCCTAAACTTAACCGTAAACCTAAACCTCACCCTAACCCTAACCCTCACCCTCACACTCCCCATAACCGTCAGCCAATCCTAATCTCAACTCTAACCCTAAACCTAACCCTAACACTCACCCTCACCTTTACCCTAAGCCCTCCCCTCTCCCTACCCCTCACCCTAACCCTAAGACTAACCCTAACCATCAACCTAACCCTAACCCTACCCCTAACGCTAACCCTCAACCTAACCTAATCCTCACCCACAAGCTAACCCTCACCCTCAACAGAAACCTCACCCTCACCCAAACACTCATCCTCACCCTAACCCTCACACTCACTCTAAATGTCACCCAAACACTAACCCTCAACCTAACCCTAACCCAAACCCTAATCCAAACCCTCCCCCTCACCCTTACCCTCACCCTAACCCTTACCCTCACCCTAACCCTAACCATAATCCTCACAATAACCGTAACCCTCACTCTAACCCTAACCCTCACCCTAACCTTCATCCACACCCTGATCCTCACACTCAGCTTAACCCTAACCCTAAACCTAACCCTCACCCTAAACCCTAAACCTAACACTAACCCTAAACCTCACCCTCACCCTCACCCTAACCCTAACCCTCACCCTAAACATCACCCTAATCCAAACACTCACCCTAACCCTAACCCGAAGCTGTACCCTGAACCTAAACTCAGCATAATCTTCAACCTAACCCTAACCTTTACCTAACCGAAACCCTCACCCTCACCCATAGCCTAAACCTCACCCTCACCGAAGAATTCACCCTAACCCTAACCTTAACCCTAACCCTCGCCCTCAAACTCCCCTACACCCTCAGCCTTACCCTAACCATAACCCTAATCGTAACACTAATGCTCAACCCCAACCTCACCCTAACCCTAACCCTAACCCTAACTATAACCCTCACCCTCATCCTAACCCTAACCCTAACCCTAACAATAACTCTAACCCTAACCCTAACCCTAAAACTCATCCTAACCCTAATCCTAACCCTAAATCTCAACCTCATCCTCACCCTCACACTAACCCTCAACCTCACCCTAAATATCACCTTAACCCTAACCTTCACAATGAACCTAACCCTAACGCTCACCCTAACTCTCACCCACAAACTAACCCTCAGCCTAAACATTATCCTCACACTAAACCAAACCCTAACCCTAACCTTCACACTAACCCTAACCCTCAAGGTAACCGTATCCTGATACCTCACCCTAACTCTCAACCTAACCCTAACTCTAAACCTAACCCTCACCCTCACCCTAACCCTCACCATCACCCTAATGCTCACCCTAACCCTAACCCTCACCCTAAACCTAACCCTCAACCAAAACATAACCCTCACCCTGACCCTCGCCCTAACCCTAACCCTAACGCTAACCCTTACCCTAACCCTTACTTTAACCCTAACCCTCACCATAAACCTAATGCTCACCCTAACAATAACCCTCACACTAACCCTAACCCTAGCCCTCACCCTCACCCTCACCCTCAACCTAACCTTAACACTCATCCTAACCCTAACCCTAAACCTAAACCTCACACTAAACTTAAACTTCACCTTAACCCTAATCCTCACACTAAACCTAACAGTCACTCTATCCCTAACCCTAACCCTAGCTTAATCCTCACCCTAAACCTAACCTTAACCCTAATCCTCACCCTATCCCTAACCTTAACCCTAACCCTAATCCTAACACTCACCCTCACCCTAACTCTAAACCTAACCCTCAACTTCACCCTAACCATATACCTAACCCTCACCCTAACACTAACACGCACCCTATACCTCACCCTCACCCTAACCCTAAACCAAACCCTAACCCTAACGCTAAACCTAATCCTATCGGTAAACCTGACCCTCACCCTCACTCTAAACCTAATCCTAACCTGCACCCTAAGCAAAACCCTAACCCTAATGCTAACCCTAACCCTCAACCTCACCCTAAACCTAACACTAACACTCAAACTAAACCTAACCCCAACCCTAATGTTAACCCTAACCCTCACCCTAACTCTAACCCTGAACCTAACCCTTATCCTAACCCTCACCCTCACCCTATCTATAACACTAACACTCACCCTAACCCTAACTCTAATCCTAACCCTAATCCTACCACTCAGCCTAACCCTTACCCTCACTCTAACCCTCACCCTCTCCCTAACATTAATGCCAACCCTAAATATCAACCTCACCCTAACAGTCGCCCTAAACCTTACCCTCACCATAACCCTATCCCTCCCCTCAACCTAACCCTCACCCTAACCCTTACACTCACCCTAACCCTCATCCAAACCTAACCCTAACACTAACCCTCACCCTAACCCCCACCCTAACCTTCACCCTAACCCTAATGCTAACCCTAACCCTCAGTCTCACCCTAAACCTCACCCTAACTCTTATCCTCACACGAACCCTAACAATAACCCTAAGCGTAACACTCACACTAAGACTAACCCTCATCCTAACCCTAACCCTACCTCTCACCCTAACACTCACCCTAACCCTAACCTTAACCCTAACCTGAACCCTAACCCTAACCCTAATTCGCCCCCGAACCCGAACCCTCACCTACACCCTAACCCTTCCCCTTCCCTGAACCCTAACTCTCACCCTAAAACTCACCCTCACCCTAAACATCACCCTAACACTTACCCTCAACCTAAAACTCAACCTCACCACAACCTAACCCTGCCCCCCACCATAATCCTCACCCTAAACCTAACCCAAAACCTTACCTAACCGAAACCCTCACCCACAACCTCATCCTCTCTTTCAACCTCAGCCTAAACCTTACCCTAACCCTAATCCTAACCCTAACTCTTACCCTCACCCTAAACCTAACCTAACCCTAATCCTCACCGTCACCCTCCCACTCACCCTCACCCTCACCCTAACCCTCACCTTCACACTCACCCTCACCCTAACCCTCACCGTCACCCTAAACATCACTCTAAACCTAACCCTCACGCTAACCTAACCCCTACCCTAACCCTAACCCTAAACCAAACTCTCACCCTAACATTAACCCTCACCCTAACACTTACCCTCAACCTAACCCCAACCTTAAACTTAACACTAAACCTCACCCGAACCCTCACTCTAACCCTAATTCTAACCCTAACCCTAACTTTTACCCTAAATCTAACTCTTACACAAACCCTAAGCCTAACCCTAAACCTCACCCTAACCCTAAACTTAACCCTCATCCTCACCCTAACACTTGCCCTAACCCTAACCCTCACCATAACCCGAACCCTTAACCGATACCTAAACCTCATCCTCAAGCTAACCCTAACCCTAACCCTCACTGTAACCCTAACCCTCACCCTAAACCTCAGCCTCACCCTAACCCTCAACCTAAACCTAACCCTCAGCCTAAACCTCACCTTCACCCTAATCCTCACGCTAACCCTAACCCTAAATCTTACCTAACCGAAACACTCAACCTCACCCTCACCCTCTCCCTAACCCTCATTCTCACCATAGCCCTCACCCTAACCCTCACCCTCACCCTCAGCCTAACCCTTACACTAACCCTAATCCTAACCCTAACCCTTATCCTCACCCTAAACCTAACCCTAGCCGTCACGTTCACACTCACCCTCACCCTCACCCTAACCCTCATGCTCAATCTCACCCTCACCCTAACCCTAAACTTAACCCTAACCCTCACCCTAACACTCATGCTCAATCTCACCCTCACCCTAACGCTCACCATCACCCTAAAAATCACCCTAACCCTAATGCCAACCCTAACCCTCAACCTCACCCTAAACCTCACCCTAATCCTTATCCTCAAACTAACCCTAACCCTAAACCTCGGCCTCACCCTTACTCTAACCCTAACCATAAACATAACCCTCACTCTAACCGTAATCCTTACTCTAAGCCTGAACCTAACTTTAACCCTCACACTAACTGTAAACCTAACCCTAACCCTCACCCTCACCCTAAACCTAACCCTAAACATAACCCTCACCCTAACCCTGTCCCTTACCCTAACCCTAACCCTACCCCTCACCCTAAACCTCACACTCAACCAAACTCTAACTATGACACTCACCCTAAACCCAACCCTAACCTTAACCCTAACGCTAACCTAAACCTAACCCTCACCCTAACCCTAACACTTACCCTAAACCTAACCCTAACCCTAACCCTAACCCTAACCCTCACACTAAGCCTAACCCTCACCCTAACCTTTATCCTCATACTAAAGCTAACTCTAACCCTAACCCTAACCCTCACACAAACCCTAACCCTCTCCCTAACCTTAACCCTACTCCTCGCCCTAACCCTCACCCTAACCCTAACCCTCACCCTAAAAATTATCCTAAACCTCACCCTTACCCTAACCATCACCGTCACCTTAACCCTCACCCTAAACCGAACTTTAACCCACACCCTAACCCTCACCCTCACCCTCACCCTCACCCTCACTCTAACCCTAAACCGAACCCTCATCCTAACACTAACCCTCACCCTCACCCTCACACTAACCCTAACCCAAAGCCTCACACTAACCCTAACCCTAAACCTTACCTAACCGAAAACCTCACCCTCACCCAAACCCTAACCCGCTACCTAGCCCCCCCAACACTAACCCTCACCCTAACCCTAACCCTCACCCTCACACTCACCCTCACCCTAACCCTAAACCTAACCCTAACCCTAATGCTAACCCTAAACCTACCTCTCAGACTAACGCTCACCCTAACCCTAACCCTATCACTAACCCTCACACTAACCCTAACCCTAATACTGAACCTAACCCTCACCCTCACCATAACCCTAACACTTACCCTAATCCAAACCCTATCCGTAGTCCTCACCCTAACACTTACCCTCACCCTCAACATCACCCTAACCCTCACCCTAAGCTATACCCTCACCTTAACTCTAACCCTAACCCTAACCCTCACCCTCACCTTCACCCTAATGCTAACCATAACCCTCACACTCACCCTAACCCTCACACTAACACTTACCCTCACCCTAACCCTAACCCTCACCCTCACCTAAACCTCACCCTAACACTTTCCCAAACCCTAAACCTCACCCTAACCCTAACCCTAAACCCAACCTTGACGCTAACCCTCACCCTCATTTTAAAATTCACCCTAACACTTACCAACACCCTTACACTCACGCTAACCCTAACCCTAAACCTAAACTTGACCCTAACCCTCACCCTAACCCTAAACCTCACCTTCACCCTAACTCTCACCCTAACATTTACCCTCACCCTAACTCTTACCCTAACTCTAAACCTAACGCTCACACTAACCCTAACCCTAACCCTCAGCTCAACCCTTATCCTAACCCTAAACCTTACCCAAACACTAACCCTAAGCCTCAGCCTAACCCTCATCCTAACCCTAACCCTAATACTAACTCTCACCCTAAACCTAAACCTCACCATCATCCTAACGCTCACCCTAACCCTCACCCTAAACCTAACCCTCACCCTCAACCTAAACATAACCCTCACCCTGACCCTCACCCTAACCCTAACCCTAACGCTAACCCGCACCCTAACCCTTACTTTAACCCTAACACTCACCTTCAACCTATCGCTCACCCTAACACTAACGCTCAAACTAACCCTACAAATAGCCCTCACCCTCACCCTCACCCTCAACCTAAACCTCACCCTAACCCTAATCCTCACACTAAACCTAACAGTCACTCTATCCCTAACCCTACCCCTCAGCCTAACCCTCACCCTAAACCTAACCCTAAGCCTAAACCTCACCCTAACCCTAACACTAACCGTAACCATAAGCCTAACCCTAACCCTAACACTAACACTAACTATAACAATAAGACTAACCCTAACCCTTACCCTCACCCTAACCCTAACCCTAACCCTCACCCTAAACCTTATGCTAAACCTAACACTCACCCTCACCCTAATCCTCACCCTAACCCTTATCCTCACACTAACTCTAACCCTATCCCTCAGCATCAACCTCACCCTAACCCTAAACCTGAAACTAACCCTCACCATAAACCTAACCCTTACCCTAAACGTAAACCTAACCCTAGCCCTAACCCTAATCCTCACCCTCACCCTCATCTTAACCCTGACCCTAAACCTAACCCTCACCCTAACCCTAACCCTTACCCTATCCCTAAACCTACCCCTCAACCTAACCCTCACGCTCACCCTAATCCTAACCCTAACCCTCACCCTAAACCTAAACCAAACCCTAACCCTCACCCTAACCCTAAACCTAACCCTCAACCTGACCCTAACCCTTACCCTAAACCTAAACCTAATCCTATCCCCAAACCAAACCCTAACCCTCATCCTCAACCTCACCCTCACCCTAACACTCACCTTCAACCGAAACTCTCACACTAAACCGAACCTTAACCCATACCCTAACCCTCACCCGAACCCTCACCCGAACCCTCACACTCACCCTAAACCTAACCCACAACCTCACCCTAATCCTCACCCTAACCCTAACCCTAAACATTACCTAACCGAAATCCTCACCATCAGCCAAACCCTTACCCTCAACCTAGCCCTCCCCCAACACTAACCCTCACCCTAACCCAAACCCTCACCCTCAAACTCACCCTCACCCTAATCCTAAACCTAAACCTAATCCTCACACTAAGCCTAACCCTCACCCTAACCCTAACCCTACCTCTCAGACTAACCCTCACCTTAACCCTAACTAGGACCCTCACCCTAACCCTAACCCTATCACAAACCCTCACACTAACCCTAAACCTAATACTGAACCTAACCCACACCCTCACCCTCACAATAACCCTAACACTCACCCTAATCTTAACCCTAAAATTAGTCCTCACCATAACACTTATCCTCCCACTCACCCTAACACTAACCCTCAACCTCACCCTAACCCTCACACTAAGCTTTACTCTCACCCTAACTCTAATCCTAACCCTAACCCTCACCCTCACCCTAATGCTAACCCTAACCCTCAGACTCACACTAACCCTCACCCTAACACTTACTCTCACCCTAACCCTAACCCTCACCCTCACCCTAAACCGCACCCTAACACTTACCGAAACCCTAACTATCACGCTAAACCTTACCTTGACGCTAACCCTCATCCTCACCCTAAACCTCACCCTAACACTTACTCACACCCTTACACTCACCCTAACCCTAACCCTAAACCTATATTTTACCCTAACCCTCACCCTAACCCTAAACCTCACCCTCACTCTAACTCTCACCCTAACCTTGACCCTCAACCTAACTCTTACCCTAACCCTAAGCCTATCCCTCAAACTAACCCTAACCCTAACCCTCAGCCTAACCCTTATCCTAACCCTAAACCTAGCCCTAAACCTCACCCTAATCCTAACCCTAACCCTCAGCATAACCCTCATCCCAAGCCTAACCCTAATCCTAACCCTCACCCTAACCCTAACCGTAAACCTAAACCTCACCCTAAACCTAACCCTCACCCTCACCCTCTCCTTCACCTTCAGCCTAACCCTAATCCTAACCTAATCCTAACCCTCACCCTCACACTCACCCTAACTCTAACCCTAAACCTAACCCTAACACCCACCCTCACCCTTACCTTAACCCTAACAATATACCTAACCCTCAACCTAAACCTAACCCTCTCCCGAATCCTAAACCTAACCCTCACTCTCAAATTCACCCTATCTCTAACCCTCTCCCTAACCCGAACCCTAAACCTTACCTTGATGCTAACACTCACCCTCACCCTAAACCTTACTCTAACACTTACCCACATCCTTACCCTCACCCTCACCCTAACTTTAAACCTCCCCCTTCTCCTGACTCTCACCCTTACTTTTACCCTCACCCTAACTCTTACCCTAACCCTAAACCTAACCCTAACCCTACCCCTAACGCTTACCCTAACCCTAAGCCTATTCCTCACCCACACCCTAACCCTCACAGTCAACTGAACCCTCACGCTCACCCAAACCCTCATCCTCACCCTAACACTCACCCTCACTCAAAAAATCACCCAAACACTAACCCTCACCCTAACCCTAACACAAACCCTAATCCAAACCCTCACACTCACCCTAACCCTCACCCTAACCTTTACCCTCAACCTAACCCTTACCCTCACCCTAACCCTAACCATAACACTCACAATAACCGTAACCCTCACTCTAATCCTAACCCTAACCCTGAGCCTAACGTTCTCCCTCACCCTGATCCTCACACTAAGCTTAACCCTAACCCTAATCCTAGCCCTCACGCTCACCCTAACCCTCACCCTCAGCCTAAACATCACCCTAAACTTAACCCTCACCCTAACCCTAACCCGAACCCAAACCCTGAACCTAAACTCAACTTAATCCTCACCCTAATCCTGACCCTAAACCTAACCTTTATGTAACATAAAACCTCACCCTCACCCTCACCCTAACCCTCACCCTCACTCAAGCCCTCAACTTAACCCTAACCTTAACCCTAACCCTCACCCTCAAAATCCCCTTCCCCCTCAGCCTTACCTTAACCATTACCCTAATCCTAACACTAACCCTCAACATCACCCGAACCCTAACCCTAACCCTAACCCTAACAATTACCCTCACCCTCATCCTAACCCTAACCCTAACAATAACTCTAACCCTAACCCGAACCCTAAAACTCACCCTAATACTAATCCTAACCCTAATACTCACCCTCACCCTCACACTAACCCTCAACCTCACCCCAAACATCATCTTAACCCTAACTCTAAACCTAACCCTCACCCTCACCCTAACCCTCAACATCACCCTAACGCTCACCCTAACCCTAACCCTCACCCTAAACCTAACCCTCACCCTAAACCTAACCCTCACCCTGACCCTCACCCTAACCCTAATCCTAACTCTAACCCTCACCCTAACCCTTTCTTTAACCCTAACCCTCACGCAAAACCTAACGCTCACCCTAACACTAAACCTCACACTAACTCTAACCCTAGCCCTCACCCTCACCCTCACCCTCAACCTAACC
Organism: Dipodomys merriami; assembly: GCF_024711535.1. NCBI lineage: Eukaryota > Metazoa > Chordata > Mammalia > Rodentia > Heteromyidae > Dipodomys > Dipodomys merriami. Next base: position 3,015,403 of record NW_027206235.1, on the reverse strand, counting down.
CTAACACTCATCCTTACCCTAACCCTAATCCTAAATCTTACACTAAACCTAAACCTCACCCTAACCCTAATCCTCACACTAAACCTAACAGTCACTCTATCCTTAACCCTACCTCTCAGCCTAACCCACACCCTAAACCTCATCCTAAACCAAACACTAACACTAACCCTCACAATAAACCTCACCCTATACCGTACCCTCAACATAACCCTAAACCTAACTCTAACCCTAATCCTCTAACACACCCTAACCTTCACCCTCACCCTAAACATCACCCAAACCTTAACTCTCACCCTAACCCTAACCCTAACCCTTACCCTAATTCTAACCCTCACCCTCAAGCTAATCCTCACCATAAACCTAACTATGACCTAAAAGAAACCCTCACACTAACCCTAACCCGAACCCAAACCCTGAACCTAAACTCAACTTAATCCTCACCCTAATCCTGACCCTAAACCTAACCTTTATGTAACATAAAACCTCACCCTTACCCTCACCCTAACCCTCACCCTCACTCAAGCCCTCAACTTAACCCTAACCTTAACCCTAACCCTCACCCTGAAACTCCCCTTCCCCCTCAGTCTTACCTTAACCATAACCCTAATCCTAGCCCTCACCCTAACCCTAACCCGAACCCTAACACTCACCTTCACCCTAACCCTTACCCTTACTGTAACCCTAAACCTAACCATAATCATAACCCTCACACTAACCGTAACCTTCACACTAACCATAACCCTAACCCTAACCCTAAGCTTCACCCTCACACTGACCCTCACACAAACCCTAACCCTTTTCCTAATCCTAATCCTCACAATCACCCTCAACCTAAACTTAACCCTAACACTAACCCTCATCCTCAACCTCACGGAACACTCACCCTCACCCTAAATATCACCCTAAACCTAACCCTCACCCTAAACCTAACCTCAGCTTAACCCTCACCCTCAACCTAATCCTCACCCTATCTCTAACCCTAACTTAAACAAAACCCTCACCCACACACTAACACTCACCCTCACCCTAGCCCTAACACTAACCCTAACCATAACACTTACCCACACACTAACTCTCACACTCATCCTCACTCTTACCCTAATCGTAACCCTAATCCTAACCCTAATGCTCACCCTAACCCTGTCCCTAACCCTAACTGTAAACCTAACGCTCACTCTCATCCTAAACCTCATGCTGACCCGAGCACTCTCCCTAACCCCAAACCATACTCTCACATTAAACATCACCTTAACCCTAACCCTCAACCTAACCCTAACCCTAACCACCACTCTAACCCAAACCCTCACCCTAACCCTTACCCACAACATAATCCTATCCCTCAAACTCAATCTTACCATCACCCTAACCCTTACCCTCACCCTAACCCTCACAATAACGCTCACCCTAAACCTAACCCTCAGCCTCGCCCTAACCCTCACACTAAACTTTATCCTCACCTTCACCCTAACGCTCACCTTCACCCGAGCCATCACCCTCACCCTAACCCTAACTATAACCCTCAACCTCACCCTCAACCTCAGCCTAAACCAAATCCTAACCCTAACCCTAAACCTCACCCTCACCCTCACCCCAACCCTAACCCTCACCCCAACACTAAACCTCACCCTAACACTAACCCTCACCCTCACCCTCACCCTAATCCTAACCTTAACTCTAATCCTAACTCTCAACCTCACCATAACCCTCACCCTAACCCTTACCCTCACCCTCACCCTAAGCGTAACCCTAAACCTCACAGTTACCCTGACCCTCACCCTAACCCTAACCCTCACCTTAACCCTCATCCTCACCCTAATCCTCAACCTAACCTTACCTTAACCCTTACCTAAACTAAACCGTCGCCCTTACCCTCACCCTAACACTCACCCCCACCCTAGCCCACACCCTAACCCTAACACTAAACCTAACCCTCACACTAAATCAAACCATAACCCTCAGAATAAACCTTATCCTAACCCTAAACCTAAAACAAATCTTCACACTAACCAAACCCTAAACCTCACCCTAACCCTAACCCTCACACTAAACCTAACCCTAACCCTCAGCCTAATGCTCATCCTAATCCTAACCCTAACCCTCACCCTAAACCTAATCCTAACCCTAACCCTCACACTAACCCTAAACCTCACCCTCAACCTCAACCTCACCCTCACGCTAAACCTAGTGCTAACCCTCATCCTAACACTCACACTCACCCTAACTCTAACCCAAAACCAAACCCTCACACTCCCCCTCACACTCACCCTGACCCTCACCCTGACCCTAAGCCTCACCATAATCTTTACCCTCACCATCACCCTAACCCTCACCCTAACCTTTACCCTGACCCTAACCCTAACCCTAAACCTAAACCTAACCCTCACACTAAACCTAAACCTAACCCTCAACCTAACCCTTCTCCTAAACCTAAACCTAACCCTAACCCTCACCCTAACCCTAACCCTAACCCTAAACCTCACACTAACTCAAACCCTAAACCTCAGCCTAACGCTCATCCTAACCCTTACCCTAATCCTAACCCTCACCTTAACTGTAACCCTAACCCTAACACTCACACTAAACCTAAACCTTACCCTCACGCTCAGGCTAACTCTAATACTAACCCTAATACTAACCCTCACCCTCACCCTAACTCTAACACTAAACCTAACCCTAAACCTCACCATCACCCTCACCCTCACCCTATCCCTAAATCTATCCCTAAACCTCACCCTAACCCTAACCCAAACCCTATACCTCACCCTCACCATCACCCTAACCCTAACCCTAACCCTCACACTAAACCTCACCCTAACCCTTATCCTCACCATAAATCTAACTCTAACATTAATGCTCACCCTAAACCTAACCCTCACCCACACCTTAACCCAGACCCTCACCCGAACCCTCACCGACACCCAAACTCTCTTCCTAACCCTAACCATAATCCTAATCCTAAACCTAAGCCTCACCCTCAAATTCACCCAAACCCTACACCTAACCCTAAACCTCACCAACACCCTCACCCTAATCTTCACACTCACCCTAACCCTCACCCTCACGCTAACCCTACCCTTCCCCCTAACCCTCATACTAAGCCTAACCCTAATCCTAACCGTCAACCTAACCCTATCCCTAGCCCTAACCCTCACCCTAACACTAATCCTAAACATAACCCTAACACTCAACCTAACACTAATCCTCACCCACACCCTAACTCTCACCCTCACTCGAACCCTTACCCTCACTCGAACCCTCATCCGCACCCTCACACTAAACATCACCCAAACCCTAACCCTCAACCTAACCCTTGCCCTAACTCTCACCATAACTTTAACCCTAACCCTAAACCTCACCCTCACCCTAATCCTCACCATAACACTAAACCTTGGCTAAAAGAAACCCTCACCCTAACCCTCACACTAACCTTCACCCTCACCCTAGCCCTCACCCTAATCCTAACCCTAACCCTAAAACTCACCCTCAGCCTAAAGCTCACTCTAACCCTTCCCCTCACCCTTACCCTAACCCTAAACCTAACCATAACCCAAACCCACAACCTCACCCTACCCCTCACCCTCACCTTATCCTAAACCTTATCCTAACCCTAAACCTAAAAGCAACCTTCACCCTAACCAAACCCTAACCCTAACCCTCAGTCTAATGCTCATCCTAACCCTAACCCTAACCCTAACACTTACCCTAAAACTAACCCTAACCCTAACCCTCACACTAACCCTAAACCTCACCCTCAAACTCACCCTAACCCTCAGCCTAAACCTAGTGCTAACCCTAATCCTAACACTCACCCTAAACCTAACTCTAACCCTAAACCAAACACTCCCACTCCCCCTCACCCACACTCTAACCCTCACTCTAACAGTAACCCTCACCCTCAACCTCACCCTCAACTTCAGCCTAACCCTAGTCTATACCCTAATCCTAACCCTCAGCCTACCCCTGACGCTAAACTCAGCCCTAACCCTAACCCTCACCCTAACCCTCACCCTCAACATAGTCCACACCCTAACCCTAAACCTAACCCTCACACTAAACCTAAACCTAACCCTCAGCCTAAACCTTATCCTAACCCTAAACCTAAAACTAACCTTCACCCTAACCAAACCGTAATCCTAACCCTAACCTAACCCTAACCCTCACACTAACCGTAACCCTAATCCTCAGCCTAACCCTCATCCTAACCCTAACCCTAACACTAACATAAACCCTGACCCTCAATTTAACCCTCCCCATAACCCTAAATCTAACCCTAAACCTCACCCTCACCCTAACCCTAATCCTAACACTAACCCTAAACTTCATCCTAACTCTGACCCTAATACTCACCCTCACACTAAACATCACCCTAAACTTAACCCATACCCTAACCCTAAACCTAACCCTCACCCTAACCCTAACCTCAGCTTAATCCTAACCCTGATGTAAACGAAACCCTCACCCTCACCCTCACCCTAATCCTCACGCTAACCCGAACCCTGACTTAAACGAAAGCATCATCCTCAATCTCACACTAACCCTCACCCTCACCTTATGCCTAACCCTCACCCTAACCCTAACACTAACCATCAACCTCACCCTCACCCTCACCCTCAGCCTAAACCTAACCCTACCCTAACCCTAACCCTCACCCTCCCTTGCACCCTAACCCTAACAATAACCCTAACCCTCGCCGTAACACTAACCCTCAACCTCACCCTAACCCTAATTCTAACCCTAAATCTAATCCTAACCCTCACACTCACCCTAACCCTTACCCTCACCTTGACCTAACCCTAACCCTAACCCTCACACTAACGCGAACCCTCACCCTAACGGTAACACTAACCCTAACCCTTACCCTCACAATCACCCTAACCCTAACCCTTACCCTCACCCTAAACCTAAACCTAAGAGTAACCCTAACCCTAAAACTAGTCCTCACACTAACCCTAACCCTCATCCACACCTTAACCCAAACCCTCACCCGAACCCGAACCCTAACCCTAACGCTAAACCTAACCCAGCACTCCTACTAAACCTAACCCTCACCCTAAATGTAACCCTACCCATCAGCTTAAACCTCACCTGAAGCCTAACCCTAAATCTAAACCTCACCCTATCCCTAAACCTAACCCTAACCCTCACACTCACGCTAGCCCTCACCCTAACCCTATCCTAAACCCTAAACCTCACACTAAACATAACCCTCACCCTATCCCTAACCCTAAACCTCAGCCTATGACTGACCCTAACCCTAACCCTAACCCTAACCCTAAACCTCACCCTATCCCTAACCCTAACCCTAACCCTCACACTCACTCTAGCCCTCAACCTAACCTCACCCTAATCCTATCCCTAACCCTAAACCTCACCCTCAACCTAACCCTCACCCTAACCCTTCTCCTCACACTAATCCTAACTCGACCCTAACCTTTACCCTAAAACTCACACTAAACCTAACCCTTACTCTAAACCTAACCCTACCCCACAGCCTAACCCTCATCCTAACCCTAACCCTAACCTTAACCCTCACCCTAACCCTCACCCTCACCCTCACCCTCACACTCACCCTCAGCCTTACCATAACCCTAACCCTAATCCTAAACCTAACCCTCACCCACACCCTCACCCTAACTCTAAACCGAACCCTAACCCTAACCCTCCCCCTCAACCGCACCCTACCCTGAACCCTCACTCTCACCCTAATGCTCACCCTCACTCTAACCCTCACCCTAACTCTCATACTAATCCTCACCCTCAACCTCACACTCACCCTAACCCTTACCATCACCCTAACCATAACCATAACCCTCACGCTAACCCTAATCCTAAGCCTCCCCCTCACCCGAACCTTCACCCTCACCCTCACCATAAACATCACCCTAACAATAACCCTCACCCTAATCCTAATCCTAACGCTCACCCTAACCGAAACCCTCACCTTAACCCTCAACCTCATCCTAAACGTCACCCTAATCTTACCCTAAACGTTACCTAAACTAAACCCTCACCTTCACCCTAACCTTAACCCTAAACCTAACCTGCACACTAACCCTAACCCTAACCCTCAGCATAACGCTGATCCTAACCCTAACCATACCCATAATCCTCACCCTAACCCTAACCCTAACCCTACCCTCACCCTAACCCTAACCCCCACCCACATCCTCACCCTCACCCTCACACTAAGCCTAACCCTAACCCTAATCCTAAACCAAAACATCACCCTCACTCTAAACCTTACACTAACCATTACTCTGATCCTCACCCTCAACTTAACCCTAACACTAACCCTCACCATCACCCTAAACCTCACCCAAACCCGAACCCTCACCTCAACCTAACCCTCACTCTCACCCTAACCCTAAACCTAACCTTAATCCTCTGCCTAACCCTAACTATAACCCTATCCCTCACCCTAACCGTTATCCTCAGACTTACCCTAAACCTAACCCTAAACCTCACACTAACCCCAAAACTCATCCTATCCCTGACTTTACCCCTCACCCTAATCCTAACCCTAACCCTAACCCACACCCTAAATCTAACCCTAACCCTCACCCTCACCCTAACCCTCATCCACACCCTAATCCTCACCCTCAGCCAAACCATCACTGTCACCCTAACCCTCACCCTCACCCTAAACATCACCCTAAACCTAACCCTCACCCTAACCCTAAACATAATCCTCACCCTCCCCCCAACCCTAATCCTAACCCTAACACGAACCCTCACCCTAACCCTAACCCTCACCCTAACCCTAAACCTAACCCTACCCCTCACACTACCCCTCACCCTAACACTTAACCTCACCCTAACACAAACCCTAAACGTCACCCTCACCCTAGCCCTCACCTTAACACTAATCCTAACCCTAACCCTAACCCTAAACCTTACCCTCACCCTAACCCTCACCTTGACCCTCACCCTAACCCTAAATCTAACCCTAACCCTAACCCTCACCCTCACCCTCACCCTAACCCTAACTCTAATTCAAACCCTAATATTCACCCAGACCCTAAACCTCACTCTAATCCTTAGCCTCACCCTCACCCTAACCAAAACCTACACCTTAATCTTAACCCTCACTCTACCCCTAACCCTAAACCTCAACCTCACACTCACACTAACCCTAACCCCAAACCTCACCCTCACCCTAACCCTAAACCTAATGCTAACCCTAACCCTCATCCTGACCCTAACATTAACCCTACCCCTCATCCTAACCAAAACCTAACCCTAATGCTAAACCAAACCCTCACCCTCACCATAACCCTCACCCTAACCCTTACCCTCAACCTCTCCCTAACCCTTACCTTAAATATACACATGAGCCTAACCCTCACCTTAACCCTTACCCTCACTATAAACCTAACACTAACCCTAATCCTCACACTAACCCTAAACCTAAGCCTAACCCTAACCCTCACTTTAACCCTCACCCTAATCCTAACCCTGACCCTCACCCTCACTGTAACACTAACACTAAACCTAAACCTCACCCTCACCCTAACCCCCACTGTCACCCTAACCCTCAATGTCAACCTAACCCTAACCCTTACCCTAACCATAAACTTAACCCTAACCCACAGCCTAAACCTCACCCGAAACCTCACCGTCACCCTCACCCTCATCCTAACTCTAAGCCTAAGACTCGCCCCAACCCTAACCCTCACTCTAACCCTAAGTCTAACCCTCACCCTCAACCTAACCGTAACCCGAACTCTAACCCTATACCTCACCCTAACCCTAAGGCTAAACCTAACCCTAACTCTTACTCTCATCCTAATCCTCACCCTAACCCTTTTCCTCACACTAACCCTAATCCTAACCCTCACACTAAACCTAACCCTCAACCTAAACCTCAGCATCACCCTAACCCTCACCCTAACCCTAACCCTCACCGACACCCTAAACCTCTCCCTCACCCTTACCCTCACCCTCACCCTAAACATCACCTTAACCCTAACCCTCAGCCTAACCCTAACCTTAAACCTCACCTTAACCCTAACCCTCACCTTCAACCTCACTTTCAGCCTAATCCTCACCCTAAACTTAAACCTAACCCTTTCCTACCCGAAAACCGCACCCTCAACCTAACCCTCACCCTAACCCTCGCCCTCACCCTAGCCCTCACCCTAAGCCAAACCCTAACCCTAACCCTCAAACTCAACCTCATCCTCAACTTCAGCCTCACCCTAACCCTAAACATATTCCTAACCCTAACCCTCACCCTCACCCTCACTCTAACCCTAACTGTAAACCTAATGCTAACCCTAAACCTCACGCTCACCTTAACCCTAATTCTAACCCTCAACCTACCCTAACCCTAACCATAATGCTATACCCAACCCTAACCCTCACAATAAGACTAATGCTAACCCTAATACTCAACCACAACCTAAACCTCACCCTAACCCTTACCCTCATCTTAACCCTCAACCTAACCCTAAACCTAAAGCTAAATCTCACCCTAACACTCACCCTAAACTTTACCCTAAACCTCACCCTCACCCTGACCCTCACCCTAACCTTTACCCACACCCTCACCCTAAACATAACCATAACCCTCACACTAAACCTAACCCACACACTAACCCTAACCATAATCTTCACCCTAAACCTCATCCTAACCCTAAACCTAACCCTCAAACTAACCCTAACCTAAAACATTACCCTAACCCTAACCCTCACACTCACCCTCAGCCTAACACTAACCCGAACCATAATCCTAACCCTAACACTCACCCTCACACTCACCTTAACTTGAACCCTAACCGTAAACCTAACCCTCACCCTAACCATAAACCTATCCCTAACGCACACCCTAACCCTAAACATTACCCTAACCCTAACCCTAACCCTCACCCTCACCCTAACGCTAACTCTCACCCTAAAATTCACCTTTATCCTAATGCTAACCCTAAACGTCACCCTCATCCTAAACCTCACCCTAACCCAAACCCTCACCATAGCCCTGAGTAACCCTAACCCTAATGCTCACACTCACCCTAACCCTAACCTTCACCTTATCGCTCACCCTAACCCTAACCCTCACCCTCACCCTAAACCTCACCCTCACCTTAACCCTCACCCTAATCCTAACTCTAACCCTCACCCCAACCCTAACACTCACGCTAACCCTAACTTTAACCCTCACCCTAAAACTTAATCTAACCCTAACCATAACTTTCACCCTAATCCTCAACCTAACCCTGATCCTTACACTAACCATAACACTAACCCTCACACTAAACTTATTCCTCACCCTAAACCTAAATATAAACCTCATTCTAACCCTAACCATAACACTCACCCTAATCCTAACCCTAAACCTAACCCTCTCCATAACCCTAAACCTACCCCTCACCCTACCCTTCACCTTAAACCTAACCCTCACTCTTACCCTTATCCTAACCCTCAACCTGACCGTAACCCTCACCTTCACCCTAAACCTCACCCTAACCCTACCCCTCCCCAACACCCTAACTCTCACCCTCACCCGAACCCTCACTCTCACCCTAAGCTACACCAACACCCTTAGCCACACCCTCAAACGAATCCTCACTCTCATCCTCACCCTCACCCTAAACATCACCCCAACCCTAACCCTCAACTTAACCCTAACCCTAACCCATCCCCTAACCCTAACCCTAAACTTAAACCTCACCCTCTCCCTAATCCTCACCCTAAACCTAAATCTAAACCTTTCCTAACCGAAAACCTCACCTTCACCCTAAACCTCACCTTAGCCCTGACCCTCACCCTAGCCTTGACCCTAAACCTAACGCTAAACTTAACCCTCACCCTCATGCTCACCCTCACCCTCACCCTCACCCTCAGCCTCACCCTAACCCTAAACCTAATCCTAACCCTAACCCTGACTCTCACCCTCACTCTAAACCTAACCCTAACCTGCAACATAAGCCTAACCCTAACAGTAATGCTAACCCTAACCCTCAAACTCACCCTCACCCTAACCCTAACCCTAACCCTAACACTGAACCTAACCCTAACCCTAACCTTAATGGTAACCCTAACCCTCTCCCTCATCCTAACCCTGACCCTAACCGTTTCCCTAACCCTCACCCTCACCCTATCCGTAACCCTAACACTCACCCTAACCCTACCTCTAACCCTAACCCTAATCCTACCCCTCAGCCTAACACTCATCATCACCCTAAACCTCACCATCTCCCTAACATTAATGATAAGCCTAAACATCAACCTCACACGAACCGTCGTCCTAACCCTTACCCTCACCATAACCCTATCCCTCAACCTCAACCTAACTGTTACCCTAAACCTTACACTCACCCTAACCCTCACCCAACCCTAATCCTAAACATAACCCTCACCCTAACCCCCACCCTAACATTCACCCTAACAGTAAGGCTAACCCTACACCTCAGTCTCACCCTAACCCTCACCCTAACTCTTATCATCACACTAACCCTAACCATAAACCTAACCGTAACCCTCACACTAAGCCTAAACCTAATCCTAAGCCTAACCCTACCTCTCACCCTAATACTCACCCTAACCCTAACCTTAACCCTAACCCGAACCCTAATATTAACCCTAATCCTCCCCTGAACGCTAAAACTCATGGTCACCCTAAGCCTCACCCTCACCCTAACCCTCACCTACACCCTATCCCTTCCCATTCCCTGAAGCCTAACTCTCACCCTGAACCTCACCCTCAACCTAAACATCACCCTAACCCAAACCCTCACCCAAACCCAAACCCTCAATCTCACCCACAACCTAACCCTCACCCCCACCCGAAACCTCTCACTCTCCCTAATTTTCACTTTCACCTTAAACATCACCCTAACCCTAACACTCACCCTAACCCTAACCATAACCCTCACCCTCACCCTAACCCTAACCCTAACCATTACCCTAACCCACAACGTAACACTTAGGCTAAACTTAACCCTCACTCTCACCCTAACCCACACCCTAACAATTACCATCACCCTAACCCTTACTCAAAACCTAACCCTCACACTAAACTTAAGCCTCACCCTAACTCTAACCCTAAATCTACCCCTCACCCTAACCCTAGCCGTGAGGGCTAGCGTGAGCCTCACTCATACCCTCAACCTCAGCCTAAACCTAACACTAACCCTAATGCTAAAACTAACCCTCACACTCACACTCACCCTAAACCTAACCCTAACCCTCATCCTCACACTAAGGCTAACCCTAAACAACTCTTACCCTCACCCTCACCCTAACCCTCACACTAACCCGAAATGTCACCCTAACCCTAACACTAACCCTAACCCTTACCCTCACAATCACCCTAACCGTAACCCTTACCCTCACTCTAACCCTAACCCTAACAGTAACCCTAACCCTAAGCCTAGTCCTCACACTAACCCTAACCCTCACCCACACTTTAATCTGAACCCTCAACCGAACCCTCACCCTAACCCTAACACTAAACCTAACCCAAACACTCCTACTAAACCTAACCCTCACCTTAACTGTAACCCTAGCCATCAGCCTAAACCTCACCCTAACCCTACCCCAAACCCTAACCCTCACACTAAACCTAACCATCACCCTATCACTAACCCTACCCCTCAGCCTAAGACTCAGTCAAACCCTAACCCTAACCCTAACCCTAAACCTCACACCCACGCTAGCCCTCACCCTAAACTTACCCTAACCCTATCCCAAACCCTAAACCTCACCCTCATCCTAACCCTCACCCTAAACCTTCTCCTCACCATAAACCTAACCCTTAACCTAAACTTAACCCTAAAACTCACACTAAACCTAACGCTCACCCTAACCCTAACCCTACCCCACAGCCTAAACCTCATCCTAACCCTAACCCTAACCCGATCCCTCAGCCTAGACCTAACCCTAACATTAACCTAACTCTCCCCCTAACCCGAACCCTAACCTCACCCTCACACTCACCCTCAACCTAACCCTAAACCTAACCCTAATCCTAAACCTAACCCTCAGCCCCACCCTCAACCTAACTCTAACCCGAACACTAACCATAACCCTCCCCCTCCCCCTCACCCTCACCGGAATCCACACTCTCACTCTAACGCTCACCCTCACCCTAACCCTCATCCTCACCCTCACCCTCAACCTCACCCTCAACCTCACCATCACCCTAAACCTAACCCTAACCATAACCCTCATGCTAACCCTAACTCTAAACCTAACACTCACACTCACCTTAACCCTAATCCTCACCTTAACCCTAACCCTAACCCACACCCTAACCCTCACCCTCACCCTCAACCTCAACCTCACACTCAACCTAACCCTCACCATCACCCTAACCCTAACCCTAACCAAAACCCTCACGCTAACCCTAACTCTAAACCTAAACCTCAAACTCACCTTAACCATAACCCTCACACTCACACTTACCGTAACCCTAACCCTTACCCTAACCCTCACCGTCAACCTCACCCTCACCCTGACCCTCACCCTAAGCCTAACCCTAACCCTAATCCTAAACCTAATCCCCACCCTCACCCTAAACCTAATCCTAACCGTAACATTCACCCTCACCCTCACCCTAACCCTCATCCTAAATCTAACGCTCACCCTCACCCTAAACCTAACCCTAACAATCACCCTCATCCTAACCATAGCCCTCACCCTCACCCTAACCCTAACACTCACCCTAAACCTAGCCCGCACCCTCACCCTAACCCTAACCCTAAACCTCACCCTAAACCTAACCCTCACCCTCACCCTAACCCTAACCTAACGCCTCACACTAACCCTCACGCTCACCCTAACTCTAACCCTAACCCTAACCTCAAGCTAACCCTAACGTGAATCCTCCCCCTCACCCTAACCTTAACCCTAACCCTCACACTGAACCCTAAACCTAACCGTCAGCCTAACGCTCATCCTAACCCTAAACCTAAATCTCATTCTAACCCTAACATTAACACTCACCCTCACCCTCACCGTTACCGTAACACTAACCCTAAAAATAAACCTGACCCTAACCCTCACCCTAACCATAACACTCACCCTAACCCAAACCCTCACCCTAACACTTACCCTCACACTAACCCTAACCCTAACACTAACACTAACCCTCACACTAACCCTAACCCTTACTCTAACCCTAAACCTCAACCTCACCCTCACCCTCAGGCTAACACTATTACTTACCCTCAACCTATACCTTCCCCTCAACCTAACACTAACCCTAACCCTCACCTTCATCCTCACCCTCACCTCACCATAACCCTATCCCTCACCGTCCACCTAAACCTAACCCTAACACTTGCCCTCACCTTAGCACTCACCCTAACCCTAACCCTGAACCTAACCCTCACCCAAATGCTCACCCTAACACTAACACTAAACCTATCCCTCACCCTCAGTCTAACCCTCACCCTAAAGCTTACCCTCACCCTAAACCTAATCCTCACACTAACCCTAAACCTAACCCTAACCCTAACCCTCACCTTAACCCTCACCTTAATCCGGACCCTGATCTTAACCCTCAGCCTAACTCTAACATTAAACCTACATCTCACCCTCACCTAACCCTTACCATCACCCTAACCCTCACCCTAAACCTAACCGTCATCCACACCCTAAACCTCACCCTCACGATCACCCTCGCCCCAAAGCTAACAGTAACTGTAAACTTCACCCTCACCATCATACTAACACTAATCCTAAACCTAACCCTCACACTCACCCTGAAACTAACACTAACCCTCACCGTCATCCTCACGCTTACCCTAACCCCAAACTTAGCCATCAGAATAACCCTAACCCTAAACCTAACCCACACCCTAAACCTAACCCTAACCCTAAACCTCACCCTCACCCTAACCTTCAACCTCACCCTAAACCTCACCTTCATCCTAACCCTCACCTTAACCCTAAACATAAGCCTCTCCCTCAACCTAACCCTCACCCAAACCCTAACTCTCACCCTCAAACTCACGCTAACCCTAACCCTCACTCTTACTCTAAACCACACCCTAACCCTTAACCTTATCCTAACCCTAACACTAACCCTAACCCTCACACTAAACCTAAACCTCACCCTCACCCTAACCATAACCCTACCCCTCACATTAACTTTAAACCTTACCCTAACCCTAACCCTAACCCTAACCCTCACCCTCACCCAAACCCGAAACCTCACCTCAACCTAACCCTCACTCTCACGCTAACCCTAAACCTAACCCTAATCCTCTCCCTAACCATCACACTCACACTCAAACTCACCTTAAGCCTAACCCTAACCCTAATCCTAAACCTAACCCTCACACTCATCCTAAAACTAACCCTAACCTTAATCCTAAACCAAACCCTCACCTTCACCATAAACCTAACACTAACCATCACCCTCACACGCACCCTTACCCTAACCCCAACCCTATGCCTTAACCTAACCCTAACCCTCACCCTAACCCTAACCCTAACCGAACCCAAACCCTCACCCTAACCCTTACAATAACCCTATCCCTCACTCTAACCCTTATCCTTACACTTACCCTAAACCTAACCCAAAACCTCACACTAACCCTAAACCTCACACTAAACCTGACCCAACGCCTCACCCTAAACCTCACCCTAATCCTAACCCTAACCATAACCCACAACTTAAACCTAACCCTAACACTCACCCTCACTTTACCCCTCACCTTAATCCTAACCGTGACCCTAACCCTCACTGTAACGCTAACACTAAACCTAAACCTAACCCTCACCCTAACCCTCACTGTCACCCTAAACATCACCCTAAACCTCACCCTCACACTCACGCTAACCCTAACACTCACTCTCACCCTAACCCTCACTCTAACCCTTAACCTTACCCTAACCCTAACCCACACCCTAACACTAAACCTAACCCTCAACCTCATCCCAAACCTAACCCTACCCGTCACCCTAATACTTACCCTCACTCTAACCCTAACCCTAACCCTAACCCTCACCCTCACCTTCACCGTAAGCGTAACTCTAATTCAAATCCTAACCCTCAACCACACCCTAAACCTCACCTGAATCCTTACCCTCACCCTCACCCTAATTGGAACCCACACGTTAACCTTAACCCTCACTCTACCCCTGACCCTAAACCTGAACCTAACACTCACCCTAAAACTAACCCTAACCCTCACCCTCAACCTAACCCTAAACCTAATGCTAACCCTAAACTTCATCCTCACCCTAACCCTAACCCTACACCTCACCCTAACCCAAACCCTAACCCTAATGCTAACCCTAACACTCAACCTCACCCTAACCCTCACTCTAATCCTTACCCTCACCCTCTCCCTCACCCTTACCCTAAACCTACCCATCAGCCTAAACCTCACCTTAACCCTTACCCTCACTATAAACTTAAAACTAACCCTAATCCTCACACTAACCCTAAACCTAACCCTAACCCTAACCCTCACTTTAACCCTCACCCTAAGCCTAACCCTGAACCTAACCCTCACTGTCACCCTAACACTCAACATCACACTAACCCTCAACCTAACCCTAACCCTCAACCTAAATCTCACCCTAACCCTTACCCTCACCACAACCTTAACCCTAACCCACACCCTAACCCTCACCCGAAACCAAACCCTCACCCTCAACCTAACCAACACCCGAACTCTAACCCTATACCTCACACTACCCTTAATGCTAAACATAACCCTAAATCTTAGTCTCATCCTAATCCTCACCCTAAACCTTTTCCTCACACTAACCCTAATCCTAACCCTCACACTAGCCCTAACCATCAACCTAACCCTCACTGTCACCCTAACCCTCACCCTAACCCTAACCCTCACCTAAACCCTAACCCTCACCCTCACCCTAAAAATCACCCTAACCCTAAACCTCAGCCTAACCCTAACCCTAACCCTCACCTTCAACCTCACCCTCAGCCTAATCCTCACCCTAAACCTAACCCTAACCCTTTCCTAACCGAAAACTGCACCCTCACCCTAACCCTCATCCTAACCTTCGCCCTCACCTTAAGCCTAACCCTAACCCTAACCCTCAACCTCAACCTCATCCTCAACCTCAGCCTCACCCTAACCCAAAACCTAATCCTAAACCTAACCCTCACACAAACCCTCACTATAACCCTAACTGTAAACCTAATGCTAACCCTAAACCTCACCCTCACATTAGCCCTAATCCTAACCCTCACCCTAACCCTAACCCTAAGCCTAATGCCATACCTAACCCTAACCCTCACACTAAGACTAATGCTAACCCTAATACTCAACCACAACCTAAACATCACCCTAACACTTACCCTCATTCTAACCCTCACCTTAACCCTAAACCTGAACCTAATCCTCATCCAAACACTCACCCTAACCCTTACAGTAACCCTATCCTTCACCCTCACCCTAACCCTCACCATATCCCTTATCCTCACACTAACCCTAACCCTAACCCTACACCTCACACTAACGCTAACCCATAACTCAATCCTAAAACTAACCCCCACCCTAACCCTAAACCTGAACCTAATCCTCATCCAAATGCTCACCCTAACCCTAACACTAACCTTATCCCTCACCCTCACCGTAACCCTCACCCTAACGCATACCCTCACCCTAACCCTAACCCTAAACCTAACACTCAACCTAACCCTAACCCTAACACTAATGCTAACCCAAACCCTCACCATCAACCGAACCCACACCCTCACCCTAACACTCACCTAATCCTCACCCTAACCCTAACATTACCTAACCAAGACCCTCACCCTCACACTCACCTTTACCCTAACCCTCCCCCTCTCCCTAGCACTCACCCTAACAGTAACCCTAACCCTAAACCTCACCCTCATCCTCAACCTCAGCCTAACCCTATCCCTATCCCTAATCCTAACCGTAACCCTCAACCTAAGCCAAACCCTAACACTCAATCCTCACCCTAAGCCTCACCCTAACCCTAACTCAAACCCTAACCCTCACCCTCATCCTAGTGGTCAACATAACCCTAACTCTAATCCTAACTCTAACCCTAAACGTCATCTTCACCCTCACCCTCACCCTCACCCTCAGCCTAATCCTAACCCTAACCCTAATACTTACTCTAAACCTCTACCCTAACCCTACCTCTACCCCGAACCCTAGCCCTCACCCTCACTCATACCCTCAACCTCAGCCTAACCCTAACCCTAATCCTAAACCTAACCCTCACACTCACACTCACCCTTACCCTAAACCTAATCCTCACCCTCACCCTAAGGCTAACCCTAAACCTCACCCTCACCCTAACCCTTAACCTCCCCCGAAACCTAACCCTAACCCAAACTCTTAAACTACCCCTCAGCCTAACTCTAACCCTCACCCTTAACCCAAATCTGATGCTAACTCAAATGTTCACTCTCAACCTAAGCCTCAGCCTAACATTTACCCTCACCATAACCCTATCCCTCCCCTCCCCCTAAAACTCACCCTACCCCCTCCCCTCACCCTAACCCTCACCCTAACCCAAAGCCTAACCCTAATCCTAACCTTCACCCTAAGCCTCACCATAACACTCACCCTAACCCTAACCTTAACTCTCACCCTCAAACTCACCCTAACCCTAAACCTAAACTTAACCCTCACCCTCACCCTAACTGTCATCCTAACCCTTACGCTCACCCTAACCCTAACCCTAACCCTAACCCTAACACTCAACCTAAACCAAACCCTAACCTTAATGCTAACCCTAACCCTCACCCTCACCCTAACCTGAACCCTAACCCTTACCCTTACCATCACCCTCACTCTCACCCTAACCCTAACCCTTACCCTCACCTTAACCCTATCCCTCACTATCAACCTAACCCTCACCCTAAACCTTACGCTCAGCCTAACCCTCACCCAACCCTAACCCGAACCCTAAACCACACCCTAACCCCCACACTAACCTTCACCCTAACCCTAACGCTAAACCTAACCCTCACTCTCAACCTAACCCTCATCCTAAAACTTATCCTCACATTAACCCTAATCCTAACCGCAACCCTCACACTAAGCCTAACCCTCAACCTACCCCTAATCCTCTCCCTCACCATAATTCTCACCCTAAACATAACCCTAACCCTTACCTAACCGAAACCGAAACCTCACCCTCACCCTCACCCACAGGCTAACCCTTACCCTAATCCTAATAGTACCCTAACTCTTATCCTCACCCTAAATCTAACCCTAACCCTAACCCTCATGGTCACCCTCCCACTCATGCTCACCCTCACCCTAACCCTCACGCTCAACCTCACCCTCACCCTAACCCTCACCTTCAACCTAAACATCACCCTACCCCTAACCCTCACGCTAACCCTAACCCTTACCGTACCCTAACCCTAACCCTAACCCTAACCCTAACCCTCGCCCTAAACCTTATGCTAACCCTAACTCTCATCCTCACCCTAATCCTCACCCTAACCCTTATCCTCACACGAACCCTAACCCTAACCCTCAGCATCACCCTATCCCTAAACCTAAACCTAAAACTAACGCTCACCCTGAACCTAACCCTTACCCTTACCCTAAACCTAAACCTCACACTAACCCTCACCCTAACCCTCACCCTAACCCTCACCCTAAACCTAAGCCTCACCCTAACCCTAAACTTTACCCTATTCCTAACCCTACCCCTCAACCTAACCCTCACCGTCACCCTAACCCTAACACTAACCCTCACCCTAAACCTAACCCTAACCCTAACCCTCACCCTAAACCTAAACCTAACCCTCATCCTAACCCTAAACCTTACCTGAAACCTAACCCTAACGCTAAACCTAACCATAACCCTAACCCTTACACTCAAATTTACCCTCACTCTAACCCTAAACCTAACCCTAACCCTCACCCTAACCCTAACCAGAATCCTAACCCTAACCCTCACAGTCACCATCACCCTCACACTAACCCTCAATCTCAAACTTACCTTCACCCTAACCCTCAAACTAACCCAAACCCTCACCCTAAACCTAACAATCTCCCTACCCCTAACCCTACCTTTCACCCTAACTTTAACCCTAAATATCACCCTAACCCTAACCCTCACCCTCACCCTCACCCTCTGCCTAACACTAACCGTAACCCTAAATCCTAACCCTAACTCTCACCCTCATACTCACCCTAATTCAAACACTAACCCTAACCATAACCCTATCCCTAATTCTAACCCTAATCCTAATCCTCATCCTAACCCTAAACCTAACCCTCTATCTCACCCTAAACCTAACCTTATCCCCCACCATAACCCTAATGCTAACCCTATCCCTCAGCCTCACCCTAAACCGCACCCTAAACCTTACCCTCACCATAACCTTAACCCTAAACCTAATACTCACACTAACTCTAACCATCACCCTCACCCTAACCCTCACTGTCACCTTAAACTTCACTCGAACACTAACCATCACCCACACACTAACCCTCACCAGAAACCGAAACCTCTACCTCACCCTCACCCTAACCGAAACCCTAACACTCACCCCAAACCTAACCCTCAACCTAACCCTAATTCAAACCCTCACCCTCAACTTAACCCTAACCCTAATCCTAACCCTAAACCTCACCCTAACCCTAACACTAAACCTAACCTTAACTCTTACTTTCATCCTAATCCTCACCATAAACCTTTTCCTCACACTAACCCGAACCCTAACCCTCACACTAACCCGAACACTCACCCTAACCCTAACCCTAACCCTCACCCTGAAACTAACCCTAACCCTTTTCCACACCCTCACCCTAACCCTCACCGTCACCCTAACCCTCACCCTAAAACTAACCCTCACCTATACCCTAAAACTCACCCTCACCCTCACCCTCACCCTCACCCTAAACATCACCCTAACCCTAAACCTCACTTTCAACCTCACCCTCACCCTAACCCTCACCCTAAATCTCACCCTCACCCTAGCCCTCACCCTAAACCTAACCCTAACCCAAAAACTCACCCTCAAGCTCATCCTCAACCTCAGCCTCACCCTAACCCTAAACCTAATCCTAAACCTAATCCTCACCCTAACCCTCACTCTAACGATAACCTTAAACCTAATGCTAACCCTAAACTTCACCCTCAACTTTACCCTAATCCTAACCCTCACCCTCACCCTACCCCTAACTCTAATGCTATACCTAATCCTAACACTTACCCTAAGACTAATTCTAAGCCTAATACTCAACCTCACCCGAAAACTCACCCTAACACTTACCCTCAGCCTACCCCTCACCCTAACCCTAAACCTAAACCTAACCTTCACCAGTCACCCTAACCCTTACACTCACCCTATCCCTCACCCGCACCCTAACCATCACCCTAACCCTTATCCTCACACTAACCCTAAACGTAACCCTAAACCTCACACTAACTCTAATCCTCTCCCAAAACCTAACACTAAACCTCACACTAACCCTAACCCTAAACTCAACCCTAACCCCAAACCTCACCCTAAATCCAATCCTAATCGTCACCCAAACGCTCACCCTAACCCTAACACTAAACCTATACCTCACCCTCACCCTAACCCTCACCCTAACGCTTACCCTCACACTAACCCTAAAAATCAAACTAAACCTAATCCTCACCCTAACCCTAACCATAATCCTCACCCTAACCCTCATCCTAACCCTAACCCTAACCCTCAAACTATCCCTAACCCTAAACATTACCCTAAACCTAACCCTCACCGTCACCCTCACCCACACCCTCAGCCTAACACTAACACAAACCCTAATCCTAACCCTAACGCTCACACTCACACTCACCCTAACTTGAACCCTAACCATAAACCTAACTCTCACCCTATACATTAACCTATCCCTAACCCACACCCTAACCCTAAACGTCACCCTAACCCTAGCCCAAATCCTCACCCTAACTCTAATCCTCACCCTAATCTCAACTTAACCCTAAAGCTCACCCTAACCCTCACCCTCACCCTAAATCTCACCCTAACTGATACCCTCACCATAAACCTAAGGGTAACCCTAACCCTAATCCTCACACTCAATCTGACCCTAACCCTCACCCTATCACTCACCCTAACCCTAACACTCACCCTCACATTAACACTCACCGTCATCTTAACCCTCACCATAAACCTAACCGTAACCCACACCCTAACACTCACACTCACCCTCACCCTCATCCTAACCTTCACCCTAGCCCTAACCCTAACCCTAACCCCAACCATGACCCTCACCCTACCCCTAACTTTAACCCTCACACTCACCCTAACCCTAACCCTAACCCTTACCCTAAACCTCAACCTAACTCTTAATCAAATCCTAACCCTCACTCTCACCCTAATCCTCAACCTAACCCTAACCATAACCCTCACCCTAACCCTAACCATAATACTAACCCTAACCTTAACCCTCACCCTCACCCTAAACCTCACCCTTACCTTAAAACTTATTCTAATCCGAAACCTCACCAACACCCTAACCCTCACCCTCACCCTCACCCTCACTCTCACCCTAACCTTCACCAACACCCTAACCCACACCCTCATCCGAACCCTAACTCTCACCCTCACCCTCACCCTAAACATCACCCTAACCCTAACCCTCACCCTAACCCTAACCCTAACCCTCACCCTAACCCTAACACTCACCTTAAACCTCACCCTCACCCTAATCCTCAACCTAAACCTAACCCTAACCCTCTCCAAGCTGAAAACCTCACCTTCACCCTGACCCTCACCCTAGCCCTCACCCTCACCCTATACCTCACCCTAAACATAACCATAAACTTAACCCTCACCTTCACGCTCACCCTAATGCTCACCCTCACCCTCAGCCTCACCCTAAACCTACACCTAATCCTAACCCTAACCCTGACCCTCACCCTCACTCTAACCCTAATCCTAACCTGCACCCTAACCCTAACCCTTACCCTAATGCTAACCCTAACCTTCAACCTCACCCTAACTGTAACACTCAACCTAAACCTAACCCTAACCGTGATGCTAACCCTAAACCTCACCCTCACCCTAACAGTGACCCTAACCTTTACCCTAACCCTCACCCTCACCCTAACCCTAACTCTAAACCACACCCTACCACTAACCATAAACCAACCCTAAACCTCAGTCTACCCCTCACCCTCACCCTAACTCTCACCCTCACCCTAACACTAATGCTAACCCTAACCCTCAACCTCACCCTAACCGTCGCCATAAACCTTAACCTCACAAAAACCCTATTCCTCAACCTCAACCTAACCCTCACCCTAACCCTTACAATCACCCTAACCCTCACCCAACCCTAACCCTCATACTAACCCTCACCCTAACCCCCATCCTAACCTTAACCCTAACCCTAAGGCTAACCCTAACCCTCAGTTTCACCCAAACCCTCACCCTAACCCTTATCCTCACATAAACCCTAACCCTAACCCTAACCGTAACCCTCACAAAAAGCCTAACCCTCATCCTAAACCTAACCCTACCTCTCACCCTAACACTCACCCTAACCCTAACCCTAACCTGAACCCGAACCCTAACCCTAACCCTAATCCTCCCCTGAAACCTAACCCTCACGGTCACCCTAAGCCTCACCCTTACACTAACCCTCACCTACACCCTAACCCTACCCATTCCCTGAACCCTAACTCTCACCCTAAACCTCATCCTCAACCTAAACATCACCCTAACCATTACTCTCACACTAACCCTCACCCTCAACCAAACCATAACCCTCACTCTCACCCAAAACCTCTCAGACACCCTAACTTTCACCTTCAGCTTAAACATCACCCTAAACCTCACTCTCACACTAACCCTCACTCTAACACTTATAATCACCCGAACCCTCACATTAAACCTAAACCTCACCCTAAATCTAACCCTAAACCTACCACTCACCCTAACCCTAGCGGTGAGGTCTAGGGTGAGCCTCACTCATACCCTCAAACTCAGCCTAACCCTAACCCTAAGCCTCACCCTCACCCTCACCCTAAACCTTAATCTCACCCTAACCCAAACCCTAACCCTCACACTAACCATAAAACTACCCGTCAGCCTATCCCTAACCCTCACCATCAGCCCAAACCTGATGCTAACACAAATGCTCTCTCAACCTAAGCCTCAGTCTAATACTTATTCTCACAATAACCCTATCCATCACCCTCTCCTTAAACCTCAACCTACCCCTTCCCCTTAACCTAACCCTCACCCTAACCCAAACCCTAACCCTAACCCTAACCTTCACCCTAAGCTTCACTCTAACCCTCACCTTAACCCTGACCCTAACCCTAAACCTAAACCTAACCCTCACCCTCAACGTAAATGTCATCCTAACCCTTACCCTCACCCTAACCCTTACCCTAATCCTAACCCTCACCCTAACCCTAACCCGAACCCGAACCCTCACTCTCACCTTCACCCTCACCCTAAACATCACCCTAAACCTAACCCTCACCCTAACCCTAACCCTAACACTCACTCTAACCTTAACCCTCACCTTAAATTTCACCCTCACAATAGCCCTCACCCTAAAACTAACCCTCATATTAACCCTCACCCTCACCCTCACCCTCAGCCTCACCCTCAGCCCCACCATAACCCTAAACCTAATCCTAACATTAACCCTGACCTTCACCCTCACTCTAACCCTAACCCTAACCTGCACCCTAAACCTAACCCTAACCATAAACGTAACACTCATCCTTACCCTCACCCAACCCTAACCCTAACCCTAACCCTCACCCTAACCCCCACCCTAAACTTCACCCTAACCCTAACTCTAACCCTAACCCTGAATCTCATACTTACCCTCACCCTAATCCTTATCCTCACACTAAACCTAACCCTAACCGTGACCCTCACACTAAGCCTAACACTCAACCTAACCCTATGACTCACACTCAACCTAATCATCACCCTAACCATAACCCAAACACTTACATAACAGAAACGCACACCCTGACCCTCACCGTCACCCTAACCCTCAGCCTAACCATTACCCTAACCCTGATAGTAACCCTAAATCTTACCCTCACCCTAAACCTAACCCTAACCCTAACCCTCACCGTCACCCTCCCACTCACGCTCAGCTTCACACTAACCCTCACGCTCACCTTAACCTCACCCTAACCCTCACCGTCACCCTAAACATCACCCTAACCCTAACCCTCACGCTAACCCTAACCCTCACCCTAACTCTAACCCTAAGCTTATCCCTCACCCTAACCCTAACCCTAACCCTAAGCCTAACACTAAACCTTACCCTAAACCTAACCCTTATCCTAACCCTAACCCTAACCCTCACCGTAAAACTTATGCTAACCCTAACCCTCATCCTCACCCTGAAACTAACCCTAACCCTTTTCCACACACTCAACCTAACCCTCACCGTCACCCCTGCCCTCCCCTTGAACCTAACCCTCACCTATACCCTCATTCTCACCCTCACCCTCACCCTAAACATCACCCTAACTCTAACCCTCAAGACTAACCCTAACCCTAACCCTCACCTTAAGCCTAAACCTCACCTTCAACGTCACCCTCACCCTAACCCTCACCCTAAACCTCACCTTCACCGTAGACCTCAACCTAAACCTAACCCTAACCCTAAACCTCACCCTCAACCTCATTCTCAACCTCAGCCTCACCCTAACCCTAAACCTAATCCTAACCCTCACCATCAGCCTCACTATAACCCTAACCATAAACCTAATGTTAAACCTAAACCTCACCCTCACCATAACCCTAATACTAACCCTCACCCTAACCCTAATGCTATACCTAACCCTAACTATCAACCTAAGACTAATGCTAACCCTAATACTCAACCTCACCAGAAACCTCACCTTAAAACTTACCCTCAGCCTAACCCTCACCCTAACCTAAAACATGAACCTAACCCTCAGCAAACACTCACCCTAACCCTTACACTAACCCTATCCTTCACCCTCACCCTAACCCTCACCCTAATCCTTATCCTAACAATAAACCTAACCAGAACCCTAAACCTCACAGTAACCCTAACCCTCACCCTTAACCTAACCCTATATCTCACGCTAACCCTAACCCTAATCTCAAACTTAACCCTAACCCTCACCCTAACCCTAAACCTAACCCTCACCAAACGCTCACACTAACGCTCACACTATTCCTATCCCTAACCGTCACCCTAAACCTCACCCTAACGTTCAACCTCACACTAACCCTAACAATCACACTAAACCTAACCCTCACCCTAACCCTAACCATAATCCTCACCCTAACCCTCATCCTAACCCTAACCCTAACCCTAAACATTACCCTAAACCTAATACTCACCCTCACCCACACCCTCAGCCTAACACTAACCCTAACCCTAATCCTAATCCTAATGCACACCCTCACACTCACCCTAACTTGAACCCTAACCAAAAACCTAACCCTCACCCTAACAATAAACCTATCCCTAACCCACACCCTAACTCTAAACGTCACCCAAACCCTAACCCTAACCCTAACCCTAACCCTCACCCTCACCCTAACCCTCAACCTCACCCTAACTCTCACCTTAACCCTAAAGCTAACCCTAACCCACACTGTAGTCCTCACCCAAAACCTAAACCTCACCCTAACCCTAAACCTAAACCTCACCCTAAATCTCACCCTAACCCGAACCCTCACCCTCACCGTCAACCTCACCGTAACTCTAACCCTAAACCTAACAATAACACTAACCCTAACCCCAACCCTAATCCGCATCCCCACCCTCACTCTCACCCTCAGCCTAACCTAAGCCTAAGGCTAAGGCTAAACCTAACCCTCACCATAATCCTAACCCTAAGCCTAAACCTAAAAATAACCCTAATCCTAAACCTAACACTAAACTTAACCCTAATCCTTAGCCTCACCCTCACCCTTACCCAAACCCTAACCTTCACTCAAACCCTAAGCATAACCCTAACCTTAACCCTCACACTCACCCTCACCATAACCCTAATCCTAAACCTAACCACATCCCTAACCCTAACCCTCACCTAAAACCTCACCCTAACTTTAACCCTAATACTAACTTTCACCCTCACACTAGCCCTCACACTAACCCTAATTCTAACCCTCACCCTCAACCTAACCCTGAACCTCAGCCTCGCCCTAAACCTCACACTAACCCTAAACCTAATACTCAATCTAACCCTCACCCTAACCCTAACCCTAATCATAAACCTAACCCTAACCCTCACCCTTATCTTAACCCTCACCCTCAGTGTAAAGGTCACCTTTACCCTTACCATCATCCTCACCCTGACTTCCCCTAACCCTAAAACTCATCCTAACACTCACCCTAATCGTAAACCTAACCATCAACCTAAGCCTAACTTTCACCGTCAATCTCAAGCTCAACCTAACCCTAAGCCTAAGTCTATGCCTTACCCTAACACTTACCCGCACCCGTCCCCTCACCTAACCCTAAACCTAACCATCACCATAAACCGAAACCTCACACCCACCCTCACCCTCAGCCTAAACCTAAGCCTAAGCCTAACCGTAACTCTCACCCTCACTCTCAGCCTAACCCTAATCCTAAACTTAACCCTAACCCTAAACCTCAACCTATCCCTCACCCTAACATTAAACCTAACACCAACCCTAACCCAAACCCTCTACCTAACCCTCCCCATAACCGGAAATCTAACCCTAAACCTAAACCTCACACTAACCCTAACACTTACCTTAAACCTAAACCTCACCCTAACCCTCACCCTCAACCTCACGGTAACTCTAACCCTAACCCTAACAATAACACTAATCCTAAACCTAACCATAACCCTAACCCTAACCCTAACCCTAATCCTAACACGCTCACCCTAAACCTAACTTTCATCCTAGCCCTCACCCTAACCCTAAACCTAACACTCACCCTAACCTTAAACTTAACCCTCACCCTCACCCTCACCCTCAACCTAACCCTAAGCCTAACCCTAACCCTAACCTAACCCTCACACTCACTGTAACCCTTACCCTAATCCTAATCCTAACTCTAAGCCTAACCCTCAACCTCAAACTAACCCTCACCCTAACCCTAAATCTAACAATAACCCTAAACCTAACCCTCACCCTCAGCCTCACTCTAACCCTAACTCTAACCCTAAACCTAACCCTCACCATAACCCTAACCATAACCCTAACCCTAAACCTCAGCTAACCCTAACCCTAAACCTCACCCTCACAATAGCCCTCACCCTAAACCTCATCCTAAACCTAACACTCATCCTAACCCTAACCCTAACACTAACCCTAACCCTAACTCTAACCCTAAACCTTACACTCACCCTAAACCAAACTCTAACCCTAAACCTAATCCTAAACCGAATCCTAACCCCAACCGTAAGCCTCACCCTTACCCTCAACGTAACCCTAACACTAACACTAAACCTAACACTAACCCTAACCCTAACCCTAACCCTCACCCTAACAATAACACTCACCCTAACACTAACCCTAACCCTCATGTTCGGGCTAAGCCTAAGCCTAAGCCTAAGCCTAAGCCTAACCCTCACCCTCACCCTAACCCTAACCCTAACACTAACCCTAACACTAACCCTAAACCTCACCCTCACCCTAACCTAACTCTAACCCCAAACCTAAACCTAAACCTCATCCTAACCCCAACCCTAACCGTCAACCTTACCCTCACCATAACCCTAACCCTCACAATAACCCTAACTCTAACCCTAACACTAACCCTGAACCTCACCCTAACCATAACCCTCACCTTAAGACTAACCCGCACCCTAACATTAACCCGAACCCTAACACTAACCCTCACACCAACCCTAACCATCACTCTAACCCTAAACCTCACCCTAACAATAACCCTAACCCTCACCTTCACCCTAGCCCTCACCCTAACCCTAACCCTCATCCTCGGCCTAACCCTCAATTTTACACTTACCGTCACCCCCACCCGAACCCTCACCCTAATCCTAACCCTCACCCTAACCCCCACCCTAACCCTAAATCTACCCCTAAACCTCACCCTCACCCTAACCCTAAATCTAACCCTAACCCTAACCATAAACCTCACCCTAACCCTAACTCTCAACCTAACAATTACCCTCCCCTAACACTAACCCTAACCCTCACACTAACCCTAACTCTCACTCTAATCCTAAACCTCACCCTAACCCTAACCCTAACCCTAACACTCACCCTCACACTATCCATCACGCTAACCCTAATTCAAACCCTCACCCTCAGGCTAACCCTAATCCTCATCCTCACCCTAAACCTCACACTAACCCTAACCCTAATCCTCAATTTAACTCTCACCCTAAACCTAACCCGAACCCTTACCCAAACCCTCACCATAAACCTAACCCTCACCCTTATCTTAATCCTCACCCTCAGCCTAACCCTCACCTTTACACTTAATAGTACCCTCAACCTAACGCTCACCCTAACCCTAATCCTCATCCTAACCCTCACCCTCAGCTTAACCCTAAGCCTAAGTGTAACCCTAACCCTAACCCTCACACTCACCTTAACCCTAATGCAAAACCTAACCCTAACCCTAAACCTCAACCTAATCCTCACCCTAACCCTAACACGAAAACTAACCCTAACCCTAATCCACACCCTAACCCTCCCCCTAAACCTAACTCTAACACTAAACCTCATCCTCAACCTAACCTTAACCCTAAACCTAAAGCTAAAGCTCACCCTAAACCTCAGCCTAAGACTAACCCTCACCCTCACCCTCAACCTATTCGTAACTGTAACCCTAACCCTAACAATAACACTAAACCTAACCCTAAACATAACCCTAACCCTCACCCTAACCCTAATAATAACCCTAACCATAAACCTCACCCAAACCCTCACCCTAACCCTCACCTTCAACCTCACTTTCACCCTCACCCTCACTGTAAGTCTAACCCTAACATTAATAATAACACTAATCCTAACACTAAACTTAACACTAACCCTAATCTTAAAACTCACCCTCACCCTAACCATAATTCTAATCCTCACCCTCACCCTATCACTAACCCTCATGTCACGGTAACCCTAACTCTCATCCTAACCCTCACCCTAAACCTAAAACTCACCCCAACAGTAAACCTAAACGTCACCATCACCCTAGCCCTCACCCTAACTCTAATCTTAACCCTAATCCTCATACGAACCATCATCCGAACCCTAACCCTAAATCTCACCCTAACCCGCTCTTCAACCCTAACTCTACCCCTAAACCTCACCCTCACCCTAACCCTAACCCTAACCCTAACCCTAAACCTCACTCTAAACCTCACCCTAACCCTAACCCTCACCCTCGCCCTCAAACTACCCTTAACTCTGACTCTAACCCTAAATATAACACTAACCCTAAACCTAACCCTAACCATAACCCTCACCCTCAGCCTCACCCTCACTGCAAACTTAACCCTAACAATAAAACTAACAATAACCCTAAACCAAACAACAACCCTAACCCTAACTCTAACCCTAACCCTAACACTAACCCTAACCCTAAACCTCACCCTAACCCTGCCCCTAAACCTAACTCTAACCCTAAACCTCACCCTCACCCTAATCATATGCCTAACCCTAAAACTCAACCTAACACTAACCCCCAAGCTCACCGTAATCGTAACCCTAAACCTCACCTTAACCCTGTCCCTAAACCTAACGCTAACACTAAACCTCACCCTCACCCTAACCCTAACCCTAACCCTAATCCAAAACCTCAACCTAAACCTCACCCTAACCCTAACCCTAACTCTCACCCTAATCCTAAGCCTAACCCTAACCCTCAACCTAACCCTAACCCTCATGCTCACGGTAACCCTAACCCTAACCCTCACCCTAACCCTAAACTTAACCTGAAACCTAACTCTCACCCTAACCCTACCCCTAAACCTTACCCTAACCCTAACCCTCACCTTCACCCTGACCCTAATCCAAAGCCTAACCCTAACCCTCAACCTAAACCTAACAATCACTCTCACAGTAACCCTAATCCTCACACGCACCCTAAGCCTTACCCTAATCCTAATCCTAACACTAAGCCTAACCCTCACCCTAACCCTCACTGAAACCCTATATCTAACACTAACACTGAACCTAAAACTCACCCTCAGCCTCACCCAAACCCTAACTCTAAACCTAAACCTCACCATCACCCTATCCCTAACCGTAACCCTAACCCTAAACGTCACCCTAACACTAACCCTAAACCTCACCCTCACACTAGCTATCATCCTAACCCTAATTCTAACCCTAAACCTCGTCCTAACCCTCACCATAATCCTCACCCTCAACCTAACCCTCACCTTAAGCCTAACCCTAACATTAATCCTAACCTAAACCCTAACACTAAACCTCACCCTAATACTAACCCTAAACATCACCCTAACCCTAAACCTCACCCTAACACTAACCCTATACCTCATCCTCACCCTAGACCTCACCCTAATCCTAACCCGCATCCTCACCCTAAACCTCACACTAACCCTAACACTAATCCTAAATCTAACCCTAACCCTCACCCTCTCCCTAACCCTAACCCTATCCCTCCCCTAAACCCTAACCCTAACCCTTACGGTAAACCTCACCCTCAGCCTAACCCTCACCTTTACCCTTACCCTCACACCCAACCTAACCCTCACCCTAAGCCTAACCCTCACCCTAACCCTATCTCTACCCCTAAACCTCACCCTTACCCTAATCTTAACTCTAAACTTAACACTAACAATAACACTAACCCTAACCCTTACCATCACACTAACCTTAATCCTCACCCCCAACATCAGCCTCAGTCTAACCCTGAGCCTCACCCTAACCCTCATACTCACCCTCACCTAACCCTAATCCTTAACCTAAACCTATCCCTAAACCTCAACCTAACCCTCACCCTCATCTTAACCCTAAGCCTAAACCTAACCCTAAACCTCCCCTTAACCTTAAGTCTAACCCTAAACCTCACCCTCACCCTAACCCTAACCCTAACTCTAACCCTAAACCTCACCCTAAAACTCACCATAACCTTAACACTCATCCTCATCCTCAACCTAAACTTAAATCTAACCCTAACCCAAACAATAACACTAACACTAACTATAACCATAACCATAACCATAACCCTCACCCGCAGCCTCACCCTCACCGCAAACTTCACCCTAACCATAACACTAACAATAACCCAAACCCTAACCCTAACCGTAACCCTCACCCTAACCTTAACACTAACCTTAACCCTAAACCTCACCCTAACCCTGCCCCTAAACCTAACTCTAACCCAAAACCTCACCCTAAACCTCACCCTAACACTAACCCTAACCGTAACCCTAATCCTAAACCTAACCCTAACCCTCAACCTAACCCTAACCCTCACGCTAACCATAACCCTAACCGTAACCCTCACCCTCACCCTAAACTTAACCAGAACCCTAAATCTCACCCTAACCCTACCCCTAAACTTTACCCTAACCCTAAACCTCACCCTCACCCTCACCCAAACCCTTACCCTAATCGTAATCCTAACATTAAGCCTAAACCTCACTCTCACCCTAAACCTCACCATATCCCTAACTCTAACACTAACCCTAACCCTAACCCTCATCCTCAGCCTCAACCTAACCCTAACTCTAACCCTAAACCTCACCCTCACCCTATCCCTAACACTAAACCTAAACCTAAACCTCACCCTAACCCTAAACCTAAATCTCACCGTCACCCTAGCCTTCACCCTAAACCTAATCCGAACCCTAACCCTAATCCTAAGCCTAACCCTAAACCTCAAACTAAACCTAACCCTCATCCTCACTGTAACCCTTACCCTAATCCTCACTCTAACCCTAAACTTAACCCGAACCCTAACTCTCATCCTAACCCTAAACCTAACCCTCACCCTAACAATAACCCTCACCCTCACACTCACACTCAGCCTAACCCTAAGCCTAACCATAACGCTAACCCTAAACCTCACACTCACCCTAACCCTAACCCTATTCCTAATCCTAACCCAAACCCTAAACCTCACCCTCACCCTAACCCTCACCTTAAGCCTAACCCTAACATTAATCCTAACCCTAAACCTAACACTAAACCTCACCCTAACACTAACCTAACCATCACCCTAACGCTAAGCCTCACCCTAACACTAACCGTAACCCTCATCCTCACCCTAGACCTCACCATAATCCTAACCCTCATCCTCACCCTAAACCTCACACTAACCCTAACACTAATCCTCAATCTAACCCTCACCCTCACCCTAACCCAAACCCTATCCCTCTCCCTAACCCTAACACTAACCCTTAGTGTAAACCTCACCCTCAGCCTAAACCTCACCTTTACCCTTTCTGTCACACCCACCCTAACCCTTACCATCACCATAACCTTAATCCGTACACCCACCATCACCCTCAGCCTAACCCTAAGCCTAAGCCTAAACCTCACCCTAACCCTTACACTCCCCCTAACCCTAACCCTAATCCTAAAACTAACCCTATCCCTAAACCTCAACCTAACCCTCACCCTCATCCTAAACCTAACCCTAAATCGCACCCTAACCCTCTCTTCAACCCTAACTCTAACCGTAAACCTCACACTCACCCAAGCCCAAACCCTAACCCTAACCCTAAACCTCACCCTAAAAATCACCCTAACCCTAACACTCATACTCACCCTCAACCTAACCTTAATTCTAACCCTAACCCTAAAAATAACATTAACACTAACCCTAACCCTAACCATAACCAAAACCCGCACCCTAACCCTAAACCTCACCCTCACCCTCAACCTCAGAATAACCCTAAACCTAACCCTAACAATAATCCTAACCCTAATCCTCACCCTAAACATAACCCTCAACCTAACACAAACCCTCACCCTAACCCAAACCCTCACCCTAACACTAACCCTAATCCTAACACTAACCCTCACAGTAACCCTAACCCTAAGCCTAACCCTAAATCTCAACCTAACCCTCAACCTCACCATAAACCTAACACTAACCCTAACCCTCACCCTCACCCTAACCCTCCCCCTAACCCTATAACTAACCCTAAACCTCACCCTCACAATAACCCTAACAATAACCCTAAACCTAAACCTCACACTAACCCTAACACTAACCCTGACCCCCACCCTCACACTAAGAGTAATTCTAACCCTAACCCTAACAATAACACTAACACTAACCCTTACCATCCCGCGAACCCTAATCCTCACCCCCACCCTCACCCTCAGCCTAACCCTCAGCCTAAGCCTAACCCTCACCCTAACCCTCACACTCAACCTCACCTGAACCCTAATCCTAAACCTAACCCGATCCCTAAACCTCAAGCGAAATCTCATCCTCAACCTAACCCTAAACTTGAACCTCACCCTAACCCTCCCCCTAACCCTAACTCTACCCCTAAACCTCACCCTCACCCTAACCGTAACCCTAACCCTAACCCTAAACCTCAATCTAAACCTCACCCTAAATCTAACCCTCACCTTAACCCTCAACCTACCCTTAACTCTAACCCTAACCCTAACAATAACACTAACCCTAGCCCTAACCCTAACCATAAACCTCACCCTCAGCCTCACCCTCACTGCAAAGTTAACCCTAACCATACCACTAAGAATAACAATAACCCAAACAATAACCCTAACCCTAACCCTCACCCTAACTCTAACACTAACGCTAATCCTAAACCTCACAATAACCCTGCCCCTAAACCTAACTCTATCCCTAAACCTCACCCTCACCCTAACCCTAACCCTAACCCTAATCCAAAAACTCACCTTAAACCTCACCCTAACCCTGACCCTAACCCTCACAATAATCCTAAGCCTAACCCTAACCTCAATCTGACCTAACCCTCATGCTCACCCTAATCCTAAACCTAATCCTCACCCTAACCCTAAACTTAACCCGAAACCTAAGCTCACCCTAACCCTACCCCTATACCTTACCATAACCCTAACCCTCACCCTCACCGTCACCCTAATCCTAAGCCTAACCCTAACCCTCAACCTAAACCTAACAATCATGCTCACTGTAACCCTAACCCTCACACTCACCCTAAACCTTACCCTAAACCTAATCCTAACACTAAGCCTAACCTTCACCCTCACCGTAATCCTCACTGTGACCCTATTTCTAACACTAACACTAAACCTAACACTCACTCTCAGCCTCACCCTAACCCTAACAATAACCCTTAACCTCACCGTCACCCTATCAATAACCCTAACCCTAACCCTAAACGTCACCCTAACCCTAAACCTAAACCTCAACCTCACCCTAGCTCTCACCCTAACCCTAATTCTAACCTTAACCCTCATCCTAAACCTCACCCTAAACCTCACCCTCACCCTAACCCTCACCTTAAGCCTAACCCTAACATTAATCCTAACCCTAACCCTAACACTAAACCTCACCATAACACTAACTCTAACCATCACCCTAACCCTAAACCTCACCCTAACACTAACCCTAAACCTCATCCTCACCCTAGACCTCACCATAATCCTAACCATCATCCTCACCCTAAACCTCACGATAACCCTGACACTAATCCTCAATCTAACCATCACCCTCACCCTAAACCTAACCCTATCCCTCACTCTAACCCTAACACTAACCCTTACCGTAACCATCATCCTCAGCCTAACCCTCACCTTTACCCTTATCCTCATAACCACCTTAAACCTCACCCTAACCCTGACCCTAACCCTCACAATAATCCTAAGCCTAACCCTAACCTCAATCTGACCTAACCCTCATGCTCATCCTAATCCTAAACCTAATCCTCACCCTAACCCTAAACTTAACCCGAAACCTAACTCTCACCCTAACCCTACCCCTATACCTTACCATAACCCTAACCCTCACCCTCACCGTCACCCTAATCCTAAGCCTAACCCTAACCCTCAACCTAAACCTAACAATCATGCTCACTGTAACCCTAACCCTCACACTCACCCTAAACCTTACCCTAAACCTAATCCTAACACTAAGCCTAACCTTCACCCTCACCGTAATCCTCACTGTGACCCTATTTCTAACACTAACACTAAACCTAACACTCACTCTCAGCCTCACCCTAACCCTAACAATAACCCTTAACCTCACCGTCACCCTATCAATAACCCTAACCCTAACCCTAAACGTCACCCTAACCCTAAACCTAAACCTCAACCTCACCCTAGCTCTCACCCTAACCCTAATTCTAACCTTAACCCTCATCCTAAACCTCACGCTAAACCTCACCCTCACCCTAACCCTCACCTTAAGCCTAACCCTAACATTAATCCTAACCCTAACCCTAACACTAAACCTCACCATAACACTAACTCTAACCATCACCCTAACCCTAAACCTCACCCTAACACTAACCCTAAACCTCATCCTCACCCTAGACCTCACCATAATCCTAACCATCATCCTCACCCTAAACCTCACGATAACCCTGACACTAATCCTCAATCTAACCATCACCCTCACCCTAAACCTAACCCTATCCCTCACTCTAACCCTAACACTAACCCTTACCGTAACCATCATCCTCAGCCTAACCCTCACCTTTACCCTTATCCTCATAACCACCCTAAACCTCACCCTAAGCCTATCACTCACCCTAACCCTACATCTACCCCTAAACCTCACACTCACCCTATTCCCAACTCTAACCCTAACCCTAAAATTAACATTAGTCCTAACCCTTACCATCAACCTAACCTTAATCCTCACACCCAACATCACCCTCAGCCTAACCCTAAGCCTCACCCTAACCCTCATACTCACCCTCACTCTAACCCTAATCCTAAACCTAACCCTATGCCTAAACCTCAACCTAACCCTTACCCTCATCCTAACCCAAACCCTAAACCTAACCCTAACCTTCCCCTCAACCTTAACTCTAACCCTAAACCTCACCCTCACCCTAACCCTAACCCTAACCCTAACCCTAAACCTCACCCTACAACTCACTCTAACCCTAACACTCACCCTCACCCTCACCCTCAATCTAACTTTAACTCTAAACCTAACCCTAACAATAACATTAACCCTAACCCTAACCATAACCATAACCATGACCATAACCCTCACCCTCAGCCTCACCCAAACCGCAAACTTCACCCTGACCATAACACTAACAATAACCCTAACCCTAACCCTAACCCTAACATTCACCCTAACCTTAACACTAACCCTAACCCTAAACCTCACCCTAACCCTGCCCCTAAACCTAACTCTAACCCAAAACCTCACCCTAAACCTCACCCTAACCCTAAACCTAACCCTCAACCTAATCCTAAACCAAACCCTAACCCTCAACCTAACCCTAACCCTCACGGTCACCATAACCCTAACCCTAAACATCACCCTAACCCTAAGTTTAACCCGAACCCTAAATCTCAAACTAACCCTATCCCTAAACCTTACCCTATCCCTAAACCTCATCCTCACCCTCACCCAAACCCTCATGCTAACCCTTACCCTAATCCTAAAACTAGCACTAAGCCTAACCCTCACTCTCACCCTAACCCTCACCGTAAACTTAACTCTAACACTAACCCTAACCCTAACCCTCACCCTTAGCCTCAACCTAACCCTAACTCTAACCCTAAACCTCACCCTCAACCTATCCGTAACCCTAAATCTAAACCTAAACCTCACCTTAACCCTAACCCTAAACCTCACCCTCACCCTAGCCCTCACCCTAAACCTAATCCAAACCCTAATCCTCATCCTAACCTTCACCCTAACCCTAACCCTAACCCTCAACCTAAAACTAACCCTCACCCTTACTGTAACCCTTACCCTAATCCTCACTCTAACCCTAAACTTAAACCAAAACCTAACTCTCACCCTAACAATAACATTAACCCTCATTCTAACAATAACCCTCACCCTCACCCTCAGCCTATCCCTAAGCCTAACACTAACGCTAACCCTAAATAACACACTCACCCTAACCCTAACCCTATTCCTAATCCAAAACCTAACCGTAAAACTCACCCTCACCCTAACCCTCACCTTAAGCCTAACCCTCACATTAATCCTAACCCTAAACCTAACACTTAACCTCACCCTATCACTAACCCTAACCATCACCCTAACCCTAAACCTCACTCTAACACTAACCCTAAACCTCATCCTCACCCTAGACCTCACCCTAACCCTAACCCGCATCCTCACCCTATACCTCACACTAACCCTAACACTAATCCTCAATCTAACCCTAACCCTCACCTTCACCCTAACCCTAACCCTATCCCTCACCCTAACGGTAACCCTAATCCTTACGGTAAACCTCACCCACAGCCTAAACCTCACCTTTACCCTTACCGTCACCCCCACTCTAACACTCACCCTAAGCCTAACACTCACCCTAACCCTATCTCTACCCCTAAAACTCACCCTCACCCTAATCCTAACTCTAAACCTAACCCTAACAACAACACTAACCCTAACCCTTACCGTCACCCTAACTTTAATCCTCACCCCCACCATCACCCTCAGACAAACCCTAAGCCTAAGCCTAACACTCACCCTAACCCTCACACTCACCCTCACCCTAACCCTAATCCTAAACATAACCCTATCCCTAAACCTCAACCTAACCCTCACCCTCATCCTAACCCTAACCCTAAACCTCACCCTAACCCTCCCCTCAAAACTAACTCTAACCCTAAACCTCACCCTCACCCTAAACCTAACCCAAACCCTAATCCTAAACCTCACCCTAAAACACACCCTAATCCTAACACTCACCCTAACCCTCAACCTAACCTTAACTCTAACCATAACCCTAACAATAACACTAACACTAACCCTAACCATAACCATAACCATGACCCTCACCCACAGCCTCACCCTCACCGCGAACTTCACCCTAAACATAACACTCCCCAAACCTAACTCTAACCCAAAACCTCACCCTAAAACTCACCCTAACCCGAACCCTACCCCTCACCCTAATCCTAAACCTAACCCTAACCCTCAACCTAACAGTAACCGTCACGCTCACCGTAACCCTAACCCTAACTCTCACCCTAACCCTAAACTTAACCCGAACACTAAATCTCAAACTAACCCTACCACTAAGCTTTACCCTATCCCTAACCCTCACCCTCACCCTCACCCTCACCCTCACCCTAACCCTTACCTTAATCCTAATCCTAACACTAAGCCTAACCCTCACTCTCACCCTAACCTCATCATAAACCTAACTCTAACACTAACCCTAACCCTAACCCTCACCCTCAGCCTAAACCTAACCCTAACTCTAACACTAAACCTCACCCTCACCCTAACCCTAACACTAACCCTAACCCTAAACCTCACCCTAACCCTAAACCTCACCCTCACCCTAACCCTAATCCTAACCCTAACCCTCATCCTAACCCTCACCCTAACACTAAACCTAACCCTCACTGTCACACTCACCCTAACACTAATCCGAACCCTAACCCTCAACCTAACCCTAACCCTCACCCTCACTGTAACCCTTACCCTAAACCTCAACTTAACCCTAAACTTAACCCAAACCCTAACTCTCACCCTAACCCTAAACCTAACCCTCACCCTAACAATAACCTCAACTTCACCCTCAGCCTAACCCTAATCCTAACCCTAACCCTCCTCCTAACCCTCAACCTAACCTAACCCTAACCATCACCCTAACCCTAATCCTCACCCCCAACCTCACCCTCAGCCTAACCCTAAGCCTAAGCCTAACCCTAACCCTAACACTCACCCTTACCGTAAACCTCAACCTAACCCTCAACCTTACACTAACCCTAACACTAACCCTAACCCTAACGCTCAAAGTAACCCTCCCCCTAACCCTATATCTAA
This sequence comes from Dipodomys merriami, assembly GCF_024711535.1. Lineage (NCBI taxonomy): Eukaryota > Metazoa > Chordata > Mammalia > Rodentia > Heteromyidae > Dipodomys > Dipodomys merriami. The sequence continues at coordinate 2,976,608 of NW_027206235.1, read as the reverse complement.
AACTAAACCTCTCCCTCACCCTTATCCTAATCCTAACCCTAAACCTAAACCTGACCCTAACCCAAACACTAATCCTCACCCTCACCCTCAACCTCACCCTCACCATAACTTTAAACCTAACCCTAACAATAACACTAATCCTAAACCTAAACCTAACCTTAACCGAAATCCTAAACATAATCCTAACACTCACCCAACCCTAACACTAATCCTAACCCTAACCCTCAAGCTAACTCTAACCCTCACCATAACCCTAACCCTCATCCTAAACCTTACCCGAATCCTAATCCTAACCCTAAACCTTACCCTAACACTAACCCTAAACCTCACTCTCACCCTAGTCTTCACCCTAACCCTAAACCTAACCCTCATCCTCACCCTAACCTTAAAATTAACCAAAACCTAACACTCACCCTAAAACTAACCGTAAACCTCACCCTAAACCTAGCACTAACCTTAAACCTTACCCTAACACTAACCCTAATACTAACCCTAACCCTAACCTAACTGTAACGCTCAACCTAACCCTAACCCTCACGCTCACCGTAACCCTAACCCTAACCCTCACCCTAACCCTTAACTTAACCTGAATCCTAACACTCAAGCTAACCCTAAACCTAACCCTCAACCTAAAGCTAACCCTCACCCTCACCCTCTCCCTCAGCCTAACCCTAAGCCTAAGCCTAACCCTAACCCTAAACCTAACACTCACTCTAACCATTACCCTAATCGTAATCCTAACCTTAAGCCTAACCCTCACAATCACCATAACCCTCATCCTAACCCTAACTCTAACACTAACCCTAAACCTAACCCTCAACCTCAGCCACACCCTTACCCTAACTCTAACCCTAAACCTCACCCTCAGCCTAACCCTAATCCTAACCCTCATCCTAACCCTCACCCTAACACTAACCCTAACCCACACCCTCAACCTCACCCTAACGCTGATAACTAACCCTAACCCTCAATCTAACCCTAACCCTCACACTCACCATAGCCCTTTATCTAACCCTTACCCTAAACATAAACTTAACCTGAATCCCAACTCTCACCCTAACCCTAACCCTCACCCTAAACCTAACTCTAAACCTCAACCTCATCATAGCCCTCAGCCTAACCATAATCCTAATCCTAACCATTATTCTAACCCTCCCCCTAACCCTTACCCTAACCCTCACCCTAACCCTAAACCTCACCCTCAACCTCACCCTCACCCTAACCCTAACCCTAAGCATAAACCTAAGCCTAACCCTAACACACACACTCACTCTCACCCTAACCCTAATCCTAAACCTTACCCTCACCCTCACCCTCACTCTCAGTGTAAACCTAAGTCTAATCCTACACTAAACCTACCCCTCACACTCACCCTAAACCTTACCCTAATCCTAATCCTAACCCTAACCCTCACCCTCACCTGCAGCCTCACCTTAAGCCTAACTCTAACCCTAAAACTCACCCTTACCCTAACCCTAACCCTAAACCTAAACCTCACCCTCACGCTAGCCCTCACCCTAACCCTAATCCTAACCCTAACCCTCATCCTAACCCTCACCATAATCCTAAACCTCAACCTCACCCTAACACTAACCCTCACTCTCACCCTAAACCTAACCCTAATCCTAATCCTAACCTTAACCCTAACCCTCACCCTCACCCTAACCCTCACCCTCACCCTAACCCTAACCCTAACCCTAAACCTCCTACTAACTTTCACCCCAACCTTAACCATAACACTAACCCTAACCTAACCCACAACCAAACCCTCACCCTAACCCTAACTCTAACCCTAAACCTCACCCTTACCCAAAACCTAACTCTAACGCTAACGCAAACCCTAACTTCACCCAAACCCTAACCCTAGCCCTCACCCTCAGACTCACCGTAACCTTAATCCCAAACCTAAACCTAACACTAACCCTAACCCTAATCCTAACCCTCAACCTAACCATAACCCTCACTCTAACCCAAACTCTGACCCTAACACTTACCCTCACCCTCACAGTAACCCTAACACTAACCTCACACTAACCCTCATCCTAACAATTACCCTCACCATAACACTAACCCTAACCCTAACACTAACCCTCACACTAACCCTAACCATCACCCTAACCCTAAACCTCACCCTATAACTAACCCTAAACCTCACCCTCACCTTAGCCCTGAGCCGAACCCTAACCCTCATCCTCACCCTAAAACTCACACTAACCCTAAAACTTTTCCTCAATCTAAACCTCACCTTCACTCTAACCCTAACTCTAATGCTCACCCTAACCATAACTCTCACCCTTACAATAACCCTCACCCTCAGTCTAACCATCATCTTTATGATTACCGTAACCCCCACCCTAACCCTCACCCTAACCCTAACCCTCACCCTAACCCTAACTCTACCCCTAAACCTCACCCTCAACCTCACCCTAACTCTAAACCTACCCTAACACTAAATATCACCCTAAACCTAACCCTAACCCTTATCCTCAACCAAACGTTCAGCCTAAACCTAAGTCTAACCTTAACTCTAACCCTATACCTCACCCTCACCCAAAACCTAACTCTAATCCTAACGCAAACCCTAACTTCACCCTAAACCTAAACCTCACCCTAACACCCTGAACCTCAACCTAAGCCTAGCACTAACCCTAACCCCAACACTCATCCTCACGGTAAACCTCAAACTAACCCTAACAATAATCCTCAATCTAACCCTCACCCTCACCCTAACCCTAACACTAACCCTCACCCAAACCCTAAACCTCACCCTTACCCTCAGCATAAACTTCACCTTACCCTTACTGTCATCACCACCCTAACGCTAACTCTAAGCCTAATCCTCACCCTAACACTAACTCTACCCCTAAACCTCACCCTCACCCTAATCCTAACTGTAACCCTAACCCTAACACTAAACTTCACACTAACCCTAACCCTAACACTCAACCTCAACCTCACGCTCAGCTTAAACCTAATCCTAAGCCAAACCCTTACCCTAACCCTCACCCTCACTCTAGCCCTCACCCTAACACAAATACTAACTCTAAACCTAATCCTCACCCTCCCCCTCAGCCTAAACCTTACCCTAACCCTAACCCTCACCCTAACCTAAACCTAATCTTATCCCTAAACCTCAACCTAACCCTAACCCTCAACCTCACCGTAACCTTTACCCTAACCCACACTCTAACCCTAAACTTAACCTGAATCCTACTCTCACCCTAACCCTAACCCTAACTCTCACACTAACCCTAACATTAAACCTCACCCTCACCCTAAAACTCACCCTCACCCTAACCCTATCCCTAACCCTAAAACGCACCCTAAACCTATCCTTTACCCTCACCCTCAACCTCACCATAACTCTAGCCCTAACCCAAACAATAACACTAACCCTAACCCTAACCCTCACCCTTACCCTCAGCCTCACCCTCACTGCAAACTTAACCCTAAACATAGCACTAACAATAAACCTAAACCTAAGCCTAAGCCTAACTCTAACTCTAATTCTCACCCCCACAGACACCCTCAGCCTAAACCTAAGGCTAACCCTAACCCTTACCCTAACCCTCACCATAACCCTAAACCTAACACTAACCCTAACCCTAAACCTAAACCTAAAACTAACACTAAACCTAACCCTAATCCTCAGCCTCACCTGCACCCTAACCCAAACTCTAACCCTAACCCTCACCCTAACTCTAAGCCTAATCCTAACCCTAACCCTAAGCCTCACACTCACCCTCACCCTAACCCTAATCCTAAACCTAAACCTTTCCCTAACCTTAACCGTCACCCTAACCCTCACCCTAGCCCTCACCCTAACCCTAACCCTAACGCTAAACCTCATCCTAAACCTGACACTAACCATAATCCTAACCCACACCCTAACCCGCACACTAACCCTCACCCTCATGCTCGGCCTAAGCCTAAGCCTAAGCCTAACCCTCACCCTAACCCTAACAGATACCCTAACTCTAACCTTAAATCTCACCCTCACCCTAACCCTAACTCTAAACCTAACCCTAACCCTAACAATAAACCTAACCCTCACCCTAACCATAATCCTCACCCTAACATTAAACATCACACTACCATTTAACCTCACCCTACCAGTAACCCTAACCCTAACACTAACCCTCACACTAACCCTAACCCTAAACTCACCCGAACCCTAACCCTAACCCTAACCATCAACCTAACCCTAACCCTCACGCTCAATGTAACCCTAACCCTAACCCTGACCTTCACCCTAACCATAAACCTCACCCTAACCCTAACCCTCACCCTAACACTTACCCTCACCCTAACACTACCTCTAATATTAATCCTAACCCTAACCCTAACATTAACCCTCACAGTAACAGTAACCCAAACCATAATCCTAACAATAACCCTAACCATAACCATAACCCTCACCCTAACCATTACCCTCACCCTAAAACTAACCCTCACCCTAACAGTTACCCTCACCTTAACACTAACTGCAAACCGAACACTAAGCCTCACACTAACCCTAACCATCACCCTAACCCTAAACCTCACCCTAACACTAACCCTAAACCTCAACCTAAACCTAGCCCTATCCCTAACCCTAACACTGATCCTCACAGTAAACCTCACACTAACTCTAACACTAATCCTCAATCTAACCCTCTCCCTCACCCTAACCCTAACCCTAACACTCACCCTAACCCTAAACCTCACCCTTACCGTAAACCTCACCCTCAGCCTAACCTTCACCTTACCCTTACTGTCAACCCCACCCTATCCCTCAACCTAAGCCTAACCCTCACCCTAACACTAACTCTACCCCTAAACCTCACCCTCACCTTAATCCTAACTGTAACCCTAAAACTAACACTAAACCTCACACTAACCCTAACCCTAACCCTCAAGCTCAACCTCACCCTCACCATAACTCTAACCCTAACCCTAACAATAACACTAATCCTAACCCTAAACCTAACCCTAACCCTAACGATAATGCTAAAACTCACCCTCACCCTAACCCTAATCCTAAGCCTAACCCTCACCCTAACTCTAACCCTCACCATAAATCTAAGCCTCATTCTAACCCTCACCCTAAACCTAACCCTAACCTTAAACCTTCCCCTAACACTAACCCTAAACCTGACCCTCACCCTAACCCTCAACTTAACCCTAATCCTAACCCTAATCCTCATCCTAACCCTAACCCTAACCCAAATCCTAACCCTCACCCTAAGCCTAACCCTAACCCTCAAACTAACCCTAAACATCACCCTCACCTTAACCGTAACCCTAACCCTCACCCTAATCCTAAATATAACCTGAACCCTAACTCTCAAGCTAACCCTAACCCTAACCGTCAATCGAAAGCTAAACCTCACCCTCTCCCTCAGCCTAACCCTAAGTCTAAACCTAACCCTAAACCTCACACTCACATCTAAACATTACCCTAATCCTAAACCTAACCCTAAGCCTATCCCTCACCCTCACCTTAACCCTCAACCTAACCCTAACTCTAACACTAATCCTAACCCTAACCTTCAACCTCAGCCTCACCGTTAACCTAACTCTAAACCTAAACCGCACCCTCACCCTAACCCTAACCCTAAAGCTCACCCTAAACCTAACTCTAAACCTCACCCTCAAGCTAGCCCTCACCCTAAGCCTAATCCTAACCCTCATCCTAACCCTTACCCTAACACTAACTCTACCCCTAAACCTCACCCTAATCCTAACTCTAACCCTAACCCTAACAGTAAAACTCACCCTAACCCTAACCCTAACTCTCACCCTAATCCTAAACCTCACCCTTACCGTAAACTTCAACCTCAGCCTAACCTTCACCTTACCCTTACTGTCAACCCCACCCTATCCCTCAACCTAAGCCTAACCCTCACCCTAACACTAACTCTATCCCTAAACATCACCCTCACCCTAATCCTAACTGTAACCCTAAAACTAACACTAAATCTCACACTAACCCTAACCCTAACCCTCACCCTCAACCTCACCCTCACCATAACTCTAACCCTAACCCTAACAATAACACTAATCCTAAACCTAAACCTAACCCTAACGATAATGCTAAAACTCACCCTCACCCTAACCCTAATCCTAACCCTAACCCTCACCCTAACTCTAACCCTCACCGTAAATCTAAGCCTCATTCTAACCCTCACCCTAAACCTAACCCTAACCTTAAACCTTCCCCTAACACTAACCCTAAACCTCACCTTCACCCTAACCCTCAACTTAACCCTAATCCTAACCCTAATCCTCATCCTAACCCTAACCCTAACCCAAATCCTAACCCTCACCCTAAGCCTAACCCTAACCCTCAAACTAACCCTAAACATCACCCTCACCGTAACCGTAACCCTAACCCTCACCCTAACCCTAAACTTAACCTGAACCCTAACTCTCAAGCTAACCCTAACCCTAACCGTCAATCGAAAGCTAAACCTCACCCTCTCCCTCAGCCTAACCCTAAGTCTAAGCCTAACCCTAACCCTAAACCTCACACTCACACCTAAACATTACCCTAATCCTAAACCTAACCCTAAGCCTATCCCTCACCCTCACCTTAACCCTCACCCTAACCCTAACTCTAACACTAATCCTAACCCTAACCCTCAACCTCAGCTTCACCGTTGACCTAACTCTAAACCTAAACCGCACCCTCACGCTAACCCTAACCCTAAAGCTCACCCTAAACCTAACTCTAAACCTAACCCTCAAGCTAGCCCTCACCCTAAGCCTAATCCTAACCCTCATCCTAACCCTTACCCTAACACTAACTCTACCCCTAAACCTCACCCTAATCCTAACTCTAACCCTAACCCTAACACTAAAACTCACCCTAACCCTAACCCTAATTCTCACCCTAACCCTAAACCTCACCCTTACCGTAAACCTCACCCTCAGCCTAACCTTAACCTTACCCTTACTGTCAACCCCACACTATCCCTCACCCTAAGCCTAACCCTCACCCTAACACTAACTCTAACCCTAAACCTCACCCTCACCCTAATCCTAACTGTAACCCCAAAACTAACACTAAACCTCACACTAACCCTAACCCCAACCCTCACTCTCAACCTCACCCTCACCATAACTCTAACCCTAACCCTAACAATAACACTAATACTAACCCTAACCCTAACCCTAACCCTAACGATAATGCTAAAACTCACCCTCAACCTAACCCTAATCCTCATCCTAACGCTAACCCTAACCCTAATCCTAACCCTCACCCTAAGCCTAACCCTAACCCTCAAACTAACCCTAAACATCACCCTCACCATAACCGTAACCCTAACCCTCACCCTAACCCTAAACTTAACCTGAACCCTAACTCTCAAGCTAACCCTAACCCTAACCGTCAATCTAAAGCTAAACCTCACCCTCTCCCTCAGCCTAACCCTAAGGCTAAGCCTAACCCTAACCCTAAACCTCACACTCACTCTAAACATTACCCTAATCCTAAACCTAACCCTAAGCCTAACCCTCACCCTCACCTTAACCCTCACCCTAACCCTAACTCTAACACTAATCCTAACCCTAACCCTCAACCTCAGCCACCCCGTTTACCTAACTCTAAACCTAAACCGCACCCTCACCCTAACCCTAACCCTAAAGCTCACCCTAACCCTAACTATAAACCTCACCCTCAAGCTAGCCCTCACCCTAAGCCTAATCCTAACCCTCATCCTAACCCTTACCCTAACACTAACTCTACCCCTAAACCTCACCCTAATCCTAACTCTAACCCTAACCCTAACACTAAAACTCACACTAACCCTAACCCTAACACTCAGCCTAAACCTCACGCTCAGCATAACCCTAAGCCTAAGCCAAAGCCTTACCCTAACCCTCACCCTCACCCTAGCCCTCACCCTAACAAAAATCCTAAACCTAACCCTAACCCAAAGCCTCACCCTCACCGTAAATCTTACCCTAACCCTAACCCTCACCCTCACCCTAATCCTAATTTTAACCCTAAACCTCAACCTAAACCTAACCCTCAACCTCACTGTAACCCTTAACCTAACATTCAGTCTAACCCTAAACTTAACCCGAATCCTACTCTCAGCCTAACCCTAACCCTAAATCTAACCCTAACCCTAACATTAAACCTCACCCTCACCCTAAAACTCACCCTCACCCTAACACTAACCCTAACCCTAACCCTAAAACTCACCCTAACCCTAACCTTCACCATCACCCTCAACCTCACCATAACTCTAGCCCTAACCCTAACAATAACACTAACCCTAACCCTAACTCTAACCCTCAAACTTACCCTCAGCCTCACCCTCACTGGATACTTAACCCTAACCATTACACTAACAATAAACCTAACCCTAAGCCTAACCCTAAACCTAACTCTAATTCTCACACCCACAGACACCCTCAGCCTAACCCTAAGCCTAAGCCTAACCCTAACCCTAACCTTCACCGTAATCCTACACCTAACAATAAACCTAACCCTAAGCCTAACCCTAAATCTAACCCTAAACCTAACCCTAATCCTCAGCTTCACCTGCACCCTAAACCAAACTATAACCCTAACCCTCACCCTAACTCTAAGCCTAATCCTAAACCTAACCCTAAGCCTCACACTCACCCTCAACCTAACCCTAATCCTAAACCTCATCCTAAACTTGACACTAACCATAACCCTAACTCTAACCCTAACCCGAACCCTAACACTCACCCTCATGCTCGGCCGAAGCCTAAGCCTAAGCCTAAGCCTAACCCTAACCCTCACCTTAACCTAAAACTAACACTAATTCTAACCATAAATATCACCCTCACCCTAACCCTAACTCTAACCCTAACCCTAACCCTAACAATAACCCTAACACTCACACTAACCATAATCCTCACCCTAATCCTAAACCTCACACTAACACTTACCCTCACCTACCACTAACCCTTACCCTAACACTAACCCTCACAATAACCCTAAACCTAAACTCACCCTAAACCTAACCCTAACCCTCAACCTAACCCTAACCCTCAACCTCACCCTAACCCTCACCCTAAAACTTACCCTCACCCTAACACTAACCCTAATACTAATCCTAAACCTATCGCTAACACTCACCCTCACAGTAACAGTAATCCTAACAATAATCCTAACAAAAACCCTAACCTTAACCCTAACACTCACCCTAACCATTAACGTCACTCTAAACCAAACCCTCACCCTAACACTTACCCTCACCTTAACACTAACCTTAACACGAACACTAAGCCTCACAATAACCCTAACCATCACCCTAACCCTAAAACTCATCCTAACACTAACCCTAAACCTCAACTAAACCCTAGCCCTAACCCTAACCCTAACACTCATCCTCACGGTAAACCTCACACAAACCCTAACACTAATCCTCATTCTAAACCACACCCTCACCCTCACCCTAACCCTAACCCTCACCCTAAACCTAAGCCTCACCCTTACCGTAACCCTCGCCTCAGCCTAACCCTCACCTTACCCTTACTGTCACCCGCACCCTAACCCTCACCCTAACCCTAACCTTCACCCTAACACTAACTCTACCGCTAAACCTCACCCTCACCCTAATCCTAACTGTCACCCTAAAACTAACACTAAACCTCACACTAACCTTAACGCTAACCCTCACCCTCAACTTCATGCTCAGCTTAACCCTAAGACAAACCCTTACCCTAACAATCACCCTCACCCTAACACAAATCCAAACCTAACCCTCAACCTAACCCTAACCCTCACCCTCAACGTAACCTTGACCCTAACCCTAACCCTCACCCTAACCTTAATCTTAACCCTAAACCTCAACCTAACCCTAACCCTCAACCTCATCGTAACCCTTACCCTAACCCTCACCTTAACCCTAAACTTAACCCGAATCCTACTCTCACACTAACCCTAACACTAACTCTCACACTAACCCTAACATTAAACCTCAACCTCACCCTAGCCCTCAACCTAACCCTAATCCTAACCCTTACCCTCATCCTAACCCTCCCCCTAACCCTTAACCTAACCCTTAAACTAACCCTAAACATCACCCTCAACCGCAGCATCAGCCTAACCCTGAACCTAACCCTAAACCTAACACTAACACACACACTCACCCTCACCTGAACCCTAATCCTAAGCCGAAACCTCACACTCACCCTCAGTGTAACCCTAAGCCAAACCCGAACCCTAACCCTAAGCCTCACAATCACCCAAAACCTCACCTTAATCCTAATCCTAACCCTAACCCTAACCCTCACACTCAGGCTAACCTTAACCCTAACTCTAACCCTAAACCTCACCCTCACCCTAACCCTAAACCAAAACATCACCCTAACCCTAACCCTAAACCTGACCCTCACCCTAGCCCTCACCCTAACCCTAATACTAATCCTAACCCTCATCTATCCCTCCCCATAACCATAAACATAACGCTCACCCTAACCCTAACCCTCACCCTCACCCTAGCCCTCAGCCTAACGCTAAGCCGAACCCTAACCCTAACCCTACCCCTAACCCTCACATTCACCCTAACCCTACCCCTAAACCAAATCCTAAACCTAACCCTAACCCTCACCCTCAGCCTCACCCTCACCCTAACCCTAACCCTAAACTTAATACTAACCCTAACCCTAACCCTCACCATCAGCCTCACCCTAAACCTAACTCTAACTCTAAACCTCACCCTCACCCTAAACCTAAACCTAACCCTAAACTTCACCCTAACGCTAACTCTAAAGCTCACCCTCACCCTAGCCCTTACACTAACCCTAATACTAACCGTAACCCTCATCCCCTAACACTAACCCTCACCCTCATCTTCACCGTAACCATAACCCTAACAACAACGCTAACAATAACACTAACCCTAACCCTAACCCTCACCCTAAACCTAAAACTCACCCTAACACTAACCCTAAACATAACCATCAACTTAGCCCTCACCCTAACCCTAACCTTCATTCTTACCCTAAACCTCACACTAACCCTAACAATTATCCTCAATCGAACCCTCAACCTTACTCTAACCCTGCCCTAACCCTCACGCTAACCCTAACCCTCACCCTTACCATAACCCTCACCGTCAGTGTAAGCTTCACCTTTACACTTACCGTAACCCCCACCCTAACCCTGACCCTAACCCTAACCCTAATCTACCCCTAAACCTCACCCTCACTCTAACCCTAACTCTAACCCTAACCCTAACACTAACCTCACCCTAAGCATAACCCTAAACCTTATCCTCAACCAAACGCTCAGACTAACCCTAAGCCTAAGCCTAACACTTAAACCGCACCCTCACCCTAAACCTCACCCTAAACCTAAACCTAACCCTCATCCTAACCCTCACCCTAACCCTAACCCTAACCATCACCCTAACTCTAATCCTCAACCCCACAATCACCCTCAGCCTAACCCTAAACCTAAGCCTAAGCCTAACCCTAACCCTCACACTCACCCACACCCTAACCTTAATCCTAACCCTAACTCTAACACTAACTGTAAACCTCAACCTAACCCTCACCCTAACCTTAACCCTAAAATTAACCATAAACCTACCCCTCGACCTAAGCCTACAACTAACCTTAAACCTAAACCTAAACCTCAACCTCACCCTAATCCTAATCCTAACCCTAAACCTAAACCTCACCTTAAACCTAAACCTAACCCTAACCCTCACCCTCACCATAACTCTAACCCTAACCCTAACAATAACACTAATCCTAACCCCAAATCTAACCCTAACACTAAACCTAATGCTAAAACTCACCCTCACCCTAAACCTAATCCTAACCCTAACCCTCACCCTAACCTTAACCCTCACACTAACCCTAAACTTAACCTGAACCCTAACTCTCAAGCTAACCCTAACCCTAACCATCAACCTAAACTAACACTCACCCTTTCCCTCAGCCTAAAGCTAAGCCTAAGCCTAATCCTAACCCTAAACCTCACACTCACCTTAACTATTACCCTAAACCTAACCCTAAACCTAAGCCTAACCCTCACCCTCACCTTAACCCTCACCCTAACCCTACCTCTAACACTAACCCTAAACCCTAACCCTCACCCTCAGCCTCACCCTTACCCTAACTCTAAACATAAACCTCACCCTCACCCTAAACCTAACCCTAACCCTAATCCTCAACCTCACCTTAATCCTAACCCTAAAGCTCACCCTCAGCCTAGCCCTCAACCTAAGCCTAAGCCTAACACTAAACCTAACCCTAACACACACACTCACCCTCAACCTAACCCTAAACCTAACCCTTACTCTCACCCTCACCCTCACCCTCAGTGTAACCCTAAGCCTAATCCTAACCCTAACCCTAACACTCAAAGTCATCCTAACCCTTACCCTAATCCTAATCCTAACCCTAACCCTCACCCTCACCCTCAGCCTCATCTTAAGCCTAACTCTAACCCAAAAACTCACCCTCACCTTAACCCTAACCCTAACTCTAAACCTCACCTTCAACCTAGCCCTCACCCTAACCCTAATCCTAAATCTAACAATCATCCTAACCCTCCCCATAATCCTAACCCTAACCAAAACCCTAACCCTAATCCTCACACTCACCCTCAGCCAAAACCTAAGCCTAACCCTAATACTCACCCTAACCCTACGCCTCACACTCACCCTAACCCTAACCCTAATCCTAAACCTAACACTATCCCTAACCCTAACCCTCACCCTAACCCTCACCGTAACCCTAAATCTAACCCTAAACCTAAACCTAATCCTCAGCCTCACCTGCACCCTAACCGAAACTCTAACCCTAACCCTCACCCTAACTCTAAGCCTAATTCTAAGCCTAACCCTAAGCCTCATACTCACCCTCACCCTAACCCTAAACCTAACCCTAAACCTATCCCTAACCCTAACCCTCACCCTAACCCTAACCCTAGCCCTCACCCTAACCCTAACCCTAAGCCGAAACCTCATCCTTCAACTAACACTAACCATAACCCTAACCCTCACCCTCATGCTTGGCCTAAGCCTAAGCCTAACCCTAACCCTAACACTCACCCTAACCCTAACTCTAACCCTAAATCTTATCCTCACCCTAACTCTAACTCTAACCCTAACCCTAACCCTAACCCTAACAATAACCCTAACCCTCACCCTAAACATAATCCTCACCCTAACCCTAAACCTCACACTAACACTTACCTTCACCTACCACTAACCCTAACCCTCACCCTAAACATAATCCTCACCCTAACCCTAAACCTCACACTAACACTTACCTTCACCTACCACTAACCCTAACCCTAACACTAACCCTCACACTAAGCCTAACCCTAAACTCACCCTAACCCTAACCCTAAACCTAACCCTCAACCTAACCCTAACCCTCATGCTCAATGTAACCCTAACCCTAAACCTGACCCTCACCCTAACCATAACCCTCACCCTCACCCTAACCCTCACCCTAACACTTACCCTCATCCTAACACTAACCTTAATACTAATCCTAACCCTATCGCTAACACTCACCCTCACAGTAACAGTAACCCAAACCATAATCCTAACAAAAACCCTAACCTTAACCCTAACTCTCACCCTAACCATTACCCTCACCCTAACAATTACCCTCACCTTAACACTAACCGTAACCCGAACACTAAGCCTCACACTAACCCTAACCATCACCCTAACCCTAAAACTAACCCTAAACCTCAACCTAATCCTAGCCCTAACCCTAACCCTAACACTCATCCTCACGGTAAACCTCACACTAACCCTAACACTAATCCTCAATCTAACCCACACCCTCACCCTAACCCTAACCCTAAGCCTTACTCTAAACCTAAACCACACCCTTATCGTAACCCTCACCCTCAACCTAACCCTCACCTTACCCTTACTGTCACCCCCACCCTAACCCTCATCCTAACCCTAACCCTCAAACTAACACTAACTCTAAACCTAAACCTCACCCTCACACTAATCCTAACTGTAACCCTAAAACTAACACTAAACATCACACTAACCCTAACCCTAATTCTCACCCTCAACCTCACTCTCAGCTTAAACCTAAGCCTAAGCCAAACCCTTACCCTAACCCTCACCCTCACCCTTGCCCTCACCCTAACACAACTCCGAAACCTAACCCTCAACCTAACCCTCAACCTCACCGTAACCCTTACCTAACCCTGACCCTCACATTCACCCTAACCCTAATCTTAACCCTAAACCTCAACCTAACCCTAACCCTCAACCTCACCGTAACCCTTACCCTAACCCTCACCCTTACCCTAAACTTAACCCGAATCCTACTCTCACACTAACCCTAAACCTAACTCTCACCCTATCACTAACATTAAACCTCAACCTCACCCTAGCCCTCACCCTAACCCTAATCCTAACCCTAACCCTCATCCGAACTCTCCCCCTAACCCTTAACCTTACCCTCAAACTAAAACTGAAACTCACCCTCACCCTCAGCCTAACCGTAAACCTAACCCTAAACCTAACCCTAACACACACACTCACACTCACCCGAACCCTAATCCTAACCCTAAACCTCACCCTCACCCTCACCCTCAGTGTAACCCTAAGCCAAGCCCAAACCCTAACCCTAACCCTCAAAATCACCCTAAACCTTACCCTAATCCTAATCCTAACCCTAACACTAACCCTCACCCTCAACCTCATCTTAACCTTAACTCTAACCCTAAACCTCACACTCACCCTAACCCTAAACCTAACCCTAACCCGAAACCTCACCCTCACCCTAACCCTAAACCTGACCCTCACCCTAGCCCTCACCCTAACCCTAATACTATCCCTGACCCTCATTCTAACCCTCCCCATAACCATAAACCTAACCCTCACCCTAAACCTAACCCTCACCCTCACCCTAAACCTCAGCCTAAACCTAAGCCTAACCCTAACCCTAACCCTACCCCTAACCCTCACATTCACCCTAACCCTACCCTTAAACAAATCCTAAACCTAACCCTAACCCTGACCCTCAGCCTAAACCTCACCCTAACCCTAACTCTAAACCTAACACTAACTCTAACCCTAAATCTCACCCTCAGCCTCACCCTAAACCTAACTCTAACTCTAAACCTCACCCTCACCTTAAACCTAACCCAACCCCTAAACTTCACCCTAACGCTAACCCTAAAGCTCACCCTCACCCTAGCCCTTAACTAAACCTAATCCTAACCCTAACCCTCATCCTAACACTTCCCCTAACACTAACCCTCACCCTCAACCTCACCCTCACCCTCACCGTAATCATAACCCTAACAATAACGGTAACAATAACCCTAAACCTAACCCTAAGCCTCACCCTAACCACAAGCCTCACCCTAAAACTAACCCTCAGCCTAACAATTACCCTCACCCTAACACTAACCCTAACCCTAACACTAACCCTCAAACTAACCCTAACCATCCCCCTAATCCTAAAGCTCACCCTAACACTAATCCTAAACATAACCCTAACCTTAGCCCTCACCCTAACCCTAACCCTCATCCTTACCCTAAACCTCACACTAACCCTAACACTTATCCTCAATCTAACCCTCACCCTCACTCTAACCCTAACCCTAACCCTCACCCTAACCCTAAACCTCACCCTTACCATAACCCTCACGCTCAGTCTAACCTTCACCTTTACCCTTACCGTAAACCCCACCCTAATCCTGACCCTAACTCTAACCCTCACCCTAACCCTAACTCTACCCCTAAACCTCACCCTCACTAACCCTAACCCTAACACTAAACCTCACCCTAACCCTAACCCTAAACCTTATCCTCAACCAAACGCTCAGCCTAACACTAACCCTAAGCCTAACACCTTAACCCACACCCTCACCCTAGCCCTCACCCAACCCTAATCCTAATCCTAACCCTCACCCTAACCCTAAACCTAACCATCACCCTAAATCTAATACTCAGCCCCACCCTCACCCTCAGCCTAACCCTAAGCCTAAGCCTAACCCTAACCCTAACCCTCACACTCACCCTCACCATAACCCTAATCCTAACCCTAACTCTAACACTAATCCTAAACCTCAACCTAACCCTCACCCTAACCTTAACCATAAAATTAACCCTAAACCTAACCCTCTACCTAACCCTAAACCTAGCCCTAAACTTCATCCTCACCCTAACCCTAATCCTAACCCTAAACCTAAACCTCACCCTAACCGAAATCTAACCCTCACCCTCACCTCACCCTCACCATAACTCAAACCCTAACCCTAACCATAACACTAATCCTAACCCTAACCTTAACCCTAACCCTAATTCTAACACTCAGCCATAACCAAACCCTAATCCTAACACTGACCCTCACCCTAACCCAAAACCTCGCCCTCACCATAACCCTAACCCTCATACTAACCCTTACCCTAAACCTAACCCTAACCTTAAACCTTACCCTAACACTAACCCTAATCCTCACCCTCACCCTAGCCCTCAACCTAAACCTTATCTTAACCCTAATCTTCATCCTAACCCTCACCCTAACCCTAATCCTATCCCTCACCCTAACCCTAAACCTAACCCTCAACCTAACCCTAAACAGCACCCTCACTGTAACCCTAACCCTAAACTTCACCCTAACCCTAAACTTAACCTGAACCCTAACTGTCAAGCTAACCCTAACCCTAACCGACAACCTAAAGCTAACCCTCACCCTCTCCCTCATCCTAACCCTAAGCCTAAGCCTAACCCTAACCCTAACCCTCACCCTAAACCTAAATCTACCCCTAAACCTCACCCTCACTCTAACCCTAACTCTAACCCTAACACTAAACCATACCCTAACCTCACCCTAACCCTTATCCTCAACCAAATGCACAGCCTAACCATAAGCCTAAGCCTAACACTTACCCTAACCCACACCCTCACCCTAGCCCTCACCCTAAACCTAATCCTAACCCTAACCCTTATCCTAATTCACAAACTAACCCTAACCCTAACCATCACCCTAATTCTTATCCTCACCCCCACCCTCACCCTCAGCCTAACCCTATTCCTAACCCTAACTCTAATAGTAATCCTAAACTTCAACCTAACCCTCACCCTTACTTAACCCTAAACGAAGCCTAAACCTAACCCTCGACCTAAGCCTCCAACTAACCCTAAACCTAAACCTCACCCTAACCCTAAACATATCCCTCACCCTCACACTCACCCTCACCCTCACCATAACTCAAACCCTAACCCTAACAATACCACTAATCCTAACACTAAACCTAACCCTAACCCTAACCCTAATGCTAAAACTCACCCTCAACCTAACCCTAATCCTAACCCTAACCCTCACCCTAACCCTAACCCTCACCCTCACCGTAACCCTAACACTCATCCTAACCCTCACCCTAAACCATCCCCTAACCTTAAACCTTACCCTAACTCTAACCCTAAGCCTCACCCTCACCCCAGCCCTCAACCTAACACTAATCGTAAACCTAATCCTCATCTTAAACCTCACTCTAACCCTAACCCTAACCCTCACCCTAACCCTAACGCAAACTCTCAACCTAAACCTAAACATCACCCTCACCATAACCCTAATCCTAACCCTCACTCTAACCCTAAACTTAACTTGAAACATAACTCTTAAGCTAACCCTAACCCTAACCGTCAACCTAAAGCTAACCCTCACCCTCTCCCTCAGCCTAACCCTAAGCCTAAGGCTAACCCTAACCCTAAACCTCACACTCACCCTAAACATTACCCTAAACCTAAATATAACACTAAGCCTAACCCTCACACTCTCCTTAACCC
Source organism: Dipodomys merriami (assembly GCF_024711535.1). Taxonomy (NCBI): domain Eukaryota; kingdom Metazoa; phylum Chordata; class Mammalia; order Rodentia; family Heteromyidae; genus Dipodomys; species Dipodomys merriami. The sequence continues at coordinate 2,958,849 of NW_027206235.1, read as the reverse complement.
TCACCCTAAAACTAACTCTAACACTAACGCTAACCCTAACACTCATCCTCAGCCTCACCCTAACCCTAACTAAACCTAAACCTCACTCTCAACCTAACCCTAATCCTAAACCTCACCCTAATCTTAACCCTAAACATCACCCTCAGCCTAGCCCTCACCCTAAGCCTAATCCTAACCCTCATCCTAACTCTCATCCTAACAATAACCCTACCCCTCACCCTACACCTCACCCAAACCCTAATCCTAACCTTAACCCTCAACCTAAACCTAACCCTCACCCTCACCCTCACCGTAACCCTTACCTAACTCTCACCCCAAACATATACTTAACCCAAATCCTAACTATCACCCTAACCCTATCCCTATCCCTAACGCTCACCCTAATCCTAACCCTAAACCTCACCCTCAACCTAGACCTCACCCTAACCCTAATCCTAACCCTAACCCTCATCCTAAACCTCCCCCTAACCCTTAACATAACCCTCACCCTCACCCTAACCCTAAACCTAACCCTTACCCTCACCCTGAACCTCAACCTCAGTATAATCCTAAGCCTAATCCTAACCCTAATCCTAACACTCACACTCACGCTAACCCTTACCCTAAACCTAATCCTAAACCTAACCCTCACCCTCACCCTCAGCCTCACCTTAAGCCTAACTCTAACCCTAAAACTCAACCTCACCCTAACCCTCACCCTAACACTCAACCTAACCCTAACCCTAAACCTAACACTAACCCTATCACTAACCCTCATCCTCAGCCTCACCCTAACCCTAACTCTAACCCTAAACCTCACCTTCACCATAACCCCAAACTTAACCCTAACCCTAACCCTCACCCTAACCCTAACCCTAACCCTAACTCTAACCCTAAACCTCACCCTCACCCTCACTCTAACCCTAACCCTAAAACTTACCTTAACCCTAAACTTCACCCTCACCCTCAACCTCACTATAACTCTAGCCCTAACCTTAACAATAATACTAACCCTAAACCTAACCCTCACCCTCACCCTCATCCTCACCCTCACCACAAACTTAACCCTAAACATAACAATAACATTAACCCTAACCATAAACCTAAACCTAATCCTAAGTCTAATCCTCACCCCCACAATCACCCTCAGCCTAACTCTAAACCTAACCCTAACCCTAACACTAACACTAACCCCAAACCTAAACCTAACCCTGAATCTAACCCTAAACCTAACCCTAATCCTCAACCTCACCTGCACCCTAAACCACACCCTAACCGTCACCCTAACTCTAAGCCTAACCCTAACCCTAAACCTAAGCCTCACACTCACCCTCACCCTAACCCTAAACCTAAACCTAACCCTATCCCTAACCCTAACCCTTACCCTAACCCTACCCTTCACCCTCACCCTAACCCTAACCCTAAACTTCATCCTAAACCTGACACTAATCATAACCCTAACCCGCACCATAACCCGAACCCTAACCCTAACACTAACACTAACATTAACTCTAACCCTAAATCTCACCCTCACCCGCACCCTAAACCTAACTCTAACTGTAATTCTAACACTAACAATAACCCTAACCCTAACCCTAACCATAATCCTCACCCTAACCCTAACCCTCATCCTAAGACTTACCCTCACCATAACCCTAACCCTAACGCTAACAATAACCCTAACCCTCACCCTCACCCTAACCATAACCCTCACCCAAACCCTAAGCTCACCCTAACACTAACCCTAACACTTATCCTCAATCTAACCCTCACCCTCACTCTAACCCTAACCCTAACCCTCACCCTGACCCTAACCCTCACCCTTACATTAACCCTTACCCTCAGTCTAACCCTCATCTTTACCCTTACTGTAACCCCCACCCTAACCCTGACCCTAACCCTAACCCTAACCCTAACTCTACCCCTAAACCTCACCCTCACTCTAACCATAACTCTAACACTAACCCTAACACTAAAACTCACCCTAACCCTAACCCTAACCCTTATCCTCAACCAAATCCTCAGCCTAAACCTAAGCCTAAGCCTAACATTTACCCTAACCCACACCCTCACCCTACCCCTCACCCTAACCCTAATCCTAACCCTCATCCTAACCCTCACCCTAACCCTAACCCTAAACATCACCCTAACTCTAATCCTCACCCCCACCCTCACCCTCAGCCTAACCCTAAGCCTAAGACTAAGCCTAACCCTAACCCTCACACTCACCCTCACCCTAACCCTAATCCTAAACCTAACTCTAACATTAACCCTAAACCTCAACCTAACCCTCACCCTAACCTTAACCCTAAAACTAAGCCTCAACCTAACCCTCGACCTAATGCTCCAATTAACCCTAAACCTCACCCTCACCCTAACCCTAAACCTAACCCCAAACCTAAACCTCACCCTAAACCTAAACTTAACCCTCACTCTCACCATCACTCTCACCATCACCATAAATCTTACCCTAACCCTAACAATAACACTAATCCTAACCCTAAACCTAACTCTAACACTAAACCTACAGCTAACACTCACCCTCACCCTAACCCTAAAATCCTAAACCTAACCCTCACCCTAACCCTAACCCTCACCCTCACCATAACCCTAACCCTCATCCTAACCCTCACCCTAAACCTGACCCTAAACTTAAACCTTACCCTAACACTAACCCTAATCCTCACCCTCACCCTAGCCCTCAACCTAACCCTAATCGTAAGCCTAATCCTCATCCTAACATTCTCCCTAATCCTAATCCTAACCCTCACCCTCACCCTAACCTAACCCTAACACTCAACTTAACCCTAATCATCACCCTCACAGATCCCTAAACCTAAACCTCACCCTAACTCTAAACATAAACTGAAACCTAACTCTCAAGCTAACCCTAAACCTAACCCTCAACCTAAAGCTAACCCTCACCCTCATCCTCTACCTCAACCTAATTCTAAGCCTAAGCCCAACCCTAAAACTATACCTCACACTCCCCCTAAACATTACCCTAATCCTAATCCTAACAGTAAGCCTAACCCTCACCCTCACATTAACCCTCACCCTAACCCTAACTCTAACACTAACCCTAAACTTAACCCTCAACCTCAGCCTCACCCTTACCCTAACTCTAAACCTATACCTCACCCTAACCCTAAACCTAACCCTAACCCTAAACCTAAACCTCACCCTAAACCTAACCGTAAACCTCATACTCAGCCTAGCAAACCCGAATCCTAACCATCGTCCTAACCCTCACCCTAACACTAACCCTAACACTCACCCTCACCCTCACAATAACCCTAATCCTAACCCTAAACCTCAACCTAACCCTAACTCTCACCCTCACCCTCACCTTAACACTTACCCTAACCCTCACCCTAAACATAAACTTAAAACGAATCCTAACTCTCACCCTAACCCTAATCCTAACCCTCAACCTAACCCTAAACCTAAAGGTCACCCTCACCCTAATCCTCACCCTAACACTAATCCAAACAATAACCCTCATCCTAACCCTCCCTGTAACCCTTACCTTAATCCTGACACTAACCCTAACCATCACCCTCAACCTCACACATCCTAACCCAAAGCCTAACCCTAAACCCAACCCTAACACACACACTCACGCTCACCCTAACCCTAATCCTAACCCTTACTCTCACGCTCAACTTCACTCTCAGTGTAACCCTAAGCCTAATCCTAACCCTAACCCTAAACTTTACCCTAATCCTAATCCTAACCCTAACCTTCACACTCACATTCAGCCTCAACTTAAGCCTAACTCTAACCCTAAAACTCACCCTCACCCTAACCCTAACCCTAACGCTAAACCTCACCCTCACCCTAGCCCTCAACCTAACCCTAATCCTAACCCTAACAATCATCCTAACCCTCCCCATAACCCGAAACCTAACCCTCACCCTAACCCTAATCCTCACACTCACACTCACCCTCAGCCTAACCCTAAGCCTAACCCCAATACTAACCCTAACCCTAACCCTCACACTCACCCTAACTCTAACCCTAATCCTAATCCTAACGTTAACCCTCACCTCACCCTCACCCTAACCCTCACCCTAACACTAACCCTAAACCTAACACTAACCCTAACCCTCACACTCAGCCTCACCCTAACCCTAACTATAAACCTAAACCTAAACCTCACCATAACCCCAACCCTAACCCTAACCGGAAACCTCATCTTAACCCTAACCCTAACCCTAAATCTAACCCTAAATCTCAACCTCACCTAACCCTAATCCTAACCCTAAAACTCAACCTAACCCTAATCGTCACCCTCACCCTCAACCTCACCATAACTCTAGCCCTTACCCTAACAATAATAATAACCCTAACCCTAACCCTAACCCTAAACCTCACCCTCGGCCTCACCCTCACTGCAAACTTAGCCCTAACCATAACACTAACATTAACCCTATCCCTAAGCCTAACACTAACACTAACTATTCCTCACCCCCAGAGTCACCCTTAGCCTAACCCTAACCATAACACTAACACTAACCCTAACACTAAACCTAAACCTAAATCTAAACCTAAACCTATCCCTAAACCTCAGCCTCACCTGCACCCTAACCCAAACCCTAACCCTAACCCTCACCCTAACCCTAAGCCTAACCCTAACCCTAAAACTAAGCCTCACACTCACCCTCAACCTAGCCCTATTCGTAAACCTAACCCTATCCCAACCATAACACTAACCCTAACCCTCACCTTAGCCCTCACCCTAACCCTAAACCTAACCCTAAAGCTCATCCTAAACCTGACACTAACCATAACCCTAACCCGAACCCTAACCCGAACCCTAACCCGAACCCTCATGTTCTGCCTAAGCCTAAGCCTAAGGCTAACCCTCACCCTAACACTAATCCTAACACTAAACCTAACTCTAACCCTAAATCTCACAATAACCCTAACCCTAACTCTAAACCTAAACCTAACCCTAAATATAACCCCAACCCTCACCCTAATCATAATCCTCACCCTAACCCTAAACCTCAACCTAACACTACCCTCACCCTAACACTAACCATAACCCTAACACTACCCTCACACTAACTCTAAACCTAACCTCAACTTAACCCGAACCCCAACCCTAACCCTCAACCTAGGCCTAACCCTCATGCTCAACGTAACCCTAACCCTAACCCTGACCTTCAACCTAACCATAACCTTCACCGTAACCCTAACCCTCACCCTAACACCCTCAACCTAACACTAACCCTAAACCTAATCCTAACCCTAAACCTAACCCTCACCCTCACAGTAACCGTAACCATAACCCTAAACCTAACAAAACCACTAAACCTAACCCTAACCCTCACCCTAACCATTACCCTAACCCTAAACCTAACCCTCACCTTAACATTTACCCTCACCTTAACAATAACCGTAACCCGAACACTAAGCCTCAAACTAACCCTATCCATCACCCTCACCCTAAACCTCACTCTAACACTAACCCTAAACCTCAACCTAACCCTAGCCCTAACCCTAACCCTAACACTCATCCTCCCTTAAACCTCACTCTAACCCTAACATTAACCCTCAATCTAACCCTCACCCTCACTCTCATGCTCACCCTAACCCTAATCCTAAACCTAACCCTCATCCTAAGACTGCGCCTAAACCTGACCCTAATATTAATCCTAACCCTAACCATAACCCTCACCCTCAGCCTCACCTTAACCCTAACTCTTACCCTAAACCTCACCCTCACCCTACCCCTAAATCTAACCCTAAACCTAAACCTTACCCTAACCCTAAACCTCAACCTCACCCTCCCCTAGCCCTCACCCTAACTCTAATCCTAACTCTAATCCTCATCCTAACCCTACCCATTACCCTAAAATTAACCCTGACCCTAACCCTAACCCTCACCCTCAACCTAACGCTCAGCCTAACCCTAAGCCTAACCCTAACTCTAACCCTAACCCTCACACTCACCCTAACCCTAACCCTAATCCTAATCCTAACCCTAACCCTACCCTCACACTGCCTAACACTCACCCTAACCATAACCCTAAACCTAACACTAACCCTAACCCTAAACCTCACCCTCTGCCTCAACCTAAACCTAACTCTAACCCTAAACCTCACCCTCACCCTACCCTTAACCCTAACCTAACACTAAGCTTCACCCTAACGCTAACCCTAAATCTCACGCTAGCCCTTACCCTAACCCTAATCCTAACCCTAACCCTCATCCTAACCCTTCCCCTAAACCTAACCCTCACCCTCAACCTCACCCTCAGCCTAACCCTAAGCCTAAACCTAAACCTAACCCTAACACACACACTTACCCTCACCCTAAACCTAATCCTATCCCTAACCCTAACCCACCCCTAACTCTCAGCCTAACCTTAACCCTAACAATAACCCTAACCCTAACCCTCAACCCAACCCTCACCCTAACCCTTGCTCTAACCCTAAACCTCACCCTCACCCTAGCCCTAACTCTAACACTAACCCAAACCCTAAACCTCACCCTAACCCTAACCCTAACCCTCACCCTCATTCTCAACCTAACCTTAAACCTAAACCTAATCCTAACAATAACGCTAACCCTAATCCTACACCTCACCCTAACCATAAACCTCACCCTAACCTATACCCTCACCCTAACACTTACCCTCACCCTAACACTAATCCTAATCCTAACACTAAACCTCACACTATCCCTAACCCTCACCTTAAACCTAAATCTCACCCTAACCCTAACCCCAAACCTCACCTTCACCCTTGCCCTCACCTTAACCCTAATTCAAAAGCTCACCCTCATCCTAACCCTAACCTTAACCCTAAACCCCACCCTAACCCTAAACCTAACCCTCACCGGCACCCTCACCCTCACTGTAACTCTAACCCTAACAATAACAATTACACTAAACTTAACCCGAACCATCACCCTAACCCTAACCAGAAGCCACAGTCTTACCCTCAACGTCACCCTAAGCCTAACCCTAAACCTCACCCTAAACCTCACCATAACCCTAAACTTCACCCTCAACCTCAACCTCACAGTAACTCTAACCCTAACCCTAACAATAACACTAACCCTAACCCCAAACCTCACCCTCAGGCTCACCCTCACCGCAAACTTTACCCTAAACATAACACTTAGAATAACCCTAACCCTAAGCCTAACCCTAAACTTAACCCTAATCCTAACGCCCAGCCTAACCCTCAGCCTAACCCTCAGCCTAACTCTAACCCTAACCCTAACCCTAACCCTCACTGTAACCCTAACCCTAACCCTAAAACAAACACTAACCCTAAACCTAGCCCTAAATCTTACCCTAAACCTAAACCTAATACTCAGCCTCACCCTCAACCTAACCCAAACCCTAACCATAACCCTCACCTTAACTCTAAGTCTAACCCTAACCCTCACACTCACCCTAACCCTAACCCTAATCCTAAACATAACCCTATCCCTAACCCTAAACCTCACCATATTCCTCACACTAGACTTCACCCAAACCCTAATCCTAACCCTAAACTTCATCCTAACCCTGACAATAACCCTAAACCTAACCCTCAGCCTAACTCAAAACTTAATCCTCACACTCATGCTCAGATTAAGCATAAGCTTAAGCCTAAGCCGAACCCTAACCCTCCCTAACCCTAACCCTAACCTTAACCCTAAATCTAACCCTAAATCTCACCCTCATCCTAACCCTAACTCTAACCCTAACCCTAACCCTAAAAATAACCCTAACCCTCACCCTAACCATAACCCTCAGCCTAACCCTAACACTCACCCTAACACTTACCCTTACGCTAACACTATCGCTCACACTAAACCTAAACATCACTCGAACCCTAAACCTCACCCTAACACTAACCCTAAACCTCACCCTCACCCTAGCTCTCACCTTAAGCCTACCCCTCATCCTCACACTACACCTCACACTAACCCTAACACTAATCCTCAATCTAACCCTCACCCTCACCCTAACCCTAAACCTAACCCTCACCCTAACCCTAAACCTCATATTTACCATAACGCTCACACTCAGCCTAACCCTCATCTTTACCCTTACCGTCACCCCCACCCTTACCCTCACCCTAACCCTAACCCTCACCCTAACCCTCACCCTAACCCTAATTCTACCCCTAAACCTGACCTTCACCCTAACCCTAACTCTAACACTAACCCTCACAGTAAACCTCACCCTAACACTAAACCTAACCCTCACCATCACCCTCACCGTAACCGTAACCCTAAACCTAACCCTAACAATAACGCGAACCCTAACCCTCACCCTAATCAAAACCCTCACCCTAACCAAAACCCTTACCCTAACACTTACCCTCACCCTACCACTAACCCTAACCCTAACAATAACACTCACACTAACCCTAACCCTCATCCTAATCCTAAACCTCACCCTAAACCTAACACTAAGACTAACCCTCACGCTCACCCTAACCCTAACCCTCATCCTCACCCTAAACCTCACACTAACCCTAACCCTAACCCTAATCCTCAATCTAGCCCTCACCCTAACCGTAACTCTTATCCTAAACCTAACCCTAACCCTCACCTTTATCTTAACCCTCACGCTCAGCCTAAATCTCACCTTTACCCTTACCATCATCCTCACCCTAACCCTAAACCTCATCCTAACCCACACCCTAACCATAAACCTAACCATCACCTTAACCCTAAACCTCAACCTCATCCTGAGCCTAAACCTAAACCTAAGCATAACCCTTACCCTAACCCTTACCTTAGCCTTCTCCCTTACCCTAATCCTAAACCTAACCCTCATCCTTACCTAGACACTACCCCTAACACTAACCCTAACCCTATCCATCACCCTAACCCTAACCCTAATACTAATCCTAACCCTAACCCTAACCCTCACACTCACCCTAACCCTAATCCTAACCCTAACCCTAACCCTAAACCTAAACCTCACCCTAGGCCTCACCCTAACCCTAACCCTCATCCTAATCCTCACCCTAACACTAACCCTAACCCTCACCCTCACCATCACCCTAACCCTAATCCTAAACCTAACCTGCAACCTAACCCTAACCCTCACCCTCAACATAACCATTACCCTAACCCTAAACCTAACACTAAAATTAACCCGAATCCTAACTCTCACCCTAACCCTAACCCTAAACCTCACCCTAACCCTAACCCTAAAACTCACCCTCACCCTAGACCTCATGCTAACCCTAATCCTAACACTAAAACTCATCCTAACCCTCCCAATAACCCTAACCTTAAACCTCAACATAACCCTAAACCTCACCCTCACCCTAACCTCAGCCTAACCCTAAGCATAACCCCAACCCTAACCCTAAACCTGACTCTCACCCTAACCCTAATCCTAACCCTAAACCTAACCCTAACCCTAAACCTAACCCTAACCCTAACCCAAACCCTCACACTCAGACTCACCCTTATCCTAACTCTATCCCTAAACCTCACCCTCACCCTAACCCTAACCCTAAACCTGCCCCTAAACTTAACCCTGACGCTAACACTAAACCTCACCCTCACACTAGCCCTTATGCTAACCCTAATCCTAACCCTAACCCTCATCCTAACACTTCCCCTAACCCTAACCCTCACCCTCAACCTCACCCCCAGACTAACCGTAAGCCTAACCCTAAACCTAACCCTAACACACACTCACCCTCACCCTAACCCTAATCCTATCCCTAACCCTAACCCTAACCCACACCCTAACTCTCATCCTAACCCTAACCCTAACACTAACCCTAACCCTAAACCTCAACCTAACCCTCAACCTAACCCTAACTCTAACCCTAAACCTCACCCTCACCCTATCCTTAACTCTAACTGTAACCCAAACCCTAAACCTCACCCTAACCCTAACTCTAACCGTAAACCAAACCCAAAACCTCACCCTAACCCTAACCCTAACCCTCACCCTAACTCTCACCGTAAAGTTAACCCTAAACCTAAACCTAACAATAACCCTACCCCTAATCCTAACCCTCACCCTAACCCTAACCCTCACCCTAACAAATACCCTCACCCTAACACTTAACCGCAACCTAACACTAACCCTAACCCTAACACTAACCCTCAAACTAACCCTAACCCTAACCTTAACCCTAAACCTCAACCTAGCCCTCACCCTAAACCTAAACCTAACACTAACCCTAACGCTAACACTCACCCTAACACTCCCGCTAACCCTATACCTAACCCTAACCCTCACCCTCACCCTCAAACTCACCCGCATGCTAACCCTCATAGTTACTCTAACCCTAAACCAAACCGTAACCCTAAACATCACCCCAACCCTACCACTAAAACTCACCATCAACCTATCACTCACCTTAACTCTAATCCTAACCCTAACCATCATCCTAACCCTCCCCAAAACCCTAACCCTATAAACATAGTTGTGCTGGTAGCTTTAGTGTGGTCTTGTTTGTAAACATTTGGGTAAATGCCCAAAAGTGGGATTGCTGGATCATAGGGGAGATCTATGTAAAGTTTTTTGAGGAACCTCCATACTGCTTTCCAAAGTGGTTGAACAAGTTTACATTCCCACCAACAATGAAGTAAGGTTCCTTTCTGTCCACAACCCCTCCAGCATCTGTTGTTATTAGAGTTCTTGATTTTTGCTGTTCTAACTGGAGTGAGGTGATATCTCAATGTTGTTTTGATTTGCATTTCTTTTTTGGCTAGGGATGTTGAACATTTCTTCATGTGTCTATTGGCCATCCTTCTTTCTTCTTCAGAGAAGCTTCTCTTTAAGTCTTTCGCGCACTTATTTATTGGGCAGATGCCCCTCAGTAGATGATTGGATCAAGAAAATGTGGTATATATACACAATGGAATTCTATGCCTCCATCAGAAAGAATGACATTTCCCCATTTGTTAGGAAATGGAAAGGTTTGGAAAAAATTATATTAAGTGAAGTAAGCCAGGCCCAAAGAAGCATAGGTCCCATGGTTTCCCTTATTTGCAATATCTAGTATAGGTATGAGTCAAGCGGAAAAGGCCAGATAATGTGATGTTAGGAAAATGAACCCTTAAATATGTATTTTAATGTTTTCGTTTCTTTCATGCATGTGTTTCTAATGCATTTATAAGATTATTTCTTTGTTGCTTTGTATGTCCCTCCCCCACAGTGTAACCCCCGCTTTCAATATATTTGATGTCAGTATAACATGTGGAGGAGATGGGGACAAACACGTCGTTTAAGGATTCAGGTGGACCTGTTGCAACAATGAGAAGTACAAAATGTCATGTCAAAACCAGCTTTACAATTTCGTTGTGGGGGGGAGGGGGGTATAATTGGGTGGGGGGAGGGGGATAAAATTGGGTGGGGGAGGGGGGAGGCGGGGAAGGGAAGTGAAGGGTAAACAAAGGAGGAGGCTGCAATGCTTGGTAAGAAATGTATGCATTATCCTGCCCATGTAATTGTAGCCCCTCTGTACAGTATGTTCTCAAATAAAATAAAATACAATTAAAAAAAAAAAAACCCTAACCCTAACCCTCACCCTATCCGTAACCCTCATCCCCACCCTTACCCTCCGCCTAATCCTAAGCCTAATCCTAAACCTAACCCTAAACTTAACCCTTACCCAAACACTCATCCGCACCCTCACCCTCACAATAACTCTAACCCTAACCCAAACCCTAACCCTAAACTTCAATCTAACCCTAACCCTAAGCCTAACCCTAAACCTCACCCTCACCCTAACCCTAACAATAACCCTAAACCTAACCCTCACCCTAACCCTCCCCCTAAACCTATATCTAACCCTAAACCTCAACCTCACCCTACCCATAACCCTAACCCTAAATCCCACCCTAACCCTAAACCTAACCCTCAGCTGCACCCTCACCCTCACAATAACTCTAACCCTAACCCTAACAATAACCCTAAACCTAAACCTAACCAACTCCCTAACCCTAATACTCACCTCCAACCTCACCCTCAGCCTAACCCTAAGCCTCAGCCTAAACCTCAACCTAACCCTCACACTCACCCTCACACTAACCCTAGTCCTAAAGGTAACCCTATCCCTAAACCTCAACCTAACCCTCACCCTCACCCTAACCCTAACACTAACACTAACCCTAAACCTCACCGTAACCCTCCCCCAAACCCTAACTCTAACCATAAACCTCACCCTCACCCTAAACCTAACCCTAAACTTAATCCTAAAACTAACCCTAACCCTAACCCTCACCCTCACCTTCAACCTCACTGTAACTCTAACACTAAGCCTAACAATAACAGTAACCCTAACCCTAACCCTCAACCTAACCATAACCCTCACCCTCAGCCTCACCCTACCTGCAAACTTAACCCTCACCATAACACTAACAATAACCCTAACCCTAACCCTAACCCTAACCCTAACCCTAACCTTAACCCTAACCCTAATCCTCACCCCAACCCTCACCCTCATCCTAACCCTAACTTAACCCTAACCCTAACCCTAACCCTCACCATAACCCTAACGCTAACCCTAACCCTAACACAAACCCTAACCCTCACTATAACCCTAACCCTATCCCTAACCCTAACACAAACCCTAACCCTAAACCAAACCCTAAACCTAAACCTAATCCTCAGCCTCACCCTCACACTAACCCAATACATAACCCTAACCCTCACCCTAACCCTAAGCCTAACCCAACCCTAACCCTCACACTCACCCTCACCCTAACCCAAATCTTATACCTAAGCCTATCCTAACCCTAACCGTCACCCTAACCCTCACCCTAGACCTCACCTTAAACCTAATCCTAACCTTAAGCCTCATCCTAACAATCTCGCTAACCCTAACCTTAAACCTCACCCTAACCCGAACCCTAACCCTCCCCCTCATGCTCGGCCTAAGCCTAAGCCTAAGCCTAAGACTAACCCTAACCCTCACCCTATCCCTAACCCTAACACTAACCCTAACTCTAACCCTAAACCTCACCCTCACCCTAACCCTAACTTTAACATGAACCCGAAACCTAAACCTCATCCTAACCCTAAACCTAACCCACACCCTCACCCTCACCGTACCCGTATAAACCTAACCTTAACAATAACCCTAACCCTAACCCTAACCTTCACCCTAAGCCTAACCCTCAGCCTAATATTTACCCTCACCCTGACACTAACCCTAACGCTAAGACTACCGCTCACACTAACCCTAACAATCACCCTAAACCTCACCCTACCCTAATTCTACCCCTAAACCTCACCCTCAACCTAACCCTAACCATCCCCCTAACCCTAAACCTCAACCTCACCCTCACCCTCAGCCTAAACCTAAGCCTAACCCTAACCCTAACCCGAACCCTCACACTCACCTAAACCTTATCCTAATCCTAATCCTAACCCTAAGCCTAACCCTCACACTCACGCTAACCCTAAATCTAACACTAACCATAACTCTAAACCTCACCCGTAGCCTCACTCTAACCTTAATCCTAACCCTAACCTTCACCCTAAACCTAACCCTAACCCTCACCCTCACCCTGACCCTAACCCTAACCCTAACCCTAACGCTCAACCTAACCCTAACCCTCACCCTCACAGTAAGCCTTACCCAAACCTTCACCCTAACCCTAAACTTAACCCGAACCATAACTCTCACACTAACCCTAACCCTAACCCTGACTGTAACCCTACCCCTCACCCTCTCCCTCAGACTAAGCCTAAACCTAAACCTAACCCTAACCCTAACACACACACACTTTTCCTCAGCCTAACCCTAAGCCCAAACCTAAACCTAACCCTATCTCATACACTCACATTCTCCCTAACCCTAATCCTAACTCTAAACCTAACCCTCAACCTAATGCTGATCCTAACCCTGACTCTAAACCTAAACCTCCCCCTCACCCTCACCCTAACTCTAAACCTAACCCAAACCCTAAACCTCACCCTAACCCTAACTGTAACCCTCAACCTAACCATAACCATAAACATAAACCTTACCCTAATAATAACCCTAACCCTAATCCTAAGCCTCACCCATACCATAACACTAACCCTAACAGTAAACCTCACCCTAATCCTCCCCCTAATCCCAACTATAACCCTAAACCTCCCCCTCCCCCTCACCTTAACACTAACCGTAACCATAACCCTAAACCTCACCGTACACCTAAACCTCACCCGCACCCTCACCCACACAGTAACTCTAACCCTAACCCAAACAATAACACTAACCCTAACCCTAAATATCACCCTAATCTTAATCCTCAACCCCACACTCACCCTCAGCCTTACCCTAAGCCGAAGCCTAACACTAGCCCTAACCCTCACAATCAGCCTCACCCTAACCCTAATCCTAACCCTAAACATATCCCTAAACATCAACCTAACCCTCACCCTAACCCTAACAATAAACCTAAGCCTAACCCTCCCCCTAACCCTCCCCGTAACCCTAACTTTAACACTAAACCTCACCCTAGCCCTCACCCTAACCCTAATCCTAACCCTAAACCTCATCCTAAAACTCACCCTAACCCTAACCCTAACCCTCACCCTCACCCTAACCGCAACCCTAAATCTCACCCTAACCCTAAACCTAATCCTCACCCTCACCCTAACTCTGAACTTAACTCTAACCCTAACACTAACAATAACCCAAACCCTAAACCTCACCCTAACGCTAACCATAAGCCTCACCCTCACTCTAGCCCTCACCCTAACCCTCATCCTAACCCTAAACCTCATCATAACCCTCAGCCTAACCCTAAAACCCTCACCCTAACACTATACCTAACCCTCACACTCAACCTCATGCTTGGCCTTAAGCCTAAGCCTAAGACTGAGACTAACCCTAACCCTCACACTCACCATCACCCTAAACCGAACATTAACCCTAACCCTAACCCTCAAACTAGCCCTCAATCTAATGCTAAATCTAACCCTAAAACTCGCCCTCAGCTAACCCTAAACCTCACCTTCACCCTCACCCTTCGCCTAATACTAAGCCTAAGCCTAACCCTAACCCTAACCCTAACACTAACCCTAACCGTAACCCTCAGCCTAACCCTCACCCTAACTCTCACCCTCACCCTAACCCACACCCTAAACCTAAGCCTAAGCCTAACCCTCACCCTAAACGTTACTCTAACCCTAACCCCAACCCTCACCCTAACCCTAACTCTCATCCTCACCCTCACCCTAACTCTAATGCTAACCCAAACCCTAATCCTAACCCTCACACTCACCCTCACCTTAACCCTAGTCCTAATCCTAACCTTAACCCTAACCCTCAACCTCACCCTAAATCACAACTTAACCATAAACCTAACACTAACCCTAACCCTAACCCAAACTCTAACCCTAACCCTAAACCTAAACCTCAACCCTGATCCTCACCGTAACCATAACCCCAATCCTAACCCTAACAATAACCCTAACCCTAACCCTCATCCTAACCATATTCTTCACTCTAAATCTAACCCTCATCCTAATACATACTGTCAGCCTATCCCTAACCCTAACCCTCACACTCACCCTCACCCTAACTCTAATGCTAACCCAAACCCTAATCCTAACCCTCACACTCACCCTCACCTTAACCCTAGTCCTAATCCTAACCTTAACCCTAACCCTCAACCTCACCCTAAATCACAACTTAACCATAAACCTAACACTAACCCTAACCCTAACCCAAACTCTAACCCTAACCCTAAACCTAAACCTCAACCCTGATCCTCACCGTAACCATAACCCCAATCCTAACCCTAACAAAAACCCTAACCCTAACCCTCATCCTAACCATATTCTTCACTCTAAATCTAACCCTCACCCTAATACATTCTGTCAGCCTAACCCTAACCCTAACCCTCACACTCACCCTAACCCTTACCCTAATCTTAATCCTAACCCTAAGCCTAACCCTCACCCTCACCCTGAATTTCACCCTAACCCTAAACCTCACCATCACCCTCAGCTTAATGCTAAGCCTAATCCTAAACCTAAGCCTAACCGAAGCACTCACCCTAACACTACCCCTAATCGTAATCCTAACCCTAACCCTAACCCTCACCCTCATCCTAACCCTCAACCTAAACATACCCCTAACACTAAGCCTAACCCTAAACCTCACCCTAACCCGAACCCTAACCCTCACACTCACCCTAACCCTAACACTAACCCTAACACTCACCCTCAACTTAATGCTAATCCTAATCCTAACCCTAAACCTCACCTTCACCCTAACCCTCATCCTAACCCTACCCCTAACACTAACACTAACCCTAACCCTAAACCTAACTCTCCCCCTAACCCTAAGTGTAACCCTACCCCTAACCATAACCCTCACACTCACCTTCAATCTAAACCTGATCCTAACCCTAACCCTCACCTTTACCCTTACTGTCACCCTCACCCTAACCCTAGCCCTAACATTATCACTAACCCTAACCCTAACTCTCACCCTAACCCTAAACCTAACCCTCACCCTAACCCTAAACCTAACCCTCACACTCACGCTCTGTCTAAGCCTAAGCCTAACCCTAAGCTTAAGACTAACCCTAACCCTCACACTGACCCTCACCCTCACCCTAACCCTATCACTAAAGCTAACTCTAACCCTAAACTTCACCCTCACCCTAATCCTAACTCTAATCCTAACCCTAAACATAAACCACAACCTAACCCTAACCCTCACCTTCACCATAAATGTAACCCTAACCCTAACCTAACAATAACCCTAACCCTAACCCTTACCCTCATTCTAACCATAACCCTCACCCTATACCTAACCCTGAAACTAACACTTACTCTCACCCTAACACTAACCCTAACCCTAACACTAACACTCACACTAACCCTAACCATCACCCTAACATTAAACCTCACCCTAAGCCTAACCCTAACCTTCACCTCAACCTAGCCCTCACTCTAACCCTAAACCTCATCCTCATTCTAAAACTCACACTAACCCTAAACTTAAGCATCAATTTTAACCTCACCCTCACCCTAACCCTAACCCTAACCCTAACCCTAGACCTTACCTTAATCCTCACTCTCAGCCTAACCCTCAGCTTTACTCTTACCGTCACACTCACCCTAACACTCACGCTAACCCTAACCCTCATCCTAACCTTCACCCTGACCATAATCCTGAGCATCACCCTAACCCTAACCCTCACCCTCAACCTAACCATCAGCCTAACCCTACAGGCTAAGCCAAACCCTCACACTAACCCTCAACCTCACCCTAGCCCTCACCCTAAGCCTAATCCTAACCCTAACCTTAATCATAACACTAAACCTAACATTAACACTAACCATCACCCAAAAACTAATCCTCATCCCCACTCTCACCCACAGCCTAAACCTAAGCCTAAGCCTAAACCTAACCCTAACCCTGACACTCACACTCACCATAACCCTAATCCTAAACCTAACCCTAACCCTAACCCTAAACCTCAAATTAACCCCCTCACCCTAACCCTAACCCTAACACTAAACTTAACCATAACATTCACCTAACTGTCTCCCTAACATTAACTCTAACCCTAAACCTCACCATCATCCTAACACTAAAAGTCACCCTCACCCTCACCCTCACAATAACTCTAACCCTAACCCTAACAATAACCCTAACCCTAACACTAAACCTAACCCTAACCCTTACCCTAACACTCCCCCTAACCCTTACTCTAACCCTAAACCTCATGCTCACACTAACCCTAAACCTCACCCTCACCCTCACCCTCACCATAACTCTAACCCTAACCCTAACAATAACACTTACTCTAACACTAACTCTAACCCTCACCATCACCATAACCCTAAACCTAACCCTAAGCTCACCCTAACCCTAACCCTAACCCTAATGGTCACCCTCAGCCTCACCCTCACCGAAAACTTAACCATAAAATTAACAATAACCCTAACCCTAACCCTAATCCTAACCCTCACCCTCACTCTAACCCTAACCCTAACCCTAACCCTCACCCTAACCCAAAACCTCAACCTCACCATAACCCTAACCCTAACACTCACCCTAACCCTAAACCTAACCCTAATCCTAAACCTTGCCATAATGCTAACCCTAACCCTCACACTCACCCTTGCCCTCATCCTAACCCTAATCCTAAGCCTAAAGCTCATTCTATCCCTCACCCTAATTCTAACCTTAAACCTCACCCTAACCCTAACCCTCACCCTCACCCTCAGGCTAACCCTAAGCCTACGCCTAACCCTAACCCTCACACTCAACCTCATCCTAACCCTAATCCTAACCCTAAAACTAACACTAACCCTAACCCTAACCCTCACTCTAACCCTCCCCCAAACCTAACTATAAACCTAAACCTCACCCTCACCCTAACGCTAAATCTAGCCCTTAACCTCACACTAAAACTAACCCTAATCCTAACAGTAACCCTCACACTAACCCTAACCACCACCTTAACCCTAAACCTCAACCTATCCCTGTCCCTAACCCTCACCCTCACCTTAGCCCTCACCCTAACCCTAACCCTCATACTCAAAATAAACCTCACTCTAACCCTAAAACTAATCCTCAATCTAACCCTCACTCTCACCCTCACCCTCACCCTCACAGTAACTCTAACCCGAACCCAAACCCTAAACCTCACTCTAGCCCTAACCCTAAGCCTAACCCTAATCCTCACGCTCACCCTAACCGTAACAATAACCATAATCCTAACCCTCAACCTAACCCTCCCCTAAACCTATATCTAACCCTAAACCTCACCCTCACCCTCACCATAAACCTAACCCTAAACCCCACCCTAACCCTAACCCTAACCCTCACCCACATCCTCACCCTCACCATAACTCTAACCCTAACCCTAACAATAACCCTAACCCTAACCGTAACCATCACTCTAACCCTAATACTCAACCCCACCCTCACCCTCAGCCTAACACTAAGCCTCAGACTAACCCTCAACCTAACCCTCAACTCACCCTCACCCTAACCCTAACCCTAACCCTAACCATAAACCTAATCCTCACCCCCACCCTCAACCTAAGCCTAACCCTAACTTAACCCAAACCCTAACCCTAACCCTAACCTTCTCCGGAACCCTAACCCTAAACCTAACCCTTAAAAATCACTAACCCTCACCGTAACCCTAACCGTAACCTTAACCCTAACACAAACCCTATCCCTAAACCAAACCCTAAACCTAAACCTAATCCTCAGCCTCACCCTCACCCTAACCCAAAACATAACCCTAACCCTCACCCTAACCATAAGCCTAACCCAACCCTAACCCTCACCGTAACCCTAACCCTAACCCTATCACAAACCCTAAACCTAACCCTAACCCTCACTGTAACCCTAACCCTAACACAAACCCTAACACTAAACCTAACCCTAAACCTCAGCCTAACCCGAACACTAACCCTCCCACTCATGCTCGGCCTAAGCCTAAGCCTAACCCTAACCCTCACCCTATCCCGAACCCTAACACTAACCCTAACTCTAACCCTAAACCTCACCCTTACCCTAACCCTAACTCTAACACGAACCCGAAACCTAAACCTCATCCTAACCCTAAACCTAACCCACACCCTCACCCTCACCGTAACCATATAACCCTAACCCTAACAATAACCCTAACCCTAACCCTAACCCTCACCGTAACCCTAAACCTCACCGTAATATTTACCCTCACGCTTTCACTAACCATATCGCTAACACAACTGCTCACACTAACCCTAAAAATCACCCTAATCCTCATCCTAACCCTCACCCTAACCCTAACTCAAAAACTCACCCTAACCCTAACCCTAACCCTTACCCTCAACTTAACCCTAACCCTCATGCTCAACTTAAGCATAACGCCAACCCTCACCCTAACAATAAACTTAACCTGAACCCTAACTCTCACCCTAACACTAACCCTAACACTAATCCTAAGCCTCACCCTCACCCTCACACTCACCCGCACCCTCACCCTCACAGTAAGGCTAACGCTAACCCAAACCCGAACCCTAAACATGACCCTAACCCTAAAACTCACCCTCACCCTAGCTCTCACCCTAACTCTAATCCTAACCCTAACCCTCATAATAACCCTCCATATACCCCTAACCAAAAACCTCACCCTATCCCTAACCCTCATCCCCACCCTCACCCTCAGCCTAATCCTAAGCCTAAACCTAAGCCTAACCCTAAACCTAACCCTAACCTGCACACTCACCCGCACCCTCACCCTCACACTAACTCTAACCCTAACCCAAACGCTAACCCTAAACCTCACTCTAACCCTAACCCTAAGCCTAACCCTAACCCTCACCCTCACCCTAACCCTAACAATAACCCTAAACCTAACCGTCACCCTTACCCTCCCCCTAAAACTATATCTAACCCTAAACCTAACCCTCATCTTCACCCTAACCCTAACCCTAAACCCCACCCTAACCCTAAACCTAATCCTCACCCCCACCCTCACCCTCACCATAACTCTAACCCTAACCCTAACAATAACCCTAACCCTAACCTAACCCTAACCCTAACCCTAACCCGCACCCTCACCCTCACCATAACTCTAACCCTAACCCTAACCCTAACCCTAAGTCTAACCCTAACCGTAACCCTAACCCTCACCCTAACCATAACCCTCACCCTAACCCTAACCCTCACCCTAAT
This sequence comes from Dipodomys merriami, assembly GCF_024711535.1. Lineage (NCBI taxonomy): Eukaryota > Metazoa > Chordata > Mammalia > Rodentia > Heteromyidae > Dipodomys > Dipodomys merriami. Next base: position 2,938,248 of record NW_027206235.1, on the reverse strand, counting down.
ATTTACCCTCACTCTAACACTAACCCTAAAGCTAAAACTACCGCTCACACTTACCCTAATAATCACTCTAAGCCTAAACCTCACCCTAACACTAACCTTAACCCTCAAAATCACCCTAGCACTCTCCCTAACCCTATCATCCTCACCCTAAACCTCACACTAACCCTAAAACTAATCCTCAATCTAATCCTCATCCTCACCCTAACACTAAACCTAATGCTCACCTTCATCTTTATCGTAACGCTCACCCTCAGTCTAACCCTCATCTTTACCCTTACCGTCACCCCCACCCTAACCCTCACCGTAACCCTAACCCTCACCCTAACCCTCACCTAACCCTAATTCTACCCCAAACTTCACCCTAACCCTAACCCTAACTCTAACTCTAACCCTAACCCTAACCCTCACCCTCAACCTCACCGTAACCGTAAACCTAACCCTAAACCTAACAATAACCATTACTCTAAACCTGACCCTCACCTCAGCCTAACCATAACTCTTACCTTAACCCTAACCCTCACCCTAACGCTTACTCTCCCCCAAACACTAACCCTAACACTAACCCTCACACTAACCCTAACCCTCAACCTAATCCTAAACCTAACCCTAATAATAACCCTAACTCTAACCCTAAACCTCACCCTAGCCCTCACCTTAAAACTAAGACCTACCCCCACCCTCACCCTAACCCTAACCCTCATCCTCACCCTAAACCTCACACTAACCCTAACCCTAACCCTAATCCTCAATCTAGCCCTCACTCTAACCCTAACACTTGCCCTAAAACTAACCCTAACCCTCACTTTTATCTTAACACTCACCCTCAGCCTAAATCTCAAATTTACCCTTACCATCATCCTCACCCTAACCATAAACCTCATCCTAACCCCCACCCTAACCATAAACCTAACAATCACCCTAACCCTAACCCTCACCCTCAACCTCATGCTGAGCCTAACCCTAAGCCTAAACCTAACCCTTACCCTAACCCTCAGGAGAGCCCTCTCGCTTACCCTAATCCTAAACCTAACCCTCATCCTAACCTTCACACTATCCCTAACCCTCAGCCTAACCCTGTCCATCACCCTAACCCTAATCCTAATCCTAATTCTAACCCTAACCCTAACCCTCGCACTCACCATAACCCTAACCCTAACCCTAATCCTAACCCTAAACCTCATCCTCACCCTAGCCCTCACCCTAACCCTAATCCTAATCCTAACCCTCATCCTAATCCTCACCCTAACACTAACCCTAAATGTCACCCTCACCATCAGCCTAACCCTAATCTGAACCCTAACCCTCGACCTAAACCTAAACCTCACCCTCAACATAACCCTTACCCTAACCCTCAACCTAACACTAAACTTAACCCGAACCCTAACTCTCACCCTCACCCTAACCCTAACCCTCACCCTAAACCTAAACCTAAACCTCACCCTTAGCCTAGCCCTCACCCTAACCTTAATCCGAAACCTAACACTCATCCTACCCCTCCCCCTAAACGTTTCCCTAACCATAACCCTAACCCTAACCCTCACCTACAACCTCACCCACAGCCTAACTCTAAGCCTAACCCTAAACCTAACCCTAACACACACACTCACCCTCACCCTAACCCTAATCCTAAACCTAACCCTAACCCCAACCCTACTACTCTCACCCTAACCCTAACCCTAACACTAACCCTAAACATAACCTTAACCTATCCCTCACCCTAACCCTAACTCTAACCCTAAACGTCACCCTCACCCAAAACCTAACTCTAACCCTAACGCAAACGCTAAACCTCAGCATAAACCTAACCCTATCCCTCACCCTCACCCTCACCGTAACCTTAACCCTAAACCTAACCCTAACAATAATCCTAAACCAAATCCTAACCTTCAACCTAACCATAAACCTCACCCTAACCCAAAACCTGACCCTAACACTTACCCTCACCCTAACACTAACCTAACCCCAACACGAACCCTCAAACTAACCCTAACCCTAAACTCACCCTAAACCTAACCCTAACCCTAACCCTCACCCTAACCCTAACTCTAACCCTAAAACTCACCCTAACACTAACCTTCACCGTCACTCTCAACCTCACCGTAATTCTAGCTCTAACCCTAACAATAACCCTAACCCCAACCCCAACCCTAACCCTCAACCTCAGCCTCACCCTCACAGCAAACTTTACCCTAATCATAACACTATCAATAAACCTAACCCTAAGCCTAACCCTAACACTAATTCTAATCCTCACCCACACAGTCACCCTCATCTTAACCCTAAACCTAAACCTAACCCTCACCATAACCCTAACCCTAACACTAACCCTAACCCTAATCCTAATCCTAAATGTTAACCTAAACCTAACCCTAATCCTCAGCCTCATCTGCAACATAACCCAAACCCTAATGCTAACCCTCACCCTAACTCTAAGCCTAACCCTAAACCTAACCCTAAGCGTCACACTCACCCTCACCCTAACCCTAACCCTAAAACTAAACATAACCCTAACCCTAACCCTAACCCTAACCCTAAAACTCACACTAACACTAACACTAACCCTAACCCCAAGCTAACCCTCACCCTAACCTTAACCCTAACACTAACCCTAACCCTCGACCTAACCCTCCCCCTAAACCTAAATGTAACCCTAAACCTCACCCTAACCCTAACCCTCACGCTCACCATAACTCTAACCCTCATCCTAACCCTAATGCTAACCGTAAACCTCACCCAAACACTAACGCTAACCCTCATCCTCACCCTAGCCCTCATACTAAACCTAATCCTAACCCTAATCCTAACCCTCATCCTAACCCTCACCCTAACCCTAACCCTAACAATAACCCTACCCCTAACCCTAACCAACACCCTAACCCTAATCCTCACCCCCACCGTGACCCTCAGCCTAACCCTAAGCCTCAGCCTAACCCTCAACCTAACCCTCACACTCACCCTAAACTAACCCTAGTCCTAAATGTAAATCTATCCCTAAACCTCAACCTAACCTTCACCCTCACCCTCACCCTAACCCTAACCCTAACCATAACCCTGTCCCGCAGCCTCACCCTCACTGCAAACTTAACCCTAACCATAACACTAACAATAACCCTAACCCTAAACATAAACATAACCCTAATCCTCACCCCCACCGTCACCCTCAGCCTAATCCTAACTTAACCCTAACCCTAACCCTCACCATAACCCTAACCCTCACACTCACCCTCACCCTAACTCAAATCCTAAACCTAACCCTGTCCTAACCCTAACCCTCTCCCTCACCCTCACCCTAACCCTCACCCTAAACCTAATCCTAACCCTAAACCTCATCCTAATACTCACGCTAACCCTAACCCTAAACCTCACCCTAACCTGAACCCTAAACTTCCCCTCATGCTCGGCCTAAGCCTTAGCTTAAGCCAAAGCCTAACCCTAACCCTCTCCCTAACCCTAACTCTAACACTAACCCTAACTCTAACCCTAAAACTCACCCTCACCCTCACCCTAACTCTAACACTAACCCGGAAGCTAAAACTCATCCTAAACCTAACACTAAACCACACCCTCACACTCACCGTAACCGTATAACCCTAACACTAACAATAACCCTAACCATAACCCTAACACTCACCCTAACCATAACCCTCACCCTAACCCTAATCCTCACCCTAATATTTAGCCTCACCCTAACACTAACCCTAATGCTAACACTACCGCTCACACTAACCCTAAAAATCACCCTTACCCTAAACCTCACCCTAACACTAACCCTAAACCTCAACCTCGCCTTATCACTCACCCTAACCCTAACCCTCATCCTAACCCTAAACCTCTCACTAACTCTAACACTAATCCTCAATCTAACCCTCACCCTCACCCTAACCCTAAACCTAACCCTCACCCTTACCCTAACCCTCATCTTTAGTGTAAAGCTCACCCTCAGCCTAACTCTCATCTTTACCCTTACCGTCACCCCCACCCTAACCCTCACCCTAACCCTAACGCTCACCCTAACCCTAATTCTACACCTAAACCTCACGCTCACCCTAACCCTAACTCTAACACTAACACTAACACTAAACCAACCTCACTCTAACACTAACCCTAACCCTCACCCTCACCCTCAATGTAACCGTAACACTAACAATAAACCTAACAGTAATCATGACCCTAACCCTAACCCTCACCCTAACCATAACCCTCACCCTAACCATAAACACCAACCTAACACTTACCCTCACACTAACACTAACCCTAACCCTAACACTAATCCTCACACTAACCCTAAACCTCACCCTAATTCTAAACCTAATCCTAAACCTAAACCTAACTCTAACCCTAACCCTCAAACTAGCCCTCACCCTAACCCTAAGTCCTACCCTCACCCTCACCCTAACCCTAACCCTCATCCTCACCCTAAACCTCACACTAACCCTAACCCTAATCCTCAATCTAATCCTCACCCTAACCCTAACCCTAACCCTCAACCTAACCCTATCCCTAACCCTAACTCTAACCCTAAACCTCACCCTCACACTTACCCTAACCCTAACCCTAAAACTCACCCTAACACTAAACTTCATCCTCACCCTCAACCTCACCGTAATACTAGCCCTAACACTAACCCTAACCCTAACTCTAACCCTCACCCTCAGCCTCACCCTCACCACAAAATTAACGCTAACCATAACACTAACAATAACCCTACCCTAAGAATAACCCTAAACCTAAATCTAATCCTAACCCCACCTTCACCATGATCCTAATCCTCACACTAACCCTAAAAGTAATCCTCAATCTAAACCACACCCTCACCCTAAACCTAACCGTAACCCTCACCCTAACCCTAACACTCACCCTTACGGTAATCCTCACACTCAGCCTAACCCTCAACTTTACCCTTACTGTCACCCTCACCGTAACCCTCACACTAACCCTAACCCTCATCCTAACCCTAACACTAACCCTCACGCCCTACTAAACCTCACCCTAACCCAAACCCTAACACTAAACCTAACCCTAACCCTAACCCAAAACCTCACCCTAACACTAGCTCTAACCCTAAACCTCACGCTGACCCTAACCCTAACCCTAATACTAAACCTCACCCTAAACCTAAACCTTACCCTAACACTTACCCTCAACCTAACAGTAACACTAATACTAACACTAACCCTCACACTAACGCTAACCATCACCCTAAACCTAACGTCACCCTATCCCTAACCCTAAACCTAAACCTAACCCTCATCCTAACACTCACCCTAACCGTAACCCTAAACATCACCTTAACCCTAACCCTCACCCTCATTTTAGCCTCACCCTAACCATAAGCCTAAGCCTAAACCTAACCCTAAACCTCACACTCACCGTAGCCCTCACCCTAACACTAATCCTAACTCTAACTCTCATCCTAACCCTCAACCTAACCATAACCAGAACCATCACTCTAAACCTAATCCTCATCCCCACCCTCACCTTCAGCGTAACCCTAACCCTAAGCCTAACCCTAACCCTAACCCTCACATTCACCCTCAGCCAAACCCTAATCCTAACCCTAACACTAACCTTAAACCTAAGCCTCAACCTAACCCTCACACTAACCCTAACCTTAACCCTAACACTCACCGTCAATTTAGTCCTCACCCTAACCATCACCTCAAAACTAACCCACACCTTCACCATAACCCAAACGCTAACCCTGACCCTAACCCTACCCCTAACCCTAACCCTAAACCTGACCCTAATCCTAACACTACCCCTCACCCTCAACTTAACCCTCACCCTAACCCTAATTGTAACCCTAAACCTCATCCGAAACCCCACCCTCATCCTAACACTAACCCTCACGCTAACCCTAAACCTAATTCTAACCCTCACCCTAAACCTACCCGGACCCTCACCCTAACCATAACCCTTAGCTCAACCTCACCCTCAGCCTAACACTAAGCCTAACCGAAACCCTAACCCTAACCATCACACTCACCCTCACCCTAACCCTAATCCTACCACAAACCCTAACCCTAACCCTAAACCTCAACCTAACCCTCACCCTAACCCTAACCCTAACACTAACCCTAACCCTAACCCACACCCTAACCCTCTCCCTAAACATAATTCTAACCCTAAACCTCACACTCACCCTAATCCAAATCCTAACCTTGACCCTAAATCTCACCCTAACCCTAACCCTCAACCTTACCCTCACCCTCACCCTCACAATAACCCTAACCCTCACCCTAACCCCAACACTAAACCTCACCCTAACACTAATTCTAACCCTCACCCTCACCCTAGCCCTCACTCTAACCCTAATCCTAACCCTAAACCTCATCCTAACACTCACCCTAACCCTCATCCTAACTCTCACCCTAACCCTAATCCTAACCCTCACCCTAATCCTAATAGTAACCCAAACCTTCAACCTAACCCTACCCCTCACCTTCACTGTAACCCTAACCCTAACCCTCACCCTAACGCTAAACTTAACCCGAACCATAATTCTGACCCAAATGCTAACCCTAAGCGGAAGACTTACCCTAACCCTCACCCTCACCCTCAGCTTAATGCTAAGCCTAACCCTAACCCTAAGCCTAACACAAGCACTCACCCTAACACTAACCCTAATCCTAATCCTAACCCTAAGCCTAACCCTCACCCTCATCCTAATCCTCACCCTAACCCTAACACTAACACTAACCCTAACCCTAAACCTAACACTAACACTAACCCTCACCCTAACCCTCACCCTAACCGTAACTCTAACCCTAAATCTCACCCTCACCCTCAACCTAAACCTCACTCTCACCCTCACCCTCAGCTTAACCCAAAGCCAAAGCCTAACGCTAAGCCTAACCCTCACCCTCACACTAGCCCTCAACATAACCCTAACTGTAACACTAACCCTAACCCTAACACTCACACTAAACCTAACCCTAACCCTAACTCTAACCCTAAACCTCACCCTGACCCTAACCCTAACCCTAACTCTAGACCTCATCCTAACCCTAACCCTAACCCTCAACATCACCCTCACCCTTACCCTTACCTTAACCTTAACCCTAACACTAGCCCTAAGAATAACCCTAACCCTAAACCTAACCCTAAACCTCACCCTCACCGTAACTATAACCCTAACACAAACCCACACACTAACCCAAACTCTGACACTAAACCTAGCGCTAAACGTCACCCTAACCCTAAAATTAACCCTAACCCTAACCCTAGCACATACCCTAACCCTAATCTTAACCCTAACCCTCACTCTAACCCTCACTCTAAACATAAACCATACCCTAACCCTAAATCTAACCCTCAACTTCACCCTCAGCCTCAGCCTAACACTAACCCTAACCCTAACCCTCACACTCACAGTCACAGTAACCCTAATCCTAACACTAACCCCAAACCTAACCCTAAAACTAATCCTAACCCTAACCCTCACCCTAAACCTCACTCTAAACCTAACCCTAAACCTAAACCTCACCCTCACCCTAACCCTAATCCTAACCCTAACCATAACACTAACCCTCACACTCACCCTCACCTTAAACTTAATCCTAATCACAACCCTAACCCTAACTGTAACCCTAAATATAACCCTAACCATAACACTAACACTAAACCTAATTCTCAACCCTACCCTCACTCTCAGCCTAACCCTAAGCCTGTCCCTAACACTAACCCTAACTCTAACACTAAACCTCACCCTCACCCTAACCCTATCTCTAAACCTAACCCTAAACCTCACCCTGACCCTAACCCTATCCCTCACCTGCAACCTCAGCCTCACTGTAACTCTAACCCTAACCCTAACAATAACACTAACCCTAAACCTAACGATCACCCTAAAGCTAATCCTCACCCCCACCCTCACCCTCAGCCTAACCCTAAGCCTAAGCCTAACCCTAACACTAACCCTCACCCTCACTCTCACCCTAAACCTAATCCTAACCCTAACCCTATCCCTAAACCTCAACCTAACCCTCACCCTCACCCTAATCCTAACACTAAACCTAACCCTAACCTTCACCCTAACCCTCCCCCAAACCTGAACTCAAAACCTAAACCTCACCAGCACCCTTACACTAACCCTAACCCTAACCCTAAACCTCACCATAAACCTCACCCTAACGTCACCCTCACCCTCACTCTCAATGTGAACGTAACTCTAACCCTAAGCCTAACAATAACAGTAACCCTAACCCAAACAATAACCATAACCCTCACCCTGTGCCTCATCCTCACCGCAAACTTAACACTAACCATAACACTAAATATAACCCTAAACCTAAGCCTAAGCCTAAGCCTAAGCCTAAGCATAAGCCTAACCCTAAACCTCACCCTAACCTAACCCTAACCCTAAAACTAACTCTAACCCTAACACAAAACCTAAACCTAGCCTAACCCTAACCCTAAACCTCATCCTAACCCTCACCCTAAACCTAACCCTAATCCTCACAGTCAGCCTAACCCTAACCCTCACCCTCACTCTCGGCCTAAGCCTAAGCCTAAGCCTAAGCCTAAACCGAACTCTAAACCTCATCCTAACCCTCACCTTATACCTAACCCTAACACTAACCCTAACTCTAACCCTAAACCTCACCATCACCCTAACCCTAACTCTAACCCTAAACCTAAAACTAAAACTCACCCTAAACCTAAACCTAACCCTCACCCTCAACCTCACCTTAAACCCAACCCTAACCCTAACAATAACCCTAACAATAAACCTAACCCTCACCCTAACCATAACCATCAACATAACCCTAATCCTCAATCTAACCCTCACCCTCACCCTAACCCTAACCCTAACCTTCACCCTAACACTAACGCTAAACGTAACCCTTACCCTCAACTTAACCCTCAGCCTAACCCTAAGCTTAAACCTAACCCTAACCCTTACACTCATCCTCATCATAACACTAATCCTAAACCTAAGCATAACCCTAACCCTAAACCTCAACCTAACCCTCCCCCTAATCCTAACCCTAAAACTAACCCTAGCCCTAACCCTCAACCTAACCCTCCCCCTAACCCTAACTCTAACTCTAAACCTCACCCTCATCCTAACCCACACCCTAACCCTAAACCTCACCCTAACCCTCACCTTCACCGTAACCCTAAACCTAACCCAAACCCTCACCCTACCCCTAACCCTAACCCGAACCCTAAACTTCACCCTAACCCTAAACCTAAACCTCACCCTCAACCTCACCCTAACCGTAAACTTAAGCTTAACCATAACACGAACAATAACCCTAACCCCACCCCGAATCCTAACCCTCACCCTCACCCTAAACTTAACCCTCAACCAAACCCTCACCCTCACCCTAACACTTACCCTCATCCTAACACTAACACAAACCCAAACCCTTACCCTAACCCTAAATCTCAACCGAACCCTCACCCTCACCCTATCCCTAACACTAACCCTAAACCTAACCCTAACCCTAACACTCCACCTACCGCTATATCTAACCCTCAACCTCACCCTCACCTCACCCTAACTCTAACAATAACACTAACCCTAACTCTAACCCTAAACCTCACCCTAAACCTAACACTAACTCTAACCATAACCTGAAACCTAAACCTAAACCTACCCTAACCCTCACCCTCACCCTCAACCTCTACATAACCCTAATCATAAAAATAACCCTAACCCTAACCCTCATCCTAACCATAACCTTCACCCTAACCCTAACCCTCACCCTAACACTTACCCTCACCCTAAAACTAACCCCAACCATAACACTAACCCTCACATTAACCCTAACCATCACTCTAACCCTAAACCAAACCCTAACCCTAACTCTCACCCTCACCCTAGCCCTCATCCTAACCCTAACCCTCTTCCTCACCCTTAACCTCACACTAATCCTAACACTAATCCTGAATCTAACCCTCACCCTCACCTTAATCCTAACCCTCACTTGTACCTTAACCCTCACCCTCAGCCTAACCCTCACCTTTACCCTTACGGTCACCCTCACCCTAACCCTCACCATAGCATAAATCCTCATCCTAGCCCTCACCCTAACGGCAACCCCAACCATCACCCTAACCCTAACCCTCACCCTCACCCTCAGCCTAAGCCTAACGCTAAGCCTAAGCCTAAGCCTAAGCCTAAGCCTAACCATCACCCTCACCCTAGCCCTCACCCTAACCATAATACTAACACTAACACTCATCCTAACCCTTAACCTAACCATAACCCTAACCATCATACTAAACCTAATCCTTATCCCCACCCATACCCTCAGCCTAACCCTAAGCCTAAGCCAAACCCAAACACTAACCCTCACATTCACCCTCACCATCAACGTAATCCTAAACCTAACCCTAACCCTAATATTAAAACTCAACCTAACCCTCACCCTAACCCTAACACTAACCCTAACCCTAACACTCAACCTAACCCTCCCCCTAACCTTAATTCTAACCCTAAACCTCACCCTCACCCTAACCATAATCCTAACCCTAAACCTCATCCTAACCCTGATCCTAACCCTCACCCTCACCCTCACCCTTAGTGTAACTCTAAACCTAACCTTAGCTATAACACTAACCCTGAACACTAACACTAACCCTGAAACTCACCCTAACTCTAACCCTAACACCAACCCTCACCCTAATCCTAATCCTAATCCTCAGCCTCACCTTAACCCTAACCCTAACCCTAACCCTAAACTTCACCCTCACCATAACCCTAACCCTAACGACAACGCTAACCCTAAATGTCACCCTAACTCTAGTCCTCCCCCTAACCCTAATGCTAACCCTAAACCTCATCCTAACAGTCACCCTAACCCTAAAACACTAACACTAACCCTTACCCTCACCCTCAAGCTCTTCCTAAGCCTCCGCCTCAGCCTAAGACTAACCCTGACCCTCAAACTCAACCTCACCCTAACCCTAACCCTAACACTAACCCTAACCCTAACCCTCACATAACCCTCACTCTAATGCTAACTATAAAGTTTAACCTCACCCTCACCCTAACCCTAAATCTCACCCTGACCATCACCATCTGCCTAACATTAAGCCTAACCCTAACCCCAACCCTAACCCTAACACTAACCCTAACCCTCACTCTACCCCTCACCCTAACCCTAACCCTAACCCTCACCTTCACCCTAGCCCATACACAAACCCTAAGCCTAAGCCTAACCCTCACCCTAATCCTCACTCTAACTCTAACCCCAACACTCAGGTTAACCTTAACCCTCACCCTCACCCTAACTCTAATTCTAATCCTATCCCTAACCCTAACCCACACACTTACCCTTCCTTAACCCTAACCCTAATCTTAACCCTAACAATAACCCTCAACCCCACACTAAACCTCACCCTATCCCCAACTCTAACCCTAACACTAACTCTAACCCTCACCCTATCCCTCACCCTAACCCTAATCCTAAACATCACCCTCAACCTAGCCCATACCCAAATCCTAAGCCTAAGCCTAACCATCTCACTAACCCTCACTCTAACCCTAACCCCAACACTCACCCTAACCGTAAACCTCACCCTCACCCTCGCCCTAACTCTAACCGTAACCCTAACCCTCACACTCACCCTAACCCTAAACCTAACCCTAATCCTAAACCTCTCACTAACCCTAACACTAATCCTCAACCAAAACTTCACCCTCACCCTAACCCTAACACTTACCCTCACCCTAAAACTAACACTAAACCTAACACTAACCCTGAAACTAACGCTAAAAAATCACCCTAAACCTAAACCTCACCCTAACCCTAAAGCTAACCCTTACCTTCACCCTAGCACTCAACCTAACCCTAACACTCATCCTCACCCTAAACCTCACACTAACCCTAACACTAATCCTCAACCTAAACTTCACCCTCACCCTAACCCTAACCCCGACCCTCACCCTAACCATAACCCTCACTTCAATCTCACCCTCAGCCTAAAACTAAGCCTAACCCAAATGCTAACCCTAACCCTCACACTCACCCTCACCCTAACCCTAATCCTAACACTAACCCTAACCCTAACCCTAAAACTCAACCTAACCCTCCCCCTAATCCTAACCCTAACACTAACCCTATCCCTAACCCTCACGCTAAACCTCCCCCTAACCCTAACTCTAACCCTAAACCTCACACTCACCCTAACCCTAATCCTAACCCTCACCTTCACCCTAACCCTCATCCTAACCCTAACCCTCACCGTAACCCTAAGCCTCACCCTTACCATAACCATAACCCTCACCCTAACCCTAACCCTCTCACCCTAACACTAACTCTAACCCTAAATCTCACCCTCACCCTCATCCTAACCCTCACACTCACCCTGACCCTCAGCTTATCCCAAAGCCATAGACTAACGCTAACCTTAACCCTCACCCTCACACTAGCCCTCACCATAACCCTAACTGTAACAGTAACCCTAACCCTAACACTCACACTAACCCTAACCCTAACCCTACCTCTAACCCTAAACCTCACCCTGACCCTAACCCTAACCCTAACCATAACTCTAAATCTCATCCTAACCCTAACCCTAACCCTCAACATCACCCTCAACCTCACCCTTACCTTAACCTTAACCCTAACCCTAACCCTAAAAATAACCCTAACCCTAAAAATAACCCTAAACCTCACCCTCACCCTAACTCTAACCCTAACCCAAACCCTCACCCTAACCCTAACTCTGACACTAAAATTAATGCTAAACGTCACCCTAACCCTAACCCTCACCCTAACCCTAAGCCTCACCCTTACCATAACCATAACCCTCACCCTAACCCTAACCCTCTCACCCTAACACTAACTCTAACCCTAAATCTCACCCTCACCCTCATCCTAACCCTCACACTCACCCTGACCCTCAGCTTATCCCAAAGCCATAGACTAACGCTAACCTTAACCCTCACCCTCACACTAGCCCTCACCATAACCCTAACTGTAACAGTAACCCTAACCCTAACACTCACACTAACCCTAACCCTAACCCTACCTCTAACCCTAAACCTCACCCTGACCCTAACCCTAACCCTAACCATAACTCTAAATCTCATCCTAACCCTAACCCTAACCCTCAACATCACCCTCAACCTCACCCTTACCTTAACCTTAACCCTAACCCTAACCCTAAAAATAACCCTAACCCTAAAAATAACCCTAAACCTCACCCTCATCCTAACTCTAACCCTAACCCAAACCCTCACCCTAACCCTAACTCTGACACTAAAATTAATGCTAAACGTCACCCTAACCCTAACCCTCACCCTAACCCTAAGCCTCACCCTTACCATAACCATAACCCTCACCCTAACCCTAACCCTCTCACCCTAACACTAACTCTAACCCTAAATCTCACCCTCACCCTCACCCTAACCCTCACACTCACCCTGACCCTCAGCTTAACCCAAAGCCATAGACTAACGCTAACCTTAACCCTCACCCTCACACTAGCCCTCACCATAACCCTAACTGTAACAGTAACCCTAACCCTAACACTCACACTAACCCTAACCCTAACCCTACCTCTAACCCTAAACCTCACCCTGACCCTAACCCTAACCCTAACCATAACTCTAAATCTCATCCTAACCCTAACCCTAACCCTCAACATCACCCTCAACCTCACCCTTACCTTAACCTTAACCCTAACCCTAACCCTAAAAATAACCCTAACCCTAAAAATAACCCTAAACCTCACCCTCACCCTAACTCTAACCCTAACCCAAACCCTCACCCTAACCCTAACTCTGACAGTAAAATTAACGCTAAACGTCACCCTAACCCTAACCCTAACCCTAACCCTCATGCTAGCACATACCCTAAACCTAATCTTAACATTAACCCTAACTCTAACGCTCACACTCACCCTATACTTAACCTTAATCCTAATCCTAACCCTAACCCTTACCCTAACCCTAACTCTAACCCTAACCCTAACCCTAACCCTAATCCTCAACCCCTCCCTCACCCTCAGCCTAACCCTAAGCCTGTCCCTAACACCCTAACCCTATCTCTAAACCTAACCCTAAACCTCACCCTGACCCTAATCCTAACCCTCACCCCCACCCTCAGCCTCAATGTAACTCCAACCCTAACCCTAACAATAACACTAACCCTAACCCTAACGATCACCCTAACCCTAACCCTCACCCCCACCCTCAACCTCAGCCTAACCCTCAGCCTAAGGCTAACTCTAACACTAACCCTCACCCTCATTCTCACCCTAACCCTAATCCTAACGCTAACCCTATCCCTAAACCTCAACCTAACCCTCAGCCTTACCCTAATGCTAACACTAAATCTAACACTCACCCTCACCCTAACCATCCCCCTAACCCGAACTGTAACCCTAAACCTCAACAGCACCCTAACACTAACCCTAACCCTAACCCTAAACCTCACCGTAAAACTCACCCTAATCCTCATCCTCACCCTCACTCTCACCATGCCCATAACTATAACCCTAACCCTAACAATAATAGTAACCCTAACCCTAACCCTAACAATAACCATAAACTTCACCCTGTGCCTCACACTCACCGCAAATGTAACACTAACCATAACACCAACAATAACCCTAAACATAACCCTAAGCCTAAGCCTAAGCCTAACCCTAACCCTAACCCTAACCCTAACCCTAACCCTAACCCTAACACTAAACCTAAATCTAACCCTAACCCTAAACCTCATCCTAGCACTCATCCTAAACCTAACCCTAACCCTAACCCTCACTCTCGGCCTAAGCCTAAGCCTAAGCTTAAGCCTAACCCGAACTCTAAACCTCAACCTAACCCTCACCTTAACCCTAACCCTAACACTAACTCTAACCCTAAACCTCACCATCACCCTAAACCTAACTCTAACCCTAACCCTAAAACTAAACCTCACCCTAATCCTAAACCTAAGCCTCACCCTCAACCTCTCCGTAACCCTAACTCTAACCCTAACAATAACCCTAACACTAAACCTAACCCTCACCCTAAACATAACCCTACACATAACCCTAACCCTCAATCTAACCCTCACCCTCACCCTAACCCTAACCCTAACCCTCACCCTCACCCTAACCCTAAACGTAACCCTGACCCTCACCGTAACACTCACCCTAACCCTAACCCTAATCCTAACCCTAACCCTAATTCTAAACCTAAACCTAACCCTAACCCTAACCATCACCCTAAACCTATTCCTCATCCCCACCCTCACCCTGAGCCTAAACCTAAGCCTAAACCTAACCCTAACCCTAACCCCCACATTTACCCTCACCCTAACCGGAACACTAACACTAACCCTAACTCTAAACCTAAACCTCACCCTCACCCTATCCCTAACTCTAACCCTAAACTGAAACCTAAAACTCATCCTAACCCTAACCCTCACCCTCACTCTCAACATAACCCTAACCCTAACCCTAACAATAACCCTAACCCTAACACTAACCCTCATCCTAACCATAGCCTTCACCCTAACCCTAACCCTCACTCTAATACTTACCCTCACCCTAACACTAACCCTAACCATTACTCTAAACCTTACACTAACCCTAACCATCACCCGGACCCTAAACCTCACCCTAACCCTAACTCTCACCCTCAACCTATCCCTCAACCTAACCCTAACCCTCATCCTCACCCTTAACCTCACACTAACGATAACACTAATCCTGAATCTAACCCTCAACCTCACCCTAACCCTAAGCCTCACCTTACCATAACCCTCACCCTCAGCCTAACCCTCACCTTTACCCTCAGCCTCAGCCTAAACCTAAGCCTAAGCCTAACCCTAAACATAACCCTCACCCTCACCCTAGCCCTCACGCTAACCCTAATCCTAACCCTAACACTCATCCTAACCCTTAACATACCATAACCCTAACCATCATTCTAAACCTAATCCTCATCCCCACCCATACCCTCAGCCTAACTGTAAGCCTGAGCCAAACCCTAACCCTAACCCTCACACTCACCCTACCATCAACCTAATCCTAAACCTAATCCTAACCCTAACATTAAACCACAACCTACCCCTCACCCTAACCCTAACACTAACCCTAACACTAAAACTCAACCTAAACCTCCCCCTAACCCTAACTCTAACCCTAAACCTCACCCTCACCATAACCATAATACTAAAACTAAACCTCACCCTAACCCTGATCCTAACACTCACCCTCACCCTCACCCTTACTGTAACTCTAAACCTAACCTTAACTATAACACTAACCCTAAACCTAACCCAAACCCCGAACTTCACCATAACTCTAACCCTAACACAAACCCTCACCCTATTCCTAATTCTAACCCTCAGCCTCACCTTAACCCTAACCCTAACCCTAACCCTAACCCTAAACCTCACTCTCAACATAACACTAACCCTAACCCTAAACATCACTCTAACGCTAACCCTAACACTCACGCTAACTCTAGCCCTCCCCCTAACCCTAATTCTATACATCATCCTAACACTCACCCTAACTCTAAAACCCTAACACTAACACTCACCCTCAGCCTCACGCTCCACCTAAGCCTCCGCCTCAGCCTAAGGCTAACCCTGACCCTCACACTCACCCTCACCCTAACCCTAACAATAACACTAACCCTAACCCTAACCTTCACACTAACCCTCCCCCTAACCCTAACTCTAAACCTAAACCTCACACTCACCCTAACCCTAATCCTAAACCTGACCCTAAATCTCACCCTAACCCTAACCCTAACCCTCACCCTTACCCTCACCCTCACCCTCACCGTAACTCTAACCCTAACCCTAACAATAACACTAATCCTAACTCGAAACCTAAAACTAACCCTAATCCTATCCATAACCATCACCCTCAGCCTCACCATCACTGCAAAAGTCACCAGAAACATAACACTAACAATAATCCTAACCCTAACCCTAATCCTAACAATCACCCTCACCCTAAACCTAATCCTAACCCTAACCCTCACTCTAACCCTAATCCTAACCTCACCATAACCCTAACCCTCATCCTAACCCGCACCCTAACAATAAACCTAACCCTCACCCTCACCCTACCCTTCACCCTAACCCTAATCCTAACCCTATCCCTCACTCTATCCCTAACCCTAAACCTCACCATAAACCTCACACTCACCCAAACCCTCATCCTCACCCTAACCCTCACCCTAACCCTAACCCTCACCCTCACCATAACCCTAAATCTCATCCTAACCCTCACCCTAACCCTAACTCTAAACCTAAACCCTACCCTAACAATAACCCTAACCCTCACCCTCACCCTAGCCCTTCCCCTCACCCTAGCCCTCACCCTAAACCTAATCCTAACCCTAATCCTCATCCTAACACTCACCCTAACCCTAACCCTAACTTTCACCCTAACCCTAATCCTAACCCTAACCCTCAAACTAACCCTATCCCTCACCCTCACTGTAACCCGAACCCTAAACCTCATCCAACCCTAAACTAAACACAAACCCTAACTGTCACCCTAACGCTAACCCTAACCCAAACCCTAACCCTAAACCTCAACCTTAACCTCACCCTCAGCTTAACCATTAGACTAACCCTAACCCTAAGCCTAACCCAAACACTCACCCTCATACTAACCCTAATCCTAATCCTAACCCAAACCCTAACCCTCACCCTCATCCTAACCCTCACCCTAACCCTAACACTAACTCTCACCCTAACCATCACCCTAACCCTAAATCTAACCCTAAACCTCAACCTCACCCTAAACCTAACCTAACCCTAAACCGAAACCTCACACTAACCTTAACCCCTACCCTCACCCTCACCGTCAGCCTAACCCTAAACCTAAACCAAACCCTCACCATAACCCTAACCCTAACCCTAACCCTAAACCTCACCCTAACCCTAACCTTAATCCTCACCCTCAGCCTCACTCTCACTGTAAACTTAACCCTAACCATAACACTAACAATAACCCTAACCCTAACCCTAATTTAACCCTCACCTTCACCTTCACCCTCAACATAACCCTAACCTTAACCCTAACAATAAACCTAAACCTATCCCTAACCCTCATCCTAACCATAACCTTCACCCTAAACCTAACCCTCACCCTAACACTTACCCTCACCCTAACAATAACCCTAACCATAACCCTAACCCTAACCATCACCCTACCCCTAAAACTCACCCTAACACTAACTCTCACCCTCAACCTAGCCCTCAACCTAACCCTAAACCTGATTCCCACCCTGAACCTCACACTAACCCTAACACTAATACTGAATCTAACCCTCACCCTCACCCTAACCCTAACTCTCACCCTTACCGTAACCCTCACCCTCAGCCTAACCTTCACCTTTACCCTTATGGTCACCCTCACCCTAATCCTCACCATAACCTAAATCCTCATCCTAACCCTCACCGTAAAGGCAAACCCAACCATCACTCTAACCCTAACCCTCACATTACCCTCAGCCTCAGCCTCACCCTAAGCCTACGCCTAGCACTAACCCTAAACCTAAACCTCAACCTAACCCTCCCCCTAACCATAACTCTAACCCTAATCCTCACCCTAACAATAATCCTAACTCTAAACCTCACCCTAACCCTGATCCTAACCCTCACGCTCACCCTCACCTCATTGTAACTCTAATCCTAACCTTAACTATAACACTAACCCTAAACCTAACCCAAACCCTGTCCCTCACTCTAACTCTAACCCTAATCCTTACCCTCAGGCTCACCTTAACCTTTACCCTAACCCTAACCCTAAATCTCTCCCTAACGCTAACCCTAACCCTCACCCTAACTCTAGCCCTCACCCTAACCCTAATGCTAACCCTAAACCTCATCCTAACACTCACCCTAAACCTAAAACCCTAACCCTAACCCTCACGATCTGCTTAAGCCTCCGCCTCAGTCTAAGACTAACCCTGACCCTCACACTCACCCTCATCCCAACCCTAACAGTAACACTAACCCTAACCCTAACCCTCACACTAACCCTTACCCTAACGCTAACTCTAACCCTAAACCTCACCCTCACAGTAACCCTAACCCTCACCCACACCTTCCCCATCCGCCTAACATCAAGCCTAACCCTAACCCTAACCCTAACACTAACCCTACCCCTTAACCTACCCCTCACCCAAACCCTAACCCTCACCCTCACCCTAGCCCATAACCAAACCATAAGCCTAAGCCTAACACTCACCCTAACCCTCACTCTAACCCAAACCCCAACACTCACCCTAACCATAACCCTCACCCTTACCCTCACCCTAACTCTAAACCTAACCCTAACCCTAACCCTAACCGTAACCCTAACCCTAACCCTCACACTTCCCCTCACCTTAACCCTAACCCTAATCCAAACTAACACTAACCCTCAAAGCCACACTAAAACTCACCCTATCACTAATCCTAACCCTAACACTAACCATTACCTTCACCGTACCCCTCACACTAACCCTAACACTAACCCTCCCCCTCAACCTAGCCCATACCCAAACCCTAAGCCTAAGCCTAAACCTCAACCTAACCCTCATTCTAACCCTAACCACAACACTCACCCTACCCGTAACCCTCACCCTCACCCTCACCCTAATTCTAAACCTAAACCTAACCTTAACCCTAACCCTCACAATCACCCTCACCTTAACCCTAACCCTAATCCTAACCCTAACACTAACCCTCACACCCACACTAAACCTCACCCTAACTCTAACCCTAACATTAACCCTAACCCTAACCTTAAACGTCAGCCTCACCCTAACCCTAACTCTAACCCTAAACCTCACCCTCACCCTAAGCCTAACCCTAACGCTAATCCTAAACCTCTCCCTAAACCTAAACCTTACCCTAACAGTTACCCTCACCCTAACATGTACACTAACCTTAATACTAACCCTCACACTAACGCTAACAATCACCCTAAACCTAAACCTCACCCTAACCCAAACCCTAACCCTCAACTTCACCCTAGCCCTCACCCTAAACCTAACACGCATCCTCACCCTAAACCTCACACTAACCCTAACACTAATCCTCAATCTAACCCTCACCCTCACCCTAACCCTAACCAGAACCCTCACCCTAACAATAACTTTCACCTCAGCCTAACCCTCACCTTTACTCTGTCACCCTCATCCTAACCCTCACCCCAAAGCTAACCCTCTTTCTAACCCTCACACTAACCGTAACCCTAACCATCACCCTAACCCTAACCCTCACCCTCGACTTCAGCCTCAGCCTAACCCTAAACCTAAGCCTAACCCTAACCCTCATCCTAACTCTCAACCTAACCATTAACGGAAACATCACTCTAAACCTAATCCTCATCCCCAACATCACCCTCAGCCCAACTGTATTCCTAAACCTAACCCTAACCCAAAACCTAAACCTCAACCTAACCCTCACCCTAAACCTAATCCTAACCCTCACCCTCACTTTAGTACTCAACATAACCCTCACCTCAAACCTAACACACACCCTCAATGTAAACCGAAACTTAACCCTCCCCCTAACCCTCCCCCTAAACCTAAACCTCACACTAACCCTAACACTAAACCTCACCCTCACCCTAGCCCTCACCCTAACCCTAATTGTAACCCTAAACCTCATTCTAACCCAAACCCTAACCCTAACCTTAAACCTCACCCTAATCCTAAACCTAATTGTAACCCTCAAACTAATGCTAACCCTGACACTCACTGTAATCCTAACCCTAAACCTCAAACTAACACCAACCCTCACACTCACCCTCGCCCTCAGCCTAAACCTAAGCCAAACCCTAATCATAACCCTAACCCTCATACTCAACCTCACCCTAACCCTAATCCTAACCCTGACACTAAACCTCACCCTAACCCTAACCCTAACCCTCATGCTTACCCTCACCCTCACCTTCACCGGAACTCTAACCCTAACCCTAACAATAACACTAATCCTAACTCGAAACCTAAACCTAACACTACTCCTATCCCTAACCCTCACCCTCAGCCTCACCATCACTGCCAAGGTTACCAGAACCATAACACTAACAATAATCCTAACCATAACCCTAATCCTAACCCTCACCCTCACCCTAACCCTCATCCTCAACCTAACTCTCAACCTAACCCTAAACCTCTCCCTCACCATAACCCTAACCCTCATCCTAACCCTCACCCTAACCCTAACCTTAACCCTTAACCTCTCCCTAACAATAACCCTAATCCTCACCCTCAACCTAGCCATCACCCTAACCCTAATCCTAAACCTAATCCTCATCCTAACACTCCCCCTAATCCTTAACCGAAAACCTAATTCAAAATCATCACCCTAACCCTAAAATTAACCCGAATACCAACTGTCACCCAAATGCTAACCCTAACCTGAAACCTAAACCTAACCCTCACCCTCACCCTCAGCTTAATGCTAAGCCTAATCCTAACCCTAAACCTAACCCAAGCACTCACCCTAACACTACCCCTAATCATAATCCTAACCCTAACCCTAACCCTCACCCTCATCCTAACCCTCACCCTAACCCTATCCCTAACACTAACCCTTACCCTAACCCTCACCCTAACCCTAACACTAACACTGACCCTAACCCTAAACCTCACCCTAACCCTAACCCTAACCCTCAAGCTCACCCTAACCCTAACCCTAACACGAACCCTCACACTCACCCTCAACTTAATCCTAATCCTAAGCCTAACCCTAATCCTCACCTTCACACTAACCCTCACCCTAACCCTACCCCTAACACCAACACCAGCCCTAACCCTAACCCTAACTCTCACCCTAACCCTAAGCCTAACCCTACCCCTAACCATAACCCTCACACTCACCTTCAATCTAAACCTGATCCTAACCCAAACCCTCACCTTTACCCTTACTGTCACCCTCACCCTAACCCTACCCCTAACACTATCACTAACCCTAACCCAATCCTCACTGTAACCATAAACCTAAACCTCACCCTAACCGTAACCTTAAACCTCACACTCACGCTCAGTCTAAGCCTAAGCCTAAACTAAGCTTAAGCCTATCCCTAACCCTCACACTGACCCTCACCCTAACCCTAACCCTATCACTAACGCTAACTCTAACTCTAAACTTAACCCTCACCCTAAACCTAACTCTAACCCTAACACTAAACATAAACCACATCCTGACCCAAACCCTAACTCTCACCCTCACCATAAATGTAACACTAACCCTGACCTAATAATAACCCTATCCCTAACCCTAACCCTCATTCTAACCATAACCCTCACCCTACACCTAACCCTCAAACTAACATTTACCCTCACCCTAACACTAACCCTAACCCTAACACTAACACTCACACTAACCCTAACCATCACCCTAACATTAAACCTCACCCTAAGCCTAACCCTAACCCTCACCCTCAACCTACCCTCACCCTAACCGTAACCCTCATCCTCACTCTAAACCTCACACTAACCCTAAACTTAATAATCAATCTTAACCTCACCCTCACCCTAACCGTAACCCTCACCCTAATCCTAGACCTTACCTTAATCCTCACTCTCAGCCTAACCCTCAGCTTTACCCTTACCATCACCCTCACCCAAATCCCTCACCCTAACCATAACCCTCATCCTAAACTTCACCCTGACCATAATCCTAAGCATCACCCTAACACTAACCCTGACCCTCAACCTCACCATCAGCCTAACCCTAAAGCCTGAGCCTAACGCTAACACTAACCCTCACCCTCACCCTAGCCCTCACCCTCACCCTAAACCTAACCCTAATCCTCACCCTAACCCTCAACTTGACCCTTAATGTCACCATCACCCTAACCCTAATCCTCATCCTAACCCTCACCCTAACCATGAGACTAACCATCATGCTAACCCTAACCCTCAACCTCACCCTCAGCCTCAGCCTAACACTAAGCCTATGCCTAACTCTACCCTAATCCTCACCCTCACCCTAGCCCTCACCCTAACCGTAATCCTAACCCTGACTCTCAACCTAACCCTAAGCCTAACTGTAAAAATAACCCTAAACCCTACCCTAACCCTCATTCTAACCATAACACTCACCCTAACCCTAAACCTCACCCTAACACTTACCCTCACCCTAACACTAACACTAACCCCAACACTAACGCTAACAATCACCCTAACATTGACACTCACCCTAACCCTAAACCTAACCCTCATCCTCACCCTAGACCTCAACCTAATCCTAAACCTCATCCTCACTCTAAACCTCACACTAACCCCAAAAACGAATCCTCAATCTAAACCACACCCTAACCCTAACCCTAAACCTCACCCTAACCCTAACCCTCACCCTTACTATAATCCTCATTCTCAGCCTAACCCTCACCTTTACCCTTACTGTCACCCTCACCCTAACCCTCACACTAACCCTAACCCTCACCCTGATCATAACCCTAAGCATCACCCTTATCCTAACCCTCACCCACAACCTAACCCTAACACTCACTCTCACACTAACGCTCACATTAACACTAACTCTAACCCTAAACCTCACCCTCACCTTAACCCTAAACCTCAACCTCAAACTCACCCTCGGCCTAACCCTAAACCTAACCCTAACCCTCACCCTAACCCTCACACTCACCCTCACAGTAACCCTAAACCTAATCCTAAACATAACCCTAACCCTCACCCTAACCTTAACACTAACAATAACATTAACCCTAACACTAATCCTAACCCTAACCCTCACCCTAACACTAACTCTAAAATTGAACCTCACCCTCAACCTAAGCCTAACCCTAAACCTCACCCTACCCCTAACCCTAACTCTAACTCTAATCCTAACCCTAAACCTCACACTAACCCTAACCCTAACCCTCACCCTCACCCTCACCCTCAACGTAACCCTAAACCTAAAATTAAAAATAACCCTAACACGAACCCTAACCCTCAACCTAACTGTAACCCTCACCCTAACCCTAACCATCACCCTAACACTAACCGTAACCCTAACACTAACCCTCACTGTAACCCTAACACTCACACTCACCCTCACCCTAACCCTCACCCTAACCCTAACCCTAACCCTAACCATCAACCTCACCCTAGCCCTCACCCTAACCCTAATTCTAACTCTTACCCTCACCTAACCCTCAACCCTTATCCTCACCCTAAACCTCACACTAACCCTAACCCTAATCCTCAATCTAACCCTCCCCCTCCCCCTAACCCCTAACCGTCACACTTACCCTAACCCTCACACTAACCCTCACACTTATCTTAACCCTCACCTACAGCCTAACCCTCAACTTTACCCTTACCTTCACCCTCACCTTAACACTAAAACCTCATCCTAACCTTCAAGCTAACCATAACACTAACCATCACCCTAACCCTAACCCTCACCTTCAGTCTCACACTCACCCTAACCCTAATCCTAACCATAACCCTAATCCTAACCCTAACCCTCACCCTCAGCCTCATGCTCACTCCAAATGCAACCTTAACCATAACACTAACAATAAATCTAACCCTAACCCCAATCCTAACCCTCAACCTCACCCTAACCCTAATCCTAAACCTAACCCTCACCCTAACCCTAACGCTCCCCCTCACTGTAACCCTAACCCTCATCCTAACCCTCACACTAACCCTAATCCTCACCCTCAGTGTAACACTAACCCTTACCCCCAACATCACCCTCAGCCTAAGCCTAAGCCTAAGCCTAACCCGAACCCTAACCCTCACACACAACCTCACCCTAACCCTAATCCTAACCCTAACCCTATCCCTAAAAATCAACCTAACCCTAACCCTCAACCTAACCTTCCCAATAACCCAAACTCTACACCTAATCCTCACTCTCAACCTAACCCTAACCCTAAACCTTACAATAAATCTCACCGTAACCCTAACCCGCACCATCACCCTCACCCTCACCAAACTCTAACCCTAACCCTAACAATAACACTAACCATAACCCTAACCCTAACCATAAACTTCACCCTCAGCCTCACTCTCACTGCAAACTTAAACCTAACCATAACATTAACATTAACCCTTAACCTAACCCTAACCCTAACACTAACAATCACCCTAAACCAAATCCTCAACCCCAGCCTCACCCTCAGCTTAACCCTAAGCCTAAGCCTAACCATAACCCTCACATTCACCCTCACCCTAACCCTAATCCTAACCCTAACCCTATCCCTAAACCACAACCTAACCCTCACCCTCACCCTAATACTAACACTAAACCTAACCCTAACCCTCACCCTAACCCTCCCCCTCCCCCTAACTCTAACCCTAAACCTCACCAGTACCCTAAACCTAACCCTAACCCTAACCCTAAACCTCACCCTAAACCTCACCCTCACTCTCACCATGACCTTAACTCTAACCCAAACCCTAATTAAAATACTAACCCTAAACCAAACACTAACACTAAACATAACCCTAACCCTGAGTCTCACCCTCGCCGCAAACTTAACACTAACCATAACACTAACAATAACCCTAACCCTAACCCTAAGCCAAACCCTAACCCTTACCCTAACCCTAACCCTCACCCTAACCCTAACCCTAACCCTAATCCTAACCCTAAAACTAACCCTAACCCTAAACCTAACCCTAAACCTCATCCTAAACCTCACCCTAAACATAACTCTAACCCTCACCCTAAAGCTAACCCTAACCGTCACTCTAACCCACACCCTAAACCTCACACTAACCCTAACCCTAACACTAACCCTAACTCTAACCTTAAACCTCTCCATCACCCTAAACCTAACTCTAACCCTAACCCTAAACCTAAACCTCACCCTAACCCTAACCTAACCCTCAGCTTTACCCTCAGCTTAACCGTTACCCAAACCCTAAAATAACCCTAACCCAAACCCTAACCCTAACCCTCACCCTCACCGTAAGCCTAACCCTAACCCAAGCCCTCACCCTAAACCTAACCTTAAACCTAACCCGAAACCTCACCATAACCCTAACCCTAAACCTCACCCTGAGCCTCACCCTCACCTTAAATTTAACCTTAATCATAACACTAACAATAACCCTAACTCTAAACCTAATCCTAACACTCACACTCACCCTAACACTAACCCCAACCATAACCCTCACCCTAACCCTAAACCTAACCCTAATCCTAAACCTCGCCATAATTCTAACCCTAACCCTCACCCTCACACTTGCCCTCATGCTAACCCTAATCCTAACACTAAACCTCATCCTAAACCTCACCTTAATCCTAACCCTAACCCAATCCCTCACCCTAACCCTTACCATCAACCTCACACTCAGCCTAACCCTAACACTAACCCTCACACTCTACCTCCCCCTAACCCTAATCCTAACACTAAACCTAACCCTAACCCTAACACTTACAGTCACCCTAACGCTCACCCTAAGCCTAACTCTAAACCTAAACCTCACCCTCACCCTAACCCTAACTCTAACCCTAACCCTAAACCTAAGCCTCACCCTAATCCTAACCCTTACCCTCACCCTCACCTTCACCATAACCTTAACGCTAACCCTAACCCTAACAATAACCCTAAACCTAAAACTAACCCTAACCATAACCATAACCCTCACCCTAAATCTTCCCCTAACCTTAACTCTAACCCGAAACCTCACCATCACTCTAATCCTAAACCTCACCCTCACCCTCACGCTCACCATATCTCTAACCCAAACCCTAAAAATAAACCTAACCCTAACACTAACCCTAACCCTCATTCTCACTGTAACCCTAAACCTAACCCAAGCCCTCACCCTAACCCTAACCCTAACCCTCACCCTCACCCTAACCCTAAACCTCAACCTCACCGTAACCCTAACCCTAACACTCACCCTAACCCTAAACCTAACCCTAATACTAAACCTTGCCATAATGCCAACCCAAACCCTCAACCTCACCCTTGCCCTCATCCTAACCCTAATCCTAACCCTAAACCTCATCCTAACCCTCACCCTAACCCTAAACCTCATCATAACCCTTACCCTAACCATAACCCTAACCATCATGCTAACCCTAATCCTCAACCTCACCCTCAGTCTCAGCCTAACCCTAAACCTAACCCTAACCCTAACCCTAAAAATAACACTAAACCTAACCCTAACCCTCATTCTAACCATAAACCTCACCCTATCCCTAACCCCCACGGTAACCCTAACCCTCACCCTTACTGTAATCCTCACTCTCAGCCTAACCCTCACCTTTAACCTTACAG
Organism: Dipodomys merriami; assembly: GCF_024711535.1. Lineage (NCBI taxonomy): Eukaryota > Metazoa > Chordata > Mammalia > Rodentia > Heteromyidae > Dipodomys > Dipodomys merriami. The sequence continues at coordinate 2,911,083 of NW_027206235.1, read as the reverse complement.
TCACCCTCACTCTAACCCTCATACTAACCCTAACGCTCCTTCTAAACCTCACCCTGACCGTTACCCTAAGAATCACCCTAACCCTGAACCTCACCCAAAACCTAATCCTAACACTAACCCTCACACTAACACTAACTCTAAACCTAAAGCTCTCCCAAACCCTAACCCTCACCCTCACCCTAACCCTCAACCTAACACTAAGCCTAACCATAACCCTAACTGTCACACTCACCCTCACCCTCACCCTAAACCTAATCCTAACCATAACCCTAACCCTCAACCTAACATTAACACTAAACCTAACCCTAACCCAAACACTAACCCTAACCCTAACCCTCACCCTAACCCTAACTCTAAAATTAAACCTCACCCTCACCCTAACCCTAACCCTACACCTCACCCTAACCCTAACCCAAAACCTCACCTTTACCCCAGCAATCACCCTAACCCTTATCCTATCCCTAACCCTCATCCTAACCCTCACCCTAACCTTAATCCTAACACTCAACCTAAACCTAACCCTCACCCTCAACCTCATCATCAGCCTAAACCTAAGCCTAACCCTAAACCGAACTCTAACCCACACACTCACCCTCACCCGAACCCTAATCCTAACACTAACCCTAACTCTAACCCTAACACTCACACTAACCCCCACTCTAACCGTAACATAACACTAACCCTAACCCTAAACCTCACACTAACCCTCACCCTAAGCCTAACTCTAACCCTAAAACTCACCCTAAACCTAACCCTAACTCTAACACTAATCCTAAACCTAAAGCTCACCCTAAACCTAACCCTAACCCACACCCTGACCCTCACCCTATATGTAACCCTAAACCTAAAATTAAAAATAACCTTAACACTAAACCTAAACCTCACCCTAACTGTAACCCTCACCCTAACCTTAACCCTCACCCTAACACTTACCCTCACCCTAACACTAACCCTAACCCTAACACTAACCCTCACACTAACCCTAACACCCACCCTAACCCTAAACCTCACCCTAACCCTAACCCTTACCCTAACCCTCACCCTCACCCTAGCCCACAACCTAACCCTAATTCTAACCCTTGTCCTCACCTAACCCTAACCCTCATCCTCATCCTAAACCTCACATTAAACCTAACCCTCATCCTCACCCTAACCCCTAACCCTCACACTTTCCCTAATCCTCACCCTAACCCTAACCCTCACCCTTATCTTAACCCTTACCCACACCTTAACCCTCAACTTTCCTCTTACCATCACCCTCACCCTAAGACTCACCCTATCCCTAAACCTCATTCTAACCTTCAAGCTAACCGTAACCCTAACCATCAACCTAACCGTAACCCTCACCCTCAATCTCACCCTCAGCCTAAACCTCAGCCTAAGCCTAACCCTAACACTAACCCTCACACTCACCCTAGCCCTCACCATAATCGTAACCCTAAACCTCATCCTAACGGTCACTTTAATTCTAAACCTAACTATCATCAAACACTAATCTGCACCCACACCCTCACCCTCAGCCTAAGCCTAAGCGTAACCCTAACCATCACACTCACCCTCACCCAAACCTAATCCTAAACCTAACCCTAACCCTAAACCTCTAACTAACTCTCACCCTAACCCTAACCCTAACACTAACCCTATCCCTAACCCTGACCCTAACCCTAACCCTGACCCTAAATCTAACCATAACCCTAACACTAACCCTCACCCTAACCCTAACCCTAACCGTCAACTTCACCCTTAACCCTCAACCTCACCCTAACACTAATCCTAACCCTAAACCTCACCCTCACTTCAAAGGTAACCTTAACCATAACACTAACAATAACCCTAACCCTAAACCTAACCCTAACCCTCAACCTCACACTAACCCTAATCCTAAACCTAACCCTCACCCTAACCCTAAACCTTACCCTCACCATAACACTAACCCTCATCCTAACACTCACCCTAACCCTAATCCTCACCCTCAACATGACACTAACCCTAACCCCCACCCTCAACCTCAGCCTAACCCTAAGCCTAAGCCTAACCCTAACCCTAACCCTCACATTCACAGTCACAGTAACCCTAATCCTAACCCTAACCCTAACCATAAACCTCACCCTCAGCCTCACTCTCACTGCAAACTTAACCCTAACCATAACACTAACAATAACCCAAACCCTAACCCTAACCCTAACCCTAACTCTAACCCTAAACCTAACCCTAACCCTAATCTTCACCCCCACCCTCAGCCTCAGCCTAACCCTAAGCCTAACCCTAACACTAACCCTAACTCTAATCCTAAACCTCACCCTCACCCTAACTCTATCTTTAAACCTAACCCTAAACCTCACCTTAAACCTAACCCTAAACCTCACCCGCACCCTCACCCTCACCGTAACTCTAACCCTAACCCTAACAATAACACTAACCCTAATAATAACCATCACCCTAACCCTAATCATCACTCCCATCCTCACCCTTAGCCTAAGCCTAAGCCTAAGCCTAACCCTAAGCCTCACCCTCACACTGACCCTAACCCTAACCATAACCCTAACCCTATCCCTGAACCTTAACCTAACCCTCACTCTCACCCTAATGCTAACACTAAACCTAAACCTAACCCTCACCCTAATCTTCACCCCCACCCTCAGCCTCAGCCTAACCCTAAGCCTAACCCTAACACTAACCCTAACTCTAATCCTAAACCTCACCCTCACCCTAACCCTAACCCTAACCCTAACTCTAACCCTAAACCTAACCCTAACCCTAATCTTCACCCCCACCCTCAGTCTCAGCCTAACCCTAAGCCTAACCCTAACACTAACCTTAACTCTAAACCTAAACCTCACCAGCACCCTAACCCTAACCTTAAACCTAAACCTCACCCTAAAACTCACCCTAACCCTCACCCTCACCCTCACTCTCACTGTGACCTTAACTCTAACCCTAACCCTAACAATAACACAAACCTTAAACCTAATCCTAACCATAACCCTCAAATGAGCCTCACCCTCACTGCAAAATTAACACTAACCATAGCACTAACAATAACCCTAACCTTAACCCTAAGCCTAACCCTAAACCTAACCCTCACCTTAACCCTAACCATAAACCTAACCCTAACCCTAACCCTAACCCTGAAAGTAACACTAACCCTAACCAAAACCAAAAACCTCATCCAAACCCTCACCCTAAACCTAAGGCTAACCCTCACCCTAACCCTAACCCTCACCTTGACAATCCGCATAAGCCTAACCCGAACTCTAACCCTCACCCTAACCCTCACCCTAAACCTAACCCTAACACTAACCCTAACTCTAACCCTAAACCTCATGATCAACCTAACCCTAACTCTAACCCTAACCCTATACCTAAACTTCAACCTAAGCCTAACCCTAAACCTCAGATTAACCCTCACCCTAACCCTAACCTAACACTAACCCTAACCCTAACCCTCACACTACCCCTCATTCTAAGCCTAACCCTAACCCTAACCCTAACCCTAACCCTAACCCTCACCCTAACCCTCACCCTCACCCTCAACATAACCCTAAACATAAAATTGAAAATATCCTTAGCAGGAACCCTAACCCTCAACCTATCTGTAACCCTAACCCTAAACCTAACCCTCACCCTAACCCTCCCCTTAACCCTAACTCTAAACCTAAACCTCACCAGCACCCTAACCCTAAACTTAAAACTAAACCTCACCCTAAACCTCACCCTAACCCTTACCCTCACCCTCACTCTCACCGTGACCGTAACTCTAACCCTAACCCTAACAATAACATTAACCTTAACCCTAAACCTAACCCTAACACTAACCATAACCCTCAACCTGAGCTTCACCCTCACTGCAAAATTAACACTAACCATAACACTAACAATAAACCTAACCTTAACCCTAAGCCTAACCCTAACCCTAAACCTCACCTTAACCCTAACCATAAACCTAAACCTAACACTAACCCTAACCCTAAAAGTAACATTAACCCTAACCATAACCAAAAACCTCATCCAAAACCTCACCCTAACCCTAACCCTAAAACTCACCCTAATCCTAACCCTCACAATCACAATCCGCCTAAGCCTAACACGAACTCTAACCCTTACACTAAGCATCACGCTAAACCTAACCCTAACACTAACCCTAACTCTAACCCTAAACCTCACAATCAACCTAACCCTAACTCTAACCCTAACCCTATACCTAAACCTCAACCTAAACCTAACCCTAACCCTCACACTAACCCTCATCCTAACCCTAACCTAACACTAACCCTAACCCTATGCCTCACACTAACCCTCACGCTAAGCCTAACTCTAACCCTAAACCGCACCCTAACCCTAACCCTAACTCTAACCTAATCCGAACCTTAAACCTCACCCTAACCCTAACCCTCACCCTCAACGTAACCCTAAATTTAAAATTAAAAATCATCCTAGCAGGAAAACTAACCCTCAACCTATCTGTAACCCCAACCCTAAACCTAACCCTGACCCTAACACTTACCCTCACCCTAACCCTAACCCTAACTCTAAACCTAATCCTAAACCTAAATCTCTCCCTAACCCTAACCCTAAACCTCACCCTCACCCTCAATCTCACACTCACCCTAACCCTAATCCTAACCCTAACCCTAATCCTAATCATAACCCTCACACTCAGCCTCACCCTCACTCCAAAAATAACCTTAACCATAACACTAACAATAAACCTAACTCTAACCCTAATCCTAACCCTCACCCTCACCCTAACCCTAATCCTAACCCTAACCCTCACACTAAAACTAACCCTCACCCTCACTGTAACCCTAACCCTCATCCAAACCCTCACCCTAACTCTAATCCTCACCGTCACTGTAACACAAACGCTCATTCCCACCCTCACCCTCAGCCTAAGCCTAAGCCTAAGCCTAACCCTAACCCTAACCCACACACTCACCCTCACCCTAACCCTAATCCTAACCCTAACCCTATCCCTAAAAATCAACCTAACCCTAACCCTCACCCTAACCCTCCCACTAACCCTAACTCTAAATCTAATCCTCACTCACAACCTAGTCTAACCCTAAACCTCACCCTAAATCTCACCTAACCCCAACCCTCACCCTCACCCTCTCCCTCACCATAACTCTAAACCTAACCCTAACAATAACACTAACCATAACCCTAACCCTAACCATAAACTTCACCCTCAGCCTCACCCTCACTGCAAACTTAAACCTAACACTAACTATAACACTAACATAAACCCTTACCCTAACCCTAACCCTAACCCTAACCCTAAATCTAAACCTAACCCTAAACCTAACCCTAATCCTCACGCCCACGCTCAGCCTCATTCTAACCCTAAGCCTAACCCTAACATTAACCCTAACTTTAACCCTAAACCTCACCCTCACCCTAACCCTATCTCTAAACATAACCCTAAACCTCAGCTTAACCCTAACCCTAACCCTACCCGCACCCTCACCCTCACTTTAATTCTAATCCTAACCCTAACAATAACACTAACCCTAACCCTAACCATCACCCTAACCCTAATCCTCACCCCCAGCCTCACTCTCAGCCTAAACCTAAGCCTAAGCCTAACCCTAACACTCACCCTCACCCTAACCCTAATCCTAACCCTAACCCTCACCCTCACTCTCACAATGACCGTAACTCTAACCCTAACCCTAACAGTAATACTAACCCTTACCCAAACCCTAACACTAACCATAACCCTCACCCTGAGCCTCACCCTCACCGCAAACTTAACACTAACCAAAACACTAACAATAACCCTAACCCTAACCCTATTTCTAAACTTAACCTTAACCCTAACCCAAACCCTCACCCTAACCCTAACCCTAAAACTAACCATAATCGTAACCCTAAAACTAACCCTAACCATAACCATAACCACAAACCTCATCCTAACCCTCACCCTAAACCTAACCCTAACCCTCACCCTAAACCTAACCCTAACCCTCACCCCCACGCTCAGCCTAAGCCTAAGCCTAAGCCTAACCCGAACTCTAACCCTCACCCTAACCCTCACAAACCCTCACCCTAACCCTAACTCTAACACTAACCCTAACTCTAACCCTAAACCTCACCCTCACCCTAACCCTAACTCTAACCCTCACCCTAACCCTAAACCTCACCCTCACTGTAACCCTAACAGTAACCATCACCCTAACCATAAACCTAACCCTAATCCTAAACCTCACCATAATGCTAACCCTAACCCTCACCCTCACACTTGCCCTCATCCTAACCCTAATCCTAACCTTAACCTCATCCTAAACCTCACCCAAATCCTAAACCTATCCCTCACCCTCACCCTCAGACTAACCCTAACCCTAACCCTAACCCTAACCTCACCCTAACCCTAATCCTAACACTAATCCTAACCCTAACCCTAACCCTCACCCTAACCCTCCCCTAACACTAACTATAACCTAAACCTCACCCTCACCCTAAACCTAACTCTAACCCTAACCCTAAACCTAAATCTCAACCTAATCCTAAACCTTAGCCTCCCCCTCCCCCTCACCGTAACCTTAACCCTAACCCTAACCCTAACAATAACCCTAAACCTAACATTAACCCTAACCCTAACCATAACACTCACCCTAACGGTAACCCTCACCCTAACACTTACCCTAACTCTCACCCTCAACGTAACCTTAACCCTAACCCAAACAATAACCCTAAAGCTAACACTAACCCTAACCATAACCATAACCCTCACCCTAACGCTATAACTCACCCTAACACTAACCCTCACCCTAAAACTAACCCTAGTCCTAACACTAACCCTCACAGTAACCCTAATCATCACCTTAAACCTAAACCTCAACCTAACCCTATCCCTAACCCTCACCCTAGCCCTCACCCTAACCCTAACCCTAACCCTCATTATCACCCTAAAACTCACTCTAACCTTAACACTATCCTCAATCTTTTTTTTTTTAATTTAATTTTATTTTATTTGAGAACATACTGTACAGAGGGGCTACAATTACATGGGCAGAATAATGCATACATTTCTTACCAAGCATTGCAGCGTCCTCCTTTGTTTACCCTTCACTTCCCTTGCCCGCCTCCCCCCTCCCCCCACCCAATTATACCCCCTCCTCCCACCCAATTATACCCGCCTCCGCCCCCCACACCGACATTGTAAAGCTGGTTTTGACATGACATTTTGTACTTCTCATTGTTGCAACAGGTCCACCTGAATCCTTAAACGACTTGTTTGTCCCCATCTCCTCCACATGATATACTGACATCAAATATAGTGAAAGCGGGGGTTACACTGTGGGGGAGTGACATACAAAGCAACAAAGAAATAATCTTATAAATGCGTTAGAAACACATGCATGAAAGAAAGGAAAACATTAAAATCCTCAATCTTATCCTCACCCTCACCCTAACCCTATCCTTAACCCTCACCCTCACCTTAGCCCTAACCCTAACCCTAACCCTCATTATCACCCTAAAACTCACTCTAACCTTAACACTATCCTCAATCATATCCTCACCCCCACCATAACCCTAACCCTAATCCTCACTCTAACCCTCATCTTGACCCTTACTGTCACCCTCACCTTAAACCTCACCCTAAACCTAACCCTCATCCTAACCCTCACCCTAACCATGACCCTAACCATCATGCTAACCCGAACCCTCAACCTCACCCTCAGCCTCAGCCTAAACCTAAGCCTAAGCCTAACCCTAAACCTAATCCTCACCCTCACCCTAGCCCTCACCCTAAACCTAATCCTAAACCTGACCCTCATCCTAACCCTAACCCTAACCCTAAAAATAACCCTAAACCTAACCCTAACCCTCATTCTAACCATAACACTCACCCTAACCCTAAACCTCACCCTAACACTTACCCTCACCCTAACACTAACCCTAACACTAACACTAACCCTCACACTAACCCTAACGATCACCCAAAACCTAACACTCACCCTAACCCTAATCCTAACCCTCATCCTCATCCTAGCCCTCAACCCAACCCTAACCCTCATCCTCACCCTAAAACTCACACTAACCCCAAAAACGAATCCTCAATCTAACCCACACCCTAACCCTAACCCTAACCCTAACCCTCACCCTAGCCCCAACACTCACCCTTACCGTAATCCTCACTCTCAGCCTAACCCTCAACTTTACCCTTACTGTCACCCTCACCCTAATCCTCACAATAACCCTAACCCTCATCCTAATCCTCACCCTGACCATAACCCTAAGCATCACCCTAATCCTGACCCTCACCCACAACCTAAACCTAACACTCACTCTCACACTAACCCTCACACTAACACTAACTCTAAACCTAAACCTCAACCTCACCCAAACCCTAACACTCACCCTCATCATCACCCTCAGCCTAACCCTAAGACCAACCCTGAACCTCACCCTAACCCTCACACTCACCCTCACAGTAACCCTAATCCTAATCCTAACCATAAACCTAACCCTCACCCTTACCATAACACTAACCCTAACCCTAACCCTCACCCTAACACTAACTCTAAAATTAAACCTTACACTCAACCTAAACCTAACCTTACACCTCACCCTAACCATAAACCTAAACCTCAATCTCACCCTAGCCCTCAGCCTAACCCTAATCCTAACCCTAACCCTCACCCTTACCCTCACCCTAAACCTAATCCTAACACTCACCCTAAACCTAACCCTCACCTTCAACCTCACCCTCAGCCTAATGCTAAGCCTTACTCTAAACCTAAGCCTAACCCACACACTCACCCTCACCCTAAACACAATCTTAACCCTAACCCTAACTCTAACCCTAACCCTCACACTAACCCTCACCCTAAACTTAACCCTAACTCTAACGCTAACCCTCACCCTAACCGTAACCCTAACTCTAACCCTAATCCTAACCCTATACCTCACACTAACCCTAACCCTCAGCCTCACCCTCACCCTCAACGTAACCGTTTACCTAAAATTAAAAATAACCCTAACATGAACCCTAACCCTCAACCTAACTGTAACCCTCACCCTAACCCTAACCATCACCCTAACACATACCCCCACCCTAACACTAACAATAACACTAACAATAACCCTCACACTAACCCTAACACTCATCCTAACCCTAAACCTCACCTTAACCCTAACCCTAACCCTAACCCCCAGCCTCACCCTAGCACTCACCCTAACCCTAATTCTAACTCTTATCCTCACCTAACCTTAAACCCTTATCCTCAACCTAAACCTCACACTAACCCTAAACCTATTCCTCAATCTAACCCTCACCCTCACCCTAACCCCTAACACTCACACTTACCCTAACCCTCACCCTAACCCTAACCCTGACCCTTTTCTTAACCCTCACCCACAGCCTAACCCTCAACTTTACCCTTACCTTCACCCTCACCCTAACAATCAATCTATCCCTAACCCTCATCGTAACCTTCAAGCTAACCATAACACTAAACGTCACCCTTACCCTAACCTTCACCCTCAATCTCACCCTCAACCTAACCCTAATCCTAACCCTAAACCTAATCCTAACCCTAACCCTCACCCTCAGCCTCACGCTCACTCCAAAAGTAACCTTAACCATAAAACTAACAATAAACCTAACTCTAACCCTAATCCTAACCCTCACCCTCACCCTAACCCTAATCCTAAACGTAACGCTCACCCTAACCCTAACCTTCACCCTCATTGTAACCCTAACCCTCATCCTAACCCTCACCCTAACTCTAATCCTCACCGTCATTGTAACACAAACGCTCATTCCCACCCTCACCCTCAGCCTAACCCTAAGCCTAAGCCTAACCCTAACCCTAACCCTCACACTCACCCTCACCCTAACCCTAATCCTAACCCTAACCCTATCCCTAAAAATCAACCTAACACTAACCCTCACCCTAACCCTCCCACTAACCCTAACTCTAAACCTAATCCTCACCCTCAACCTAGCCCTAACCCTAAACCTCACCCTAAATCTCACCTAACCCTAACCTTCACCCTCACCCTCACCGAAACTCTAACCCTAACCCTAACAATAACACTAACCATAACCCTAACCCTAACCATAAACCTCACCCTCAGCCTCACCCTCAATGCAAACTTAAACCTAACACTAACCATAACACTAACATTAACCCTTACCCTAACACTAACCCTAACCCTAACTCTAACCCTAACCCTAACCTTAACCCGAATCCTCACGCCCACGCTCAGCCTCATTCTAACCCTAAGCCTAACCCTAACATTAACCGTAACTTTAACCCTAAACCTCACCCTCAACTTAACCCTATCTCTAAACCTAAACCTAAACCTCAGCTTAACCCTAACCCTAACCTACCCGCACCCTCAACCTCACTTTAACTCTAACCCTAACTCTAACAATAACACTAACCCTAAACCTAACCATCACCCTAAACCTAATCCTCACCCCCAGCCTCACGCTCAGCCTAACCCTAAGCCTAAGCCTAACCCTAACCCTCACCATCACCCTAACCCTAATCCTAACACTAACCCTATCCCTAAACCTCAACCAAACCCTCACCTTCACCCTAATGGTAACACTAAACTTAACCCTAACCGTCACCCTAATACTCCCCCTCACCCTAATTCTAACCCTAAAACTCACCAGCGGCCTAAACCTTATCCTAACCCAAAACCTCACCCTAAAACTCACCCTAACCGTCACCCTCACTTTCACCATGACCGTAACTCTAACCCGAACCCTAACAATAATACTAACCCTAACCCAAACCCTAACACTAACCATAACCCTCACCCTGAGCCTCACCCTCACAGCAAAATTAACACTAACCATAACACTAACAATAACCCTAACCCTAACCCTAATCCTAAACTTAATCCTAAACCTAACCCAAAACCTCACCCTAACCCTAACCCTGAAACTAAACCTAATCTTAACCCTAAAACTAACCCTAACCATAACCATAACCACAAACCTCATCCTAAACCTCACCCTAAATCTAACCCTAACCCTCACCCTAAACCTAACCCTAAACTTCACCCCCACGCTCAGCCTAAGCCTAAGCCTAAGCCTAACCCGAAATCTAACCCTCACCCTAACCCACACCCTAACCCTCACCCTAACTCTAACCCTAACACTAACCCTAACTCTAACCCTAAACCTCACCCTCACCCTAACCCTAACACTAACCATCACCCTAACCCTAAACCTCACCCTCACACCTGCCCTCATCCTAACCCTAATCCTAAACTTAACCTCATCCTAAACCTCACCCAAATCCTAAACCTAACCCTCACCCTCACCCTCAGACTAACCCTAACCCTAACCCTCACACTCAACCTCCCCCTCCCCCTAATCCTAACACTAACCCTAACCCTAACCCTAACCCTCACCCTAACCCTCCCCCTAACACTAACTCTAAACCTAAACCCCACCCTCACCCTCACCCTAACCCTAACTCTAACCCTAACCTTAAACCTAAACCTCAACCTAACCCTAAAACTTACCCTCACCCTCACCCTCACCGTAACCTTAACCCTAACCCTAACCCTAACAAAAACCCTTAACCTAACACTAACCCTAACGCTAACCATAACCCTCACCCTAATGGTAACCCTCACCCTAACACTTAACCTCACCCTCACCCTCAACGTAACCTTAACCCTAACCCAAACAATAACCCTAAAGCTAACACTAACCCTAACCCTAACCATAACACTCACCCTAACGCTATAAGTCACCCTAACACTAACCCTCACCCTAAAATTAACCCTAGTCCTAACACTAAAACTCACACTAACCCTAACCATCACCTGAACCCTAAACCTCAACCTAACCCTATCCCTAACCCTCACCCTCACCCTAGCCCTCACCCTAACCCTTACCCTCATCCTAAACCTAAACCTAACCCTCACCCTAACCTTAACGCTAAACCTCACATTAACCCTATCCCTCATCCTCAACATCAACCTCAGCTTAACCCTAACCCTAACCTTAATCCAAACGCTAACCCTCACCCTCACTCTCACCCTAACTCTAAATCTAACCCTAAACAAAATGCTCATCCTAATCCTAACCCTATCCCTGACCTTCACCCTAACCCAAACCCTAATCCTACCCCTAACCCTCACCCTCACCCTAAACTTTACCCTCACCCTAACCCTAAACCTAACCCTCATCCTAACACTAACCATAACCCTAACCCTCACACTAACCTTAACCCTAATACTATCCCTCACCAAAACCTTAACCCTCAACCTCACCCTCAACCTCCCCCTCACACTCACCCTAACCCTCACCCTCACTCTCACCCTAAAAATAACCATAACCCTAACCCTCACACTAAACCTAACTCTGACACTCACCCTCACCCTCAACCTAAGCCTAAGCCTACACCTAAGCCTAATCCTAAACCTAACTCTCACTCTCACCCTCACCCTAAACCTAAACCTTACCCTAACCCTAAAACTAACCCTAGTACTCACCCTAACCCTTACCCTCACCGTCACCCTAACCCTAAACCTAACCCTCACCCTAACCTTAACCCTAACCCTCACCCTCACCGTAACCCTAATACTAACCCTAACTCTCACCGTAAACCTATCCTTAACCTTAATGCTATCCCTAACCCTCACCCTTCCGCTAAACCTCCCTCTAACCCTTACCCTCACCCTATCCTTCACCCTAACCCTCACCCTAACCCTAAACCTAAACCCCATTCTCACCCTAAACCTAACCCTAAGTCTCACCCTCTCCCTCAACCTCACCCTAACCCTAACCCAAACCCTCAACTGAACCCTCACCCTAACGCTCACCCTAACCCTCAACTTAACCCTAACCCTCACCCTCACCCTAACCCTCACCTTAAACCTTACCCTCACCCTAAAGCTAACCCTAAACCTAACGATAACCCTCACCCTCACCTAACCTAACCTGGATCCTAACCCTCACCCTAAACCTCAACCTAACTCTAACGCTATACCTAAACCTCACCCTCAGCCTAAACCTCATCCTAACCCTTACCCTGACTATAACCCTAACCCTAACCCTAATCCTCACCTTAACCCTCACCCTAAAACTCACCGTAACCCTAACGCTAACACTAAACCTCACTCTCATCCTAACCCTCACACTTATCCTTATCCTCACACTAACCCTAACCCAAACCCTAATCCTCACATTAACCCTAACCCTCACACTAACACTAACCCTACACCTCACCCTACACCTCACCCTCACCCTAACCCTAACCCTAACCCTCACCCTAACTCTAACGTTATCCCTAAACCTCACCCTCACACTAAACCTCATCCAAACCCTTATCCTCACTATAACCCTAACCCTAACCCTAACCCTAATCCTCACCATAACCCTAAACCTCACCCTAACCCTAACCGTCACCCACACCATAAAACTCACCAAACCCGAACCCTCACCCTCACCCTAAACCGATCCTAAACCTCACCCTAACCCTAACCCTCAATCTAAACCTAACGCTAACCCTAAACCTCACTCTCACCCTAACCCTCATTCTTATCCTTATCCTCACACTAACCTAACCCTAACCCTAATCCTCACATTAACCTTATACCTCACCCTAACCCTACCCCTACCCCCTCAACCTACCCTTCACCCTAACCCTAATCCTAATCCTAACTCTGACACTAACCTTATCCCAAACCCTCAACTTCACCCTAACCCTTACCGTCACCGTCACCCTAAACCTCACCCTAAACCTAACCCTCAACTACACCTCACCCTAACCCTAACCCTAACCCTAACCCTCACCCTAACCCTCACCCTAATCCTAACCCTATCCCTAACCCTCATCCTAATCCTAAACCTAACCCTAAACCTAACCCTCACCTTCACCATAACACTAAAACTAACACTCGGCCTAACCATCATCCTAACCCTCACACTAACCCTAAACCTCACCCTAACCATAACCGTAACCCTCAGCCAAACCCACTTCTTAAACCTAACCCTAACCCTCAACCCAACCCTAACCCTAACCCTAACTCTAACCCTCATCCTAACCCTAAACCTCACCCTCACCCTCACCCTCACCCTCACCCTCAGCCTAACCCTAACCCTAAACCTAAACCTAACCCTAACCCTCACACTCACCCTCACCCTAACTCTAATGCTAACCCTAACCCTGACCCTGACCCTAACCCCAACCCTCTCACTAACCCTCACTATCACCCTAACCTAAACCTCACTCTCACCCTAACCCTAACCCTAACACTCACCCTAAACCTAAGCCTTAACCTAAACCTCACCCTCACCCTAAACCTCACCCTAACCCTTACCCTCACCTGAACCCTAATCATAACCCTCAGCCTAATCCTCATCCTAACCCTCACCCTAAACCTAACCCTCACCCTAACCTTAACGCTAATCCTAACCCTAACCCTCACATTAACCCTAACCCTCAACCTCACCCTCATCCTCACCCACATCCTAACCCTAACCCTATCCCTAATCCAAACACTAACCCTAACCCTCACCCTAACTCTAAATCTAACCAAAACCCTCACACTAATCATAAATCTAACCCTAAACCCTCACCCTAACCCTAACCCTAATACAAAACCTAACCCTCACCCTCACTGTAACCGTTACCCTCACACTAAACCTTACCCTCACCCTAACCCTAAACGTAACCCTCAGCTTAACCCTCATCCTAACCCTAACCGTCACCCTAACATTAACCCTAACCGTAAACCTGACCCTCACCTAAACCCTAACCGTCAACCTCACACTCAACCTCACCCCCATGCTCACACTAACCCTCACTCTAACCCTAACCCTAACCCTAATCCTCACCCTAAACCTAACTCTAACCCTCACCCTAATACTAACCCTAAACCTCACCTTAACCCTCATCCTAAACCTAACCCTAACCCTAACGCTAACCCTAACCCTCACTCTCACCCTAACCCTCACCCTAACACTTATCCTCACAGTAACCCTAACCCTAACCCTAACCCTCACCCTAACCCTAAACGAACCCTCACCCTCACCTTTACCCTAACCCTCACCATCACCCCAACCATCACCACCACCCTAACACTCACCTACACCCTCACCCTCACTCTCAGGCTCACCCCCACCCTAACCATCACCCTCACCCTAAACATCACTCTAACCCTACCCCAAACACTAACGTTAACCCTAATCCTCACCCTAACACTAATCCTCAACTTAAACCTCACCCTCAACCTAAACCTCAACCTAACCCTAACCCTAAGCCTTTCCTAAGCAAATCCCTCACCCTCACCCTAACCCTAATCAGAACCCTAACCCTAATCCTAAACCTAACCCTAATGCTAACCTTAAACCTCAACCTCTCCATAACCCTCACCCTAACCCTTACCCTCACACTAAACATAACCCTAATCCTAACCCTCACCCTCACCCTAACCGTAATACTCACCCTAACACTAATCCTCAGCCGAAACCTAACTGTCAGCCTAAACATCACCCTAAATCTAACCGTCAACCTAACCCTCACACTCACCCTAAACCTAACCCTAATCCTAGCCCTAACTCTAACACTAACCCTAAACCTCAACCTAACCCTCACCCTAACCTTAACCCTAAAACTAACCTTAAACCTAACCCTCAACCTAACCCTCAAACTAACCCTAAACCTAACCCTAAACCTCACCCTCAGCCTCACCCTAATCCTATCCCTAAAACTAAACCTCACCCTAACCCTAAACCTAAGCCTCAACCTCACCCTCACCCTCACCATAACTCTAACCCTAACACTGACAATAACACTAATCCTTACCCTAAACCTAACCCTAACCCTAACCATAATGCTAACACTCACCCTCACCCTAACCCTAATCCTCACCCTCACAGTAACCCTAACCCTCATACTAACTCTCACCCGAAACCTAACCCTAAACTTAAACCTTACCCTAACACTAACCCTAATCCTCACCCTCACCCTAGCCCTCAACCTAACCCTAATTGTAACCCTAATCCTCATCCTAACCCTCACCCTAACCCTAACCCTCACCCTAAACCTAACCCTAAACCTCACCCTAACCCTAAACCTAATCCTCACCCTCAACCTTACCCTCAACTTCACTCTAACCCTAACACTAACAATAAACCTATCCCTAAACCTAACCCTAAACTTCGCACTCATCTTCACCTTTACCCGAATCATAACCCTAAACCTAACCCTTACCCTAACCCTCCCCCTAACTCTCACCCTAATACTAACCCTAACCCTAACCCTGACCCTCACCCTAACGCTAACTCTAACCCTAAACTTCACCCTCACCCTAAACCTAACTCTAACCCTAACCCAAACCCTAAACCTAACCCTAACAATAACCCTAACACAAATCCTAACCCTCACCCTAACCATAAACATCACCCTAACCCAAACCCTCACCCTAACACTTACACTCACACTAACACTAAACCTAACCCTAAAACTAACCCTCACACTAAATCTAACCCTAAACCTAACCCTAAAATTCAATGTAACCCTCACTCTCACCCTAAACCTAACACTAACCCTATCCCTAAAGCTCATCCTCCCCCTCCCCCTAACACTATATCTAACCATAAACCTCACCCTCACCCTCACTCAAACCCTAACCCTAAACCCCACCCTAACCCTAACCCTAACCCTCACCCGAACCCTCATGCTCACTGTAACTCTAACCCTAACCCTAACAATAGCATTAACTCTAAACCTAACCATCACCCTAACCCTAATCCTCACCCCAAACCTCACCCTCAGCCTAACCCTAAGCCTAAACTTAACCCTCACCCTAACCCTCCCACTCAACCTCACCCTAACCCTAATCCTAAACTTAATCCTATTCCTAAACCTCAACCTAACCCTCACCATCACCCTAACCCTAACACTAATCATATCCCTAAACCTCACCCTAACCCTCCCTCTAACAATAACTCTAACCCTAAACCTCACCCTCACCCTAACCCTAAACCTCACCCTAAACCTCACTCTAACCCTAAACCTCACCCTCACCCTCCACCTCACCGTAAGTCGAACCCTAATCCTAACAATAACACTAACCCTAACAGTAACACTAACCCTAACCGTAACAGTAACCCTAAGGGTAACCATAAACCTCACCCTCAGCCTCATCTTCAGCCTAACCCTAAGCCTAACCCTAACCCTAACCCTCACCATAAACCTAATCCTAACCCTAACCCTATACCTAACCTTAACACTAAACCTAACCCTGACACTAAACCTAACCCTAATCCTCAGCTTCACCCTCACCCTAATGCAAACCCTAATCTGAATCCTCACCCTAACCCTAAGCCTAACACTAACCCTAATCCTAACCTTCAAACAAACTCTACCCTAAACCTAATCCTAAACCTAACCTTATCCCTAAACCTAACCCTCACTGTAACCCTCACCCTAGCCCTCTTCCTAACCCTAATCCTAGCCCTAAACCTCATCTTAACTCTCACCCTAACCCTAACCCTAACCCTCAAGCTCATGCTCGGCCTAAGCCTAAACCTAAGCCTAACCCTAACCCTAAACCTCACCAGAACCCTAAACCTACCACTAACCTGAACTCTAACCCTAAACCTCACTCTCATGCTAACCCTAACTCTAACCCTAACTCTAAACCTCATCCTAACCCTCACCCTCACCCTCAACCTAACCTGAACCGTAACTCTAACCCTAACCCTAACAGTATCCCTAACCCTAACAGTAACCCTCACCCTAACAATAACCCTCACCCTAACACTAATCCTAACCTCACACTAACTCTCAAACTAACCCTAACCATCACCCTAACCCTAAAACTCACCCTAATCCTAACACTAAACCTCACCCTCACCCAAGCCCTCACCTTAAACCCTAAGCCTCATCCTCACCCTAAACCTCACCATAATCCTAACACTAATCCTCAATCTAACCCTCACCCTACCCCTAACCATCACCCTAACCCTAACTATACCATTAAACATCACCCTCACCCTAACCCTAACTCTAACCCTAACCCTAACACTAAACTTCTCCCTAACCCTAACACTAACCCTCACATTAAACCTAACACTCACCCTCACTCTCACCCTCAGCATTACCCTAAGCCTAAGCCTAACACTAACTCTAACCCTAACACTAACCTTAACCCTAACCCTCAACTTCAACCTCACCCTCAGCCTAACCCTAAACCGAACGCTAAACCTAACCCTAATACACACACTCACCCTCAACCTAACCCTAATCCTAACGCTAACCTTAACCCTAACCCTAACCATCCCCCTAACTCTCACCCTAACCCTAACGCTATCACTAACCCTAACCCTAACCCTCAACCTAACCCTCATCCTAACCCTACTCTAACCCTAAATCTCACCTTCAGCCTAACCCTAACTCTAACCCTAACCCAAACCATAAACCTCACCCTAACCCTAATCCTAAACCGCATCCTTACCCTCACCCTCACCCTACCCGTAACCCTAAACCTAAGCCTAACAATAACCCTAACCCTATTCCTAACCCTCACCCTAACCATAAACCTCACCCAAAACCAAACCCTCAACCTAAAACTTACCCTCACCTTAACACAAACTCTATCCCAAAAATAAACCTTCACCCTAACCCTCCCCCTAACCCTATATCTAAACCTCAACCTGACCCTCACCCTAACCCTAACCCTAACACTAAAACCCACCCTAACCCTAAACCTAGCAATCAACCTCATGTTCGGCCTAAGCCTAAGCATAAGCATAAGCCTAACCCTAACCCTAACCCTCACCCTAACCCTAATACTAACACTAACCCTAACTCTAACCCTAAACCTCACACTCACCATAACCCTAACTATAACCCTAACCCGAAACCTAAACTAAGCCTAAACCTAACCCTCACCCTCACCCTCACCATAACCTAACCCTAAACCTAACTCTAACAATAACCCTCATCCTAACCATAACCTTCACCCTAAACCTAACCCTCACCCTAACACCCACCTTCACACTAACCCTATCACCCTAACCCTAAACTTCACCCTAACCCTAACCCTCACCCTCAACCTAGCCCTCAACCTAACCATAAACCTAACCATCATTCTAAACCTAATCCTCATCCCCACCCACACCCTCAGCCTAACCCTAAGCCTAAGCCAAACCCTAACCCTAACGCCCACATTCACCCTCAATGCAAACCTAATCCTAAACCTAACCCTAACTCTAATATTAAACCTCAACCTAAACCTCACCCTAATTCTAACTGTAACCCTAAGCCTAACCATCCGCCAAACCCTCCCCCTAACCCTAACTCTAACCCTAAACCTCACCCTCACCCTAACCATAAACCTAATCCTAAACCTCACCCTTACCCTGATCCTAACCCTCACCCTCACCCTCACCCTCACTGTTACTCTAACCCTAACCCTAACTGTAACACTAACCCTAACCCTAACCCAAACCCTGACCCTCACCGTAACTCTAACGCTAACCCAAACCCTCACCCTAACCCTAATCCTAACCCTCACCCTCACCCTAACCCTCACCCTCACTGTAACCCTAACCCGAATCCTAACCATAAACCTCACCCTAACGCTAACCCTAACCCTCGCCCTAACTCTAACCCTCGCCCTCACATTAATGCTAACCCTAAACCTTATCCTAACTCTCACCCTAACCCTAACACCCTAAACTTAATCCCCACCCTCACCGTCACACTCAGCCTAAGCCTAAGCCTAAGCCCATGATTAACCCTGACCCTCACACTCACCCTCACCTTAACCCTAACATAACACTAACCCTAACCCTAACCCTCAGACTAACACTCACCCTAATGCTAAATCTAACCCCAAACCTCACTCTCACCATAACCCTAACCCTCACACTCAGCCTCAAGCTCCGCCTAACATTAAGCCTTACCCTAACCCCAACATTAACACTAACACTAACCCTAACCCTCACCCTACCCCTCATTCTAACCCTAACCCTAACCCTCACCATCAGCCTAGCCCATACCCAAACCCTAAGCCTAAGCCTAACCCTCACCTTAACCCTCACTCTAACCCTAACCCAAACACTCACCCTAACCATAACCCTCACACTCACGCTCACCCTAACTCTAATCCTAACCCTAACCCTAACTGTAACCCTCATA
Source organism: Dipodomys merriami (assembly GCF_024711535.1). Classification (NCBI taxonomy): domain Eukaryota; kingdom Metazoa; phylum Chordata; class Mammalia; order Rodentia; family Heteromyidae; genus Dipodomys; species Dipodomys merriami. The sequence goes on along the minus strand of NW_027206235.1, from coordinate 2,890,951 downwards.
CTCACCCTCACCTTAACCCTAACCCTAATCCTAAACCTAACACTAACCCTCACCCCTACACTAAACCTCACCCTACCCTTAACACTAACAATAAACCTAAGCCTAACCCGAAACCACACCCTAATCCTAACTCTAACCCTAAACCTCACCCTCACCCTAACCCTAACACTAACCCTAATCCTAAACCTCACCCTAAACCTAAACTTTACCCTAACACTTACCCTCAACCTAACACTAACACTGAACCTAACACTAATGCTCACACTAATGCTAACCATCACGCTAAACCTAAAACTCACCCTAACCCTAACCCTAACCCTCAACTTCACCCTAGCCCCACCTAAACCTAACACTCATCCTCACCCTAAACCTCACACTAATGCTAACACTAATCCTCAATCTAACCCTCACCCTCACCCTAACCCTAACACTCACGCTAACAATAAGCCTCATCCTCACCCTAACCGTCATCTTTACTATTACTGTCACCCTCATCCTAACCCTCAGCTTAAACCTAACCCTCATCCTAACCCTCAACCTAACCGTAACCCTAACCATCACCCTAACCCTAACCCTCACCCTGACCTTCACCCTCAGCCTAACCCTAAGCCTAAGCCTAAAACTAACCCTAAACCACACACTCACCCTAGCCCTCACCCTAACACTAATCCTAACCCTAACCCTCATCCTAACCCACAACCTAACCATAATCAGAACCATCACTCTAAACCTAATCCTCATGCCCACCCTCACCATCAGCCTAACCCTAAGCCTAAGCCTAACCCTTAAACAAACCCTGACACTCACCCTCAGCCTAACCCTAACCCTAACCCTAAACCTAAACCTAAACCCCAACCTAACCCTCACCCTAACCCTAACCCTCACCCTCACTTTAGTCCTCACCCTAACCCTCAGGTCAAAACTAACCCACACCTTCACCGTAACCCGAACCCTAACACTCACCCTAACCCTACCCCTAACCCTAACCCTCACCCTCAACCTCACCCTCCACCTAACACTAAGCCTAAACCTAAACCCAACCCTAACCCTAACACTAACCCTAACCCTAACACTAACACTAAACATAAACCTCACCCTGAGCATCACCCTCACTGCAAACTTAAAACTAACCATAACACTAACAATAACCCTAACCCTAACCCTAACCCTAACCCTCACCCAAACCCTAACCCTAACCCTAACCCTAAACCCAAACCTAAACCTAATCCTAAACCTAAACCTAACCCTAAGCCTAACCATAAACCTCATCCTAACACTCACCCTAAACCTAACGCTAACCCTCACCCTAACCCTAAACCTAACCCTCACTATCATGCTCAGCCTAAGCCTAAGCCTAAGCCTAAGCCTAACCTGAACTCTAACCCTCACCTTAAACCTCACCCTAAACCTAACCCTAACTCTAACCCTAAACCTCACCATCACCCTAAACCTAACTCTAACCCTAGCCCTAAACCTCACCATCACCCTAACCCTAACTCTAACCCTAACCCTAAACCTAAACTTCACCCTAACCCTAACCCAAACTTCACCATCAAACTCACCTTAACCGTAACCCTAACCCTAACGCTAACAATAACCCTAAAACTAAACCTAACCCTCACCCTAAACATAACCCTCAATATAACCCTAAACCTCAATGTAAACCTCACCCTCAAACTAACCGTAACCCTCAACCTCACCCTAACCCTCAGCCTAACCCTAACCCTCATCCTCACCTTAACCCTCACCCTAATCCTAACCCTCATCTTTATCCTTACCGTCACCCTCACCCTAACCCACCCCCTAACCCTAACTCTCATCCTAACCCTCACCCTAACCGTAACCCTAACCATCACCCTAACCCTAACACTTATTCTAAACCTCAGTCTCAGCCTAACCCTCATCCTAAGCCTAACCCTAACCCTAACCCTCACCCATACCTTAGCCCTCACCATAACCCTAATCCTAACCCTAACCCTCACCCTAACCCTCAACGTAGCCATAACCTTAGCCATCACTCTAAACCTAATCCTCATCCCCACACTCACCATCAGCCTAACCTAAGCCTAACCACACCCCTAAACCTAAACCTAACCCTCACTCTAACCCTAACCCTAACCATAACCCTACCCCTAATCCTCACCCTCACCCTCACCCTAAACCAAATCCTAACCCTAACACTACCCTCATCCTAACCCTCACCCTAACACTAATCCTCACCCTCACCATAACACTAACCCTCACACCCACCCTCACCCTCAGCCTAACCCTAAGACTAAGCCTAAGCCTATCCCTAACCCTCACACTCACACTCCACCTAACCCTAATCCTAACCCGAGCACTATCCCTAAACCTCAACCTAACACTCACTCTCACCCTATGACTAACACTAACTCTAAACCTAACCCTCACACTAACTGTCCCACTAAACCTCACTCTAACCCTAAACCTCACCCTCAACCTAACCCAAACCTTAAAGCTCACACTCACCCTAAACATAACTATAACCCTAACCCTATCAACAATAGTAACCCTAACCCTAACCCTAAACCTAACCCTAACCATAAACCTCAACCTCAAACTCACCCTCACTGCAAAATTAACCTTAACCATAACACTAACAATAACTCTAACCCTGAAGCTAACCCTAACCCTAATCCTCACCCCCACCCTCACACTCAGCCTAACCCTATCTCTAACCCTAACCCTAAACCTCACCCTAACCCTAACCCTAACCCTCACCTGCAACCTCACCCTCACCGTAACTCTAACCCATACCCTAATAATAACACTAACCCTAAACCTATCCATCAACCTAACCCTAATCCTCACCCCCACACTCTCCCTCAGCCTAACCCTAAGCCTAAGCCTAACCCTAACCCTCACCCTCACCCTCAATCTCACGCTAACCTTAATCCTAACCCTAACCCTATCCCTAAACCTCAACCTAACCCTCACCCTCACCCTAATGCTAACACTAAACCTAAATATAACTCTTTCCCTATCCCTCCCCCTATCCCTACCTCTAAACCTAAACCTCACCAGCACCCTAACCCTAACCCTAACCCTAAACCTCACGCTAAAACTCACCCTAACCCTAAACCTCACCCTCACTCTCACCCTGACCGTAACTCTAATCCTAACCCAAAAATAATGCTAAACCTAACCCTAACCCTAACACTAACCATAACCCTCACCCTGAGCCTCACCTTCACCCCAAACTTAACCCTAAACATAACACTAACAATAACCCTAAACCTAACCCTAACCCTCACTGTAACCCTAACCCTAACCCTAACCCTAAACCTAACCCTAACCCTAACACTAACCCTAACCAAAATCCTCACCCTCACCCTCACCCAAACCCAAACCCTAACCCTAACCCTCACCCTATCCCTAACCCTAATCCTAAACCTAACCCTAACCCTAAACCTAACCCTAACACTAACCCTAACCCTAACCCTAAACCTCATCCTAACTCTCAACCTAAACGTAATCCTAAACCTAACCCTAACCCTCACCCTCATGCTCGGCCTAAACCTAAGCCTAACCTGAACTCTAACCCTCACCCTAACCCTCACCGTAACTCTAACCCTAACACTAACCCTAACTCTAACCCTAAACCTCACCCTCACCCTAATCCTAACTCTAACATTAACCCTAAACCTAAACCTCACCCTAACCCTCACCCTGACCCTCACCCTTACCCTCACCTTAACCGTAACCCTAACCCTAATGCTAACAATAACCCTAAACCTAAACCTAACCCTTACCCTAAACATAACCCTCAACATAACCCTAACCCTCAATCTAACCCTCAACCTCACCCTAACCCTAATCCTAACACTCACCCTAACACTCACCCTAACCCTAAGCTTAACACTCACCCAAACCCTCAACCTAACCCTAACCTTAATCCTAGTCCTCACCCTAAAGGTAACCCTAACCATCACTCTAAACCTAACCCTCACCCTCAGCCTCAGCCTCAGCATAACCCTAATCCTAAACCTAACCCTCACCCTAAACCTCACCCTCACCTTAGCAGTCACCGTAACCCTAATCCTAACACAAACCCTCACCTTAACACTCAATGTAACCATAACCCTATCCATCATTCTAAACCTTAACCTCATCCCCACCCTCACCATAAGCCTAAGCCTAAGCCTAAACCTAACCCTAACCCTAACCCTAACCGTCACTCTAACCCTAACCCTAACCCTCACCCTAACACTAACACTAACCCTAATCCTCAACCTCACCCTCTCCCTAAACCAAACCCTAACCATAACCCTAAGCCTAAGCCTAATCCTAACCCTAACCCTAACCGTCAGACTCACCCTCAACCTAACCCTAATCCTAAACCTAGCACTATCCCTAACCCTAACCCTCACACGAAACGTCACCCCAGCGCTCACCCTAACCATAATCCTAACCATAACCCTGATCCTAACCCTCAACCTAACCCTAAGCCTAACCCTCACTCTAAACCTAACCTTCAACCTCAACCTCACCCTTAGCGTAAATCTAAGCCTTACCTTAACCTAACCCTAACCCACAGACACACCCTCACCCTAACCCTAACCCTAACCCTAACTCTAACCCTAAACCTAACCCTCAAACTAACCCTCACCCTAAGCCTAACTCTAACACTAAACCTCACCCTCACCCTCACCCTAACCCTAACTCGAACCCAAATCTTAACCCTAAACCTCACCCTAACCCTAACCCTAACCCTCAACCTCACCCTCACCCTAACCCTAACCCTCACCCCACCCTAACCCTAAACCTAACCCTAACCCTCAACCTCACCCTCACCGTAACCCTCACGCTAAAAATAACCCTAAACCTAATCTTCACCCTCAACCTCACCCCCCCCCAGTTTAACCCTAAACCTAATCCTAACCCTAACCCTTACCCTCACCCTCAAGCCCACTCTAACCCTAACCATAACCCTAACCCTAATGCTAACACAATCCCTCACCCTCACCCTAACCCTAATCATAACCCTAACCCTCACCCTAACCCTAAACCTAACCCTAATGCTAACACTAAACCTCAAACTCACCCTAACCCTCATCCTAACCCTTACACTCACCCTCAAACTCAGCCTCACCATAACCTTAACCCTAACCCTAAAACTCACCCTAACCCTCAACCTAACCCTAAACCTAACCCTCAGCTTAACCCTCACCCTAAACCTAACCCTAACCCTTATCCTCAATGTATCCCTAACCATAACCCTAACACTCACCCTAAACCTCTCCCTCACCGTAACCCAAATGCTAACATTAATCCTCAACCTCACACTAAACCTCGCCCTAACCCTTACACTCACCTTAACCCTATCGCTCACCCACACACTAACCCTCAACCTAACGCTTCCCCTCACCCTAACCCTCACTCTAACCTTAACCCTAACCTTCACCCTAACCCTCACTCTAACACTAACACTCAACTACAACCTCACCCTAACCCTCACCCTCACCCTAAACCTCACCCTAACCCTTACCATCACACGAACCCTAACCCTCACCCTCAGACAAACCCTCATCCTAAACCTAAACCTAACCCTAACCCTCACCCTAACCTTAACTCTAACCCTAACCCTAACCCTCACCTTAACCCTAACCCTCGCCCTCACCCTCAACCTCACCCTGAGCCTAACCCTAACCCTAACACTAATCCAAACACAACCCCTCAACCTTACCCTAACTCTAAACCTAACCGTAACCAAAACCCTCACCCTAAACCTAACCCAATTCCCAACCCTCATCCTTAGCCTAACCCTAATCCTAAACCTAACCCTCACCCTCACCCTAACCCTTACCCTCACACTAATCCTAACCTTAACCCTCAGCCTAACTCTCATCCTAACACTAACACTAAACCTCACCCTAACCCTCACCCTAAACTTAAACCTAAACCTAACCCCCACCCTAAAGCTCACCTAACCCTCACCTAACCATAACACTAACCCTAACTCTAACCCTCATCTTCACCCTAATCTAACCCTCACCCTAACCCACACCCTAACTCTAACGCTATCCCTAAACCTCAGCCTCACCCTAAACCTCATACTAACCCTTACCTCACAATAACCCTAAAACCAACCCTAACACTAATCCTCACCGTAACCGTAACTCTCACCCTCACCCTAACCCTCAACATCACCTTAACCCTCATCCTATCCCTAACTGTCACCCACACCCTAAAACTCACACTAACCGAACCCGCACCCACACCCTAACCCTACCCTAAATCTCAACCTAACCCTCATCCTCACCCTACCCTCACCCTAAAACTAACCTTAACCCTAACCTTCACCTTAACCTCAACCCCACCATCACCCTCACCATCACCCTCAGCCTAATCCTCAAACTAACCCTAACACTATTCATTACCCTATCCCTAACCCTCACCCTCAGCCTCACCCTCACCCTTAACGCTCACCATCACCCTAAACCTAACACTAACCCTAACCCTCACTCTAATCCTTAACCTCACCTAACCCTATCCCTTACCATTACCCTAACCATCACCCTAATCCTAACCTTCACCCTAATCCTAACCCTACCCCTTATCCTAACCCTCATCCTAACCCTAACCCTAACCCTCACCCTCACCCTCACCCTAACACTAACCCTTACCCTAACCCTCAAAAACACCCTAACCCTCACACTAACCCTAATGCAAACCCGAACCCTAAAACTCACCCTAACCCTAACCCTAACCCTAAACCTCACACTAACCCTAACCATCACTCTAACCCTAAACTTCATCCTATCCCTGACCCTCACCCTAATCCTCACCCTAACCCTAATCTTAACCCTTACCTAACCGAAAAGCTCACCCTCACCCTCACCTTCACCCTAACCCTCAACCTCACATTAGAACTCACCATAAACCTTACCATAAACCTAACAATAACCCTCACACTAACCCTCAACTTCACCCTAAACCTAACCCTAAGCCTTACCCTCATCCTAGCCCTAACCCTAACTCTAACGCTCACACTAAACCTAACCCTCACCCTAACCCTAAACCTAACTCTAACCCTCAAACTAACCCTAACCATCATCCTAACCATCACTCTAACACTTATCCACAACCTAACCCTAACCCTCACACTAACACTCACCCTAACCGTAACATTAACCCTCCCCCTCACCCTAACCCTCACACTAACCCTAACCCTCACCTTAAACCTAAACCAAACCCTCACCCTCACCCGCAAGCTCACCCTCAGCTTAACCCTAACGCTAACACTAATCCTAACCCTAACCCTCACCTACACCCTCACCCTCACCCGAACCATAATCCTAACCCTCAACCTCACACTCAGCCTCACCCTAAAACTCACCCTCACACTAACCCTAACCCTAAACCTATCCCTATCGCTCACCCTAACCCTAATGCTAACCCAAACCCTCACCCTCACCCTAACCCTACTGCTAACCCTAACACTCAACCTCACCCTAACCCTCACCCTAACCCTAACACTAAAACTAACACCAACCCTAACCCTCACTCTCACCCTCACCCTCACCCTAACCTAACCCTAACCCTCACCCTCATCCTAACCCTAATGCTAACCCTAACCCTCACCCTCACCCTAACCCTCTCACCAACCATAACCCTCATCCTAAACCTAACCCTAACCCTAACCCTCACATGCAACCTAACCCTCACCCTAACACAAAACCTCACCCTAACCATATCCCTAAACCTAACCCTCACTTCACCCTAATCATCACCCTAACCATTATAGTCACCCTCACACTAACAATCACACTAACACTAACCCTCAACCTAACTCCAACCCTAACACTCACCCTCACCCTCACCTCAGCCTAACAAAAACCCTAACCCTAAACCTCACACTCACCCTCACCCTAACCCTCACCCTCACACTAAACATCACCCTAAACCTAACCCTCACACTACCCCTAACCCTAACCCTCACCCTAACCATAACCCTCACCGTAACCCTAACCCTCACACTAACCCAATGCCTAACCCTCACCCTCACCCTCACCCTAACCCTAACCCTCATCCTAACACTAACCCTCACCCTCACCCTCATCCTAACCCTAACCCACAAACTCACCATAATCCTCACCCTAAACCTAACCCTAAACCTTACCTAACGGAAAACCTCACCCTCACCGTTACACAAACCCTCAACCTAGCCCTCCCCCTCACACTCACCCTCACCCTAACCCTGAACCTAACCCTAACGCTCACCCTAACCATAATCCTCACACTAAGCCTAACCCTCACACTAACCCTAACCATACCTCTCAGACTAACCCTCACCTTAACCCTAACTCTAACCCTCACAATAACCATAACCCTATCACTAACCCTCACATTAACCCTAACCCTAATATTGAACCTAACCGTCACCCTCTCCCTCACCATAACCCTAACACTCACCCTAACCCTAACCCTAACCCTAGTCCTCACAATAACACTTACCTTCACCCTCACCCTAACCCTAAACCTCAACCTCACCCTAACCCTCACCCTAAGCCTTACCCTCACCCTAACTCTAATCCTAACCATAACCCTAACCCTCAACCTAACCCTAAACCTATCCCTAACTTTCACCCTAACCCTAACCCTCACCCTACTTCACACTCACCCTAACCATCACCCTACCCCTTACCGTCACCCTAACCCTAACCCTAACCCTCACACTAAACCTAACCCTCACCCAAATTCTAAAGTTACCCCTCAACCTAACACTCACCCTCGACCTAACACTAACCCTATTCCTCACCCTATCCATAACCTTAACCCAAAACTTCACACTAACCCTTAACCTCACCCTCACCCTAATGCTAACCCTAAACCTCAGCCTCACCATAACCCTCACCGTAACACTTACCTTCACCCTAAACCTCACCCTCAGCCTAACCCTAACCCTAAACCTCACCCTAATACTAACCTTCACCCTCTCCTTCACCCTAACCCTAACACTCATCCTAACCCTAAGGCTAAACCTAATGCTAACCCTAATCCTCACACTAACCCTAAACCTCACCCTAACCTTTACCGTCACTCTAACCCTAACCCTAACACTAACACTAAACCTAATCCTCACCCTAACCCAAAGGATACCATTCTGCCTAACACTCACCCTAAACCTAAACCTAAACCTAATCCTCACCCTATCTTTAACCTTAACACAAACCCTCACATTAACCCTCACCCTCACCCTAACCTTAATGCTAACCCTAACCCTCACCCTCACCCTAACCCTCACCCAAACACTTACCCACACCCTAACCTTCACGGTAAGCCGAACCCTAAACCTAACCTTCACCCTAACCGTCACCCTAACCATAACCCTCACACTCACCCTAAGCGTCACCCTAAACTTTACCCTCACCCTAACCCTAAACCTAACCCTCACACTAAGCCTAACCCTAACCCTCAGCCTAACACTTATTCTAACCCTAAACCTAGCCCTAAACCTCACCCTAACCCTAACCCTAACCCTCAGCCTAAACATCATCCTAACCCTTACCCTAACCTTAACCCTCACCCTAACCCTAACCCTCACTCTCACCCTAAACCTCACCCTAACCCGTACCCTCAACATAACCCTAACCCTAACACTAATCCTCACACATAAACTCACCCTAACCATAACCCTAAAGCTCACCGTAACCGTAACCCTCACCCTCCCCCTCAACCTAACCCTAACACTGTCCCTAACCCTACCTCTAACCCTCACCCTCACCCTAACATTAACCCTAACACTAATCCTCACCTAAACCTTCACCCTCATCCTAACCCTCACCCTCACTCTAAACGTAAACCTAACCCTCACCCTAACCCTAACCCTAATCCTTCCCCTTACACTAATCCTCACCCTAAACCTCACCCTCACCCTAAACATCACCCTAACCCTAACCCTCACCCTAACCCTAACCCTCACCCTCACCCTAACCCTCACCGTCACCTTAACCCTCACCCTAAAAATCACCATCACATATACCCTAAAACTCACCCTCATCATAACCCTCACCTTCACCCTAACCCTAATCCTAACCCTAACCCTAACACTAAACCTAACCCTAATGCTAACACTAAACCTCAACCTCACCATAACCCTCACCCTAATCCTTAACCTCACCCACAACCTCACCCTAAACCTAACCCTAACATTAACCCACACCCTAATCCTCACCCTAACACTAACCCTAACGCTTACCCCTCAGCCTCACTGTCACTCTAACCCTAACCCTAACCCTAATCCTCACCCTATCCCTAACCCTAACCCTAACCTTCAACCTAACACTCGCCCTCACCGTACCCCTAATGCTACATTAACACTCAGCCTCACCCTAAGCCTCGCTGTAACCCTTACCCTCACCTTAACCCTATCCCTCACCATCATCCTAAACCTCACCCTTAGCCTTACCCACACCCTAATGCTCAATCTAACCATAACGCTAACCCTAAAACTAAACCTCACCCTAAACGTCACCCTAACCCTAAGCCTAACCCTAACCCTCACTCTCACCCGAACCCTTACCCTTACCCGAAACCTAACCCTAACCCTCAGCCTAACCCTCATCCTAACACTAACACTAACCCTAACCTTCACCCTAACCGTCACCCTCACCCTCACCCTCAACCTCACACTCAGCCTAACCCTAACCCTAATCAAAAACCTAAACCTAATTTTCAACCTCACCCTAAGTCTAAACCTAACACTAACCAAAACCCTCACCCTTACCCTCACCCTAAAATTAACCCTAACCCTAATCCTAACCCTCACCGTCACCCTAACCCTTACTCACACCCTAACCCTAAACCTAACCCTCAGCCTAACCCTCATCCTAACCCTAACCCTAACCCTCAACCTAACATTAACCCAAACCCTAAACTTAACCTTCACCCAAATCCAAAACCTCACCCTCACCCTCAACCTCACCGTCAAGCTCACCGTAACCCACACCCTCACACTCACCCTAACCATAACCATAAGCCTATCCCTCCCCCTAAATCTAACCCTCACCCTCACCCTCACCATCACCCTCACCGTAACCCTCATCCTCACCCTAACACTATCCATAAACCTAACCCTCACCCTAAACTAACTCTGACACTCACCCTCACTCTCACACTAAATCTAAACCTCACCCTAACCCTAAACCTAACCTTAGCCCTCACCCTAACCCTAACCCTCACATACACCCTAACCCTCACCCTCACCCTCACCGTAACTGTAACCCTAACCCTAACCCTAACAATAACCCTGAACCTAATACTAACACTAACCCTATCTATAACCCTCACCCTAACGCTAACCCTCACCCTAACATTTACCCTCACCCTAAGTCTAAACCTAGTCCTAACACTAACCCTCACACTAACCCTAACCTTCACCTTAACCCTAAACCTCAACCTAACCCTATCCCTAACCCTCACCCTCACCCTAGCCCTCACTCTAACCCTAACCCTCATCCTCACCCTAAAGCTCACTCTAAACTTAACACTAATCCTCAATCTAATCCTCATCCTCAACTTAACCCTAACCCTAATCCTCATCCTAAACCTCTCCTTTACCCTTATTGTCACCCTAACTCTAACCCTCACCCTAACTGTAACCCTAACCGTACCCCTCAAACTACCCCTTACCAGAAACCTAATCCTAACCCTAATCCTCACCATATCCCAAAACATAACTCTAACTCTCACCCTAAACCTCACACTCACCATAACCCTAATGCTAACATTAGCCCTCAACCTCACCCGAAACCTCGCCCCTAACCTTCCCCTGACCTTAAGCCTATCCCTCACCCTCACCCAAAACTACACCCTAACCCTTACCCTCACCCTAACCCTAACTCTAACCCTAACACTAACCCTCACCCTAACCCTAAGCCTAACCCTAACCCTCACCCTCATCCTAACCCTCACCCTAACACTTACGCTCATCCTAAGCCTAACCCTAACCCTCACCCTAACCTTAAAGCTAACCCTAACTCTAACCCTCACATTAACCCTAACCCTCACGCTCAACATCAACCTCAGCCTAACCCTAACCCTAATCCAAACGCTAACCCTCACCCTCACCTTCACCCTAACTCTAAACCTAACCCTAAATAAAACCCTCACCCTAATCCTAACCCTATCCCTAACCCTCGCCCTAACCCTAACTCTAATCTTAACCTAACCCTCACCCTCACCCTAACACTTACCCTCACCCTAACCCTAAACCTAACCCTCAGCCTAATCATAATCCTAACACTAACACTAACCCAAACCCTCACCCTAAACTTAACCCTAACCCTAACACTCACCCTAACCCTCACCCTAATCCTAACCCTATCCCTAACCCTCACCCTAATCATAAACCTAATCCTAAACCTAAACTTCAGTCTCACCCTAACCCTTACCCTCACCCTAACCCTAACACTAACACTCAGACTAACCTTCATCCTAACCCTCACACTAACCCTAAACCTCACCCTAACCATAAACATAACCCTCAGCCAAACCCACTTCCTAACCCTAAACCTAACCCTCAACCCAACCCTAACCCTAACCCAAAATCTAACCCTCATCCTAACCCTAAACCTCACCCTCACCCTCACCCTCACCCTCAGCCTAACCATAACCTAACCCTAAACCTAACCCTAAACCTCACACTCACCCCCACCCTAACTAACCCTAACTCTAACCCTAAACTTCAACCAAAACCCAACCCTATCCCTAACCCTCACCTAAACCTAACCCTCACCCTCACCGTCACCCTAAACCTCACCCTCACCCTAACCCTAACCCTAAACCTCACCCTAACCCTAAGCCTTAACCTAACCCTCACCTTCACCCTAAAACTCACCCTAAACCTTACCCTCACCTGAAACGTAAACCTAACCCTCAGCCTAACCCTCATTCTAACCCTAAACCTAAACCTAACCCTCACCCTAACCTTAAAGCTAATCCTAACCCTAAACCTCACATTAACCCAACCCTCACCCTCACCCTCAACCTCACCCTCAGCCTAACCCTAATGCTAACACTAATCCAAACACTAACCCTAACCCTCACCCTAACTCTAAACCTAAACCTAACCAAAACCTTCACACTAATCATAACCCTATCCCTAACCCTAACCCTAATCCAAAACCTAACCCTCACCCTCACCCTAACCCAAAACTTAACTCTCAGCCTAACCCTCATCCTAACCCTAACCCTCACACTAACTCTCACTCTAACCCTAACCCTAACCCTAACCCTCACCCTAAACCTAACTCTAACCCTCAACCTCATACTAACCCTAAACCTCACCTTAACCCTCATCGTAAACCTAACCCTAACCCTAACGCTAACCCTAACCCTCACTCTCACCCTAACCCTCGCCCTAACCCATATCCTCACACTAACCCTAACCCTAACCCGAACCCTAACCCTAACCGAACCCTCACCCTCACCTTTACCCCAACCCTCACCATCACCCCAACCATCAACATCACCCTAACCCTCACCTACACCCTCACCCGCACTCTCAGCCTCACCCTCACCCTAACCATCACCCTCACCCTAAACATCACCCTAACCCTAACCCAAACCGTAAAGTTAACCCCAATCCTCACCCTAACCCTAATCCTCAACTTAAACCTCACCCTCTCCCTAATCCTCACCCTAACCCTAACCCTAAGCCTTTCCTAACCAAATACCTCACCCTCACCCTAACCCTCAAACTACCCTCTCCCTCACCCTAAACCTCACCCTCACCTTAACCCTAATCCTAACCCTAATGGTAACACTAGCCCTCAACCTCACCCTAACCCTAATCTTAACCCTAACCCTAACCCTAACCCTAATGCTAACCCTTAACCTCAACCTCACCATAACCCTCACCCTAACCCTTACCCTCACCCTCAACCTCACCCTAACCCTAAACCTAACATTAACCCACACCCTAACCCTCACCCTAACACTAACCCTAACCCTAACCCTTAGCATAACCGTCACCCTAAACCTAACCCTAACCCTAATAGTCACCCAATCCCTAACACTTATGCTAAGCCTCACCAAAACCCTCACCCTCACCGTACACCTAATGCTACATTAACCCTCAGCCTCACCCTAAAACTCGCCCTAACCCTTACCCTCATCTTAACCCTATCCCTCACCATCACCCTAACACTCATCCTAACCCTTACCCTAACGCTAACACTCACACTAACCCTAAACCTAAACCTAACACTAAACCTCACACTAACTGTCACCCTAACCCTAAGCCTAACTCTAAACCTCACTCCCACCCTAACACTTATCCTTTCCTGAACAATAACCCTAACGCTCAGCCTAACCCTCATCCTAAACCTAACCCTAAACCTAACCCTCACCCTAACCGTCACCCTCACCCTCAACCTCACCCTCAGCCTTACACTAACTCTAAACCTAATACAAAACCTAACCCTAACCCTCACCCTCACCCTCACCCTAACTCTAAACCTACCCCTAACGCTCACCCTCAGCCTAACCCTAACCCTATCACTTACCCTCACCCTAAAACTAACCGTAATCCCAATCCTAACCCTCACCCTCACCCTAAACCTCACCCTAACCCAAACCTTAATCCTAACCCTCACCCTCACCCTAACCCGAACCATAACCTTAAACCTCACCCTAAACCCTAACTCTGACCCTCACACTAAGCCTAACCCTACACCTAAGCCTAATCCTATACCTAAACTTCACCCTCACCCTCAAGCTAAACCTTAACCTCACTCTAACCATAACCCTAACCCTAGCCCTCACCCTAAACGTAACCCTCACCTACCCCCTAACCCTCACCCTCACCCTCACCCACACCCTAAACCTTACCCTCACCCTAAACATCACCCTAATTCTCACCCTTAACCTAACCCTAACCCTAATCCTCACCCTAACCCTAATCCTCAACTTAAACCTCAGCCTCACCCAAATCCTCACCCTAACCCTAACTCTAAGCCTTTCCTAACCGAAACCAATACCCTCACAATATCCCTCACCCAAACCCTCATCCTCACCCTAGCCCTCACGCTAAAACTAACCCTAACCCTAACCCTCACCCTCACCCTCACCCTAACCCTAACCTTTAACCTCATCCTTACCATAAGCCTATCCCTAACCCTCACACTAAACCTAATCCTAAAATAACCCTATTGCTAACACTAGCCCTCACCCACACCCCAACCCTAATCCTAACCCTAAAACTTAGCCTAAGGCTAACTCTAAACCTAATGCTAACCCTAAACCTCAACCTCACCCTAACCATCACCCTAAACCTTACCCTCACCCTCAACCTCACCCTAACGCTAACCCTAACCCTTACCCTAACCCTCACCCTAACCCGAAACCTACCCTTCAGCATAACACTCACCCTAAACTTAACCCTAACCCTAATCCTTACCCTATCCCTAACCCTAACCCTACACTTCAGCCTAAACCTCACACTCATCCTCAACTTCACCCTCACCCTAATCCTAACGCTAAAACTCAGCCTAACCCTAACCCTTATCCTAATGCAAACCCTAAACCTCAAACTCACCCTAACACTCACCCTAAACCTCACCCTCACTTTAACCATAACCCTAACCCTCACCCTATACCTAACCCTCAACCTCACCCTCACCCTTATCATCACCCAAACCCTCACCCTCACCATAACCCTAACCATAACACTAACCCTCACGCTAAACCTAACTCTTCCCCTCAACCTCACCCTCACCCAAAGCCTAACCCTAAACCTAAGCCTCATCCTAAACCAAACCCTCAACCTCATACTCACCCTAAACATTAACCTCAACCTAACCCTAACCCTAAACCTAGCCCTCCCCCTAACCCTTACCCTCACCATCACCCTAACCCTAACCCTCACCTTAAACCTAACCCTCACCCTAAACCTAACCCTAACCTCACCCTCACCCTCATCCTAACCCTAACCCTATCCCTAAACCTCACCCTAAACCTAACCCTAACCGTAAGGATAACCATAACACTCACCCTCAACCTAATCCCAAATCTAAGCCTAACCTTAACTGTAAACCTAATCCTAACCCTTACACTATCCCTAACCCTCAACCTCTCCCTAACCCTCACTCTAACCCTGAATCTCCCCCTAACGCTCACACTAACCCTAACCCTAACACTAACACTAAACCTCACCCTAACCCTCACTCTAACCCTAAACCTAACCCTAACCCTCACTGTAATGCTCAACCTAACCCTCACCCTAACCCTAACCTAAACCCTCACCCTAAACCTAAACCTCACCCTAACCCTATCCCTAAACCTACCTCTCAAACTAAACCTCACCCTAACCCCCACACTAACCCTAACCCTCACCCTAACCCTAACCCTAACCCTCAACCAAACCCTCTTCCTAATTCTAACCCTAACCCTCAACCTGACCCTTACACTAACCCTAATCCTCAACCTATCCCTATCCCTCACCCTCAGACTCACCCTCAGCCTAACCCTAACCCTAACCCTAATCCTAACCCTAAACCTCACCCTCACACTCAACCTAACTCTAACCCTCACCATAACTCTGACCCTCACCCTAAACCCAAACCTATCCCGAACACTCACACTAACTCCAACCCTCACCCTAACCCTAACCCTAATCCTCACCCTCACCATAACCCTAAACCTCACCGTAACATCACCCTAACAATAAAACTAACCCTAAACCTCACCCTCAACCTCACCCTAAACCTCACCCTAACCATTACCATCACCATAACCCTAACCCTAACCCTAATCCTCACACATACCCTAATCCTAACCCTCACCCTAATGCTCACCTTAACCGTAATTCTCACCCTCACCCTAACCCTAACCGTCAACTTAACCCTCAACCTAACACTAACCATCACCCACACCCTAACACTCAAGCTCACCTGAACTCTAACCCTCACCCTAAACCTAATCCTAAACCTCACCATAACCCTAACCCTCACTTAACCCTAACTCTAACCCTCATCCTCAACCTAAGCCTCACCCTCATCCTAACCCTCACCCTAACCCTCACCCTAACACTAAAGCTAACCATAATCCTCAGTCTCACCCTAAGCCACACCCTAACCCTTATCCTCACCCTAACCCTAACCCTACCCCTCACCCTACCCCTCAGCCTAAACCTAACCCTAACCCTCACCCTAAACCTAACCCTAACCATCACCTTCACCCTAAACCTCACAATCACCGTTACCCTCACCGTAACCCTAAACCTCACCTACACCTTCACAATTACGCTCATCCTCACCCTCACCCTAACCCTTACCCTCACCCTAAACATAACCCTAATCCTCACCCTCACCCTCACCCTAACCGTAATCCTCACCTTAACACTAATACTCAGCCGAAACCTCACTGTCAGCCTAAATATCACCCTAACCCTAACCCTCAACCTAACCTTAACCCTAACCCACACCCTAACCCTAACGCTAACCCTAACCCTCACCCTCACCCTAAACATAAACCTAAACCTAACCCTCATCCTAACCCTAACTGTAATCCTCCTCCTTACACTAATCCTCACCCTAAACCTCACCCTCACCCTAAATATCACCCTAAACCTAACCCTCACCCTAACCATAACCCTCACCCTAACCCTCACCATCACCTTAATCCTCACCCTAACCCTAACCATCACATACACCCTAAAACTCACCCTCATCCTAACCCTCACCCTCACCCTAACCCTAATCCTAACCCTAACCCTAAACCTAACCCTAATGCTAACACTAAACCTCAACTTCACCATCACCCTCACCCTAACCCTTACCCTCACCCTCAACCTCACCCTAACCCTAACCCTAACATTAACCCACACCCTAACACTAACACTAACCCTACCCCTCAGACTAACCATCACCCTAAACCTAACCCTAAACTTAATCCTCACCCTATCCCTAACCCTAACCCTATCCTTCACCCTAACCCTCACCCTCACCATACCCCTAATGCTACATTAACCCTCAGCCTCACCCTAAGCCTCGCAGTAACCCTTACCCTCTCCTTAAACCTATCCATCACCATCATCCTAAACCTCACCCTAACCCTTACCCACACCGTAACGTTCAATCTAATCCCAACCCTAACCCTAAATCTAACACTGAAGCTCACCCTATCCTTCACCCTAACCCTAAGCCTAACCCTCATCCTAAGACTAACCCTCACCCTAACCCTCACCCTAACCGTCACCCTCACCCTCAACCTCACACTCAGCCTAACCCTAACCCTAATCCAAAACCTAACCCTAAACCTCACCCTCACCCTAACTCTAAACCTAACCCTAATCAAAACCTCACCCTCACCCTAATCTTATCCCTTACCCTCACCCTAAAACTAACCCTAATCCTAATCCTAACACTCACCCTCACCCGAAACCTTACCCTCACCCTAACCCTAAACCTAACATTCACCCTAACAATCATCCTAACCCTAACCCTAACCCTCAACCTAACCTTAACCCAAACCCTAAAATTAACCTTCACCAAAACCCTAACCCTCATGCTCACCCTCAACTTCACAATCACCTTCACCGAAACCCACACCCTCACCCTCACCCTAACAGTAACGATAACCCTATCACTCACTCTAAACCTAACACTCACCGTCACCCTCAACATCACCCTCACCCTAACCCTCACCCTCACACTAACCCTATCCATAAACCTAACCCTCACCCTAAACCTAATTCTGACCCTCACACTCACCCTCACCCTAAGCCTAACCCTACACTTAAGCCTAAATCTAAAGCTAACACTCACCCTCTCCGTCACACTAAACCTAAACCTCACCCTAACCCTAAACCTAACCCTAGCCCTCACCCTAACGCTAAAACTCACCTAAACCCTAACCCAAACCTCACACTCATCCTCACCCTAAACCTCACCCTCACCCTTAACATCACCCTAATCCTAAACCTCAACCTAACCCTAACCCTCAGCCTCACCCTAAACCTAACCATCACCTTAAACCTCACCCTAACCCTAATCCTCACCCTAACCCTAACCCTCACCCTAACCCTCACCCTAATCTTAAACCTATTCCTAAACTACACTCTAACCCTAACCCTAATCCTAAAACTATCCCTCACCCTCACCCTAACCCTTAACCTCACCCTAATCCTAACCCTAACCATCAGCCTAACTCTCATCCTAACCCTCACAATAACCCTAAACCTCACCCTAACCATAAAACTAACCCTCAGCCAAACCCTCTTCCTAACACTAACCCTAACCCTTAACCCAACCCTAACCCTAAACCTAAACTTAACCCTCACCCTAACCCTAAAACTCACCCTCACACTCACCCTCACCCTCAGCCTATCCCTAAACCTAACCCTAAACCTAACCCTAACCCTCACATTCACCCTCACCGTAACTCTAACCCTAACCCTAACCCTGACACTAACCCTAATCCCCACCCTATCCCTAACCCTCACCTAACCCTAACACTCACACTAACCCTAACCCTAACCCTCACTCTCACCCTAACCATAACCCTCACTTTAACCCTAAGCCTAAACCTAACCCTCACCCTCACCCTAAACCTCACCCTAACCCTTACCCTCACCCAAATCCTAACCCCAAGCCTCAGACTAACCCTCATCCTAACCCTAACCCTAAACCTAACCCTCACCCTAACCTAAACGCTAATCCTAACCCTAGCCCTCACTTTAACCCTAACCTCACCCTCACCCTCAACCTCACCCTCAGCCTATCCCTAATCCTCATCCAAACACTAACCCTAACTCTAAACCTAACCCTAACCAAAACCCTCATCCTTATCCTAACCCCAAACTTAACTCTCAGCCTAACCCTCATCCTAACCCGAACCCTAACCCTAAACCTCACCCTTACCCTAACCCTAACTCTAACCCTATTCCTAAAACTGAACACTCACTCTCACCCTCAACCTCACCCTCACACTCACCCTCACTCTTACCCTAATCATAACCCTATCCCTCACCCTGAACCTAACCCTTACCCTCACCCTCACCCTCACCATAACCCTCACCCTAACCCTCACCCTCATCCTCAACCTATCCCTAACCATACCATAACCCTAATCCTAAACCTAACTCTGAACCTCACCCTCACCAGCACCCTAAGCCTAACCCAACATCTAAGCCTAAACCTAAACCTAACCCTCACCCTAAAGTTAACCAAAACCCTCACCCTAAGCCTAACCCTCACCGTAAACCTAACCCTAAGCCTCACCCTCACCCTCAACCTAACCCTAAATCTCACCCTTACGCTAACCCTAACCCTAATGCTAACCTTAACCCTCACTCTCACTGTAACCCTAACCCTAACCCTCACCCTAAAACTAACCTTAACCCGAATGCTATCCCTAACACTCACCCTCACCCTAACCCTCACTCTAAACCTTCCCCACACCCTAACCCTTACCCACACCCTAACCCTTACCCACACCCTAAACCTCACCCTAACCCCAACCCTAACCCTAACACTAACCCACACCCTAACCCAAGCCTAAACCTAAACCTCACCCTCACCCTAACCCTCACCCTAACTCTTACCCTCACCCAAACCTAACCCTAACTCTCAGTCTAACCCTCATCCTAACCCTAACACTAACCCTCACCCTCCCATTAACCCTAACCCTCACCCTCACCCTCAACATAATCCTAAGCCTAACCCTAACCAAAACGTTCACCCTAAAACTAACCCTATCCCTAACCCTCACCCTAACCCTAAACCTAATCCTAAACCTAACCCTCACACTGACCCCAAAACTTACCCTCACCCTAACCCTAAACCTAACCCAAGCCTAACCCTCATCCTTACCCTAAACCTAACCCTAACCCTCACCCTAACCTAAACCCTAAACCTAACACTCAACCAAACCCTAACCCTCAACCTCACCTTCAAATTCACACTCACCCTCACCCTAATGCTCACCCACACCCTATACCTAACTCTGGCACTCACCCTCACGCTCACCCTAAGACTAACCCTACAGCTAAGCCAAATCCTAAACCTAACTCTCACACTCACACTTACCCTAAACCTAAACCTTACCCTAACCCTAACCCTAACCTTAGTTCTCACCCTAAAACTTACCCTCACCATCACCCTAACCCTAACACTCACCCTAACACTAACCCTAACCCTAAACCTCACTCTAACCCTTACCCTCACCCTAACCAAAGACCTAACCCTAAACCTAACAGTAACACTAAACCTCACCCTAACCCTCACTCTAACCCTAAACCTAACCCTAACCTTAACCCTCACCCTAACACTAACTCTAAACCTAAACGTCACCCTAACCCTAAACCTCATCCTAACACTTACCTTCACACTAAAACTAAACTTAACCCGAACACTAACCCTCACACTAACCCTAACCATCACCCTAAACTTAAAATCCACCCTAACCCTAACCCTAACCTTCAACCTCGCCCTAACCCTAACCATGACCCTAACCCTAACCCTCACCCTAAACGTAACCCCCACCCTCAACCTGAAGCTGGGCCTTAGCCTAAGCATAAGCTTAAGACTAACCCTAACCCTCAAAATCAACCTCACCCTAACCCTAACCGTAACCGTAACCCTAACCCTAACCCTCACACTAACCCTCACCCTAACGCTAACCCTAACCCTAACGCTAAACCTAACCCTCACCCTAAACCTCACCCTAACCCTAAACTTCAACATTACCTTAACACTCACACTCAGCCTATCCCTCACCTTAACCCTTAATGTCCCCCTCACCCTAACCCTCACTCTAACCTTAATACTCATCCTAACCCTCACCCTAACTGTAACCCTAACCATCACCCAAATCCTAACCCTCAACCTCACCTTCAGCCTCAGCCTAACCCTAAGCCTAAGCCTAATCTTAACCCTAACCCTCACCCTCATCCTAGCCCTCACCCTAACCCTAATCCTATCCCTAACCCTCATCCTAATCCCCAACATAACACTAACCCTCAACCTCAACCTAACCCTAACCCAAACCCTCAACTGAACCCTCACCCTCACCCTCACCATAACCCTCACCCTCACCCTAAAAATTACCCAAACCCTAACACTCACCCTTAGCATTAGCCTAGCCCTAACCCTCAAACTAACCCTAACCTCACCCTAACCTAACCCTCAACCTAACCCTTACCCTCACCATAACACTAAGCCTAAACCTAACATGAACCCTCACAGTAACACTAAACCTCACCCTAACCGTAACCCTCACACTATCCCTAACCCTCACCATAACCCTAACCCTAACCCTCACCCTAACCCTAACACTCACCCTCATCCTAGCCGTCACCCTAACCCTAATCCTAACCCTAACCCTCATCCTAACCCTCAACCTAACCATAACCCTAACCATCACTCAAAAAGTAATCCTCATCCCCACACTCACCCTCAGCCTAAATCTAACCCTCAGCCTAACCCACACACTAACCCTAACCCTAATCGTAACCCTCACCCTCAGCTTCACCCTCACTGTAAACTTAACCCTAATCATAAAACTAACAATAACCCTAACCCTAAACCTAATCCAAACCATCACCCTCAGCCTAACCCTAACCCTAACATTCACCCTAACTGTAACCCTCACCCTCAACGTAACCCTAACCCTAACCCTAAACCTCACCCTAAGGCTAATCCTAACACTCACCCTCATCCTAACCCACACCCTAACCCTAAAACCCTAACCCTCATCCTAACCCTAAACCTCTCCCTCACACTCATGCTCAGCCGAAGCCTAAGCCTAAGTCTAAGACTAACTGTAAACCTCACACTCACCCTAACCCTAACACTAACCCTCACCCTCACCCTAGCCCATATTCTAACCCTAAGCCTAAGCCTAACCCTAACCCTAACACTCACCCTCACCCTAAGTCTAATCCTAAACCTATCCCTCACACTCACCCTCACCCTAACCCTAATTGTAACACTAACCCTAACCCTAAGACTAACCCTTACCCTAATGCTAACTCTAACCCTAAACCTCATCCTCACCCTAACCATAACCCTCACCCTCACCCTCACCCTCCGCCTAACACTAAGACTATCCCTAACCCCAAACCTAACCCTAACACTAACCCTAAACCTAACCCTCACACTAACCCTCACCTTAACCCTGAGCCTAAACCTCACCCTCACCCTAGCCCATAACTTAACCCTAAGCCTAATCATAACCCTCACCCCGACCCTCTCTAACCCTAACCCCAACCCTCACCCTAACCCTAACCCTCACCCTCACCCTCACCCTCAGCCTTAACCTAAGCCTAACCCTAACCTAAACATCACACTCACCCTAACCTTAATCCTAACCCTAAACTTAACACTCACCCTCACCCTAACCCTAACTGTAACACTAAGCCTAACCCTAACCCTCACCCTCAACCTCACCCTCAGCCTAACTCTAAGCCTAACTCCAAACCTAACCATAAACCACACCCTCACATTCACCCTACCCCTAATCCTAACCCTAACCCTAACCCTAACCCTCCTCCTAACTCTCACCATAACAGTAACCCTAACACTAAAACGAACACTAACCCTTAACCTCATCGTAACCCTAACCCTAATCCTCACCCTCACCGTTATTCTAACCCTAACCCTAATGATAACACTAACCCTAACCCTCACCCTCAGCCTCACCCTAACCCTAACCCTCACCCTCAACCACACCCTCAGCCTAACCCTAAGCAGAACCTCAACCATAACCCTAAACCACACCCTCACACTCACCCTAACGCTAATCCTAATCCTAACCCTAACACTAACCCTCCTCCTAACTCTCACCCTAACACTAACACTAATACTAACCCTTAACCTCATCCTAACCCTAAACCTAAACCTCACCCTCATGGTTATTCTAACCCTAACCCTAACCCTAACCATCACCTTCAACCTAACCCAAACCCTCCTCCTAACCCTAACCCTAACCCTAACCCTAAACGTCACCCTAACAATAAGCCAAACCCTCACCCTCAGCCTCACCCTCAACATAAGTTTAACCCTAATCATAACACTAACAATAACCCTAGCCATATCCCTAATCCTAACCCTCACCATCACCCAAACACTAACCCTAACCCTCACCCTAACCCTAAACCTCACCCTCAATGTAACCCTGACCCTAACCCTAACTTCACCCTAATGCTAACCCTAACACTCACCCTCACTCTAACCCTCACTGTAACCCTAATCCTAACCCTAAACCTCATCCTAATCCTCACCCAAATCTTAACACCCTAAACCTCACCCTAACCCTAACCCTCAACCTCACCCTTAAGCTCGGCCTAAGCCTAAGCCTAAGACTAAGACTAACCCTAACCCTCACACTCAACTTCACCCTAACCCTAACCATAACACTAACCCTAACCCTAACCCTCACACTAACCCTAACCGTAAAACTCACCCTTATGCTCAGCCTAAGCCTAAGCCTAAGCCTAAGCCTAAGCCTAACCCTCACCCTAACCCTAACACTAACCCTAACTCTAACCCTAAACCTCACCCTTACCCTAACCCTAACTCTAACCCTATTCCTAAACCTAAATCTCACCCTATCCCTAACGCTAACCCTCACCCTCAGAGTAACATTCAACCTAACCCTAATCTTACCAATAACCCTAACCCTAACGCTAACCCTCAACTTGTCCATAACCTTACCCCTAAACCTAACCCTAAACCTCACCCTTAGGCTCAGCCTAAACCTAAGCCTAAGCCAAAGACTAACCCTTACCCTCACACTCACCCTCACCCTAACCCTAACAGTAACACTCACCCTAACCATAACCCTCACACTAACCCTCACCCTAATGTTAACACTGACCCTAAACCTCACCCGCACCCTAACCCTAACCCTCACCCACACCCTAACCCTAACCCTCACCCTCACCCTCACCCTCCGCCTAACACTAATCCTATCCCTAACCCCAACCCTAAACTTAACACTAACGCTAAACCTAACCCTCATCATAACCCTCAACCTCACCCTAGCCGATAACCTAACCCTAACCCTAACACTAAACCTAACCCTAAACCTAACCATAAACCTCACCCTCAGCCTCACCCTCACTGTAAACATAACACTAACCTAACACTAACAATAACCCTAACCCTAACCCTAACCCTCATTGTATTCCTAACCTTAACCTTTAGCCTTACCCTCACCATAACCCTCACAATAACCCTAACCCTCAACCTAACCCTAACCCTAACCCTCACTCTCACCCTCACGCTCACCCTCAGCCTAACTTTAAAACTAACGCTGCTCCTAACACTAACCCTCAAGTTCAACCTCACACTAACACTAAACCTAACCCTAAGCCTAACCCTCACACTCACCCTCACCCACACCTAAGCCTCACTGTCACCCTCACACTCATCCTCACAGTAACCCTAACCCTAACACTAAAACTAACTCTAACCCTAAACCTCACCCTTACCCTAACCCTAACTCTAACCCTATCCCTAAACCTAAACTTCACCCTAACCCTAACCCTAACCCTCACCCTCACAGTAACTTTCAACCTAACCTTAATCCTACCAATAACCCTAACCCTAACGCTAACCCTCACCCTGTCCATAACCCTCACCCTAACCCTAACCCTCACCCTCACCCTTAGTCTCAGCCTAAACCTAAGCCTAAGCCTAAGACTAAACCTTACCATCACACTCACCCTCACCCTAACCCTAACAGTAACACTCTCCCTAACCCTAATCCTCACAATCACCCTCCCACTCTGCCTAACACTAAGCCTATCCCTAACCCCAACCCTAAACTTAACAATAACCCGAAACCTTACCCTCACCCTAAACCTCACCCTCCCCTAGCCCATATCTTAACCCTAAGCCTAATTCTAACCCTAAGCCTAATCCTAACCCTAACCCTAAACCTAACCATAAACCTCACCCTCAGCCTCACCCTCACCCCAAAATTAACACTAACCTAACACTAACACTAACCCTAATCCTAACCCTCACCCTTACTGTAACCCTAACCTTAACCTTTAGACTTACCCTCACCATAACCCTCACAATAACCCTAACCCTCAACCTAACCCTAACCCTAACCGTCACTCTCACAATCACGCTCACACTCAGCCTAACTTTAAACCTAACGCTACTCCTAACACTAACCCTCAACTTCACCCTCACACTAAACCTAACCCAAAACCTAAGCCTAACACTCACACTCACCCTCACCCACACCCTAAGCCTCACTGTCACCCTCACACTCATCCTCACCCTAAACCTAACCCTAACACTAAACCTAACTCTAACCCTAAACCTCACCCTTACCCTAACCCTAACTCTAACCCTATCCCTTAACCTAAACTTCACCCTAACCCTAACCCTTACACTCACCCTCACAGTAACTTACAACCTAACCTAATCCTACCAATAACCCTAACACTAACGCTAACCCTCACCCTGTCCATAACCCTCAACCTAACCCTAACCCTCACCCTCACCCTTAGGCTCAGCCTAAACCTAAGCCTAAGCCTAAGACAAACCTTACCCTCACACTCACCCTCACCCTAACTCTAACAGTAACACTCTCCCTAACCCTAACCCTCACCCTCAACCTCACCCTCCGCCTAACACTAAGCCTATCCCTAACCCCAACCCTAAACTTAAAACTAACCTGAAACCTAACCCTCACCCTAACCCTCACCCTCACCCTAGCCCATACCTTAACCATAAGCCTAATCCTAACCCTAACCCTAACCCTAACCCTAAACCTAACCATAAACCTCACCCTGAGCCTCACCCTCACCGCAAAATTAACACTAACCTAACACTAACAATAACCCTAACCCTAAGCCTAACCCTCACTGTAACCCTAACCTTAACCTTTAGCCTTACCCTCACCATAACCCTCAAAATAACCCTAACCCTCAACCTAACGCTAAACCTAACCGTCACCCTCACCCTCACGCTCAACCTGTCTAAATTGAAACCTAATGCTACTCCTAAAACTAACCCTCAACTTCACCCTCACCCTAACCCTAACCCAAACCCTAAACCTAACCCTCACACTCACCCTCACCCACACCCTAAGCCTCACTGTCACCATCACGCTCACCCTCACCCTAACCCTAACCCTCACCCTCACACTAAACCTATCTCTCACCCTAACCATAAACCTCACAATCACCCTCACCCTCACCTCACCCAAAACCTAAACCTAATCCTAATCCTCACCCTAAACCTCACCCTAACCCTAATGCTAACTGTAACCCTCACACTCATCCTAAACCTCACGTTAAACCTAACTCTCACCATAAATCTAACCCTAACCCTAACCCTCACCCTGACCCTAACTCTCACCCTAACCCTAACCCTAACCATAACCTTCACCAGAACGCTGACCCTAACCCTAACCCTAACCCTAAACCTCACCCTAACCCTAACCCTATCCCTAACCCTAACGTTAACCCTAATGCTCATCCTAACCATAACCGTACCCCTCAAACTAACTCTCATCCTAAACTTAACCCTAACACTAACCCTCACCCTAACCGTAACCATACACTCAACCTAACCCTAATCCTCACCCACACCCTCAGACTCATCTTCAGCCTAAACCTAACCCTAACCCTAATCTTAAACTAATCCTCACCCTCATCCTAACTGTAACCCTAAACTTCACCCTCAACCTTACCCCCACCCTCACCCGAACCCTAACCCGAACCCTAACACGAAACCTCACCCTAACCCTCATCCTAACCCTCTCCCAAACCCTCATCCTTACCCTAACCCTAACCCTTATCATAACCCTAAACCTCAACTTCACCCTAACCCTAACCCTAACACTAACTCTCACACTCACCATAACCCTCACCCTAAACCTTACACTCACCCTAACCCTCATCCCAACCCTCAACATATCCCTAAACCTAACCCTCAACCTAGCCCTTACACTCACTCTAACACTAAGCTTAACCCTAACACTAACTCTCACACTAACCCTCACCGTAAATATCACCCTATCATTAACCCTAATCATAACACTCACCCTAACCCTAAAGCTCACCCTCACCCTCAGCCTAAAACTCAGCCTAAAGCCTAACCCTAACACTAACCCTAAGAGTCACCCTCACCCTCAACCTAACCCTAAGCCTCACCCTCACCCTCAACCTCACCCTAAACCTAAAGCAAACACTCAAACTAACCCTCACCCTCACCATAAACATCACCGTAACTCTAACACTCACCCTAATCCAAACCATAACCCGAACCCTCACCCTAACGCTAACCCTCACCCTCACCCTAAACCTAACCCTCACCCTAACCCTAACCCTGACCCTCATCTATCCCTCACCCTAAACCAAACCCTAACCCTCACCCTAACCGTCAACCACACCCTCACCCTAAACCTAACCCTAATGTTCACACTCAACATAACCCTAAACCTCACACTCACCATCACCCTCAGCTTAAATCTAAGCCTAACAATAAACCTAACCCTAACCCTCACACTCACCCTCACCCTAAACCTAGTCCTAACCCTAAACCTAACACTCTCACTCACCTTCACGCTCAACCTAAACCTAACCCAAACCCTCAACCGAACCTTCACCCTCACACTAACCCTAACCCTCACCCTCAACCTAAACATCACCCTAAACCTAACACTCACCCTAACCCTTAGCTTAACCCTCACCCTAAACTTAACCCTCACCCTCACCCTAACCCTCAGGCTCACCTTAATCCTAATCCTAACCCTAACCCTCACCCTCACCCTCAACCTAACCCTACCCCTAACGCTAACCCTCACCCTAACACTAACCTCCAACCTAACCCTAACCTTAACCCGAACCCTAACCCTCATCAAACCCTAACACTCACCCCAACCCTTATGCTCACCCTAACCCCAAACCTAATTCTCACCATAACCCTAACCCTCAAGCTCACAATCACCCTCAGCCTAACCCTAAAACTAAGCCTAACCCTATCCCTAAACCTCACACTCACCCTCACCCTAACCCTAATCGTAAACCTATCCCTAACCCTAACGCTCCTCCCAACTCTCACCCTAACCCTAACCCTAACACTAACATTATCCTAAAACTCACCCTAACCCTAACCTAATCCTCACCCTCACCCTTATTCTAACTCTAACCCTAATGATAACACTAAACCTGACCCTAACCCTAAAACTCATCCTCACCCTAAACCTAACCCTAAGTCTCAAACTCACCGTAACCCTAACACAAACCCTCAACTGAACCCTCACCATTAGCCTCACCCTAACCCTCACCCTCACCCTAAACATCACCCTAACCCTAACCCTCACCCTTACCCTCACCCTAGCCCTAACCCTGATACTAACCCTAAACCTCACCCTAACCTAACCCTCAACCTAATGCTTACCCTCACCCTAACACTAAGGCTAAACCTAACATGAACCCTCACAGTAACCCTAAACCTCAGCCTAACCCTAACCTTCACACTATCCCTAACCCTCACCCTAACGCTAACCCTCACCCTCACCCTAACCCTAACCCTCACCCTCATCTAACCCTCACCCTAAACCTCACCCTAACCCTCACCTTAACACTCAACCACAACCTCACCCCAAACCTAACCCTAATGCTCACACTCAACATAACCCTAAACCTCACACTCACCCTCACCCTCAGCTTAAACCTAAGGCTAACAATAAACCAAACCCTAACCCTCACACTCACCCTCAACCTAACCCTAATCCTAACCCTAAACTTAACCCTCTCACTCACCCTCACCCTCAACCTAAACCTAACCCAAACACTCAACCGAAACTTCACACTCACCCTAACCCTAACCCTCACACTCATCCTAGCCCTCACCCTAACCCTAATCCTAACCCTAATCCTCATCCCAAACTTCAACCTAACCATAACCCTAACCATCACTCAAAAGCTAATCCTCATCCCCACACTCACCCTCAGCCTAACCCTAACACTCAGCCTAACCCACACCCTAACCCTAACCCTAATCCTAACCCTCACCCTCAGCCTCACCCTCACTGTGAACTTAACCCTAACCATAATACTAAAAATAAGCCTAACCCTAAACCTAATCCTAACGCTCACCCTCACCTTATCCCTAAACTTAACCCTCACCTTAACCCTAACCCTCACCCTCAATGTAATCCTAACCCTAACACTAAACTTCACCCTAACGCTAACCCTGATCCTCACCCTCACTCTAGCCTTCAAACTAACAATAATCCTAACCCTAAACCTCATCATAACCCTCACCCTAACCCTAAAACCCTAACCCTCTTCCTAACCCTAACCCTCTACCTCATACTCATGCTCAGCCTAAGCCTAAGCCGAAGACTAAGACTACCTGTAAACCTCACACTCACCCTAACCCTCACCCTAACCCTAACACTAACCCTCACCCTCACCCTAGCCCATACTCTAACCCTTAGCCTAAGCCTAACCCTCACCCTAAGTCTAAACATAACTCTAACCCTCACCCTCACCCTAAGTCTAAACATAACCCTAACCCTCACACTCACCCTCACCCTAACCCTAACTCTAACACTAACCCTAACTCTAACACTAACCCTCACCCTAATGCTAACTCTAACCCTAAACCTCATCCTCACCCTAACCCTTACCCTAACCCTCACCCTCAACCTCACCCTCCGCCTAACACTAAGACTATCCCTAATCCCAACCCTAACCCTAACACTAACCCTAAACCTAACCCTCACACTAACCCTCACCCTAACACTGACCCTTACACTCACCCTCACCCTAGCCCATACCTTAACCCTAAACCTAATCCTAACCCTCAACCTAACGCTCACCCTCAGCCTAAACCTAGGCCTAACCCTAACACTAACCCTAAAACTCACACTCACCCTAACGCTAATCCTAACCCTAAACTTAACCCTCACCCTAACCCTAACCCTAACTCTGACACTAAGCCTAACCCTAACCCTCAAACTCAGCCTCACCCTCAGCCTAAACCTAAGCCTAACCCCAACCTTAACCCTAAACGACACCCTCACCTTCACCCTAACCCTAATCCTAACCCTAAGCCTAACCCTAACCCTCCTCCTAACTCTCACCCTAACCCTAACCCTAACCCTAACCCTAACACTAAAACTAACCCTTAACCTCATCCTAACCCTAACCCTAATCCTCACCCTCACTGTTATTCTAACCCTAACCATAATGATAACACTAACCCTAACCCTAACCCTTACCCTCACACTCACCTTAAACCAAACCCTCCTCCCAACCCTAACCCTAACCCTAACCCTAAACGTCACCCTAACCCTAACCCTAAAGTTCACCCTCAGCTTCACCCTCAAAATAAGCTTAACCTTAACCATAACACTAACAATAACCCTAACAATATCCCTAATTCTAACCCTCACCATCACCCTAACCCTAACCCTAACCCTCACCCTAACCCTAAAACTCATCCTCAATGTAATCCTAACCCTAACCCTAACCCTAAATTCACCCTAATGCTAACGCTAATCCTCACCCTCACACTAGCCCTCACCCTAACCCTAATCCTAACCCTGAACCTCATCCTAACCCTCACACAAATCCTAACACCCTAACCCTAACCATAACCCTAACTCTCACCCTCTCCTTCACCCTCCACTTAAAACTAAGACTATCCCTAACCCCAACCTTAACCTTAACACTAACCTTAAACCTAACACTCAAACTAACCCTCACCCTAACCCTGACCTTAACCCTAACCCTCACCTTCACCCATATGCTCGGCCTAAGCCTAAGACTAAGACTAGCCCTAAACCTCACACTCAATTTCACCCTAACACTAACCCTCACACTAAACCTAACCCTAAAACTCACCCTCATGCTAGGCCTAAGCCTAAGCCTAAGCCTAAGCCTAACCCTAAAATTAACCCTCACCCTAACCCTCACCCTAACCCTAACACTAACTCTAACTCTAACCCCAAATCTCACCCTTACCCTAACCCTAACTCTAACCCTGTCCCTAAACCTAAATCTCACCCTATCCCTAACCCTAACACTCACCCTCACAGTAACTTTCAACCTAAACCTAATCCTACCAATAACCCTAACCCTAACGCTAACCCTCAACTTGTCCATAACCCTCACTCTAATCCTAACCCTCACCCTCACCCTTAGGCTCAGCCTAAACCTAAGCCTAAGCCTAAGACTGACCCTTACCCTCACACTCACCCTCACCCTAACCCTAAAAGTAACACTCACCCTAACCCAACCCTTACACTAAACCTCACCCTAATGCTAAAACTAACCCTAAACCTCACCCGCACCCTAACCCTAACCCTCACCCTCACCCTCACCTTCCGCCTAACACTAAGCCTATCTCTAACCCCAACCCTAAACCTAAAACTAACCCTAAACCTAACCCTCACCCTCACCCTAGCCCATACCCTAACCCTAAGCCTAATCCTAACCGTAACCCTTAGCCTCACTCTAACCCTAACCCCAACCCTCACCCTAACACTAACCCTCACTCTCACCCTCACTATAACTCTAATCCTAACCCTAACCCTAACCCTCACCATAAACCTCACACTAACCTTAACCCTAACAAAAACCCTAACCCTAAACCTAACCACAAACTTCACCCTCAGCCTCACCCTCACCGCAAACTTAACACTAACCTAACACTAAAAATAACCCTAACCCTAACCCTAACCCTCACTGTAACCCTAACCTTAAACTTAACCCTGACCCTCACCATAACCCTCACACTAACCCTAACCCTCAACCTATACCTAACCCTAACCCTAACCGTCACCCTCACCCTCAAGCTCACCCTCAGCCTAACTTTAAACCTAACGCTACTCCTAAAACTAACCCTCAACTTCACCCTCACACTAACCCTAACCCTAACCCTAACCCTCACACTCACCCTCACACACACCCTAAGCCCTCAGGCTCATCCTCACCGTAACCCTAACCCTAACCCTCACGCTAAACCTATCTCTCACCCTAACCATAAACCTCACAATCACCCTCACCCTCACCTCACCCTAACCCTAAACCTCACCCTAACCCTCACCCTAAACCTCACCCTAAACCTAATGCTAACTCTAACCCTCACACTCACCCTAAACCTCACGCTAACCCTTACTCTCACCATATAGCTATCACTAACCCCACCTCTCACCCTGACACTAACCCTCACCCTAACCCTAACCCTAACCATCACAATAACGCTCATCTTAACCGTAACCATACCCCTCAAACTAACTCTCATCCTAAACTTAACCCTATCCCAAACACTCACCATAACCCTAAACCTAACTCTCAACCTAACGCTAATTCTCACCCACAGCCTCAGCCTCATCCTCAGCCTAAAACTTACCCTAACCCTAATCCTAACCCTAAACTTCACCCTCATCCTAACTCTAAACATAAACTTCACTCTCATCTTCACCCCCACCCTCACCCTAACCCTAACCCGAACCCTAACCCGAACCCTCAACCTAACCCTCATCCTAACCCTTTCCCTAACCCTCATCCTAACCCTAACCCTAGCCCTTACCATAACCCTAAACATCACCCTCAACCTAATCCTAACCCTAACCCCAACCCTCACCCTAACAGTAGCCTGAACCCTAACCCGAACCCTCACCCTAACCTTCATCCTAACCCTGTCCCTAACCCTCATCCTAACCCTAACCCTAGCCCTCACCATGACCCTAAACCTCACTCTCACCCTAACCCTAACCCTAACCCTAACCCTCACACCCACCATAACCCTCACCCTAAACCTTACCCTCACCCTAACCCTCATCCCAACCCTCACACTATCACTAACCCTAACCCTCAACCTAACCCTTACACTCACTCTAACGATAAACCTAACCCTAACACTAACTCTCACACCAACCCTCACCCTAAATATCACCCTATCATTAACCCTAAACCTAACCCTCACCCTAACCCTAACCCTCACCCTCACCCTCAGCCTAACCCTCAGCCAAAACCCTAAGCCTAACCCTAACCCACAGAGACACCCTCACCCTAAGCCAAACACTGAGGGTCACCCACACCCTCAACCTCACCCTAAACCCAACGCAAACCCTCAAACCAACCCTCACCCTCAACATAAACATCACCGTAACTATAACACTCACCCTAATCCGCACCATAACCCGAACCCTCACCCTAACGCTAACCCTCACCCTCACCCTAAACCTAAACCTGACCCTAACCCTAACCCTCACCCTCATCTAACCCTCACCCTAACCCAAACCCTAACCCTCACCCTAACCCTCAACCACACCCTCACCCTAATCCTAACCCTAATTCTCACATTCAACATAACCCTAAACCTCACACTCACCCTCACCATCAGCTTAAACCTAAGCCTAACAATAAACCTAACCCTAACACTCACACTCAACCACACCCTAAACCGAATCCTAACCCTAAACCTAACCCACTCACACACGCTCACCCTCAACCTAACCCTAACACAAACCCTCAACTGAAACTTCACCCTCACCCTAACCCCAACCCTCACGCTCAACCTAAACATCACCCTAAACCTAACCTTCACTCTAAACCTTAGCCTAACCCTCACCCTAACCCTAACCCTCACCCTCATCCTCATCCTCAGGCTCACCTTAAACCTAATCCTAACCCTAAACTTCATCCTCACCCTCAACTTAAACATACCACTAACGCTAACCCTCACCCTAACACTAACCTCCAACCTAACCCTAACCCTAAACCTAACGCTAACACTCACCCAAACCCTAACACTCACCCCAACCGTTACCCTCACCCTAACCCCAAACCTAATGCTCACCATAACCCTAACCCTCAAGCTGACAGTCACCCTCAGCCTAACCCTAAACCTAAGCCTAACCCTATCCCTAAACCTCACCCTCACCCTCACCCTAAACCTAATCCTAAACCTAACCCTAACCCTAACCCTCCTCCTAACTCTCACCCTAAACCTAACCCTAACACAATCAATAACATTAAGCCTAAAACTCACCCTAACCCTAACCCTAATCCTCAACCTCACCGTTATTCTAACCCTAACCCTAACGATAACACTAACCCTAACCCTAACCCTCACCCTCACTCTAAACCTAAACCTAAGTCTCAACCTCACCCTAACCCTAACCCAAATATTCAACTGAACCCTCATCCTCACCTTCTCCCTCACCCTAACCCTCACCCTCACCCTAACCCTAACCCTCACCATTACCCTCACCCTAGCCCTAACCCTCATACTAACCCTAAACCTCACCCTAACCTAACCCTCAACCTAACCCTTACCCTTACCCTAACACTAAGGCTAAACCTAACATGAGCACTTACAGTAACCCTAAACCTCACCCTAAACCAAACCCTAAACCTCTCCCTAACCCTCAACCTCAACCTCACCCTAAAACTAACAGTAATGCTCACATTCAACATAGCCCTAACCCTCACACTCACCCTCACCCTCAGCTTAAACCTAAGCCAAACATGAACCGTAACCCTAACCCTCACACTCACCAACACCCTAAACCTAACGCTAACCCTAATCCTAACCATCTCTCTCACCCTCAGACTCACCCTAACCCTAACCCAAGCCCTCTACCTAAACATCACCCTAAACCTAACCCTTAGCCTAACCCTCACCCTAACCCTAACCCTCACCCTCACCGTCACCAACAGGCTCACACTAAACCTATTCCTAACCCTAACACTCACTCTCACCCTCAACCTAACCCTACCCCTAATGCTAACCCTCACTCTAAACCTAACCTCCAATCTAACCTAAACCTCACCCTAAACCTAACCCTCAACCTAACCCTAACCCTAACCCTCATGCTCACAGTCACCCTCAGCCTAACCCTAAAACTAAGCCTAACCCTATCCCTAATCCTCACACTCACCGTCACCCTGAATCCAACCTTAAGTTTCACCCTCACCCTCAACCTCACCCTAACCCTAAACCAAACCCTCAACTTATCCCTCACCATCACACTCACCCTAACCTTCACCCTCACCCTAAACATCACCTTAACCCTAACCCTCACCCTTACCCTCACCCTAGCCCTAACCCTCATACTAACCCTAAACCTCACCCTAAACCTAACACTCAACATAAACTTTACACTCACCCTAAAACTAAGCCTAAAACTAACATGAAACCTCACAGTATCCCTAAAACTCACCCTAACCCTAACCCTCACATTAACCCTAACCCTCATCCTAACCCTAACCCTATCCCTCATCCTAACCCTCACTCTAACCCTAACCGTAACCCAAACCCTGACCCTCTCAGTAACTTTAAACCTAACCCTAATCCTAACAATAACCCTAACCCTGACCCTAACCCTCACCCTGTCCATAACCCTCACCCTAACCCTAACCCACACCCTAACCCTAACCCTCACCCTCTCCCTTAGGCTCGGACTAAGCCTAAGCCTAAGCCTAAGACTAACCCTTAACCTCAAACTCACCCTCACCCTATCCCTAAAAGTAACAGTAACCCTAACCCTAACCCTCACACTAACCCTCACCGTAACACTAACACTAACCATAAACCTCACCCAAACCCCTACCCTAACCCTCACCCTCAGCCTCACCCTCCGCCTAACACTAAGACTATCCCTAAACCCAAACCTAACCCTAAAACTAACCCTAAACGTGACCCTCACCCTAACACTCACTCTAACCCTGAAGGTAACCCTCACCCTCACCTAAGCCCATACCCTAACCCTAAGCCTAAACCTAACCCTCACCCTAAACCTCACTCTAACCCTAACCCCAACACTCACCCTAACCCTAACCCTCACCTCACCCTCACCATAACTCTAATCCTAACCCTAAACCTAAACCTAACCCTCACACTCACCCTCACTTTAACCCTAATCCTAATCCTAACCCTAACCCTAACAATAACCATTACCCTAACCCTGACCCTACACTAAATATAACCCTAAACCTCACCCTAAACCTCACCCTAACACTTACCTTCACACTAAAACTCACCTTAACCCGAACACTAACCCTCACACTAACCCTAACCATCACCCTAAACTTAAAACTCACCCTAACCCTAACCCTAACCCTCAACCATGCCCTAACCCTAACCATTACCCTAACCCTAACACTCACCCTAACCGTAACCCCCACCCATAACCTCAAGCTGGGCCTAAGCCTAAGCATAAGCCTAACACTAACCCTAACCCTCACACTCACCCTCACCCTAACCCTAATCGTAACTCTAACCCTAACCCTAACCATCACACTAACCCTCACCCTAACGCTAACCCTAACCCTCACCCTCACCCTAACCCTCACCCTAACCCTGAACCTTCACCATTACCATAACACTCACCCTCAGACTATTCCTCACCTTTACCCTTACTGTCACCCTTACCCTAACCCTCACCCTAACCGTAATCCTCATCCTAACACTCACCCTAACTGTACCCCTAACCAGCACCCTAACCCTAACCCTCACCCTCACCTTCAGCCTCAGCCTATCCCTGAGCCTAAGCCTAACCCTAACCCTAAACATCACCCTCATCCTAGCCCTCACCCTAAACCTAATCCTAACCCTAACCCTCATCATAACCCTCAACCTAACTATAACCCTAACCATCACTCATAAGCGAATTCTCATCCCCATTATCACCCTCAGCCTAATCCTAAGCCTAACCCTAATCCACACACTCAACCTCACTGTAACCCTTATCCTAAACCTAACCCTAACCCTAAACCTAATCCTAAACCTCACCCTCACTCTAACCCTAACCCTAACCTTCACCCTAACCCTAACCCTCACCCTCAACTTAACCCTAAACCTAAAACTCACCCTAACGCTAACCCGAAACCTCACCCTCACTCTAGCCCTCACTTAACCCTATTCCTAACCCTAAACCTCATCCTAACCCTCACCCTAACACTAAAACCCTAACCCTCATCCTAACCCTAACCCTCTCCCTCACACTCATGCTCGGCCTAAGCCTAAGCCTAAGACGAAGACTCACCGTAACCCTCACACACACCCTAACCCTCACCCCAACCCTAACACTAACCCTCACCCTCATCTTAGCCCATACTCTATCCGTAAGCCTAAGCCTAACCCTCACCCTTACCCTCACACTCACCCTCATCCTAAACCTAATTGTAACACTAACCCTAACCCTAACACTAACCCTCACCCTAATGCTAACTCTAAACCTAAACCGCATCCTCACCCAAACCCTACCCCTCACCCTCACCTTCACCCTCTGCCTAACACTAAGCCTATCCCTAACCCCAACCCTAACCCTAACAGTAACACTAAACCTAACTCTCACACTACCCCTCATCCTAAACCTGATCTTAACCCTCAACCTCACCCTCACCCTAAACCTAACCCTAATTCTCACACTCAACATAACCATAAAGGTCACACTCACACTCACCCTCAGCTTAAACCTAAGCCTAAAAATAACCCTAACCCTAACCCTCACCCTCACCCTCACCCTAAACCTAATCCTAACCATAAACTTAACCCTCTCACTCATCCTCAACCTCACTCTAACCCTAACCGAAACCCTTAACCGAACTCTCACCCTCAACCTCACCCTCAACCTCACCCTCAACCTAACCCTAACACTCACCCTAACCCTCAACCTAACCCTACCCCTAACACTAACACACATCCTAACCCTAAACTCCAACCTAATCCTATCCCTAACCCTAACACTCAACCTAACCCTAAACTCCAACCTAACCCTAACCCTCACCCTAACCCTAATGCTAACCCTCACCCTAACCCTAACACTCACCCCAACCCTTACCTTCACCCTAACCCTAAACCTCACCCTAACCCTAACCCTCACGCTCACAGTCACCCTCAGCCTAACCCTAAACTTAAGACTAACCCCATACCAAACCCTCACACACATCCTCACACTAAACCTAACCCTACGACTCACCCTCAACCTCAACCTCACCCTAACGCTAACCCAAACTCTCAACTTAACCCTCACAGTCACCCTAACTCTAACCCTCACCCTCACCCTAAACATCACCCTAACCCTAACCCTCACCCTTACCCTCATCCTCAAACTAACCCTAAACCTCACCGTAAACCTAACCCTCAACCTAACCGTAACCCTAACCCTAACACTAAGCCTAAACCTAACATAAACCCTCAAAGTAACCCTAAACCTCACCCTAACCCTAACTCTCACACTAACCCTAACCCTCACCCTAACCCTAATACTAAACTTACCCTTCACCCTACCCCTCACTCTAACCCTTAACCCAACCTGAACCCTCATCCTCACCGTCACCCTAACACTCACCCAACCCTAACTCTCAACCAAACCCTAAACATCATACTCTCCCGAACCCTAACCCTCACTCTAACACTCACACTCATCCTCACCCTAAACCTCACCCTAACCCTAACCCTCACCCTAACCTCACCTTTACCCTCAACCTAACCCTCACCCTCAACCTAAACCTAACTGTAACCCTAACCCTAAACCTCACCCTAACCCTAAGCCTAACCCTCACCTTCACCCTACCCTTTAACATTACGCTCACCCAAACCCTCACACAAACCCTAACCCTCAACCTAACCCTAACTCTAACCTTCACCCTCACCCTCAGTCTAACTGTAAACCTAACCATATTCCTAACACTAACCTTCACCTTCACCCTCACACTAAACCTAATCCTAAACCAACCATAAGTCTAAGCTTCACACTCACCCTCACCCTCACCCTGAACCTAAGCCTCACTGTCACACTCACGCTCACCCTCACCCTAACCCTAAACATAACTCTAACCCTAAACCTCACCCTAACCCTAACCCTAACACTCACCCTCACTCTAACCTTTAACCTTAACCTCATCCTAACCCTCACACTAACCCTAACTCTCACCCTAACCCTAACCCTCACCCTAACTCTCACCCTCACCATAGCCTTCACCCTAACCCTAATCCTAACCATAACCCTCACCCTAAATCTAAAACTCAACCTAACCCTAACCCTCACCCTCATCAAACCCTCACCCTAACCCAAACCTAACCCTCACCCTAACCCTCACCTTAACCCTAAGCCTCACACTAACCTAACCCTAACACTCACCCTAACCCTCACACTAACCCTAATGCTAACCCAAATCCTAACCATAACTCTCACCCTAAACCTCACCCTCCACCTAACACTAACCCTCAAACTCATCTAACCCTCACCCTAACCCTACCCTAACCCTCAGCCTAACCCTCACCCTAACCCTAACCCTTACCCTAACCTAACCCTAACACTCACCCTAACCCTCACACTAGCCCTAATGCTAACCATAACCCTCACCCTCACACTAACCCTCAACCTAACCCTAAACCTCACCCTAACCCTCACCCTAACCCTAAACCTAACCCTCACCCTCTCGCTAAAATTTAGCCTTACCCTCACCCTAACACTCACACTAAACCCAGCCCTCAGCCTAACCCTAAACGTCACCCTCACCCTCACGCTCACACTCAGCCTAACTTTAAACCTAACACTACTCCTAACACTAACCCTCAACTTCACCCTCAAACTAACCCTAACCCTAACCCTAAGCCTAACCCTCACACTCACCCTCACCCACAACATAAGCCTCACTGTCACCCTCACGCTCACCCTCACAATAACCCTAACCCTAACCCTAACCCTCACGCTAAACCTATCTCTCACCCTAACCATAAACCTCACAATCACCCTCATCCTCCCCTCAACCTAACCCTAAACCTAGACCTAACCCTCACCCTAAACGTCACCCTAATCCTAATGCTAACTCTAAACCTCACACTCACCCTAAACCTCACGCTAACCCTTACTCTCACCGTAAATCTAAACCTAACCCTAACCCTCACTCTGACCATAACCCTCACCTGAAACCTAATCCTAACCCTAGCCCTCACCCTCACCCTCAACCTAACCCTAACCCTAACGCTAACCCTCACCCTAAACCTAATCTCCAAACTAAACCTAACACTAACAAAATCTCTAACCCTCACCCTAAACCTAACCCTCATCATAACCCTAACCCTCACCCTCACAGTCACCCTCAGCCTAACCCTAAACCTAAGCCTAACCCTATCCCTAATACTCACATTCACCGTCACCCTAAACCTAACCCTAAGTCTCACCCTCACCCTCAACCTCACCCTAACCCTAACCCAAACCCTCAACTGAACTCTCACCCTCACCCTAACACTCACCCTAACCCTAACCCTCACACTCACCATAACCTTCAAATTAAAACTTAACCTCACCCTAAGCCTGACACAACCCTCACCCTATCCCTAACCCTAACCCTCAAACTAACACTTACACTCACTCTAACACTGAGCCTAACCCTAACACTAACTCTCACACTAACCCTCACCCTAAATATCACCCTATCATTAACCCTAACCCTAACCCTATCCTTCAACCTCACCCTCAGCCTAACCCTCAGCCTAAAGCCAAACCCTAAACCTAACCCTCAGAGTCACCCTCACCCTAACCCTAATCCTAAGCCTCACCCTCACAATCAACCTCAACCTAAACCTAACGCAAAACCGCAAACCAACCCTCACCCTCACCATAAACAGGACCGTAACCGTAACACTCACCCTAATCCGCACCATAAACCTAACCCTCACCGTAACGCTAACCCTCACCGTCACCGTCACCCTAACCCTCACCCTAACCCTAACCCTAACCCTCATCTAACCCTCAACCTAACACAAACCCTAACCCTCACCCTAACCCTCAACCTCACCCTCACCCTAAACCTAACCCTAATGCTCACACTCAACATAACCCTAAACCTCACACTCACCCTCACCCTCAGCTTAAACCTAAGCCTAACAATGACACGAACCCTAACCCTCACACTCACCCTCACCCTAAACCTAACCCTAACCCTAATCCTAACCCTCTCACTCACCCTCACACTCACCCTAAGCCTAACCCAAACTCTCAACCTAAACATCACCTTAAACCTAACCCTCACACTAAACCTTAGCCTATACCTCACCCTAACCCTAAACCTCACCCTCACCCTCACCCACAGGCTCACCCTAAACCTAATCCTAACCCTAGCCCTCCCCCTCCCCCTCAACCTAACCCTACCCCTAACGCTAACCCTCACCCTAAACCTAACCTCCAACCTAAACCTAACCCTAACCCTACAGCTAACCCTCACCCTAAACCTAACCCTCACCCTAACCCTAACCCTCACGCTCACAGTCACCTTCAGCCTAACCCTAAACCTAAGCTTAACCCTATCCCTAATCCTCACACCATCACCCTAAACCTAACCCTGAGTCTCACCCTCACCCTCAACCTCACCCTAACCCTAACACAAACCCTCAACTGAACCCTCACCCTCACCCTAACCCTAAACCTAACCCTCACTCTCACCATAACCCTCAACCTAAACCTTACCCTAACCCTAACCCTCATCCGCACCCTCACCCTATCCCTAAACCTAACCCTCAACCTAACCCTTAC
Organism: Dipodomys merriami; assembly: GCF_024711535.1. Taxonomy (NCBI): domain Eukaryota; kingdom Metazoa; phylum Chordata; class Mammalia; order Rodentia; family Heteromyidae; genus Dipodomys; species Dipodomys merriami. The sequence goes on along the minus strand of NW_027206235.1, from coordinate 2,848,453 downwards.
ACTCACTCTAACACTAAGCCTAATCCTAACACTAACTCTCACACTAACCCTCACCCTAAATATCACTCTATAATTAACCCTAACCCTAACACTAACTCTCACCCTCAACCTCAGCCTAACCAACAGCCTAAAGCCTAACCCTAGCACTAACCCTCAGAGTCACCCTCACCCTAAAACTAACCCTAAGCCTCACCCTCACCCCCAAACTCAACCTAAAACTAACGCAAACCCTCAAACCAACCCTCACCCTCACCATAAATATCAGGGTAAAAACACTCACCCAAATCTGCACCATAAGCCTAACCCTCACCCTAACGCTAACTCTCACCGTCACCCTAACCCTCACCCTCACCCTAACCCTAACCCACACCCTCATCTAACCCTCACCCTAAACCAAACCCTAAACCTCACCGTAACCCTCAAACACACCCTCACCCTAAACCTAACCCTAATGCTCACACTCAACATAACACTAACCCTCACACTCACCCTCACCCTCAGCTTAAACCTAAGCCTAACCATAAACCGAACCCTAAGCCTCACACTCACCCTCACCCTAAATCTAACCCTAACACTAATCCTAACCCTCTTACTCACCCTCACACTCACCCTAACCCTAACCCAAACCCTCAACCAAAACATCACCCTAAACCTAACCCTCACCCTAACCCTTAGCCTAACCCTCACCATAACCATAACCCTCACCCTCACCCTCACCAACAGGCTCAACCTAAACTTAATCCTAACCCTAGCCTTCACCCTCACCCTCAACCTAACCCTGCCCCTAACGCTAACCCTCACCCTAATCCTAACCTCCAACCTAACGATAACCCTAACCCTAATGCTAACACTCGCCCTAAACCTAAACATCACCCTAACCCTAACCCTCACGCTCACAGTCACCCTCAGCCTAACCCTAAACCTAACCCTAACCCTATCTCTAAACCTCACACTCACCCTCACCCTAAACCTAACACTAAGTCTCAACCTCACCCTAACCCTAACCCAAACCCTCAACTGAACCCTCACCTTCACCCTCACCCTAACCCTCACCCTCACCCTAAATATCTCCCTTACCATAACCCTCTCCCTTACCCTCACTTTATCCCTAAACCTCATACTAACCCTAAACCTTACCCTAAACCAGACCCTCAACCTAAACCTTACCCTCACACTAACACTAAGCATAAACCTAACATGAACCCTCACAGTAATCATAAACCTCATCCTAACCCTAACCCTCACACTATACCTAACCCTCAAATTAAATCTAACCCTAACCCTCACCCTAATCCTAACCATCACCCTCATCCTCACCCTCAGCCTAACACTCAGACTAAAGCCTAACCCTAACCCTAACCCTCACAGTCACCCTCACCCTAACCCTAACTCTAAGCCTCACCCAACCGCTCAACCTCACCCTAAACCTAATGCAAATCCTCAAACCAACCCTCACACTCACCCTAAACATCACCCTAACCCTAACCCTCACCCTAATCCGCACCAGAACCCTAACCCTCACCCTAACGCTAATCCTCACCCTCACCCTAACCTTAACCCTCACCCTAACCCTAACCCTCACCCTCATCTAACCCTCAACTAACCCAAACCCTAACCCTCACTCTAACCCTCAACCTCCCCCTCATCCTAAACCTAAGCCTAATGCTCACACTCAACATAACCCTAAACCACACACTCACCCTAACCCTCAGCTTAAACCTAAGCCTAACAATAACCTGGACCCTAACCATCACACTCACCCTCACCCTAAACCTAACCCTAACACTAATCCTAACCCTCTCACTAAACCTCAAACTCACCCTAACCCGAACCCTAACCCTCAACCTAAACATCACCCTAAACCTAACCCTCACCCTAACCCTTAGCCTAACCCTCACCCTAACACTAACCCTCACCCTCACTCTCAGGCTCACCTTAAACCTAATACTAACCCTAACCCTCACCCTCAAGCTAACCCTAGCCCTAACGCTAAACCTCACCCTAACCCTAACCTCCTAATTAACCCTAACCCTAAACCTAATGCTAACCCTCAACCAAACCCTAACACTCACCGCAACACTTACTCCCACCCTAACCCCAACCCTAATGCTCACCATAACCCTAACCCTCAAACTCATAGTCACCCTCAGCCTAACCCTAAACCTAAGCCTAACCGTATCCCTAAACGTCACACTCAACCTCACCCTAAACCTAACCCTAACCACAACCCAAACCCTCAACTGAACCCTCACCCACACCCTAACCCTCACCCTCACCCTAGCCCTAACCCTAAAACTAAACCTAACCCTAACCTTAAACCTGACCCTCAAACTAACCCTGACCCTCACCCTAACACTAAGGCTAAACCTAACATGAACCCTCACAGTAACCCTAAACCTCACCCTACCCCTAACCCTCACACTATCCCTAACCCTCACCCTAACGCTAACCCTCACCCTCACCCTAACCCTAACCCTCACCCTCATCTAATCCTCACCCTAACACAAACACTAACACTCACCCTAACCCTCAAATACACCCTCACCATAAACCTAACCCTAATGCTCACATTCAACATAACCCTAACCTTCACACTCAGCCCTCACCCTCAGCTTAAACCTAAGCCTAACAATAACCCTAAACCTAACCCTCACACTCAACCTCACCCTAAACCTAATCCTAACCCTAAACCTAACCTTTTCACTCACCCTCACTCTCAACCTAACCCTAACCCTCAACCTAAACATCAGCCTAAACCTAACCCTCAATCTAACCCTTAGCCTAACCCTCACCCTAAACCTAACCCTCACCCTCACCCTCACCCTCAGGCTCACATTAAACCTAATCCTAACCTTAACCCTCACTCTCACAATCTACCTTACCCTACCTCAAGCGCTAACCCTCACCCTAACCTAACCTCCAATCTAACCCTAACCCTAAACCTAACGCTACCCCTCACCCAAACCTTAACACTCACCCCAACACTTACCATCACCCTAACCCCAACCCTAATGCTCACCATAACACTAACCCTCAAATCACAGTCACCCTCAGCCTAACCCTAAAACTAAGCCTAACCCTACCCCTAAACCTCACACTCACCCTCACCCTAAACCTAAACCTAAGTCTCAACCTCACCCTAAACCTAACACAAACCTTGAACTGAACCCTCACCCTCATCCTCAACCTAACCCTCACCCTCACCCTAAACATCACCCTAACCCTAACCATCACCCTTACCCTCACATTAGCCCTAACCCTCATACTAACCCTAAACCTCACCCTAAACCTGGCCCTCAACCTAACCATTACCCTCACCCAAACACTAAGCCTAAACCTAACATGAACCCTCACAGTAACCCTAAACCTGACCCTAACCCTAACTCTCACACTATGCCTAACTATCACCCTAACCCTAACCCTAACCCTCACCCTAACCCTAACCATCACCCTCAACCTCACCCTCAGCCTAAAGCCTAAATCTAACCCTAACCCTCACAGTTACCCTCACCCTAACCCTAACTCTAAGCCTCACCCTCACCCTCAACCTCACCCTAAACCCAACTCAAAACCTCAAACCAACCCTCACCCTCACCCTAAACATCACCCTCACCCTAACCTCACCCTAATCCGCACCAGAACCCTAACCCTCACCATAACGCTAATCGTCACCCTCACCCTAACCCTAACCCTCACCCTAACCCTAACCCTCACCCCATCTCACCCTCACCCTAACCCAAACCCTAACCCTCACCCTAACCCTAAACCTCACCCTCACCCTAAACCTAACCCTAATGCTCACACTCAACATAACCCTAACCCTCACTCTCACCCTCACCCTCAGCTTATACCTAAGCCTAACAATAACCCGAACCCTAACCCTCACACTCACCCTCACCCTAAACCTAACCCTAACACTAATCCTAACCCTCTCACTCACCCTTACACTCACCCTAAACCTAACCCAAACCCTCAACCTAAACATCACCCTAAACCTAACCCTCACCCTAAACCTTAGCCTAACCCTCACCCTAACCCTAACCCTCACCCTCACCCTCAGGCTCACCTTAAACCTAATCCTAACCATAACCCTCACTCTCACTCTCAAGTTAACACTACCCCTAACACTAACCCTCACCCCAACCCTAACCTCCAACCTAACCCTAACCCTAAACCTAATGCTAACCCTCACCCAAACCGAACACTCACCCGAACACTTACGCTCACCCTAACCCCAACCCTAATGCTCACCATAACACTAAACCTCAAGCTCATAGTCACCCTCAGCCTAACCCTAAACCTAACCCTAACCCTATCCCTAAACCTCACCCTCACCCTCACCCTAAACCTAACCCTAAGTCTCAACCTCACCCTAAACCTAACCCAAACCCTAAACTGAACCCTCACCCGCACCCTCACCCTCACCCTAAACATCACCCTAACCCTAACCCTCACCCTTAACCCCACCCAAGGCCTAACCCTCATACTAACCCTAAACCTCACCCTAAACCTGACCCTCAACCTAACACTTACCCTCACCCTAACACAGAGCCTAAACCTAACATGAACCCTCACAGTTACCCTAACCCTCACCTGAACCCTAACCCTCACACTATCCCTAACACTCACCCTAACCCTAACCCTAAACCTCACCCTAACCCTAACCATCACCCTCACTCTCACCCTGAGCCTAAACCTCAGCCTAAAGCCTAACCCTAACCCTAACCCTCACAGACAACCTCACCCTAACCCTAACTCTAAGCCTCACCCTCACCCTCAACCTCACCCTAAACCTAACGCAAACTCTCAATCCAACCCTCACACTCACCCTAAACATCACCCTAAACCTAACCCTCACCCTAACGCTATTCCTAACCCTCACCCTAACCCTAACCCTCACCCTCATTTAACCCTCACCCTAAATCAAACCCTAACCCTCACCCTAACCCTCAACCTCACCCTAAACCTAAACCTAACCCTCACCCTAAACCTCACCCTAATCCTAATGCTAACTCTAACCCTCACACTCACCCTAAACCTCACGCTAACCCTTACTCTCACCGTAAATCTAAACCTAACCCTAACCCTCACTCTGACCATAACCCTCACCCAAAACCTAATCCTAACCCTAGCCCTCACACTCACCCTCAACCTAACCCTACACATAACGCTAACCCTCACCCTAAACGTAACCTCCAACCTAACCCTAACCCTATCCCTATCGCTAACCCTCACCCTAAACCTAACCCTCACCCTAACCCTAACCCTCACCCTCACAGTCACCCTCAGCCTAACCCTAAACCTAAGCCTAACCCTATCCCTAATCCTCACACTCACCGTCACCCTAAACCTAACCCTAAGTCTCACCCTCACCCTCAACCTCACCCTAAACCTAACCCAAACCCTCAACTAAACCCTCACCCTCACCCTAACACTCACCATAACCCTAACCCTCACACTCACCATAACCCTCAAATTAAACCTTACCCTCACCCTAACCCTGACCCAACCCTCACCCTATCCCTAAACCTAACCCTCAACCTAACACTTACACTCACTCTAACACTGAGCCTAACCCTAACACTAACTCTCACACTAACCCTCACCCTAAATATCACCCTATCATTAACCCTAACCCTAACGCTATCCCTCAACCTCACCCTCAGCCTAAGCAACAGCCTAAAGCCTAACCCTAACCCTAACCCTCAGAGACACCCTCACCCTAAACCTAACCCTAAGCCTCACCCTCACCCTCAACCTCACCCTAAAACTAACACAAACCCTCAAACAAACCCTCACCCTCACCATAAACATCATCGTAACCCTAACACTCACCCTAATCCGCACCATAAACCTAACCCTCATCGTAATGCTAACCCTCACTGTCACCCTAACCCTAACCCTCACCCTAACACTAACCCTCACCCTAACCCTAACCCTCACCCTCATCTAACCCTCAACCTAACACAAACCCTAACCCTCACCCTAACCCTCAACCTCACCCTCACCCTAAACCTAACCCTAATGCTCACACTCAACATAACACTAACCCTCACACTCACCCTCACGCTCAGCTTAAACCTAAGCCTAACAATAACCCTAACCCTAACCCTCACACTCACCCTCACCCTAAACCTAACCCTAACCCTAATCCTAACCCTCTCACTCACCCTCACACTCATCCTAACCCTAACCCAAACTCTCAACCTAAACATCACCTCAAACCTAACCCTCACCCTAAACCTTAGCCTAACCCTCACCCTAACCCTAAACCTCACCCGCACCCTCACCCACAGGCTCACCCTAAACCTCATCCTAACCCTAGCTCTCCACCTGCCCCTCAAACTAACCCTTCCCCTAATGCTAACCCTCACCCTAAACCTAACCTCCAACCTAAACCTACCCCTAACCCTATCTCTAACCCTCACCCTAAACCTAAACCTTACCCTAACCCTAACCCTCACGCTCACAGTCCCCTTCAGCTTAACCCTAAACCTAAGCTTAACCCTATCCCTAATCCTCACACCATCACCCTAAACCTAACCCTGAGTCTCACCCTCACACTGACCCTCACCCTAACCCTAACCCTAAAACTAACCCTCACACTCACCATAACCCTCACCCTAAACCTTACCCTCACCCTAACCCTCATCCCAACCCTCACCTTATCCCTAACCCTAACCCTCAACCTAACCCTTACACTCACTCTAACACTAAGCCTAATCCTAACACTAACTCTCACACTAACCCTCACCCTAAATATCACTCTATAATTAAACCTAACCCTAACACTAACCCTCACCCTCACCCTCAGCATAACCAACAGCCTAAAGCGTAGCCCTAACACTAACCCTCAGAGTCACCCTCACCCTAAAACTAACCCTAAGCCTCACCCTCACCCCCAACCTCAACCTAAAACTAACGCAAACCTTCAAACCAAACCTCACCCTCATCATAAACATCAGGGTAACCCTAACACTCACCCAAATCTGCACCATAAGCCTAACCCTCACCCTAATGCTAACCCTCACCGTCACCCTAATCCAAACCCTCACCCTAACCCTAACCCTCACCCTCATCTAACCCTCACCCTAACTCAAACCCTAACCCTCAAACACACCCTCACCCTAAACCTAACCCTAATGCTCACATTCAACATAACCCTAACCCTAACACTCACCCTCACCCTCAGCTTAAACCTAAGCCTAACAATAACCCTAACCCTAACCCTCACACTCACCCTCACCCTAAACCTAATCCTAAACCTAAAGCTAACTCTCTCACTCAACCTCACCCTCACCTTAACCTTAACCCTCAACCTAAACATCACCCTAAACCTAACCCTCACCCTAACCCTCACCCTAACCCTAACCCTCACCCTCACCCTCACCCTTAAGCTCACATTAAACCTAATCCTAACCCTAAACCTCACTCTCACAATCAACCTTACCCTACCTCAAGCGCTAACCCTCACCCTAACCTAACCTCCAATCTAACCCTAACCCTAAACCTAACGCTACCCCTCACCCAAACCTTAACACTCACCCCAACACTTACCATCACCCTAACCCCAACCCTAATGCTCACCATAATACTAACCCTCAAATCACAGTCACCCTCAGCCTAAACCTAAAACTAAGCCTAACCCTATCCCTAAACCTCACACTCACCCTCACCCTAAACCTAAACCTAAGTCTCAACCTCACCCTAAACCTAACCCAGAGCCTCAACTGAACCCTCACCCTCAACCTCACCCTAACCCTCACCCTCACCCTAAACATTACCCTAACCCTAACCCTCACCCTTACCCTCAACTTAGCCCTAAGCCTCATACTAACCCTAAACCTGACCCTAAACCTGACCCTCAACCTAACCCTTACCCTCACCCTAACACTTAGCCGAAACCTAACATGAACTCTCACAGTAACCCTAAACCTCACCCTAACCCTAAACCTCACACTATAACTAATCATCACCCTAACCCTAACCCTAACTCTCACCCTAACCCTCACCATCACCCTCACCCTCACCCTCAGCCTAACCCTCAGCCTAAAGCCTAACCCTAACCCTGACCCTCAGAGTCACCCTCACCCTAACCCTAAATCTAAGCCTCACCCTCACCCTCAACCTCACCCTAAACCTAACGCAAACCCTCAAACCAACCCTCACCCTCACCCTAAACATCACCCTAACATTAACCCTCACCCTACTCCGCACCAAAACCCTAACCCTCACCCTAACGCTAATCCTCAACATCACCCTAACCCTAACCCTCACCCTAACCCTAACCCTCACCCTCATCTAACCCTCACCCTAACCCAAACCCTAAACCTCACCCTTACCCTCAACCCCACCCTCACCCTAAACCTAACCCTAATGCTCACACTCAACATAACCCTAACCCTCAAACTCACTCTCTCACCCTCAGCTTAAAACTTAAGCCTAACAATAACCGGAACCCTAATCTTCACACTCACCCTCACCCTAAACCTAACACTAACCCTAATACTAACCCTCTCACTCACCCTCACACTCACCCTAACCCTAACCCCAACTCTAAACCTAAACATCACACTAAACTTATCCCTCACCATATATCTTAACCTAACCCTCACCATAACATTAAACCTCACCCTCACCCTCATTGACAGGCTCAACCTAAACCTTATCCTAACCCTAGCCCTCAACCTCACGCTCAACCTTACCCTACACCTAACGCTAACCCTCACCCTAAACCTAACCTCCAACCTAACGCTAATACTAACCCTAACGCTAACCCTCACCCTAAACCTAACCCTCACCCTAACCCTAACCCTCACGCTCACAGTCACCCTCAGCCTAACCGTAAAACTAAGCCTAACCCTATCCCTAAACCTCACACTCACCATCACCCTAAACCTAACCCTGTCTCACCCTCACCCTCAACCTCACCCTAACCCTAACCCAAACCCTCAACTGAACCATCACCCTCACTCTCACCCTCACCCTAACCCTAACTCTCACACTCACCATAACCCTCACCCTAAACCTTACCCTCACCCTAATCCTCATCCCAACCCTCACCCTATCCCTAACCCAAACCCTCAACCTAACACTTACACTCACCGTACCACTAAGCCTAACCCTAACACTAACTCTCACACTAACCCTCACCCTAAATATCACCCTTTCATTAACCCTAACCCTAACATTAAACCTCACCCTCACCCTCAGCCTAACCCTCAGCCTAAAGCCTAAACCTAACACTAACCATCAGAGTCACCTTAAAACTAACCCTAAATCTAAGCCTCACCCTCACCCTCAACCTCACCCTAAACCTAACGCAAACCGTCAAATCAACGCTCACCCTCACCCTAAACATCACCCTAACATTAACCCTCACCCTAATCCGCACCAAAACACTAACCCTCACCCTAACGCTAATCCTCACCCTCAACCTAACCCTCACCCTCATCTAACCCTCAACCTCACCCTAACCCTCACCCTCATCTAACCCTCACCCTAACCCTAACCCTCACCCTCATCTAACCCTCCCCCTAAACCAAACCATAACCCTCACCCTAACCCTCAAACACTCCCTCACCCTAAACCTAACACTAATGCTCACACTCAACATAACAGTAACCCTCACACTCACCCTCACCCTCAGCTTAAACCTAAGCCTAACAATAACGTGAACCCTAACCCTCACACTCACCCTCACCCTAAATCTAACCCTAACACTAATCCTAACCCTCTTACTCACCCTCACACTCACCCTAACCCTAAACCAAACCCTCAACCAAAACATCACCCTAAACTTAACCCTCATACTAACCCTTAGCCTAACCCTCACCATAATCTTAACCCTCACCCTCACTCTCACCCACAGGCTCAACCTAAACTTAATCCTAACCCTAGCCGTCACCCTCACCCCCAACCTAACCCTACCCCTAACGCTAACCCTCACCCTAAACCTAACCTCCAACCTAACGATAACCCTAACCCTAATGCTAACCCTCACCCTAAACCTAACCCTCACTCTAACCCTAATCCTCACGCTCACAGTCACCCTCAGCCTAACCCTAAACCTAAGCCTAACCCTATCCCTAAACCTCACACTCAACCTCACCCTAAACCTAACACTAAGTCTCAACCTCACCCTAACCCTAACCCAAACCCTCAACTGAACCCTCACCCTCACCCTCACTCTAACCCTCACCCTCACTCTAAACATCTCCCTTACCCTAACCCTCACCCTTACCCTCACCTTATCCCTAACCCTCATACTAACCCTAAACCTCACCCTAAACCTGACCATCAACCTAATCCTTACCCTCACCCAAACACTAAGCCTAAACCTAACATGAACCCTCACAGTAATCCTAAACCTCACCCTAACCCTAACCCTCACACTATAACTAACCCTCAAATTAACCCTAACCCTAACCCTCACCCTAACCCTAACCATCACCCTCACCCTCACCCTGAGCCTAACCCTCAGCCTAAAGCCTAACCCTAACCCTAACCCTCACATTCACCCTCACACTAACCCTAATTCTAAGCCTCACCCTCACGCTCAACCTGACACTAAACCAAATGCAAATCCTCAAACCAACCCTCACCCTCACCCTAAATATCACCCTCACCCTAACCCTCACCCTAATCTGCACGAGAACCCTAACCCTCACCCTAACGCTAATCCTCACCCTCACCCTAACCCTCACCCTAACCCTAACCCTCACCCTCATTTAACCCTCACCTAACCCAAACCCTAACCCTCACCCTAACCCTCAAACTCACCCTCACCCTCATCCTAAACCTAACCCTAATGCTCATACTCAACATAACCCAAACCCTCACACTCACCCTAACCCTCAGCTTAAACCTAAGCCTAACAATAACCTGAAACCTAACCCTCACACTCACCCTCACCCTTAACCTAACCCTAACACTAATCCTAACCCTCTCACTCACCTTCACACGCACCCTAACCCTAACCCTAACCCTCAACCTAAACATCACAGTACACCTAACCCTCACCCTAATCCTTAGCCTAACCGTCACCCTAACCCTAACCCTCACCCTCACCCTCAGGCTCACCTTAAATCTAATCCTAACCCTAACTCTCACCCTCACCCTCAACCTAGCCCTACCCCTAACACTAACGCTCACCATAACCCTAACCTCCAACCTAACCCTAATCCTAAAGCTAATGCTAACCCTCACCCAAACCCTAACACTCACCCCAAGACTTACCCTCACCCTAACCCCAACCCTAATGCTCACCATAACCCTAACCCTCAAACTCATAGTCACCCTCAGCCTAACCCTAAACCTAAGCCTAAACCTATCCCTAAACCTCACACTCAACCTCACCCAAAACCTAACCCTAACCCCAACCCAAACCCTCAACTGAACCCTCACCCTCACCCTCACCCTAACCCTCACCCTCACCCTCACCCTACCCCTAACACTAATACTAACCCTAAACCTAACCCTAAACCTGACCCTCAACCTAACCCTTACCCTCACCCTAACACTAAGGCTAAACCTAACATGAACCCACACAGTAATCATAAAACTCACCCTAACCCTAACCCTCACACTATCCCGAACCCTCACCCTAACGCTAACCCTCACCCTCACCCTAACCCTAACCCTCACCCTCATCTAACCCTCACCCTAACCCGCACCCTAACCCTCACCCTAACACTCCACCACAACCTCACCCCAAACCTAACCCTAATGCTCACACTCAACATAACCCTAAACCTCACACTCACCCGCACCCTCAGCTTAAACCTAAGTCTAAAAATAAACCGAACCCTAACCCTCACACTCAACCTCACCGTAACCCTAATCCTAACCCTAAACTTAACCCTCTCACTCACCCTCACCCTCAACCTAAACCTAACCCAAACACTCAACCGAAACTTCACCCTCACCCTAACCCTAACCCTCACACTCATCTAACCCTCAACCTAACCCTCACCCTAACCCTAAACCTCACCCTAACCCTAACCCTCATGCTCACAGTCACCCTCAGCCTAACCCTAAACCTAAGCATAACCCTATCCCTAATCCTCACATTCACCGTCACCCTAAACCTAACCCTAAGTCTCACCCTCACCCTCAACCTCACCCTAACCCTAACCCTCACCCTCACCATAAACATCACCCTAACCCTAACCCTCACCATTACCCTCACCCTAGCCCTAACCCTCATACTAACCCTAAACCTCACCATAATCCTAACCCTCAACCTAACCCTTACTCTCACCCTAACACTAATCCTAAACCTAACATGAACCCTCACAGTAAATGTAAACCTCACCCTAACCCTAACACTCACACTAACCCTAACCCTCACCCTAACCCTAACCATACCCCTCACCCTAACCCTCACTCTGACCCTAAACCCAACCCTAACCCTCACCCTCACCATCATCCTAACACTCACCCAACCCTAACCCTCACCCAAACCCTAACCTTCATACTCTCCCGAACCCTCACCCTCACTCTAACTCTCACCCTCATCCTCACCCTAACCCTCACCCTAATCCTAACCCTATCAATCACCCTCACTCTCACCCTCACCCTCAGCCTAACTCTAAACCTAACACTACTCCTAAACCTATACCTCACCCAAACCCTCAACTTAACCCTAATCCTAACCCTAACCCTCACCCTAACCCTAACCCTCACCCTAACACTCACCCTTACCCTCACCCTAACCCTCACCCTCACCCTAACCCTAGACCTCACCCTAACCCTAACCCTAACCCTCAACCTAACCTTTAACTTTACCCTCACACTAACTCTAACCCTCAACTTAATGCTAACCCTAACCATCACCCTCACCCTCACCCTCACCCTAAGCCTCACTGTCACCCTCACGCTCACCCTCACCCTAAACCTAACCCTTACCCTAAACCTATTCCTCACCCTAACAATAAACCTCACAATCACCCTCACGCTCACCTCACCCTAACCCTAAACCTAACCCTAACCCTCAAGCTAAACCTACCCTAACCCTAATGTAACTCTAACTCTCACACTCACGCTAAACCTCATGCTAACCCTTACTCTCAGCATAAATCTAACCCTAACCCTAACCCTCGCACTGACCCTATCCCTTACCCTAACCCTAACCCTAATCATTACCTTCACCCTAACCCTCACCCTAAACCTCACGCTAACCCTAACCCTCATCCTAAACCTCACCCTAACCCTAACCCTATCCCTAACCCTAACGCTAACCCTAATGCTCAATCTAACTGTAACCATACGCCTCAAACTAACTTTCATCCTAAACTTAACCCTAACCCAAACCCTTACGTTAACACTAACCCTAACACTCAACCTAACCCTAATCCTCACCCACACCCTCAGGCTTATCCTCAGCCTAAACCTAACCCTAACCCTAGTCCTCACCCTCATCCTAACTCTAACCCTAACCTTCACTCTCACCCTCACACCCACCCTCACCATAACCCTAACCCGAACCCTAAACTGAAACCTCACCCTAACCCTCATCATAACCTTCTCCCTAACCCACATCCTAACACTAACCCTAACCCTTACCGTAACACTAAACCTCATCCTAAACCTCACCCTAACCCTAAACCTATCCCTAACCCTAACGCTAACCCTAATGCTCACACTAACCATAACCGTACCCCCCATCTAACCCTCATCCTAAACTTAAGCCTAACCCAAACGCTCACGCTAACCTTACCCCTAAAACTCACCCTAACTCTAATCCTCACCCACACCCTCACCATCACACTCAGCCTAACACTCAGCCTAAGCCTAAACCTAACCCTAACACTCACACTAACCCTCACACTCACCCTAAACATAAGCCTCACCATCACCCTCAACCTCACCCTTACCGAAAACCTAACCCTCACATTACCCCTAACACTCACCCTAATGCTAAGCCTCAACCTAACCATTACACTCACCCTAACACTAAGTGTAACCCTAAAACTTAATCTCACAATAACCGTCACCCTAAACATCACCCTCACCCTAACCCTAACCCTAACCCTCACCCTAACCCTAACCCTCACACTAACCCCTACCCTCAGCCTAAGCCAAAGCCTAAGACTAACCCTAACCCTAATCCTCACACTCACCCTCACCCTCAACCTCACCCTAAACCTAACGCAAAACCGCAAACCAACCCTCAAACTCACCTTAAACATCACCCTCACCCTAACCCTCACCCTAATCTGCACCAGAACCCTAACCCTCACCATAACGCTAATCCTCACCCTCACCCTTACCCTAAACCTCACCCTAACCCTAACCCTCACCCTCATCTAACCCTCACCCTAACCCAAACCCTAAATCTCACCCTAACCCTAAACCTCACCCTCACCCTAAACATAACCCTAACCCTCATTCTCACCCTCACATTCAGCTTAAACCTAAGCCTAACAATAACCCGAACCTTAACCCTCACACTCACCCTCAGCCTAAACCTAACCCTAACACTAATCCTAACCCTCTCACTCACTCTCACACTCACCCTAACCCTAAACCAAACCCTCCACCTAAACATCACCCTAAACATAACCCTCACCCTAACCCTTAGCCTAACCCTCACCCTAACCCTAACCCTCACCCTCACCCTCAGGCTCACCTTAAACCTAATCCTAACCCTAACCCTCACCCTCACGCTCAACCTAACCCTACCACTAACGCTAACCCTCACCCTAACCCTAACCTCCAACCTAACCCTAACCCTAAACTTAACGCTAACCCTCACCCAAACCCTAACACTCACCCGAACAATAACCTCACCCTAACCCCAACCCTAATGCTCACCATAACAATAAACCTCAAGCTCATAGTCACCCTCAGCCTAACCCTAAACCTAACGCTAACCCTATCCCTAAACCTCACACTCACCCTCACCCTAAACCTAAACCTAAGTGTCAACCTCACCCTAAACCTAACCAAACCCTCAACTGAACCCTCACCCTCACACTCACCTAACCCTCACCCTCACCCTAAACATCACCCTAACCCTAACCATCACCCTTAACCTCACCCAAGCCCTAACACTCATACTAACCCTAAACCTCACCCTAAACCTCACCCTCAACCTAACCCTTACCCTCAAGCTAACACTAAGCCTAAACCTAACATGAACCCTCAAACTATCCCTAACCCTCACCCGAACCCTAACCCTAAACCTGACCGTAACACTAACCATCACCCTCACTCTCACCCTGAGCCTAACCCTCAGCCTAAAGCCTAACCCTAAACCTAACCCTCACAGTCAACCTCACCCTAACCCTAAATCTAAGCCTCACCCTCACCCTCAACCTCACCCTAAACCTAACGCAAACCCACAAACCAACCCTCGCACTCACCCTAAACATCACCCTAACCCTAACCCTCACCCTATCGCTATTCCTCACCCTCAACCTAACCCTAACCCTCACCCTAACCCTAACCCTCACCCTCATTTAACCCTCACCCTAAATCAAGCCCTAACCCTCACCCTAACCCTCAACCTCACCCTCACCCTAAACCTAACCCTAATGCTCACACTCAACATAACCCTAACCCTCACACTCACCCTCACCCTCAGCTTAAACCTAAGCCTAACAATCACCCTAACCCTAAACCTCACATTCACCCTCACCCTAAACCTAACCCTAAACTTAATCCTAACCCACTCACTGACCCTCACACTCAACCTAACCCTAACCCAAACCCTCAACCTAAACATCACACTAAACCTAACCCTCACCCTAACCCTTATCCTAGCCCTCACCCTAACTATAACCCTCACCCACAGGCTCACCCTAAACGCAATCCTAAACCTAACCCTCACCCTCACCCTCAACCTAACCCTCACCCTAAACCTAACCCTCACCCTAACCCTAACCCTCACGCTCACAGTCACCCTCAGCCTAACCCTAAACCTAAGCCTAACCCTATCACTAATCCTCACATTCACCGTCACCCTAAACCTAACCCTAAGTCTCACCCTCACCCTCAACCTCACCCTAACCCTAACCCAAACCCACAACTGAACTCTCACCCTCACCCTCATCCTAACCCTCACCCTCACCATAAACATCACCCTAACCCTAACCCTCACCATTACCCTCACCCTAGCCCTAACCCTCATACTAACCCTAAACCTCACCATAAACCTCACCGTCAACCTAACCCTTACTCTCACCCTAACACTAAGCCTAAACCTAACATGAACCTTCACAGTAACTGTAAACCTCACCCCAACCCTAACACTCACACTAACCCTAACCTTCACCCTAACCCTAACCATACCCCTCACCCTAACCCTCAATCTGACCCTAAACCCAACCCTAACCCTCACCCTCACCATCATCCTAACACTCACGCAACCCTAACCCTCACCCAAACCCTAACCCTCATACTCTCCCGAACCCTCACCCTCACTCTAACACTCACCCTCATCTTCACCCTAACCCTCACCCTAACCCTAACCCTATCAGTCACCCTCACCCTCACCCTCAACCTTAGTCTAACTCTAAACCTAACACTACTCCTAAACCTATACGTCACCCAAACCCTCAACTTAACCCTAAACCTAACCCTCACCTTCACCCTAACCCTAACCCTCACTGACAAGCTAGTATTCACAATAACCCTAATCCTAACCCTAACCCTCACCCTAACCCTAACCCTCATCTTAACACTCAACCTTACCCTCACCCTAACCCTCACCCTCACCCTAACCATAAACCTCACCCTAACCCTAACCCTAACCCTCACACTAACCTTTAACCTTACCCTCACCCTAACCCTCACACTAACTCTAACCCTCAACATAACCCTAACCCTAACCATCACCCTCACCCTCACACTCACCCTCAGCCTAACTTTAAACCTAACCCTACTCCTAACACTAACCTTCACCTTCACCCTCACACTAATCCTAACCCTAAAACTAAACCTAATCCTAACCCTCACACTCACCCTCACCCTCACCCTAAGCCTCACTGTCACCCTCACGCTCACCCTCACCCTAAACCTAACCCTCACCCTAAACCTATTCCTCACCCTAAAAATAAACCTCACAATAACCCTCACGCTCACCTCACCCTAACCCTAAACCTAACCCTAACCCTCAAGCTAAACCTACCCTATCCCTAATGTAACTCTAACCCTCACACTCACTCTAAACCTCACGCTAACCCTTACTCTCAGCATAAATCTAACCCTAACCCTAACCCTCTCACTGTCCCTATCCCTTACCCTAACCCTAACCCTAACCATAACCTTCACCCTAACGCTCACCCTAACCCTCATCCTAAACCTAACCCTCATCCTAAACCTCACCCTAACCCTAAATCTATCCCTAACCCTAACGCTAACCCTAATGCTCAATCGAACTGTAACCATACCCCTCAAACTAACTCTCATCCTAAACTTAACCCTAACCCAAACCCTTATGTTAACACTAACCCTAACACTCAACCTAACCGTAATCCTCACCCACACCCTCAGCCTTATCCTCAGCCTAAACCTAACCCTAAACCTAACCCTAATCCTCACCCTCATCCTAACTCTAACCCTAACCTTCACTCTCACCCTCACCTCCACTCTCACCATAACCCTAAACCGAACCCTAGACCGAACCCTCACCCTAACCCTTATCCTAACCTTCTCCCTAACCCTCATCCTAACCCTAACCCTAACCCTTACTGTAACCCTAAACCTCATCCTAAACCTCACCCTAACCCTAAACCTATCCCTAACCCTAACGCTAACCCTAACGCTCACACTTACCATAACCGTAATCGTCAACCTAACCGTCATCCTAAGCTTAAGCCTAACCCAAACCCTCACGCTAACCTTAACCCTAAAACTCACCCTAACTCTAATCCTCACCCACACCCTCACCATCACACTCAGCCTAACCCTCAGCCTAAGCCTAAACCTAACCCTAACACTCACACTCACCCTCACACTCACCCTAACCCTAAGCCTCACAATCACCCTCAACCTCACCCTTACCGAAACCCTAACCCTCACATTAACCCTAACCTTCACCCTAATGCTAATCCTCAACCTAACCCTTACACTCACTCTAACACTAAGTGTAACCCTAACACCTACTATCACAACAACCTTCACCCTAAACATCACCCTACCCCTAACCCTAACCCTAACCTTCACCCTAACCCTAACATTCACACTCAACACCAGCCTCAGCCTAACCCAAAGCCTAAGCCTAAGCCTAACCCTAACCCTCACACTCATCCTCACCCTAACCGTAAGCCTAATCCTCACCCTCACCCTCAACCTCACCCTAACCCTCACCCTTAAGATCACCCTAACCCTAAACCTCACCCTAAACCTAACCCTATCGCTAACCCTCACGCTGACCCTAACTCTCACCCTCAACCTAAACCTCAATCTAAACATTACCCTCAACCTAACACTAAGCCTATCCCTAACACTAACTTTCACTAACCCTAAACCTCACCCTAACCCTAACCCTCACCCTAACTTAACCCTAACACTCACCCTAACCCTCAAGCTAACCCTTAATCTCACCCTAACACTAACCCTAACACTAAACCTCAACCTCACCCTAAACCTCACCCTAACCCTAACCCTAACAGTAACTCTCAACCTCACCCTCAACCTCACCCTAACACTAACCATCACCCCAACACTTACCTTCACCAAAACCCTCACCCTAACGCTAACCCTAATGCTAAACCTCACCTCACCCGCAACCTCACCTTAACCGTAACCCTAACCCTAACCCTAACAATAATCCTAACCCTAACCCTAAACCTAATCCTTACCCTAACCCATACCATCACCCTCACCTTCACCCTAAACGGAACCCTAATCCTCTCCATAAACCTAAATCTCTACCTAAACGTAACCCTCACACTCACCCTAAACCTCACCCTAAAACTTACCCTCACCCTAACCCTCAGCCTGACCCTAAACTTATCCCTAACCCTCACCTTAACCTTCACCCTAAACCCAACCGTAACGGTCACTCTCAAACTAACCCTGAACCTCACCATAACCCTAAACCCGCCCCTCATCCTAACCATCATCCTAACCCTCACCCTAACCCTAAATCTAAACCTAAAACTTA
The DNA here is from genome assembly GCF_024711535.1 of Dipodomys merriami. Classification (NCBI taxonomy): domain Eukaryota; kingdom Metazoa; phylum Chordata; class Mammalia; order Rodentia; family Heteromyidae; genus Dipodomys; species Dipodomys merriami. The sequence goes on along the minus strand of NW_027206235.1, from coordinate 2,829,339 downwards.
CCCGCACCCTAACACTCACCCTCACCCTCACCCTAAGCCTCACCCTCACCCCCACCCTAACCATGACCCTATCCCTCACCCTCACCCTCACCCTAAGCCTAAGCCTCACACTAACCCTAACCCTAACTCTCACACTCAACCTCACCCTCAGCGTAATCCTAAGCTTAATATTAACCCTAACCCTAACCCTCACACTCACTCTCACCCTAAACCTAACCCAAACACTCAACCAAAACCTCACCCTCACCCTCACCCTAACCATCACACTCACCCTAAACATCACAATAATCCTTATCCTCACCCGCACCCTAACCTTAACCCTAACAATAACCCAAACCCTAACCCTAAACCTAACCCTCACCCTAACCCTAAACCTCACGCTAACCCTCGCCCTCACCCTCACCCTCATCTTAACCCTAAGCCTAACCCTAACCCTCACCCTTACACTCACCTTAACACTAATCCTAACCCTAAACCTCACCCTAACAGTAACCCTAACCCTCACCATTACTTTATCCTCACCCTAACCCTAACCCTCACAGTAACCTTTATGCTCACCCTAACCCTAACCCTACCCTTCACCCTAACCCTCACCCTAATTCTAACCTTAAACCCTAACCTAATCCTCTCTCTAACCCTAACCCTCACCCTCACCCTCACCCTAACCCTCACCCTAATTCTAACCTTAACCCCTAACATAACCCTCTCCCTAACCCTAACCCTAACCCTCACCCTCACCCTAACTCTCACCTAATCCTCACCCTAACCCTAACCTCTACCTAACCGAGACCCTCACCCTCAACCTCGCCCTCATCTTTACCCTAACACTCACCCTCACACTACCCCGCACGCTAAACCTAACCCAAATCCTAAACCTCACACTCACCCTCACTCTCACCTTCAGCCTAAACCTAACTCTAAAGCTAATCCTAAACATAACCCTCAGCATTACTCTAACCCTCACCCTTAACCCTAAACCTCACCCTCACCCTAACCCTAACCGTAACCCTCACACTAAACCTAACCCTCACTGTAAACCTAAACCTAAACCTCACCGTATCCCTCACCCTAAACCTAACCCTAACTCTCACCCTAACCCTAATCATCACACTAATCTAGCCATCCCCCATAACCCTAACCCACACCCTAAACCTGACCCTCACCCCACCCTCAAATTAACACTCAGGTTAACTCTCACCCTAACCCTAACCCTCACCCTAAACCTAACCCTCACCCTATCCCTCAACCTAACCCTAACCCTAAGCATCACCCTCACCCTCACCTTAACCACAACCCTAATCCTAACCCTCAACCTATTCCTAACCCTCACCCTAACCCTAATCCTCACCCTAACACTTTCCCTCACCCTAACACCAACCCTAACCCTAACACTAAGCCTCACACTAACCGTAACAATCACCCTAAGCCTAACATTAACCCTAACCCTAACCCTCACCCTCACCCTAAACCTATCCCTAACCCTAACCCACACCCTCACCCTCACCCTCATCCTCACCCTCACCCTAAATCTAACCCTAACAATAACCCTAAACCTAACCCTAAACCTAACCCTCACCCTAATGCTAACCCTCACTCTAACCCTCATCCTCACCATCACCCTCACCTTAACCCTAAGCCTAACACTAACCCAAACCCTCATCCTCACCTTAAAACAAAAGCTAACTCTAACCCTCACCCTAACAGTAACCCTAACCCTCACCCTCACCCTAACCGTCACTCCACCTTTATCCTCACCCTATCCCTACCCCTCAAATTAACCCTAATGCTTACCCTAACCTTAACAGTACACCTCACCCGAACCCTCACCCTAACTCTAATCCTAACCCTAAACCTAACACTCATCTAAACCTAACCCTAATTTTCAACGTTACCCTAACCTTTACCATCACCCGAACCCTCACACTAACCTTAACACTCACCCACACCCTAATCCTCAAGCTCACCCTAACCCTAACCCTCACCTAATCCTCACACTAACCTTAACCATTATCTAACAAAGACCCTCACCCTCAAACTCACCCTAAACTTCACCCTAATCCTCAAGCTCACCCTAACCCTAACCCTCACCTAATCCTCACACTAACCTTAACCATTATCTAACAAAGACCCTCACCCTCAACCTCACCCTAAACTTCACCCTAACCCTCACCCTCACCCTAGCCCTCACCCTAAACGTAACCCTTACTCTAAACCACACCCGCACCCTCACCCTCATGCTCAGCCTTACCTTACCCTACCCCTAATCCTAACCCTAACCCTCAACCTGATCATAACACTCACCATAACCCTTACCCTCACCCTCACAATATCCCTAACCTTAACCCTCACACTAAACCTAACCCTCACCCTAAACCTAACCCTACCCCTCACCCCAAAACTCAACCTAAACCTAAACCTAATCCTCACCCTAACGCTAACCCTCACCCTCACCATAGCCCTCACCCTAATCCTAACCCTCATCTTAAACTTCACCCTCACACCACCCTCAAACTAACCCTAACCCTAACACTCACCCTAACCCTAACCCTAACCCGCACACTAGCCCTCACCTTAAACCAAACCCTAACCCTCCCCCTCACCCAAACCCTAACCTTAACCCTAACCCTAACCCTCACCCTAACACTAACCTTAACCCTAACCCCAACCCTAACAATCACCCTCAAGCTCACCTGATCCCTAACCCTAACCCTTACCCTAACCTTCACTCCAACCCTGCTGCTAACTCTAACACTCACCCTAACCCTCACGCTATCACTTACCCACACCATAAACCTAAACCTAACCCTCACCCTGACACTCACCCTAAATCTCACCCTAAACTTAACCCTAACCCAAACACGAAACCCTAACCCTAACCTGAACCCTAACTCTCACCCGAAACCTTAAACCTAACCCTAAACCTAACCCTCAAGCTAAGTGTCACCCTATCCCTAACCCTATCCCAAACCCTAACCCACACCCTAAACCTTATACTCACCCTCAACCTAACCCTAACCCTAACGCTGACGCTTACAATAACTCTAATCCTCACCCTAAACCTAAACTTACCCCTCACCCTAACCCTCATCCTAACCCTAAATCTAACTCAAAACCTATCCCTAACACTAATCCTAACCCTAACCCTCACCCTCATCATAACTCACCCTAACCCTAACACTCTCAACCTCACCCTCAACCTCAGCCTAACCCTTACCCTCACACTAACCCTAACCATCACGCTAACCCTTAACCTAATCCTCGACACTAAACCTAACCATAACCCTTACACTAACCCTAACCCTAAACATCACCAAAATCCTCAATAACCCTAAATCTAGTCCTAACCCTAACCCTTACCCTCACCCTTACCCTAACACTCACCCTAACCCTAACCTTCACCTAACACTAAGCCTAACCCTAACACAAACCCTCACACTAAACCTAACCCTCAGCCTAAACCTAACCCTCAACCTAAACCTAACCCTAACCCAAATCCTCACCCTCAACTTTTCCCTCACACTAACCCTTTTCCTATCACTAACCCTAACCCTCACCCTTTAAGTAACCCTAACCCTCACCAAAAACCTCACCCTTACCCTTACCTTACCATCACCCTAACCCTCACTCTAACCCAAAACCTCAACCTAACCTAATCAAAACACTCACACTAAACCTCACCTTAAACCTAATGCTAACCCTAACACTCACCCTCACCCTAACCCTCATCCTAAACCTGAACCTCACTCTAACCCTAACCCTAACCCACAACCTCACCCTAAACCTCACCCTAACCCTAACCCTCACCCTAATCCTTACCGTCACCCTAACCCTCACTCTACACCTAACCCTAAGCTAACCCTAAACCTCACCCTAACCCTCACCCTCACCCTAACCCTAACCTTCACCCTAACACTAAGCCTAACCCTAACACAAACCCTCACACTAACCCTAAACCTCAGCCTAAACCTAACCCTCAACCTAAACCTAACCCTAACCCAAATCCTCACCCTCATCTTATCCCTCACACTAACCCTTTTCCTATCCCTAACCCTAACCCTAACCCTAACCCTCACACTTTCTGTAACCCTCACCCTCACCAAAAACCTCACCCTTACCCTTACCTTACCCTCACACTAACCCCCACCCTAAGCCAAAACCTCAACCTCACCTAATCAAAACATTCACACTAAACCTCACCCTAACCCTAATGCTAACCCCAACACTCACCCTCACCCTAACCCTCACCCTAAACCTGAATTTCACTCTTACCCTAACCCTAACCCACAATCTCAGCCTAAACCTCACCCTAACCCTAACCCTCAAACTAATCCTTACCTTTACCCTAACCCTCACCATAAACCCAACCCTAAGCTAACCATAAACCTCACCCTAACCCTCACCCTCATCCTAACCCTAATCCAAACCCTAACCCTCAGCCTAAACCTCACCCAAACCCTAACCTTAACCTTCACACTAAACCTAACCCTCACCCTAAGCTTAACCCTACCCCTCACCCTAACCCTAACCCTCATGCTCACCCTAAACCTAACCCTAACCCTATCCCACACCCTCACCCTCACCCTCATCCTCACCCTCACCCTAAACCTAATCCTAACAATAACCCTAATCGTAAACCTAACCCTCACCTTAACCCTAACCCTCAAGCTAACCCTCATCCTCACCCTCACCCTCACCTTAACCCTAAGCCTAACCCTAACCCTCACCCTCACCCTCAACTTAACTCTAAAGCTAACCCTAACCTTCACACTAACAGTAACCCTAACCCTAACTCTCACCCGAACCGTCACTCTAACATTAACCTCACCCTAACCCTAACCCTCACATTAACCCTAATGTTCACCCTAACCTTAACAGTATCCCTCACCCAAACCCTCATCCTAACTCTAACCCTAACCCTAAACCTAACCCTCACCTAACCCTAAATCTCAACCTTACCCTAACACTCAACATCACCTGAACCCCCACCCTAAACCTACCACGCATCCACAACCTATCCCTAAAGCTCACCCTCTCCCTCACCCTCACCTAATCCTCACCCTAACTCTAACCATTATCTAACAAAGGCCCTCACCCTCACCCTCACCCTAAACTTCACCCTAACCCTCACCCTCACCACAGCCCACACCCTAAACGTAACCCTACCCTTAAACCTCACCCGCACTCTCACCTTCATGCTCAGCCTTACCCTAACCCTACCCCTAATACTAAACCTAACAATCAACCCCATCATAACCCTCACCATAAACCTTACCGCCACCCTCACCCTAACCCTAACCATAACACTCTCACTAAACCTAACCCTCACCCTAAATCTAACCCTACCCCTAACCCCAAACATCAACCTAAACCTAACCCTAACCCTCACCCTAACGCTAACCCTAACCCTCACCCTAGCCCTCATCCTAATCCTAACCATCATCCTATACCTCACCCTTACACCACCCACAAACTAACCCTAACCCTAAACCTCACCCTAAGCTTAACCCTCACCCTAACCCTAACCCGCACCCTAGCACTCACCCTAACCCTAACCCTAAACCTCCCCGTCACCCTAACCCTAAACCTAACCCTAACCTTCACCCTAACCCTCACCCTAACAGTAAACCTAACCCTAACCCTCACCTTTACCTTAACCCTCACCCTAACCCTTAACCTCATCCTCACTCTAAACCTCACACTAAACTAACCCTCACCCTAACTCTAACCCTAACCGTCACCCTCACCCTCACCCTCACGCTAACCCAAACCCTAACCCTCTCCCTCACCCTCACCCAAACCCTACTATTCACTGTAACACTCACTCTAACCCTCACACTATCACTTAAACACACCATAAACCTAAACATAACCCTAACCCTCACCCTCACCATAAACCTCACCCTAACCCTAACAGTAACCCAAACACGAAACCCTTAACCTAACCCTAAACTGAGCCCGAACCCTCATCCGAAACCTTAACCCTAAACCTAAACCAAACCCTCAAGCTAACGGTCACCCTAAACCTAACCCTATCCCTAACCCTAACCCTCACCCTTACCCGCACCCTAAACCATATCCTCACCCTCAACCTAACCCTAAACCTAACGCTAACCCTCACAATAAATCTAACCTCACTCTAAACCTAAATTTACCCCTCACCCTAACCATCATCCTAACCATAAACCAAACCCAAAACCTCTCCCTAACACTAATCCTAACCCTAACTCTCACCTTCACCCTCACCCTCAGCCTAACCCTAACCCTCACACACCCTAACCGTCAAGCTAACCCTCAACCTAATCCTCACACTAACCCTAACCCTAACCCTTACACTAACCCTAATACTAAACCTCAACAAAACCCTCAGTAACCCTAAACCTAGACCTTACCTTAAAACTTACCCTCACCCTAAACCTAACCCTCACGTTCACCCTAACCCTAACCCTCACCCTAAACCTATCCCTCAACCTAAACCTTACCCTCACCCTAATACTAAGCCTAAACCTGACACCAACACTCACACTAACCCTAACCTTCAGCCTAAACCTAACCCTCAACCTAAACCTAACCCTAACCCTAATCCTCACCCTCACCTTATCCCTCACACTAACCCTTTTCCTAACCCTAACTCTAACCCTCACCCTAACCATAACCCTCTCCCTTTCCGTAACCCTCACCCTCACCAAACACCTCACCCTTACCCTTACCTTACCCTCACCCTAACCCTCACACTAACCCAAAACCTCACCCTAAACTAACCAAAACACTCACACTAAACCACACCCTAACCCTAATGGTAACCCTAACACTCACCCTCACCATAAACCTCACCCTAAACCTTCACCTCAACCTAACACTAACCATAAACCTCAACCTCAACCTAAACCTGACCCTAAGCCTAACCCTCATCCTAACCCTTACCCTTACCATAACCCTAAACCTAATCTAACCCTTAACCTCACCCTAACCCTCACTCTCACCCTAACCCTAATCTAAAACCTAACTCTCAACCTAACCTAATCCTAACCCTAACCCTAACCTTCACACTAACCCAAACCCTCACCCTAACCTTAACCCTACCCCTCACCCTAAACCTCATCCTAACCCTAACCCTAATCCTAACCCTAACCCTAAACCTCACACTAACCCTAACCCTCACCCTCACCCTCACTCTCAACATAACCATAAACCTAACCCTAAACCTAAAAATAACCCTAACCATAACCCTTATCCTAACCCTCACCTTCACCCTCACCCTAACCCTAACCCTCACCCTTAACCTAACCCTCAACCTCACCGTAACCCTAAACCTAACCCTAAAATTTACGTTCACCCTAACACTAACCCTAACCCTAAAACTAGCCATTATACTATCCCTAATCCTCAGCCTAAACCTAACCCTCAACCTAACCCTAACCCTAACCCTAACCCTCACCCTCACCCTAGGCCTCACCCTAAACCTAATCCTAATCCTAACCCTCACCCTAAACCTAACCCTCACCCTATTCCCAACCCTCAATCTCACCCTCACCTCACCCTAACCCCAAACCTAACATTCACCCTAACCCTCACCCTTACTGTAAACCTAAACCTAACCCTCACCCTAACCCACAAGCTTACCATAATCCTCACCATAACCCTAACCCTCACACTTAACATTACTCTCACCCTCAACCTAACCCTCACCCTAAACCTAACCCTCACACTCACCTTACGGTAACCCTCACACTAACCCTCACCCTAACCATAATGCTAACCCTAACACTCACCCTGACCCTAACCTTCACCCTAACCCGAAACCTCACCCTAAACCTAACCCTATCCTTAACCCTCAACCTAACCTTTACCCTCAACCTAACACTAGCACTAACCCTCACACTAACAATAAACCTCACCCTAACTCTAACCTCACCCTAACCCTAATCTTCACCCTAACCCTAACCCTAACCCTCACCCTCACCCTAAACTTTAACCTTACCCTCACCCTAACCCTCAAACCAACCCTAACCCTAAGCCTAACCGTTACCCTCTCCGTCATGCTCACCCTCAGCCTAAATTTAAACCTAACCCTACTCTTAACCCTAACCCTCACCTTCACCCTCACACTAACCCTAACCCTAAACCTAACTCTAAGCATAACCCCCACACTCACACTCACCCTCACCCTAAGCCTCACTGTCACCCTCACGCTCATCTGTACCCTAACCCAAAGCCTAACCCTCACATTAAACGTATCTCTCACCCTAACCATAAACCTCACAATCACCCTCACCCTCACCTCACCCTAACAATAAACCTAACCCTAACCCTCACCCTAAACCTCACCCTAACCCTAATGCTAACGTTAACCCTCACACTCACCGTAAACCTCATGCTAACCATTACTCTCACCGTAATCTAACCCTAACCCTAACCCTCACCCTGACCCTAACCCTCACGTAAACCCTAACCCTAACACTAAACCTAACCCTCATCCTAAACCTCACCTAACCCTAAACCTATCCCTAACCCTAACGCTAAACCAAACGCTCACCCTCACCCTCACCCTAACCTAATCCTAACCCTAACCCTCACCCTAACCCTCACCCTTAACCTTAAACTAACCCTCATACTAACCATCACCCTAACTCTAACCCTCAACCTAACCTACCACTAAACCTCACCCTAACACTCACCCTCACCCTATCCCTATTCCTCACCCTAAACCTCACACTCACACTCACCCCACCCTATTCCTAACCCTAAATCTCACCCTCACCCACACCCTAACCCTCACCCTCACCCTCACACTAACCCTAACCCTAAGCCACAACCTAACCCTAACGCTAAACCTAACCCTCACCCGAACCCTAACCCTAAACCTCACCCTCACACTCACCCTAAACCTAAACCTAAACCTAACCCTCACGCTAACTCTAACCCTAAACCCAATGGTAAACATAACCCTCACCTTCACCCTAACCCTCACCTTAAACCTTACCCTCACCCTAACCCTCATCTTAACCCTCACCCTAACCCTAACCCTAACCATCATCCTAACCTTAATCCTCAACCCCACCCTCACTCTAAGACTAACCCTAAGACTAAGCCTAACCCTAACCCTCCCCCTCAGCCTAATGCTCACCCTAACACTAATCCTAACCCTAATACTCACCCTATCCCTAACCCTAACCCTAACCCTCACCCTAACACTAACACTAATGCTAAACATAAACCTCACCATCAATCTAACCCTCACCCTAACCCCTACCCTACGCCTATCACTAACAATCACCCTCACCCTAACCCTCACACTAATCCTTACCCTCACCCTAACCCTAAACCTAACCCTCACACTAACCCTAACCCTCACCTAACCCTACACCTACCCCTCAGCCTAACCCTCATCCTACACCTAAACCTAACCCAAAACCTAACCATAACCCTAAGCTTAACCCTAACACTAAACCTTCTCCTAACCCTAACACTCACTCTCAACCTCACCCTTTCCCTCACCGTAAACCTAACCCTCACCCTAACCCTAACACTCACCCTCACCCTCACAATCACCCTCAGCATAACACTAACCATAACCCTAATCCTAACCCTAAAGCTCACCCTCACACTAACCGTCACCCTAATTCTTACCTTCACACTAATCCTAACGCTAACCCTAACCCTAACACTCACACTAAACCTAACCCTCACCCTAATCATAACCCTACCCCTTACCCTAACCCTCACCCTAAACCTAACCCTATCCCTAACCCTAACTCTCACACTAAACCTAACCCTCAACCTAACTGTAACCCTACTCCTTAATCTAACTGTCACCTTAACCCTAACCCTAAACCTCACCCTAAACCTCACAGTCACCCTAAACCTGACCCTAACCCTAATGCTAACCCTAACCCTAACCCTCACCCTCACCCTAACCCTCACCCTAAACCTCACACTAACCCTAATACTAACCTCCACCCTAACCCTAACGTTCACCCTAACCCTAACCCTAACCCTAACCCTCACGGTCACCCTCACTCTCTCTATGTAACCCTAAGCCTAACCCAAACCCTCACCCTAACCCTAATACTAACCTCCACCCTAACCCTAACGTTCACACTAAGCCTCACGCTCACACTCACCATCTCCTTAACCCCAAGCCTAACCCTAACCGTCATCCTAACCCTCCCCTTAACACTAAACCTAAGCCTAACCCTCACTCTAATAGTAACCCTAAACCTCACCCTCACCCTAACTCTCACCCTTACTTTATCCTCACCCTATCCCTAACCCTCACATTAAACCTAATACTCACCCTAACCATAACTCTACCCCTAACCCTAACTCTTACCCTAACTTTAAGCCTAACCCTAACCCTCACCTAACCCTAACCCTAACTCTAACCCTAACCCTCACCTAACCCGGTTAGGGTTACTAAACTTCAACCTCATCCTAACCCTCACCATCACCTGAACCTGCACCCTCACCCTAACCCTCACCTAATCCTTACCCTAACCCTAACATTACCTAACCAAGACCCTCATCCTTACACTCACCTTCACCCTAACCCTCACCCTCACCCTAGCCCTCACCCTAACCGTAACCCTAACCCTATAATTCACCCGCACCCTCATCCTCACCCTCAGCCTAACCCTAACACTATCCCTATTCCTATCCCTAACCCTTGCACTCACCCTAACCCTCACCATAACCCTTACCTCACCCTCACCCTAACCCTAACCATAACCCTCACACTAAACCTAACCTCACCCTAAACATAACCCTACCCCTCACCATAACCCTCACACTAAACCTAACTCAAACCCTCACCCTAACCCTAAACCTCACACTCACCCAGGCCCTCACCATAACCCTTTCCCTCACCCTAAACCTCACCCTCATACCACCCTCCAATTAATCCTAACCATAACCCTCAACCTAACCCTAACACTAAAACTCACATTCACCCTCACCCTCACCATCACCCTCAGCGTAACACTAACCATAAACCTAATACTAACCGTAAACCTCACCCTCACCCTAACCGTCACCCTAATTCTTACCTTCACACTAATCCTAACCCTAACCCTAACCCTAATACTTACACTAAACCTAACCCTCACCCTAACATAAACATACCCATTACCCTAACACTCACCCTAACACTATCCCTATCCCTAACCCTAACCCTATCCCTAACCCTCACCCTAACACTAACCCTAACCCTCACCCTTACCTCACAATAAGACTTAACCTCATCCTCACCCTAAACCTCACACTAAACCTAACCCTCAGCCTAACTCTAACCCTAACCGTCACCCTCACCCTTACCCTTACCCTTACGCTAACACTAACCCTAACCCTCACCCTAACCCTAAAACCCACCCTAATCCTAACCCTAACCCTCACCCTAAAGCTCACCTTAAGCCTACCCATATCCCTCACCCTAAACTTCACTCTAACCCTAATGCTAACTCTAACACTCACCCTAACTCTCACACTATCACTTACCCACACGATAAACCTAAAACTAACCCTAACCGTCACCCTCACCTTAACATTCTACCTAACCCTAACCCTAATCCGAAAGCCTCACCCTAAACCTAACCATAACTCTAACACTAATCCTAAACCTAACCCTCACCCTAACGCTAACCCTTACCCTAACCCTAACTCTAACTCTGACCTAACCCTTAGCCTAACCCTAACACTAACCATGACCCTCACCCTAACCCTAACCCTCACCCTAAACCTAACCCTCACTCTAACCCTTATCCTCACCCTAACACTAAGCCTAACCCTAACACCAACCCTCCCACTAACCCTAACCCTCAGCCTAAGTCTAACCCTCACCCTAAACCTAACCCTAACCCTAACCCTCACCCTCACCTTAGCCCTCACACTAATCCTATTGCTAACCCATCCCTCACCCTAACCCTAACCCTAACCCTAAACCTCACCCTAAGCCGAACCCTCACCTTAATCCTAACCAAAACCCTACCCCTCACCCTATCCCTAACCCTAATCCTCACCCTAAACTTCCTCCTAACACTAACCCTAACCCTAACCCTAAACCTCACCCTAACCGTAACCATATCCCTCACCTTCACCCTCACCCTAAACTGAACTGTAACCCTCACTCTAACCCTAACAATAACCCTAACCCTAAACCTAATCTTAACCCTCACCCTCACCCTAACACTAACCCTAACCTTAACCCTGACATTAACCCTAACCCTCACTCTAACCCTAACCCTCAACCTAACCCTTACCCTCACCCTAACACTAAGGCTAACCCTAACTTTAACCCTCACAGTAACCCTAAACCTCACCCTAACCATAACCCTCACAGTAACCCTAACCCTCACCCTAACCATAACCCTACCCCTAACCCTACCGCTCACTCTAACCCTAACATCAACCCTAAACCTCACCCTCACCGTCACCCTAACACTCACCCTAACCCTAACCCTCACCGCAACCCTAAACCTCACACTCTCCAAAAACCTCATCCTCACTCTAACACTCACCCTCACTCTAAACATAACCCTAACCCTAACCCTCACCAAAACCGTAACCCTAAACCTCACACTAAGAGTAACCCTAACCCTCACCCTCACCCTTACCTTATCCTCACCCTAAAGCTAACACTCACCCTAACCCTAACCCTCACCGAAAACCTAACCCTCATACTTTCCAAATCCCTCATCCTCACTCTAACACTCACCCTCACCCTAAACATAACCGTAACCCTAACCCTCACCATAACCGTAACCCTAAACTTCACCCTAATCCTAACACTTAACCTCACCCTCACCCTAACCCTCACTGTTACTGTAACCCTCACCCTAACCTTAACCATCACCCATACCCTAACCCTCACACTCACCCTCACCCTAACCCTCAGCCTCATTCTACACATCACCCTAACCATAACCCTCACCCTAACCCTAATCCTCTCTCTCACCAGAACCCTAACACACACGCTAACCCTCACCCTAACCTCCAACCTAACACTAACCCTCACCCTAACCCTAACGATAACCCTAACCCTAACCCTAACCCTGAAACTAACCCTTACCCTCACTCTAACCCTAACACTCACACTGTCCCTAATCTTCACCCTTACCCTAACCCTACCCCTCACCCTAACCCTCAGCCGAACCCTGACCCCAATCCTAAACCTAACCCTCACCGTCACCCTAACACTCATCCTAACCCTCACCCTTCCCCTCACCCTAACCCTAACCCTAACCCTAAAACTCACTCTCAGCCTAACCCTCACCCTGAACCATAACCTCACCGTCACCCTAACCCTAAACCTCACCCTAACCCTAACCCTTACCCTAAACCTCACCCTAGTCCTCACCCTAACCCTAATTGTAACCCTAACCCTCCACCAAATCCTAACCCTCATCCTTACCCTAAACCTCACCCTAACCCTAACCCTTACCCTAAACCTCACCCTAGTCCTCACCCTAACCCTAATTGTAACCCTAACCCTCCACCAAACCCTAACCCTCATCCTCACCCTAAACCTCACATTAACCCTAAACCTAATCCTCAATCTAATCCTCACCCTAACGCTAACCCGAAACCTTACCCTAACCCTCACCCTAACCCTAAACTTCACCCTTATCTTAACCCTCACACTCCGCCTAACCCTCACATTTACAATTACCATCACCCACAACTTAATCCTCACCCTAACCCTAACTCTCACCCTAGCCCTCACCCTAACACTAACCCTAACCCTAACTCTCACCCTCACGCTCACCCTCAGTGTAAAACTAACCCTATCACTATTCCTAAACCTAAACTTCACCCTCACCCTAATCATCACTGTAATTCTTACCCTCACACTAATCCTAAACCTAACCCTAACTCTCACACTAAACCTAACCCTCACCCTAACCGTAACCCTACCCCTTATCATAACCCTCACCTTAACCCTAACCCTAACCCTCACCCCAACCCTCACCCTAAACCTCACCGTCATCTTAAACCTGACCCTAAACAAAATAATAAACATAACCCTCACCCTACACATAGCCCTCACCCTCACCCTAACCATCACCCTAACCCTCACCCTAATCCTAACCCTAAACCTCACCCTAACCCTAAGCATAACTGTAAACCTAACCCTCACCCTAACACTCACCCTTAACCTAACCCTCACCCTAACCCTAAAACTCACCCTAATCCTCACCCTAACGCTCACTCTCACACTCACCCTCACCCTAACCCTCACCCTAACCCTAATGCTAACTCTAACACTCACCCTAACCCTCATGCTATCACTTGCCCACACCCCAAACCTAAGCCTAACCTTAAACCACACCCTCACATTAAACCTCACCCTAACCCTAAACCTAATCCTAACCCTCACCCTCACCCTATCCCTAACCCTAACCCTAACACTCACCTACCCCTAACCCTAACCTTCAACGTCACCCTAACCCTAACCATTACCCGAACCCGAACCCTAACCCTAACCCTCACCCACACCCTAACGCTAAAGCTCACCCTCACCCTCACCCTAAACCTAACCCTCACCCTAACCCTTAACCTCACCCTAATCCTAACACTAAGCCTAAATTAAAACTCACAATAACCCTCACCCTCACCCTAACTGTAACCCAAAACCTAACGATCAACCTAACCCTCACCATAACCTTAACTCTAAACCTAACCCTAAACCTCACATTAACCCTAACTCTCACCCTAACCCTAACCCTACCCTTCACCCTAACCCTCATGCTAACTCTAAACCTCAACCTTAGCAGAAACCTAACCATATCCCTAACCATAAACCTCACCTTAAGGCTAACTCCAACCCTAAACCTAACCTAACCCGTACCCTAACCCTAAGTCTAACCCTTTCCCTAAACTTAAACCTTACCTTCACCCTCTCCCTCAGCCTAACCCTAAACCTAACCCTAACCCTCACCCTCACCCTAGCCCTCCCACTAAACCTAATCCTAACAATAACCCTCATCTTAATCCTCACCCTAACCCTAACCCTAACCATCACCCAAAACCTATTCCTCACCCCCACCCTACCCTTCAGCCTAAACCTAAGTCTAAGCCTAACCCTAACCCTAAACCTCACCCTCAACCTAGCCCGCACCCTAACCCTAATCCAAACGATAACCCTCAACCTAACCCTCACCCTAAACCTAACCCTAAACCTCACACTAAACCTAACCCTAACCCTCAACCTAAACCTAACCCTCATCCATACAGTAACTCTAACCCTAACCCTCACCCTAACACTAAACCTAACCCGAACCCTAAACCTCACACTAAACCTAACCCTAAACTTAACCCTCAAGCTAGCCCACAACCTAACCCGAATCCTAACCCTATACCTCATCCTAACCCTCACCCTAAACCTAACCCTAAACCTCATACTAACCCTAACCCTCACCCTCACCCTCAGCCTAACCCTAAGCCTAAGCCTAACCCTAACCCTAACCCTGACCCTCACCCTCACCCTAGCCCTCACCCTAACCCTAATCCTAACCCTAACCCTAACCCTAACCCTCACCCTCACCCTAAGGCTAAACATCACCCTAAGCTTATTCCTCTCCCCAACCATCACCCTCAACCTTACCCTAAGCCTAAGCCTAATCCTTATCCTAACCCTCACACTCACCCTCACCCTAAACCTAATCCTAACCCTAAACCTAACACTAACTTCACAGTAACCCTCACCCTAACCCTAACTCTAACCCTAATCCTCACCCTCAACCTAACCCTAAACCTCACCCTCACCCTCAGCTTAAACCTAAGCCTAACTCTAACCCTAACACTAATCCTCACACTCACCCTCACCCTAACCCTAAACTTAATCCCAGCCCTAACCCTAACCCTCACCCTAACCCTAACTCTAACCCTAAACCTCACCCTCACCCTAACCCTAAACCGCACCCTCACCCTCAGCTTAAACCTAAGCCTAACTCTAACCCTGACCCTAAACCTAACACTAACGCTAACCCTAACCCTCACACTAACACTAAATCTAAACCTAAACCTCAACCTCACCCTAACCCTAACCCTAAACCTAAACCTCACCCTAACCCTAAACGTCACCCTCACACTAACCCTAATCCTAATCCTAAACCTAACAATAACCCTAAACCTAACACTAACCCTCACCCCAAACATAAACCTCACCCTAATCCTAACCCTCACCCTAACACTTACCCTCAAGCTAACACTTAACCTCACCCTAACACTAACCCTCACACAAACCCTAACCTTCACCCTAACCCTAAACCTCACCCTAACCCTAACCCTAAACTTCACCCTCACCCTAGCACTCAACCTAACCCTAATTCTAACCCTAACCCTCAACCTCAACGTCATCCTCATTCTCACCGTAACCATAACCCTAACACTAACAATTACCCTAACCCTACCCCTAAACCTCACCCTAAACAAAACCATCAACCTAACACTAAACCTCAACCTAACACTTACCTCACCCTAACACTAACCCTCACACTATCCCTGAACCTCAACATAACCCTAAACCTAAACCTATCCCTAATCCTAACCCTCACCCTAACCCTAATTCTAACCCTAAACCTAACCCTAAAACAAACCCTCACCCTAAACCTCACCCTAGCCATAATCCTAAACGTCACACTCACACTATCCCACACCCTAACCCTAATCCTAAACCTAAACCTCACCCTAACACTAACCCTAACACACACCCTCACCCGAACCCTCACCCTCACCCTAACCCTAACACTAACCCTAAACCTAACTCTCACCGTAAACCTCAACCTAACACTAAATTCTAAACCTAAACCTCAAACTCAAACTGATCCTAACCCTAACCCTAACCCTAAACCTCACCCTAACACTAACCCTAAACCTCACCCTCACCCTAGCCCTCACCCTAAACCTAATCCTAACCCTAACCCTCACCCTAACCCTAAACCTCACTGTCAACCTAACCCTCAGCCTAACCATAAGCCTAACCCTAAACCTAACCCTAACCCATACACTCACCCTCACCCTAACCCTAATCTTAACCATAACCCTAACAATAAACCTCACCCTAACCTTAAACCTAAAACTAACCCTAAACCTAACCCTCATCCTAACCCTCACCTGATCCCTAACTCTAACCCTAAACTTCACCTTCACCCTAACCCTAACTCTAACCCTAAACCTAACTCTAACCCTAACCCTTACCCTAAACTTCACACTAACCCTAACCCTCAACCTCACCCTCACCATAACCCTAATCCTCACCCTAACCAAAACCTTCATTCTAACCCTAACCCTCACCCTAACCACAACCCTCACCCTAACCCTAACCCTCACCCTAACAATTACCCTCACACTAACAATAACCCTAAATCTAACACTAACCCTCACAGTAACCCTAACTCTCAACCTAACCCTAAACTGAACCCTAAACCGAACCCTAAATCTCAGCCTCGCCCTAGCCCTCACCCTAACCCTAATTCTAATCCTAACCCTCAACCTAACCCTAACCCTCATCCTCGCCCTAAACCTTAAACTAACCCTAACAATAATGCTCAACCTAACCCTCAGCCTCATCCTAACCCTCACCCTAACCCTTACCCTAACCCTTACCCTAAACCAAACCCTCACCCTTAGGGGAACACTGAACCTCAGCCTAAGCCTCACCTTTATTCTTACCGAAACGCTCACCCTAATCCTCATTCTAACCCTAACCGTCAACCTAACACTCACCCTAACCCAGACCCAGTACATCACCCTAACCATAACTCTCACCCTCACCCTCAACCTCAGCCTAAACCTAAGCCTAAGCCTAATATTAACCTTAACCCTCATCCTAACCCTCACCCTAACCCTAACCCTAACCATCACCCAAAACCTATTCCTCACCCCCAACCTCACCCTCAGCCTAACCCTAAGCCTAACCCTAACCCTCTCCCTCACCCTAGCTCTCACCCTAGCCCTAATTATAACCCTCACCCTCACCCTAACCTTAATCCTCATTCTCACCTTAAAACTCACATTAACCCTAACCCTAATCCTCAATTTAACCCTCACCCTAACCATATCCCGAAACATTAGCCTAACCCTCACCTTAACCCTAACACTCACCCTTATCTTAACCCTCACCCTCAGCCTAACCCTAATCCTCATCCTCACGCTAAACCTCACACTAACCCTAACACTAATCCTCAATCTAACCCTCACCCTAACCATAACCCGAAACCTTACCCTAAACCTCACCCTAACACTAACCCTAACAGTAACTCTAACTCTAAAACTAACCCTAAACCTCATCCTATCCCTACCCTAAACCTCACCCTCACCATCACCCTCTGCCTAACCCTCAGCCTAATGCTAACCCGAACTCTAACCCTCACACTCACCCGCACCCTCACCCTCACCATATCTCTAACCCTAAACCTCTCCCTAACCCTAACCCTAAACCTCAACCTAAACCTCACCCTCACCCTAACCCTAACACTAACCCTAACCCTAAACCTCACACTAACCATCCCCCCTAACCCTAACCCTAACAATAACACTAACCCTAACACTAACCCTAACCCTAACCCTAACTATAACCCTCACCCTCAGCCTCACCCTCACCACAACTTAACCGTAACCATAACACTAACAATAAACCTGCCCCTAACCCTAACCCTAACCCTAACCCTCAACTCACCCTCACCGTAACGCAAATCCTAAACCTAACCCTATCCCTAACACTAAACCTCACCCTAACCCTCACCCTAGCCCTCACCCTAAACCTAATCCTAACCTTAAACCTCATCCCAACACTCACCCTAACCCTAAACCTAATCCGAACCCTAACCTGAACCCTAACACTTACCCTCATGCTCGGCCTAAGCCTAAGCCTAAGCCTAATCCTACCCCTAATCCTAACCCTCTCCCTAACCCAAACCCTAACACTACCCCTAATTCTAACCCTAAATCTCACCCTCACCATAACCCTAACTCAAACCCTAACCCTAAACTGAACCTCATCCTAATCCTGACCCGAACTCTCATCCTCACATTAACCATAAACCTCACCCTAATCCTAACTCTCACCCTAAAACTTAACCTCACCCTAACACTAACGGCAATGCTAACACTAACGCTCACACTAACCCAAACATCACCCTAACCCTAAACCTCACCCTAATACTAACCCTAACCCTCAACCTCACCCTAGCCTTCACCCGGACCCTAACCCTCATCCTCACCCTAAACCTCACACTAACCCTAACTCTAATACTCAATCTAACTCTCACCCTCAACCTAACCCTAATCCTAACCCTCACCCTTACCATAACCCTCACCCTCAGCCTAATCCTCACCTTTACGCTTAGCATCACACTCACCCTAACCCTCAACCTAACCATCACTCTAAACTTAACCCTCACCCTAATCCTAACTCAACCCCTAAACCTCACCCTCACCTTAATCCTAATTCCAACCCTAACGCTAACACTAAACCTCACCCTAACGCTAAACCTAACCCTAACCTTCCCCCTAAACATAACCCTGACCCTAAACCTAACCCTCACACTAACACTTACCCTCAACCTAACCCTAACCCTAACCCTCACATTAATCCAAACCCTCACCCTAATCCTAAACCTCACCTTAACCCTAACTCTAACCCTCACCCTCACACTAGCCCTCACCCTAACGCTAATTCTAACCCTCACCCTCACCATAACCCTAACCCTCATCCTCACCATAAACCTCACACTAACCCTAACCCTAACCCTAATCCTCAATCTAATCCTAAACGTAAATATAACACTAACCCTTACCCTAACCATAAACCTAACCATAACCCTCAACATTATATTAACCCTCACCCTCAGCCTAAACCTCATCTTTACACTTAACATCATCCTCACCCTAAACCTCACCCTAAACCTAAACCTCATCCTAACACTCACCATAACCGTAAACCTAACGATCACACTAACCCTAACCCTCACCCTCAATCTCACAGTCGGCCTAACCCTAAGCCTAAGCTTAAACCTTACCCTAAACCTCACCTTCACCCTAGCACTCACCCTAACCCTAATCCTAACCCTAACCCTCATCCTAACCCTCACCCTAACCCTAACCCTAACCATAACACTAACCCTAATCCTCACCCCAAACCTCACGCTCAACCTAACCCTAAGCCTAAGCTTAACCCTAACCCTAACCCTCACACTCACCCTCAACCTAAACCTAATCCTAACTCTAAACCTAACCCCAATCCTAAACCTCACCCTAACCCTAACACTAACCCTGACCCTAACTGTAACCCTAAACCCCACCCTAACCTTAACCCTAACCATCACCTAAACCTAATCCTCACCCACACCCTCACACTCAGCCTAACCCTAAGCCTAAGCCTAACCCTAACCCTAACCCTCACACTCACCCTCACCTTAACCCTAACTCTAACCCTAACACAAACCCTAAACCTCACCCTAACCCTAACACTAACCCTGACCCTCACTCTCACAGTAACCTTAAACCTGAACCTAACCGTAAAAATAACCCTAACCCTAATCCAAACCCTCACCCTAACCATAACCCTCAACCTAAACCATTCCCTCACCCTAACACTTACCCTCACACTAACACTAACCTTAACCCTAACCCTAACCCTCAGACTAACCCTAACCATAACCCTAAACCTCACCCTCAACCTAACCCTAACATTAACCCTAAGCCTCACCCTAACCCTAACCCTCACCCTAACCTTAACTCTACCCCTAAACCTCACCCTCTACCCCTAACTCTAACCCTAACCCTAACACTGAACCTCACCCTAAACCTAACCCTAACCCTCAC
The DNA here is from genome assembly GCF_024711535.1 of Dipodomys merriami. Lineage (NCBI taxonomy): Eukaryota > Metazoa > Chordata > Mammalia > Rodentia > Heteromyidae > Dipodomys > Dipodomys merriami. The sequence goes on along the minus strand of NW_027206235.1, from coordinate 2,808,522 downwards.
CCTCAGACTCATGCTCAGCCTAAGCCTAAGCCTAAGCCTAACCCTTACCCCAAAACTCACCCTCACCCTAACCTTTACCCTAATCCTGATCCTAACCCTAAGCCTAACCCTAACATTCACCCTAACCCTAAACTTCACACTCACCTTCATCCTCAGTGTAATCCTAAACCTAAGCATAACCCTAACCCTAATGCTCACATTCACCCTAAACTTTACAATAATCCTAATCCTAAACCTAAGCCTAACCCTCACCCTCACCCTCACCTTCACCCTATCCCTAACACTAACCCTAACCCTAATTCTCACCCTCAGCCTCACCCTAAAACTAACTCTAACACTAAACCTTACCCTCACCCTAACCCAAAACTTAAACGTAACCCTAAACCTCACCCTAACCCTAACCCTAAACCTCACCCTCACCCTAACCCTTACCCTAACCCTAATCCTATCCCTAATCCTCATCCTAACCCTCCCCCTAACCCTAAACCTAACCCTCACCCTAACCCTAATTCTAATCCTAACCATAACACTAAAAACCTCACCCTAAACCTAACCATCATCCTCACCCTCACCGTAACCATAACCCTAACCCCAACAATAACATTAACCCTAACACTAATCCTATCCCTCTCCGTCATCCTCACCATAACCATAACCCTAACCCTAACAATAACATTAACCCTAACCCTAATACTAACCCTTACTCTAACCCTAATCCTAACCCTAACCCTCAACTTAACCCTAACCATCACCTTTACCGTAACCCAACCCTCATCCTAACCCTCACCCTAAACCTAACCCTAACCCAAAACCTCACCCTAACACTAACCCTAACCTTCACCCTCACCCTAGCCCTCAAGCTAACCCCAATCCTAACCCTAATCCTCATCCTAACCCTCACCCTAACCCTAATCCTAAACCTCACCCTAACCCTAAACCTAACCGTAACCCTCAAACTAACCCTAACCCTAAACCTCACCCGAACCCAAACCGTATACCTCACCCTAACCCTAAACTTAACCTGAACCCTAACTCTCACCCTAAAACTAACCCTAACCCTCACCCAAACCCTAAACCTCACCCTCACCCTCAACTTCAGTGTAACCCTAAGCAGAGCCCTAATCCTAACCCTAACCCTCACACTCACCCTAACACTTACCCTAATCCTAATCCTAACCCTAACTCTAACCCTCACCCTCAGCCTCACCTTAACCCAAACTCTAACTCTAAACCTCATCCTCACCCTAACCCTAACCCTAAACCTCACCCTAACCCTAACCCTAAACCTCACCCTCACCCTAGTCCTCAACCTAACCCTAATCCTAACACTAACCCTCATCTTAACCCTCCCCATACCCCTAACCCTAACCCTCACCCTAAACCTAATCCTCACCCACACCATCACCCTCAGCCTAACTCTAATCCTATCCCTAACGCTAACACTCACACTAACCCTAACCCTAAACCAAAACCTCACTCTAACCCTAAAGCTCACCCTCACCCTTACCTTCAGCCGAACTCTAAGCCTAATCCTTACCCTAACCCTAACCCTCACACTCACCCTAACCCTAACCCTAATCCTAATCCTAACCCTAACCCTAACCCTCACCCTCAACCTAACCCTCACCTTAAGCCTAACCCTAACATTAATCCTAACCCCAACCCTCGACCTAACCCTCCAACAAACCCTAAATATAACCCTAAACCTCACCCTCACCCTAACCCTAACCCTAACCCTAACCCTAAACCTCACCCTAACCCTAACCCTAACCCTCACCCTCACCGTCACCCTCACCATAACTCAAATGCTAACTCTAAAAATAACACTAATCCTAACCCTAAACCTAACCCTAACCCTAACCCTAACCCTAATGCTAACACTCACCCTCACCCTAACCCTAATCCTAACCCTAACCCTCACTTTAATGTAACCCTCAACCTCAACATAATCCTAACCCTCATCCTAACCCTCACCCTAACCCTAAACCTAACCCTAAAACTTACCCTAACACTAAACCTAATCCTCAACCTAGCCCTCACCCTAACCCTAATCATAACCCTAATCCTCATCCTAACCCTCACCCTAAACCTTAGCCTAACCCTCACCCTAAACCTAACCCTTACCCTCAGCATAACCCTAACTCCACCCTCAGCCTAACCCTAAGCCAAACCCTAACCCTAATCTTAACCCTCACACTCACCCTAACCCTTAACCTAATCCTAATCCTAACGCTAATCCTAACCCTCACCATCACCCTAAAACCCACCCTAACCCTAACAATAACACTAAACTTAACCCTAACCCTCAATCTGAGCCTCACCCTTACCCTAACTCTAACCCTAAATCTCACCCTCAACCTAAACCTAGCCCTAACCCTAAACCTCACAATAACCCTAACCCTAAACCTCACGCTCACCCTAGGCCTCACCCTAACCCTAATCCTAACCCTCATCCTAGCCCTCACCCTAACACTCACCCTAACCCTCACCCTAACCCTAATCCTAACCCTAACCCTCACTCTACCCCTAACCCACACCCTGACCTTAACCCTAACCCTCATCCTAACCCTAACCCTAAACCTTACCCTAACACTAACCCTAACCCTCAAATTCAACCTCAGCCTCACCCTTACCCTAACTCTAAAACTAAACCTCATGCTCACCATAACACTTACCCTAATCCTAATCCTAACCCTAAGCCTAACCTTAACATTCACCCTAACCCTAAAATTCACCCTCACCTTCACCATCAGTCTAATCGTAAGCCTAAGCCTAACCCTAACACTAACCCTCACACTCACCCTAACCTTTACCATAATCCTAATCCTAAGCCTAAACCTAACCCTCACCCTCACCCTCACTCTCAACCTAACCCTAACACTAACACTAAATCTAACCCTCACCCTCAGCCTCACCCTCACCCTAACTCTAATACTAACCCTAACCCTCACCTTAACCCTAACCATCACCCTTATCGTAACCCTAACCCTCATCCTAACCCTCACCCTAAACCTAACCCTAACCCTAAACCTCACCCTAACACTAACCCTAAACCTCACCCTCACCCTAGCCCTCATACTAACCCTAATCCTAACCCTAATCCTCATCCTAACCCTCACCATAACCCTAACCCTAAACCTCACCCTAAACCTAAACCTAACCCTCAACCTAACCCTAACCCTCAAGCAAATGTAACCCTAAACCTAACCCTCACCCTAACCCTAAACTTATCCTGAACCCTAACTCTCACCCTAAACGTAACCCTAACCCTCACTCAAACCCAAACCCTCACCCTCATCCTCAACCTCAGTGTAACCCTATGCTGAACCCTAAACCTAACCCTAACCCTCACACTCACCCTAACCATTACCCTAATCCTAATCCTAACCCCAACTCTAACCCTCACCCTCAGCCTGACCTTGACCAGAACTCTAAACCTAAACCTCAACCACACCCTAACCCTAACCCTAAACCTAAACCTCACTCTAACCCTAAAACTCACCCTCACCCTCACCCTCAGCCGAACCCTAAACCTAATCCTAATCCTAACCTTAACCCTCACACTCACCCTAAACCTAACCCTAATCCTAATCCTAATCATTACCCTAACCCTCACCCTCAACCTAACCCTCACCTTAAGCCTAACCCTAACATTAATCCTAACCCCAACTCTCGACCTAACCCTCCAACTAACCCTAAATATAACCCTAAACCTTACCCTCACCCTAAACCTAATCCTAACCCTAACCCTCAACCTCACCCTAACCCTAACCCTACCCCTTCACCCTCAACGTTATCCTCACAATAACTCAAATGCTAACCCTAAAAATAACACTAATCCTAACCCTAAACCTAAACCTAGCCCTAACCCCAAACCTAATGCTAACACTCACCCTCACCCTAACCCTAACCCTCACCCTAATGTAATCCTCACCCTCACCATAACACTAACCCTCATCCTAACCCTCACCCTAACCCTAAACCTAGCCCTAAACCTTACCCTAACACTAAACCTAGTCATCACCCTAGCCCTCACCCTAACCCTAATCGAAAACCTAATCCTCATCCTAACCCTCACCCTAACCCTAACCCTAACCCTCACCCTAACGCTAACGCTAAACCTCAACCTAACCCTAACCCTCACGCTCACCATAGCCCTAACCCTCACACTCACCCTAACCCTTACCCTAATCCTAATCCTAACCTTAAGACTAACCCTCATCATCACCCTAAACCTCACCCTAACCCTAACAATAACACTAACCTTAACCCTAACCCTCAACCTCAGCCTCACCTTTACCCTAACTCTAACCCTAAATCTCACCCTCACCCTAAACCTAACCATAACCCTAAACCTCACACTAACCCTAACCCTAAACCTCACCCTCATACTAGGCCTTACCCTAACCCTAATCCTAACCCTTATCCTTAACCTCACCCTAACACTAACCCTAACCCTCACCCTAACCCTAATCCTAACCCTAACCTTCGCTCTACCCCTAACCCTCACCTTGACTGTAATCCTAACCCTCATCCTAACCCTCACCCTAAACCTAAACCTAAACCTTACCCTAACACTAACCCTAAACCTCATCTTCAACCTCAGCCTCACCCTTAACTTAACTCTAAAACTAAACCTCACCCTCACCCTAAACCTTACCCTAATCCTAATCCTAACCCTAAGCCTAACCCTAACACTCACCCTAACCCTAAACAATACCCTCACCTTCACACTCAGTATAATCCTAAGCCTAAGCCTAACCCTAACCCTAACCCTCACACTCACCCTAACCTTTACCGTAATCCTAATCCTAAGCCTAAGCCTAAACCTCACCCTCACCCTAAACCTCACCCTCACCCTCACCCTCACCCTAACCCTAACACTAACCTTAACCCTAACCCTCACCCTCAGCCTCACCCTAAAACTAACTCTAACACTAAACCTTACCCTCACCCTAACCCAAACCCTAAACGTAACCCTAAAACTCACCCTAACCCTAACCCTAAACCTCACCCTCACCCTAGCCCTTACCCTAACCCTAACCCTAACCCTCACCCTAACCCTAACCCTAACCCTAACACTAACATTAACCCTAACCCTAATCCTAACCCTACTCTTCACCCTAACCCTCACCTTAAACTTAACCCTATCCCTAACCCTCACCCTCACGCTAGCCCTCACCCTAACCCTAATTCTAACCCTAACCCTCATCCTCAACCTAAACCTCACAGTATCCCTAACCCTATTCCTCTATCTAATCCTAACCCTAACCCTTACCCTAACCCTCACCCTAGCCCTAACCCTCACCCTTACCGTAACCCTCACCCTAAGCCTCACCCTCACCTTTGCTCTTACCCTCACTCTCATCCTAACCCTCACCCTAACCCGAACCCTCATCCTAACCCTCACCCTAACCCTAACCCTATCCATCACCATAACCTTAAGCCCCACCATCACCATCACCCTCATCCTAACCCTATGTCTAAGCCTAAACCTAACCCTAACCCTCACCCTCACACTAGATCTCACCGTAACCCTCACCCTAAACCTAAACCTCACCCTCACAGTAACCCTAACACTAACCGTTACCCTAAACCTAAACCTTTCGCTAACCCTCACCCTAATCCTTAACCTCACCCTAACCCTAAACCTAACCTTCACACTAACCCTAATCCTCACCCTAAACCTAACCATACCCCTCAGCCTAACCCTCATCCTAACCCTAAACGTTAGCCAAACCCTCAACCTAACCCTAACCTTTACTCTAACCCTAAACCTCATACTAACACTAACACTCACCCTCAACCTCACCCTCACCCTCACCCTAACCCTAACCCTCACACGAACCCTCACCCTCACATTAAACCTAACCCTAACCCACACCCTCACCCTCACGCTAATCCTAACCATAACCCTAAACCTAAACCTAACGGTAACCCTCACCCTCACCCTAAACCTACCCCTAACCCTAACCCTAACCCTAAAAATAACCCTATCCCTAACTCTAATCCTAATTCAAACCCACACCTTAACCCTAACCCTAACCCTAAACCTCACCCTAAACCTAACCCTCGACCTCACTGTAACCCTAACCCTAACCGTCACCCTCACCCTCACCCTAACCCTAACCCTAAACCTAACCCTAAAACTCACCCTCACCTTAACCCTTACCCTAAACCAAACCCTCACCATAACCCTAACTCTCACCGTCAGCGTAAACCTAACCCTAACCCTAAACCTAACTCTCAACCTAACCATAACCCTAACCTTAATCCTAAATTCCACCCTAGCCCTAGCCCTCACCCTAACCCTAACCCTAACCCTAAAGCTCACCCTAACCCTCACCCTCAACTTAACCCTAATCAAAACCCTAACACTCACCCTAACCCTCACCATAACCCTAACACTCATTCTAACCGTCACACTAACCCTAACCCTGACCCTAACCCTAACCCTAACCCTCACCATAAACTTCATATTAACACTAACCCTAACTCTAACCCTAAACCTCACCCTAACCCTAACCATAACCCTCACTTTCACCCTCACCCTAAACTGAACTGTAACCCTCACTCTAACCCTAACAATAACCCTAAACCTAATCTTAAACCTCAACCTCACCCTAACCCTCAGCCTCACCCTCAACCTCAACTTCACCCTAACCCTGACCCTCACCCTAGCCCTCACCCTCACCCTAACCCTAAACCTAAACCTCACCCGCACCCTCACTCTCACCCTCAGCCTAAACCTAACCCTATCTCTAATCATAACCCTAACCTTCACCCTCACCTGAACCCTCACCATATCCCTTACCCTCAACCTCAACCTAACCTTAACCGTAAACCTCACACTAAACCTAACCCTCACCCTAAACCTAACGCTAACCCTCATCATAACCTTAATGTTCACCCTCAACCTAGCCCTCACCCTAACCCAAAGCCTCACCCTAAACCTCACCCTCACACCACCCTCAAACTAAACCTAACCCTTACCCTCACCCTAACCCTAGCCCTCACCCTAACCCTAACCCTCACCCTAGCCCTCACCCTAACCCTAAACCTAACGCTCACCCTCACCCTCATCCTCATCCTCAGCGTAACACTAACCCTATCCCTATTCCTAAACCTAAACCTCACCCTCACCATAACCATCACCCTAATTCTTTCCCTCACACTAATCCTAACCCTAACCCTAACCTTTACTCTCACACTAAACGTAACCCTCACCCTAACCGTAACCTGACCCCTTACCCTAACCCTCACCTTAACCCTAAACATAACCGTCACTCTAAACCTCACCCTAAACATCACAGTCACCCTAACCCTGACCCTAACCCTAATCCTAACCCTAAGCCTCACTCTAAACCTAACCCTCCCTCTCCCCCTAACCCTCACCCTAAACCTCACCCTAATACTAACCCTAACCCTCAGCCTAACCCAAAACCTAACCCTCACCCTAACCCTAATCCTAACCTCCAATCTAACCCTAATATTCAGCCTAACCTTAAACCTAACCTAAAACCTCACACTCACCCTCACCCTCTCCTTAACCCTAAGCCTAAACCTAACCCTCACCCTCACCCTTACCTTAACACTAAACCTAACCCGAACCCTCACTCTAACAGTAACCATAAACCTCACCCTCACCCTAACCCTAACCCTTACTTTATCCTCACCCTAACCCTAACCCACACATTAACCCTAATACTCACCATAACCGAAACCCTACCCCTAACCCTAACCCTAACCCTAATTTTAACACTAACCCTAACCCTCACCCAAACCTCACCCTCATACCACCCTCAAACTAACCCTAATCCTAACCCTAACCCTAACCCTAACCCTCAGCCTAACCCTCACCCTCACCCTAACCCTAACCCTCATCATAGCCCTCACC